>NC_143088.1:6055000-6680000 GCF_061535455.1 Colias philodice
AATACGCCTGTTATAAAATACCTACGCGTAAGTATACAGAAAATTTTAAACTCTAGACTTAAAGCAAAGAAGTACAGTAACATGAAACCCGTTATGTCATTAAAACGCGGCTGAAATTCCGCGGTCAGAATTGTATCAAATTAAATTGCACCAATATTCTTCTCATATAATATATAGTACAATAATTTGTATGCAACGCTCGTCTCCTCGTCCGCAAATGAGAATGTATTTCTTCTATACCCACACATTTGTACAAAAACTATGATGAGAGCCGGCAAACGTACCATCATCACCCACACTTGTGTACATAAATTAGTGCATAAAAAAATGACAGCGCCGTAGCCGCTATGTCATATTATTAAAGAGATCGTGGGCAAAAAACTGTCCAGTTAGACGACGAAGGCAACGAACCTGTAATCTGGGACAAGGCACAAAAACATTCGGGAGTGGTAAATGATGTCGAACGCATCTAGGTTACTTCAAAAGTTTAATTATTGGCTCACGCACGTGTAATTGAATTTGTACGTGGAGTTCTTTTAAACAATTATCTCAAACTACGCTTTCGCGTTCAAAAAACGCAAGCTCACTGATCTAGATATTGTTTTGTATTTGATAGAGTTCAATTAGAAATTATTAATCGATTTTTTTTACTCAATGATTGAAATAAAAATGGGATTAAACATATGTAATTAGATATCAACAAATTAGAACTATGCGCTTTTTATTTTCTTTTATTGACGCCATTGCAGTAGGTATACCTATTTATTTGGAAGCCAGAAATACCTAATAGTAGCATGCAGGTAGAGCCAATCATTAGTTTATTATAATGACATTACACGCTCTTATTAGGTACCCATGTTTGTTATTTTTCCGCACTAATTCCTACCGTAATTCCTTTTCCTCTATTAGGTATATAGTTTCTTAGTTAATCTGTACCTATCTCACATATTTCACAAAATACATGTAAAAACAATATCTATCTACTAGATGTAGATTGCGTAGTAGGTTTTCAAATTTGTTCACTTTTATAGAGTAGGTACTTAATTAAGTTCACATTAATGTCGTAATTTCTAAAATATTTTCAGTTTTTATTCTTGAAATTTTCTTTTATTCCTATCGCTTCAATCTTCGATCCAATATTAAGAAGTATGGATTGTCTTTTACTACAGTTCAGAGAGACCTTCAGGTGCCTATATACTCTATTGTTTATTATGTGCATGTATTGTTTCATTCGCACTTGCGCGCTAACACTCAGTTAGGACACATGACGTAAAACTTGCTAACCATAGTTAAAAATTTAAGCAGTATGTCGTAAGTCGTAACGCGGGTGAGGACAACAAACATTAGCGAACGAACGAAAGCGAAGAAAACATTGTGACGTGAAAATTTAGATATACCACAGTAAAGTATTACCAGTATGTAATACTTAGAAGTTGGATACAAAAATATACGAAAAGAGAGCAAAGAAAATTTAAAACCGAAATCTACTCATCAATCAGTTAACTAGGTATTAGTTGATACGTAGGTACTTACTGATTCATAATATGTATTTAAGTCGTTGAGAAGACGAAAAGAAAATAGTAAACGAAGTATTATAAAAACACACACACAGCATCGCTTCAATGAAAAAGGCTAGTGTCCGTCTTTGGTTTATATAGAAGTATTTATAGAAGAACGTCCACACTCCACGGTCTAACAAGACAGTCCAAAAATACCTCCGTTAAGTTTAATTTTGATCATCACAAATTCCGCTGAAGAATATTACGTCATAATCACTTCATAAACTTAAATTTATTGTCAAATATGTACATAACAATAATATTCGATTTAGGTCAGCGATTCAATGCAATGCAAATGATTGCTTTGTTTATAACGCAAATATCACTCTAGTCGAGAACATTTTCTTACGAAGTGAATCTAATTTGAACTTTTGGATTTAATCAGTTCTTCATTGTTGATGGGCCCTATACAGCTTGTTACAATTAAATAAACGCATTCATAAGTAGGTACATTTGTATGGGTGTTATTATAACTGAAGTTTGTGCACCGAGGTCAAGACATAATTCTAGATCTATTTGCGTTGTCTAGGCCTATTTGCATATCTATTAAGACGACAACGGTTCAAGAACCGGTATACGTTTTATACTGAAATATGAATATTTATTTTATCACACAAGAACTTGCTATACCTATTTCATAATTTTGATTGCAATTTATTTTTGTGTTTGGGATAGTTAGTCAATGTATGGTTGCAAAACACACTTTGATGCTAATAATACTAATCTAGTTTTTAAATCAATATCAATAGAGGCTCAAAATAAAATAATTATTAATTACATACATAAAAAAGGATGTACATTAAATAAAATATAATGTTAAAAGAGATCTGATAAGGAAAAGTATGCATCGTGATTTCATCAATCAAAAATAAAATGATGTATGTGACTTATGTCACAATATCCTTACCATAAATTAACCTTACAATAAATTATTGCAAAATCACATTGCAATATAAATAATAATCTTTTATGGCGCGCGTTACCAGGATGGCTTTGGATGTAGCGCTTTGTAAGTTCAACATAACATTATATGTAGAAACAGTCCAAATCTCAAAGAAACTTTAGCAAAACAGATTATATAATAAAGGCAATTTTTTATATTATGATAATCAATAATAAACTAAATAAAAAATGATTTAATTTACATGTTTGTTTTGCAGTTTCTCTGAGAAAAGTTGGGCCTGTGGTAACAAAAGTTTGGTCTAGCACAAGAAATTACATCGCAAAAACGAAAGCTAAACCTATAGTTTGTAACCCGATTGTGAGGAAAACTGAAAACATACTGGATAAAATAAATGAAAAAGTCATTTCAAAATTTGAAGAAGCACGCGTTCGTTTACTTCCTAAAGAAATTGAATATTTAGAAAAAGAAATAGAGAGAGTAAAAAAAGAATTAGAGGACAAAACAAAATAAAAGAGAAACTACATTATTTTAAATAAATTATAATTGGTTTTTGTCGTGTTAGTTATACACAGCTTTTTTTTTATATTTTAGCAACAAGTAAAGCTTTAAAACCGGCTATTGGAACTGCTTGGCAATATGCAAAAGTTGAGATGATTCCTCCAATGACGTCACAAATTTTTCAAGGGCCATTCGGAAAACGTCTTGAAAACGCTGCTTCTAGTGTGGCTGATAATTTCATTGCAAATGTCAGTCAAAAAATAAAAGATATTGAAGAAGAAAAGGCCCGCATAATTAGAGAAAAAGAAGCTGCCATTAAAGCTGCTGCCGAAAAAGCTAAGGCAGCAGCTATCGAGAAAGCTGAGGAAAATAAGCGACTTGAGGCAGACAAAGCAGCAGCAGCAGCAAAGAAGGCTAAAAAACAAGTGGATCAGAAAAATGTTAAAACTGAGGCACCTAAAGAAAAAGTTGAAGTAAAGGCTGCAACTCAGACTAAAACAGAATCCAAAAAGAAAACAAACAGAGTGGAAGCAAAGACAAAAAAGGTTAAAAAGAAGACAAGACGCGAGGTTAAAAAGGGTTCTGCACCTAAACCTAAAAAGTAATACCTATTAATGATGTTGATGCTGTTCAAATGTTTTAACGAGTAAAACATTATATCTATACCTACAGAAAATGTATGAACAGTTACAAGATTTTTTTATAGTAATTTTTGTATAGTATGAGTTAGTAAAATGATTGTTATTATGATTCTATTGGCCAATAAATCATTTAAGAAAAAATTGTTGGATCTCTCCTTTTTTTTTAAAAATGATGCATTCATTCCTCATACTTAACAATAAGTCAGGATTTTATGGTAAACATTTTCAACATTCAATGAAAACTCTAAGAAAAAATTATTTAATCTCATTTTGCATGCAATGCAATTAATATTATTTTGAAAATTATTGTGCACCTATGGGATTATTCATCTATAATATACAATCATATGAATAAAATAAGGTACATAAGTACATGTACTTATAATGTACTAGCTTTGCCCCGCGGCTCTACCAGCATTGCTCCGAACCCCTAGATATAATAATATAGCATGCCCTATAGCATTCCGTTCCATGCATAATTTTTCAAATCGGGCCCATGGTTAAAATATACAAACTCACCCCCTTTAAAATATAAACAAAGATTTGTCTCATTCAGTTATCTACCATCAAGCAATGTGCTTATAACAACTCAAATAATTAATATACAGAGGATAGCTTTCTTTTATGTTTTTAATAAAACCTTGGAAAAGAGACAAAACTTGGACAAAACATTATGTGTGACAATTTTGACACATTATAGAAGCATTATAGATATGTTTTAGGTTATTTGCTGATTGTAACAGGAAACAAAAAGATTTTAACTTGATTTTAATTAATAATAAATAATTTCAACAAAAAGAAATACTTAATCTAGGATTGATAATGGTTGCTGGAACGAATGTGTTAAAATTAGCTATAAATTTATTACGTAAGTATACTTCTTTTTATCACTAATTAACTGAACATCGTTTCTACGTTTTTCTGTGAGAATTTTTTCTTATTTTATTCCATAGCTGAATATTGGAATGAAAATTTTTAATATTCATTATTTACCTAACCTACTATTTATAAATTATAAACATATAAATACGAAAGTGCGTTTTGTAGGAGTGGGATGAAGCTTTTGAACTAAGCTTTTGAAAAAGGGTTGAAATAGAAATTTAAATTTAATTGCATGTATAAATAATTAATCAGTTGAATGATAAAATATATGATAAGTGCTATAATCCTAACATAGTTCATTACTTTGATCATATTTTTCTTTTGCATTTTTACGTTAGGTATACGGACACATTTTACTGTAATTGATAGCATACCGGAACTACATAAACCATACTTTGGCAGAAGAAAGGAAGACATTCTTAAAAACATAAATGATTTATCTAATCGCATATCAAAATCAGAACTAGCACGCAAAATGAGAATTGCGAAGGGATATTATACTTTGGAAATGTCACCGCCTAAAAGTGATGAAATTGCGGTAGGTTGATATTAATTTAAAATATTGCAATGAAAATATATTGGAGTCACAAATAAGTACCTACATCTGCACGTTTTTTTTTGTCTTATGGCATGAACCTTGTGACTTTCGACTAAAAAGTATAAGTAAAGAGCTTCTTAGTTCTTACGATTTCAGGGATTAGTTCACTTTCATTCTGGTGTCAGATGCATAAAGCTAAGCTGGGAAAATGCACTGTTTGCTTGTCCTATAAAATTGTATGTTCAACTGTACATAGTTAAGTGTATACTGATAAAACAAAAATGAATAAGAAATTATGTTAAAAATAATTATTCTACCCCTTTTCTTGAAGAAAACGATTACATAGGAGCTCGTAATGCATTTGAATCATATTTACATTGGTTATTTTTTTTTGCTTAATTTACGTTGAATTTTTTTTATAGCAAATGAAAGACGACCTCAAACTCCTACAAGATTTCTTTAAAACTGGATCTTATAAGCATCTAACTGTAAAGCAAGCTTGGCTACTATTCTTAGTCTCTACTGAAGTCGGTTTATGGTTTTTCTTGGGAGAAACAATAGGCAAGATGCATATTGTTGGATATAAAGTGTAATAGTTAAAACTGTTGTGATATTTGGAGCATAAAATAGGTAACACAAATTCCATTGAAACACGATTTTGTTTGATATTAACGAAAAAAAATTATGAATTAAAGATATACTTATTTCGAAACCTGTATTTTTATCTGACCTACTTATCTGACTACCAAAAACTTTTTATTAAGATAAATTCGAAAAACTTACTGAATTTCAGGAACTGAAAATTGGGGTTCAGGTAGGTACTGGTAGGCACTCTCAGTCTTATTATGATGTCAGTCAGCATCATTATAATGAAAAAGGTATAATGAGGTGATACTGTAATAGCTCATCATAAACCTGTTTAGATACTTCTTGGAACAGCAAGCTTTTTTTTAAGCTTCGGGCATGGCGAGTTAGTTTCCAAAAATCTTTAAAATATGTAATAGGTTAAGAGCCCACGACGGCCAGACTTTCCTTATTTTAGGAAAGTTGAAAGTTTCTCTGTATATGTCTCCTATACAGATAAGAACGACCAGCGACTATCAAGTTTGGGTTGTGTCAATCAACTTTGGCAGGAAACAGGTAGTAAAGGTGTATAAAATAGTACCTTTTTTACCTAACTTTCATTTTTTTTACCTAACTTTCATTATAGTTTAAAAGCTAAATTTTATATATGTTACTTGGGGACCTATAAAAAGATGGTACCTAAGGAGCCGGACAGTTTTCATGGTTCTTACATCTTGCCAGACACATTTAAAAATAACTATCATATCATCAAATTCACATAACTACCTAAAAGTGTAACAAATATGAAATAACCCACTAAAAACATTAGTTAACTATAATTATTAAAAAAATAATAGTATAATATAATATAAGTAATAAAGTTATTACTTATCTTTTACGCGGACTTATGTTGATGGAATTTCACGTATCTCGATGACACAATAAGTAACTAAAAACTCATCGAGATACGTGGAATTCCATCAACATAAGTCCCCGTAAAAGATAAGTAATAACTTTATTACTTATACTAAAATAAGGAAAGACTGGCCGTCGTGGGCTCTTGATCTATAAGATTCTATTTCTTTTGATAAATAGAGAAATGTCTCCTTTCAGTAGGTACAATTTTCTGTCTCTAGTATTTTAAGTACTTTTCCTCCTGTTCCTGTTTGCATTTAAACTTTCCACCCTGTATAAATTCATAATGTTGTTTTCAATCTTAATTCTTTCATCTTAAACAAAATGAAATTATGTCGCCTGTAATTCTGAAAGATTTTTATTTACGGTGGGGACGTTTCAATATTAGAATGTTCTTGGTGCCCAACATTATTTTTATTGTGATATAATTAATATATTAAAATTATTAAGTACCTACATAAGTACATAGAAACATATATCTATTCAAGGAATATCAATTAATAAACATAAAAAATTTAAAAGAATATCAAACACATTATTTAGGTACGTTTTCATATATATGTCGCAGTCGGATTGTATAATCCGCCGTATTACAAACGGTCGGCATTTTAATTTTTAATATATGCCGAAAATTCGTCTTCTTCCAAAATTCTACAAAAAGACGGTCGCGAGCCGACAGAGCCCCACTACGTGGGGCTCCTATTTCTGTGGAGTTTTAAAAAACACGAACCTAACCTGACCCACCCCCTTATCCAAACCAAAAATTTCTGATTACGAATTTCTGGCATATTACAAAATGCCGACCGTTTGTAATACGGCGGATTATACAATCCGACTGCAACATATAAACGAGTTAACAACAAGTGCTTGCCAGTTACCTACCGTTAATTACAGTACAAAATCCAAATCACAAATCGCCGACAGTGCAAAGCTGCAGACGTGTAACTTGTTGTGCCTAAAATATGGTGAAAATATGTGTGTCTAGTGCCTGCATTTAAAATAATTATAGAAAAAAAGTTGAAACTGGCAATATTGACTAACTCTGTCAGCTGCCATTTGTCATTAATTTAAAAATTTGTGTCATTTGTTGTCAGTCGCTCCAACTCTCAAATGGCACAGAGCAAGTAATATGTCAAATGGCGTTAGAGGTGCAATGCGGTGTTTCTACGGAAACGCAAAGACGAGAATCATGATTAAAATGTACAAAAAAACTTTAAAAAAATGATTACAACTGTGAGTTTGTAGTGATCGATAAAACTAATTATTCTATTTGGAGTGTAATAGGAATTGGTTTATACTATTTTTAAATAGTAATGTTGCGTCGAGTTAACTTTTATTCAATATGTATAGCGTTCGGTCTCAGCGTACTGTTAATTCTTGCTGGAAGTCGATATACAGATAATACTTACTATCGTCCGTCCCCTGAAAGTCGTCGAATTATTGAAATAAATATACCGCAACAAATTCCTACTAATCCATATGATGGTTTACCGAATATCGACAATATATTGGAAAAAACACGATTAAAAATTAAACTTGAGTTACAAAACTATAATTTCACTGGTTCTGGTGTGGAAAAGTTAGAAGACTTGATTATAGAATCAGGTGGGCAACCAATTAGAAGCATTATAATATCTACTTGGAGATCAGGTACCACTTTTCTTGGTGAAGTCCTTAATTCAGTACCTGGAAATTACTATCACTATGAACCTCTCCTAAATTATGAAATAATTCAAATACGAGGTGCCCCACATGCTGAAAGAGCATTAAAAATGATAACAAAAATGCTAAAATGTGATTATGACGGAATGGAAGACTATTTTGAATATGGGAAAGGGCATCTACATCAATTCAGTCACAATACAAGATTGTGGGACCATTGTAAATATAAGAAAGAGCTGTGTTTTGATGCAGACTTCACATCAAAGTTTTGTAGACTCTTTCCCTTTCAAAGTATGAAAGTGGTACGAGTCAGATTACGTCTTATTAAACAGTTATTGGAGAATAAAGAGTAAGTATTTCTGTGTTTAATGTATCTAGAACTAAGGTTGACTGACCAGTGTCCTACTTTGAAATTAATTATTTTGAATGTAAACTCATATCAACTGAGCACCATCAATTATATCAACCTTAAACTTAATTGGGGTTTGGACCTAAATATTCATGTTATATTTTTGTCTGCATTATTATATAAATCTGAGATACTCTGTAATAACAATGGAATTCAAATTTATTCAATAATTTATATTCCAACAGAATGGAAAGTCATGTGACAGATATCTCATATCTGCTTTGAAATTTATATCATACTTGAAAACATTGCAATACATGAAAGAAAACATTTTATTATTGAAACATCAGTTTATTTATCAAATGTATATGTTTCAGGCTTAATATTAAAGTGGTATTATTGATACGAGATCCTCGTGGAGTAATGCAGTCGAGACAACATCGCAACTTCTGCCAGCCTTCACCAGACTGTTGGAAGCCAGAACTACTGTGTGCTGATATGATCAGCGATTATGTTGCTGCTGGCCGACTGCTACAGACCTACCCTGATCGACTCATGTAAGCACTTTATTTTAAACTTTTAGTTGTTGGGCACAATACTATCCTATTTTATAATTTTATGTGGATCTTATTCTTTTTTTTATATTAAGTAATACAAAATGTGGTCTGAATAAGATAAAGATTATTGTTATTTTATTGTTATTTATAATTTTAATTTTAATTTTACAAAATTCTGTCATGTGAAAACTTATAATGATGTAATATTTTGTTTATATTATTGATTAATACATCAAGAAGCAGATGAACTCATTTATTAGTTTTAATAGGCCTAACATGATTTTAATATAGTTATCACATTTCTCAGGTAGAAAAAATAGATGGGAAAAATATTTTTAATGTTACTTTGGCTTTTATCCAATAATCAATATACATATTACATTTCCTGTGTTTTAATTGCTATGCACTGTTTTAATATAAGTTAAAAAGCTCAGTGCTTTGATCACTTTTAAAAAGGTCTTTTTCTAAAAATACAAAATTTAATACCATTGATTGTCTTTGAAATCATTGAAATAATAATAGAATATTTTTTAATTTCTCTTACATTGAGATTTTTCCTGTGTATTGTAATATCTATAAGATGGGTAAAACTATTTACTAAAGATGTTTTTGGGCCAGGGCCATAACCACTGCATGCTATAAAGACTAGCTTAACCTTTGGTTAAACTGACAAAAGTCATTTAACCTTCTTAATAAAAATTTGTATACATCATCATGAACTTGCATGTGTTGTTAAACATTAGATATAGCTTTTATTTGTTACAAGGTTAAATAAAAAACAAATTATATAGATGCGGTAACTTTTTATTAGCCTTCCAATTTATATAAATTGAGGGAGAAAAGGGTACTACAGTAGAACTCCAATTATCCGAACTCCGACTATCCGAATCGCCGATTATCCGAATCCAAAAAAAGTCTGTGCGCTATTATTCTTCCCCCCGCGAAGCCAGTGTTGACTTTACTTGTCTTAACTTGCCGTTGTGCCTACACTGACTTGAGATGTTTAAAAAACAATGATTTTTATTTCTAAACTTGTACATAAGTACATTTTATTTATATTTAAAACATGTGAAAATTTCATGTTTCTTTCATTTAATTCAATAAAAAAATAGTTCAATATCAAAACATAGCTTTTATTCTCTCCAATGGCAATTTTTTTTTTAAATCCGATTATCCGAATATTTGATTATCCGAATGGGTCCCGGTCCCCATTAATTCGGATAATTGGAGTTCTACTGTATAAAGATTGTACTTCTGTTCTGTTTAACTGTTTGTTTTATGCAGGCCTTTTTTTTAAAGTGCGGAAATCTTCCAAAGATACCCACTGCCCCTGGGGAAGGAGCCGTGGGTTATGGCTGATTCTTACCGACTAAAACCCTACTGTGTTCCGTCGAGCCGCTTTAATGATGCGGTATTGGTTGGAATTCTTCCGCGACCTGTTTTACGCAGGCCTGTGATATTTGTATATCTCTTTTTTTATCACAATTAATATATATATACACACCGGCACAATTAGCGGAACAGAAAAAAAAGTGAGACTATGAGATAATAACGCATATATTTGACGAAAATGTAATTAGATACAAAATAACAAGTTGATTAACATCTTTTAACAACGACTTTGAAAAGTCTTCGTTGTTTTTTATTGAAAAATAAAGAAATTTGAAATAAGTGAAATTTTTAGATGATAATGAACCATCACAAAAAAATAAAAAAAGTAAGCATTAAATGATTTGGCAATAAAATTAAAGCAAAATTAATAACGAGTGTTTCCCCCTCTTGCTCTGATTACGGTTTCCATTCGTCTGGGCTTGCTACAGATTATGTTATCGATGATTTCTTGAGGCAACCGCTCCCACTTCTCAAGTAATGCGTTTCCAAGTTCATTCAGATTGTTGGGGGGTGGCATTCTGGATTTAACCCTTCTTTTTAGCAAGTCCCAGACATGCTTTATCGGATTCATATCGGGGGAATTTGCTGGCAACTGCATCACCGGTATACCTACGTCGCTCAGATATGCCTGTAACGATTGTGCACTATGAGCACGAGCATTATCTTCCATTAGAATAAAGTCGTCACCAATAAATGGGGCAAATGGTACAAAATGTTCTTCTTAAATGTCTCTGATGTATCTATCTGCTGTCATGGTCCCTCCTGTGACTATCGCTAACTCCGTGCGAGCTCTCAAACATATCCCTCCCCAAACCATAATCGAGCCGCCACCATAAGCCACTGTGTGTTCAAAATTAGACTATATTTGGCGTTCTCCTCTGTGTCTCCATATTCGCTGTCTCCCATTGATCTGTTTTAAAAGAACTCTGCACTCATCAGTAAAGAGATCCTGCTGCCATTCGTTCAAATCCCAGACGATGTTCTCGCGTATCGGTTTCTGTTCCGCTAATTGTGCCGGTGTGTGTATAAGGAATACAAGGAACACTTGATATGTCTCTTGTCTTGAATCAAACATCCTTAATGAATTATGATACCTACTTTTTGTACCTGTGTACCATATTTTTACCATTTTATTTTATACTTGGGTGCTCATGCATTAAAATTACGCGAGGTTTATGGAAATACTAATTTTACGTAAACTATTATTCTAATATAATGTTTAGTTAGTAGTTATTTAAGTACATAGTTAAATTTTCAAGGTATTAATTAAAAATTAGGGACATACCTACTTAATCTCTCTTTGCACTGTTAAATAGGGAATTTAATATTTGCATTTCAATTATAGTTTTCATTACGTTGTTGTTCTCAAAGGGAGTTATGCAAAAAATATGGCATACCCTCGTTTCTCTGATATTCATCAAGATAAAGTTTTAATTTTGTCAAACCAAAAGTGTTTTACCAAAGCCCTAAAGAAATCTCTATTCATGATTAAAGTTTCTGAATAAAAGAGGTATTGAATTTGGCTTTTTGCCAGCTCACAGTGAATGGTGAATTTCTCGGCCGCCTCAGTGTGCAGAAGTGCAATGCACAGATATACCTACCAAGTATCAACCGAGAAAGTAGTGCAAACATTTAATGCACAAGAGTGTATTTATAACCATTGTGCATTTGGCCTTGCCACGAATGCTACAATTACAGCGATGGCTTGCTAGATGTATTAATTATTAAATATCGCGCCATGTTTACTGTTAAAGGAATTATAACTTGTTTTGCGTCGTATTTTTTTTTGTACAGCTTATTTTAGTTCACAGTTGACAAAAAATATGCTTACGCTGTATATACAAGATAACGCTAACAATCCTGTGATAATGTTGGTCTAGAAGCATTTTTAGGTACCTATTACCTTAGCTTATATTATTATTACTAATCTTAGCTAATATTATTTGAATATACCAATCCGTTGTTCTCAATTCTTAACAAATTAATGTATTCGGCTTTATTTTTCCGCTAGTAAAGGATGTTTGAAGTACATTTTTTGTTGAAGCTAAAATCTTAATCCATTCCGGATTATAATAGAGCGGTAAATGTTCCGCTAGAAGTTTCAGCCAATGCTATTCGTACCTATCACGAATGTTTATGTATTTAACAGTCTATTTGTACCTTTAGCCAGATCTTAGGCAAAGCCAAGAGGCACGCACATCACACTGTATCGGGGAGATGGGAATGCTAACGGTTTTATTTAATTAGATAGGTACTAGCTTTCCACCCACTTTGTCTAAAACCTAGTCAATTATATGCTAAAAACGTTCCCTTGAATCACACTATCTATTAAAGTAAACATCAAAATCTGTTGCGAAATTTTAAAGATCGGAGCAAACAAACACACAGACAGCGGAAAGCGACTTTGCTTCATACTATGTAGTGATATGTTTTATATGCATTGTTTTTCAGAGTGCAGCGTTACGAAGAATTAGCATTAGATCCGAACAACACAACGCCCCGGCTTCTAAAGTTCCTAGGAATAAACCCAACGACGTCAGTCGAGGAGTTCCTCGTCTCTCACACGAATGTCGAAGTGTCCGGCGTCAGTTCCACATTCAGGGTCTCCCGCGAAGTGCCTTTCAAATGGAGGAATGTGCTAGATTACAATTATGTAGAAGAAATACAGGTTGGTTTTCAGATCGCTTTTGGCAGTGGATTTTAATGCATTCGTCCGACCTTTCGAGTATCATAGGAAGATACTTATATAATTTTTTATGCCTGGTACTGGTATAAATTTCACAAATCAACTTTATCAATAAAATAGATGTGGAGTATACTTGCTGCATACCTCACAAGGGGATAATGTACCTACTTCTTATTCACTGCCACCTTAACCCTCATAATAATGTACATATATGTATTATGCCTATACATTCAAAGAATTCTTAGCAAGTGTAGGTATCGGTAGTGTCGGTAGTTACCTGGTGCGTAATAAAATATCTATAAGGTAAAATAATGGAGATACAAGTATTACAAGCATAGAAATCTAAATAACAAGACACATAGAAGTGCTATAATGTCATAATTCATATGAAAACCGCTGTCGCCAAAATCAACACATTAAATAATAAATAAATAAAAAACACTTTATTTGCACACACAAAACATAACAAAATCAAACAATAATAATATACACTGGAGCGGTACAAATAGGCGGCCTTATCGCTAAAAAGCGATATCTTCCAGGCAACCTTAGGATATAGGAAAAGTTAGAAGAAAATGAACAATTGGATAGTAGAAGGAGCATAGCGAAGCATTATAAAAAGTGCAAATAAAAGTAGGAAATAGTTACATAAATACAAATATTAATACATATAATATATATTATATATATAGCGAATAAAGAAAAATAAAGAAAATAACAGGATATAAGTAAGTAAGATAGATAAGAACGTATGAAACATTTAAACGTTAGTTGTGAAGATAATGCTGTTTGACCAGATACTTGAAAGAGCTGATAGATTGAGCTTTCCTGATGTTTAACGGGAGCGAGTTCCACAACCTTACAGCTTGCACGGTAAAGGAAGCATCGTAAAAACGAGTTTTGTGAGCGGGCATGCGAAGCGTAAGGTTGTCCAAGGAGCGTAGATCGAGTTCATGGGAAGAGCCCAAGAACACGAATCTATTTTTAAGGTAGGATGGGGATCTAGGATCAAAAAGGATATTGTACAGGAGGGAAAGGATGTGAGTATTCCGGCGAAGTCGGATGGGCAGCCAATTGAGTTTCGAGCGATATTCTGAGATATGATCATATTTGCGCAAGCCAAAGATGAATCTGATAGCAAAATTTTGAAGTCGTTCTAATTTGTTAAGTAGCTCCTCTTAAGGTCTGGAAAGCATGCATCACCATAATCAAGGATAGAAAACAACAAAGACTGCGCCAAAACAGTTTTCGTAGGAACAGGTAAAAAGTTGCGCAATCGACGTAAAGATGACGTAACGCCAAAAACCTTACGGCTTACTTGTTTTATGTGTTCGGTCCAGGATAGGGTTTGATCGATATAAATACCAAGGTTTTTAACCGATGTACTATATGGAACTGGGACTCCATCGATCGAAATAAGAGTTAAATCCGGAAAAGAAATCTTAGAAAGCAAATAAGAACTGCCTAAAATAATAACTTGAGTCTTTCCAGGATTTAATGTGAGACCATAAGCATGAGTCCAGTCGACAATGGATTGAAGGTCAGTGTTGATGCGAGTAATCGCTTCTTCAAGATTTTCCATTGACGAATGGGTGTAAATTTGTAGATCGTCTGCGTACAGATGGTAGAGAGAGGAAAGTTTAGAAGAAATAGAGTTAATGAAAATACTAAAAAGGAGGGGTGACAACACGCCGCCTTGAGGGACGCCAGCAGAAACATCACACCATGAGGAATAGGATTCATCCACCCGGACGCGCTGCCGACGACCCTGCAAGTAACTACGAAACCAACCAACCACCGCAGGAGATACGTTAAGAGAACTAAGCAAAGCTAACAGGATATCAAAGTCAACGGTGTTGAAGGCATTGGAAAAATCAAGGAGAGCAAGGATAGTTAGCTGCTTATTGTCCATTGCCATACGAATATCCTCTGTAACTTTGACAAGAGCAGTGACCGTGCTATGGCCCGTACGAAAACCAGATTGTAAAGGATCTAGAAGGGAATTATAGTTAAGAAAGGAGCACAGCTGTTGTTGCACTAGCCTTTCAAGAACTTTAGATAGGAATGGTAGGATGGAAATAGGGCGATAATCGGAGAAATTGGATGGATTGTTTTTTTTAGGGAGTGGAATGATGAATGCATCTTTCCAGATCTGGGGAAAAGAACTCGAAGATAGGGAGAAATTAAGGATGTGTGTGAGGATGGGAAGGATAATATCAAGAATGGGCAGAATCATAGCACGGCCTATACCATCACAGCCGAGAGCATTCGAAGCGATGGCCAATGTATTCTTCTTAACGTCACTGGCAGTGAAAGGTACAAGAATGAACGGAGGAGAGACAGGAGTTTGCATGGTAGAAAGAAGAGAAATGGTATCAGTTTTAGTGTTACAGTCCAGAGTAGACTTAGACGAGGAGAAATGTTTGTTAATAAGATCTAAATTAATATTTACAGGAAAGGAGATATTCTGAGATTTACCAACTCCAAGTGTTTTTAAAAATTTCCAAGTGTCTGCAGTGTTGCCGCTCTCAACGGATTTGTGAATGTGGCGTCGTTGTGCATCTCTACACATCGTATTGCAGCGATTGCGAATTGCTTTATATTTTTCACGATTGGAGTCCGAGTTATTCAGTTTAAATTTGGCTTTCGCCAGATTTTTTTTGTGAACAATAGATCTAAGTTCATCTGTCAACCAAGGAGCTGGAACATGCTTCATTTTAACTGCTTTAATTGGCGCATGAGTATCGTACAGTTTAGTAAGTAGTAAATTAAAGGCTGCAACTTTGGAGTCTATACAATTGGCAGATGTGACAGGTGACCAATCGATTTTTTGAGCATCATCACACAGACGCTCAACGTCCATTCCACGGAAACTGCGCTGTAACAATACTTTGTGCTTTCTTTTGGGAGGACGAACACGGTAAGAAAGGAAGACAAGGTCGTGGTATGAAAAGGCATCGGCAGTGCACTGACCGTGCTTAGAGACAAGATTAGGAGAGGAAACAATAATCAAATCTAGGAGAGAAGGACAACAGCCAGGAGAGAAGTGAGTAGGATTAAGGGGAAGGATATTGAGGTTACAGGAGGATACGATTGTTGAAAGCTTGTCACTCCGGATGTCATTTTTAAGAAGACAGGTGTTAAAGTCTCCCATAAGAATGACATGGTCATAGAGAGGACGTAAATTCTCTAACGTTTTTTCAAACGCCGGAAAATAGTTAATAAGAAGGGAGGGGACATAGAAAACACCTAAAAGAAGTTTAGTGCAGGAAATCATGACTTCAATTAGCAAGTGTTCGGCCTCGTCGGCAGGTGGCGGTTGTGGAGATGTGCTGATAACGGTGAAAGGTAAGTCGGAGCGTAAGTATATAGCAACTCCACCACCCACCCGACCGGTACGGTCGTTACGTACCAAATTGAAGCCAGGTAAGGAGTAAGAGGTAGAGGAAAGACAAGGCTTGAGCCAGGTTTCGGAAATAAGGATAGCGTGAATGGAGTTAGAATTAAATGATGCATGCATATCGGTAAAGTGTGCCGGAATACTCTGTGCGTTGATGTGGATAACGTTAAAATTTTTTAAAACATCAGAAAAGGTAGAAGTCAAACATATATCAAGAGGTGGGCTGTCAAAACTCTGAAAACTATCATCACAACTATGAGCGCTTACGAAGGAATCACAGTCACTATCATTCGAAAACGAAATGGTGGACTAAATGTAATACTTATATATTAAATATTAATATATGAAACACATTCAAACCGAAAGCTAAACAGTACACACAAGTAAACTGTGCCTTTTATTGGACAGCTTGATTTTAGTGAAAACTAACTTAAATATTAAATGAAGCTTTTTAATATGTATCCTAACGCACGAATTTACGGTTTATTTTAGAATAACATCCCTAAGTATATGAGACGTTTTGTTTCTTTTTGTTCCAATACGAAAAAATTCGGCTTTTCTACAACAGAAGTTGTCAATTTTCAATAGATATAACTTAGAACATAAACTCATAGAAATAAGGTTGAAATTTGTGTTAAACGTGATAATAAGAATGGTAGACTGTGTCATTCATTGTTATTTCGATTACTATGGTGACACTCGTAATACTTGTAAATATTCTATAATTTTAAGGAAAAACGGCATTATTTCTAAAAAAGAAATGTTTACCGATGAAATATTATTCCTTTATTAGTATAATTACAACTTGTGGAAGAATTTCCGCAATGGGATATGCTGAAACACACCATGTTTATACACATACGTCTCCAGAGCAACTGAACAGTGACGAACACGCTGGTGTTGTGAAAGTCACCTGAGTGGCGACAAGGTCACGCGCGCTTACGACTTCTAGTGTCTTGTTATTTAGATTTCTATGATTACAAGCAACAAGGTACAAATGTATACCTACGGGGTTTTTTAATATACGTCATATTTTCGGTGAAATGTTTCATCTCCATATCTAGACAAGCTATTTACAAACAAGAAAAGATAAGATTCTATTATTATTAATTATCATAAACATGTATTTATTGTGCTTCTTATCTCTTATCACGTTTGTTAATTTAACATTTATCTATGACAACAATCAAATACTTATCATACAAATTCCCTGATTTAGTTTACATCTATACAATTAATGTCAAGTACTTTTATGTCAATTGCTTGTGCATTGTACGCATATCACTATCAATAGGATTGCGTAGTAAACATAGAAACTACTAATATATACGTCATGTTTATCTGTACTTTACGATTTACGATATTCTATATAATTTAAACGTAGTATTTTTTAAGCCTATTCAATACAAACATACAAAAATACAAATGTTTCCTGTTTATAATATTAGTATAGATCAATAAAATATTAAATCATGCATATAAGAAAGGATTGCATTTCTAAGATCGTCAATCGTTTCTAATTTATATGAATCATTGAGTAAGAAATTTTCCACAATGATTCTATAATTGTATGTATATCTTTAATAATGACTATTATGATAAATTACGTCTATCTTCTATATCAAATCAAAAAGAAATCGTCATAAAATATGGTGATCTGTGTACATATTTGATTATAGGGAATGACCTGAATTTTTAATTATTTTAATTGTGATTTTTATTTCAGATGGCTTGCAAGGAAGCATTAAACTTGTGGGGATATAAACTTGTCCAGAATGCAACACATATGACCAGCAAGGATTTTTATCCTCTAGACAATTACACCCTCACTCAGTGACTTATATTAACTAAGAAAGGAATAGGTACAATATTGTATGTGAAGATTGTAATACGTTTTTTATAAGGTAAGCTTCCTCTTCTTTGTATTCTTAAATATGTTCCTGTTATCAAATACAAGTAGTCTAATAATAATTTGTGAAGCTGTAAATTGAATTAAAGGTTAAAGGAAATGATAATTTTGGTCTAGGAATAAAGGCCTATTCAAAGTAGAGTGGTTACCGCTCTAGTTTGATTAAGCCTTTACCATGTTATGTATACTTTGTGTCAAAATAGTGGTTTCTAATAAGAACTGTTATAGTATAGTTCCCGTTCCCGTGGGATTTCCGGGATAAAACCTATCCTATGTCATATGTGTTAATCCAAGTTACCCTCTATATGTGTGCTTAATTTCATTGTAATCGGTTCAGTAGTATTTGCGTGAAAGAGTAACAAACACACACACATCCTCACAAACTTTCGCATTTATAATAATATTATAGTAGGAAACATTCCTCTATAAAAGATAAGCTTAAGTGTGTAGCATGTTTGTTGTAAATTAAATTTGTTTAAGTACCTATTTGTTAATGTATGTATATTATCGAAATACGATATATTTTATTTGGTACATTATAATGTATATTTTAACACTAGCTGTGCCCCGCGATTTTACCCACATTCCGCTCCTATTTGTCTTAGCATGAATCATCATGCTGAGACGAACACCTGCGGCGCCTACGGCGGCTAAAGGCCTGTATCAATAGGATAATTAATCTATATATATAAAAGAAAGTCGTGTAAGGGCGCGTTCCCACTCTGTCGTAACGACTAATTTATCGTTCGACGACTGTCGTCTCTACCTGTTCCCATTATAACGATTGTTTGTCGTCAACATTTTTTTATCGTGTAGCGACTGTCGTATCTAGCTGTTCCCATTGGATCGCGACGACATTTTATCGTTTCCTGGCAGTCGCTTTGTCGTTTACACATCATCAGCAAGCTACAAATCTAGTCGCCTCTGCGTTCGCTTGGTGATTACCAGTGCGTTTACTCTCCTGAGTTCAATGGACGTCATAGAGTTGCCGTCCACAATTTTTTATCGTTTTACGACTGTCGTGCTTGCCGTTCCCACTGTCACGACAAAGTGTCGTCACTGCAAAAACTGTCGTAGACGACAGTAAATTGTGTCGTTCTAAATGTGAACACCTCCATTTAAACATATAAGCCACGACACTTAAAACTACACGATTATCTGTCGTCACGACACGGTGGGAACGCGCCCTTAGTTACTCCACTTATAACTCAAGAACGGCTGAACCGATTTAGCTGAAAATTGGCAGGGAGGTAGTTTAGAGCCAGGAGAAGGACATAGGATACTAAATATGTACAACGGGCGACGCCGGGGCGGACCACTAGTACTCTATATACCACTGAAAGAATTTTTCAAATTGTTCTCTCAAATGGAATGTGTTTGTTGATGCTTCACTCCTATTGGCCAATGAAAGGACTAACATACACATATTTTTAATTTTATGGCTAATATATTATTTATTTTGTTTGTTACAGATCAACTTCATTATTTATCTGTCATGCAAGTTTATAAGGATAATAATCAAGGAATTTTAAATTCAACTTTATTTTATGAGACTAAAGGTACACATTAAAAGCATTTACTATATTCATTTATTTCTGAATATGGCTAATCATATCAGTATTAAATTGATTTCTGTGTTAACATTTCGACATTAAAAAAGTAGTGAAATTATTTATTTTTATTATAAACACATTGCAAAATGACTCTAATTGTATTTGTAGTTAATTTTTAGTGTAAATTATTTGGTATGTTGGTCTGAACAACCATAAGGTGTGTCTGCATTTTAAATTATTTCTTTATCTGTTACAGTGATATATTTTATTTAGATATAATTGTAACGTATTGTACTATTGAAAATGTGATTTTCTTAACAATTATTTTCTTCAAGAAAGTTTGAATGTAACAGTGATTCTCTTTTACCTATTTATCATGTTATTGTTCAAGGATTTATAATAGTTCTTATATTTAGTTTGTAATATAAATCGACGATACTTCAAATAATAGGGAATAAGGGAATATTCTAAGCAATTTTTAAGAATGTAAATGAATGCATTAGGACACTTATATATGTTAGGTTCAACACTAATAATTGTTTGTACCTATTGACTACATTATACTATATCTTAAATAAGGATTGTTGCTGTGGTATACTATGACTGTGTGGGTCTTGTATAAATTTTTATAATGTAAAATGAACAAGCGTTGGTTCTGCTAGCGATCATCCAACTTAAAACAATATGCACTCTTTGAACAAATTAAATTTATAGAAGATCCATTGATATTTAATAACTGAAACGTGTTAAAAGTATTAGTGCCTTTACCCACAATAATAACTTCGCGACTTTGCTTTTAAACAGTTTTACATATTTGCACACATTAATGCAAAAAGAACAATGCAATCGACTTCGAACATACACAAGGGGGGTAGTTTGATTATTTAGACATGCGGCAAACAATTGTTTATAGAACGGTAGGATATAGTTGTTTTTTCAAACATAGGTACTTAGAATTTATCGAACAAATTGTTTTAAAAAACAAAAGTCCTGGTTGTGTGAAACGCCGTAGGTGTTGAATATCAAAACGTAAAAGATGGACCATGCATTAGAGGTTAAAATTGCTTGATCAATAAAGTGTAGATACGATAAATTAGTGAGATTTTAAAAACAAACAATTTTTACCTCTTACACTTTCACATTGTTAAATTAAGGCTTAGTCGACTATCAATAATTTTAGCACTCACGGAATTGAATTGTATGCTTCCATTATAGTTGTCTTATTGTAGTTTAGATAGATATCGACATCTTACAATGTGGACTGAGATATTATAATGTCACGATTGAAACTCGGTTAGGCGCTACATCGGTGTGTTTATTGTACATATTTTAGTACTGTTCGAATAAAATAAAATATTGAAAATCGTATTCAAACGGACAATCCTGGCGTTATATTATAAAAGTGTGGTATTTTTGCACGATTATACACGACTTTTGATCATGGGTTTTGTGCGTCAATACGCTTGCAAAGCACAAAGATCTGAATTGTTATTGCATATCGTGAATAAGCTTAAATTTTAATAATGCTATACAAACACATTGCAAGTAGGGACACGAACAACTGCATTATATTATATGCTTGTTAAAACATTTGATGCGCATTGGAAGGGGAACGTTTATGAGAAAATGTGATCTCCGTCCAGATAAATCAATTGTGTTGTAATTATATGACAGTTCCTGCTGTGAAATGTATGAATGCAAATGCATAATGCCAAACATATACATTTTAGCTTTTATAGGATATAGAATTACTCTTAGGCGCTGACTCCACGAGCGAGAGAATCGCGACGATTCCGCCCTTATATCGTCGGATAATCTCCACGAACGAGCGATAATTCCGCCGCGTATCGTCGCGACTCGTAACGGTATCGCCACGTTTCCTTGAAGAGAACTACGAGAAGACCAGAGGCAACGCTGAAATGACGCTGCGTTTGACAGCGCGCCCGCTGCTAGTCGCGGCGGGCTAGCGACGATGTAATGACGTTTCGCACGCTCATTGCCACTCGTCGCATCGCGGCGATAATATCGCCGTGTGGAGACGGTTCCATAGAGAGTGTATAGAAATACGTGGCACGACGATAATATCGCCGCGATTCTCTCGCTCGTGGAGTCAGCCATACAGAATTGACAATATAGCTAACGATTTACTCACCGTTTATTATTTTAATTGATTTCATTTTTGGTATTCTTTAATGCAAAGTAATGAATTATTACGGCTATATTATGCCTTATTATCAATCGATCTGTTGTAACAGTGATGAACTTATTGTATGAAGATTGTAGGTGTCCTTAAGATAAATATTAAGCACTGTTGTAATTCAATGATCGTCCAATGTAACATTGATTTATCAATAAAAAAATTATTAACAATGGCGGCGGTTTGGTATAAATAGAATTGCGAATAAATGAGTGAAGTACAGTCGAGAAATTATTAGTCATTGTAATTTTTAAAAGTGTGCTCAGATATCATATCGGTAAAATATTAAACGCCTACAAGCGTATACGTTTACCTTTTAGTGTGTGTAGCTATTCGATACGAATAGACCACTTAGGTCACAATTTTGCTAGACTTAAGCGGTATAGACATTGTAACGAAACGACGTCATACCTGTAGTGAGATTTATTAAGTGCACTTGATTTTAAGGCAATTATCATTAAATCGTTTGGATCAAATAATTTTAGGCAAATCGTGAAGTAAGGCAACATTTCATGGACTAATGTGTCATCGAATATTACGTTAGATAGGTATTCATGTATTTGCAAATATACTACTATACAGCGTTGATAACTCGATATTATGTGACGATTATTATAAATGCATATAAAATTCCAGATGACATAAATCAGTTCCTAAAGTACGGCAACACCAAATTATTAAAAATATCATAAAAGTACATATTTAATATCTATAACAAATGTATGATATTATCTTTAGTGTAATAAAAATTAGTTTAGTTTAATATTTATAAGCTTAGAGTCAATTTGATTACATTTCTCTATACAAGGAAGTCGATCGAGTGCACTAGTTAACATGCAACGCATCAAAAGCTTTTATGTATTTTGTCAAATTATATTCTAAAATATTGTAGGATATGGAAAAATATCATGTAAAACGTTAGTTATTTTATAAACGAAAATATATATTAGTTTTTAAACGAATACGTAATCTTTTAAATTATTATTTTGTTTGAGTAAAATATTTTATTTTGTAGTCATTTATATTAGTTGTAGGTTTGATATTTATCAAAGGATTTTAGTCTTATTTCGTAGTACATACGATCTTTTATCGTTTGTGCTGGCGATGTACGCCCATATAATAATGTAATGACCAATAAATATACGTATTGTTTTATTTTCACTAGGTTTTGTTTATATTTTAAGAATTAGCTGTTTTAGTTTAAGTAACAAGGCAATAATGATGTGCTATCTTTTATTGTTAATTTGTTTAATTTACTTCTTCCAATTATTATTGTATGTTTACGTTTACTCTAGTTTAAACAGACTTCATTTTACTATGATCGTTGTGAATAATGGATATTATATCAAATCGAATAAACTATATAAACTATTAATATTGTAATCGAACCATTCGGCATCTTTACACGGACTGCATAACATAAGAATGCACGATTGTGTGTAATATACATCGGTATCTTGCCTGCGTAAATAAGTATATGTTATATTATGGTAAATATACATTTCATTTTAAAATAGATTTCACATTGAATTCATTCCTATAATGTGATGTTAATGAATATACTAGCGACGACGTTTCTAATTTCTCTTTTCTACGTAGGCTCGCTAATTTATAAGATATGAAAATAAATAATTGATTAAATTTAAAATTTTAATGTAATTAATAAAAGTACTGAGACTTAATGACATTTGAAATGGATTTTCTCAGTTTTGGTTCCTATCATAACCGCTAGATGTAATAAGATATAATAATACCATACAAGCATGGAACGTCGTCGCTAGTGTGTTCTCGAGAAAATGTAAGCCTCTGAAAGTTATCTCATTGTTAAGACACGGTTTTAGCCGAGCTGTGTATACTTAATACTGCAGTTATTATATTAAACCACTGATGCTTATGTAATAAAACTTTATACGAGTCAATGAAAATCATCAATTACTATTTAAGGTGACATGCTTCCTGATAGATTTGACAATATATTCGGTTATGCCTTTACATATTGTAGTGATATAGGGTAATGTATTGCATGATAGCGGTAAGATACTCATTGTTGGCTCTGTATCATAAAAATTACAAAATGCCACGTGACATACATACGCACAATTTACATTGTGAGGGGAAGTAGGGGATTGTTGGCGTTATCTTAGTGTTAGAGAGTAGTCGGAGGGGTTAATGTGATAATAGATACGCTTTGTTCTGCTTTTAGTTGTCACAAATACCTATTGAGTGCAATAATTGATATCAAGTACATGGCTCAGTATAGCAGCTGTAGTAATTGGTGCATTACTTTTTCAGTAACATAATCAATGTACTTAATAATCTCAACTATCATGGCATCGTAAACAGCTAAATAAATATTGATTCATATTTTATCAAACGATTATAAACATTCAACTTTAACATTTTACATTTAAAATTTCCATTAATGTTTTTGTTGTTTTTATGAACGGAGCCACTGTGACTGGCTGGAACCAGTGTAAATTTTATATCATATCATTAGCATATTGTTGTAAGGTTTAAATATGTTTTAAGAAAATTCTAAATATGTATTATAATTTTATGTTGACTATAATATGCACGTTGGCTTGAGCTTATCAATCGAAAAGGGTTTCAAATTAAAATGCTCGTATTTTAATATTATTATTTGTGTCGTTAATTTTTTTATGTTGAAATTATCTGTACTCGAATTGAAATTATATTCCAAAAATTATTAGTTATTAGACAGAATTTGCATTATAGTTAAAATGATATTTTATATGGTTCAATTAATATATTATGTCAATTTTGTTAGCGAAATCGAAAGCAATAATAAAATTAAAGTTAAGGATATTAATCCGAGGAAGTGTGAACTCGTAGGTTATAAGGGTAGCCTTATTAGAAGTAAGAAATACGAATGATTCATACAAGATGTTAAAATTTTATTCTGTAGTATTGGATTAGCACGGCCAGCGTTGTCGCATACAAATTACAATGTAATGTTTTTATTTAAATAAAGTTATAGGATCAGACTGAAATTTTGTTTTAATTTACAATATAGTATATTATAAAACCTTATAGAATTACCATATGTAATTATATTCCTATCGATTACATAAATATGGACGAGGACATGAATATTCAAACCATAATAAAGTTTACACGAATATTAATTTTCAATAGAAAAAACAAGATACCGGAAAGTGTTGTCTCCACAGTATAATAATAAATATCTCCTTTTTCACATAATTATATTTATTCACTTTCAGTGGGCACATTGATTTTATAACAAATTACTAAATACATCATAACGACTTTTAATTCTAATAGTTTCATTCTTATAAGGTTTTGATAAATTATCTAAATAATTTCTCATTAGATATGCCGTGTTCGGTTCTGGAAAAATTATGTCTGAAACAAGCAATAAGAATTATAGTGTGTCGAGGGAATGAGAACAATATTATCCTAAGCAGTAAATAACAATTTAAGAACCCTCCCACAGCGCTAACATCGAAAAGCGGTATGAAATAAATTTAGCTGTTGTAGGCGGAGTGAAGTATGCTGTATTGAAAAATTTGCTACCAAATAATTACGTAGCGCAAAATAATGCGTAAGGCAATTTACGTTTATACAAGTAAAGTAGGTTTAACCATGTGTAGGTTTCTTATAGAAAATACATTATTGTTTCTGAGAATTCTCACTTGAATATAAAGATCGCTATTTAATATACTCACTTAGGGCCCATAAACTCATGAACACTACGAGGAAGCAGCAAGTAATGACTCCGAAAATATTGAGTGTCAGCAGAAGTTTGGTGTGCCTGTCTAGCTCCCCATCGCTGTATAAAAGTAAGTTAAGTATTTAATACTTACTGAAAATATAATAAAAATCCTTTAGTACCTACCTACAAAGGTTTCCCAGAAACTTGTGTCTACATACCAATAAAATACCCATAAAAGGTAAAAATAAAATATGTAAGATAGTTCACTTAAAAAAACTAATACCTAACGTGTGAGACGCTATTCTATAAAATCAGCACATTATAATAATAACAATTAACAAACTTTTGATAATGATGATGGACTAATGGTGGTGGTAAGTGTTGTAGGTAATAAATTATACCAACAAATTATTACTCTGTGTCTATAGAAGGGTGATATTATTTGTTCATAAAGAAAATTAAAAAATGTATCAAATGAGCCTGTACCATAATTCTATTATTCTAATTAGTTATGAATAAAAACCAATTCCACGTGTGTTTAACAATACGATTACGATAAAAGGTTTGGCGAAAATAAGAAAACTCCACATTTTTTTCATGATCAGAATTTAATTCTATTTATGTGGCCGTTTGTAGAGTAAAACCACAGAGTAAAACACATGAAGAAGGTAGTAGACTTAGATAAAAAGGATGTATAGACCTTAGTATAGTAGGTACTACTTCTATAATTTAACGTTTCGAAAAGTTACCTGTCAACCGTAAAATGACAGATTTTAAAAAATGATTCTCAAGCTGTGTTCTCAACAGAGGCGGCTCGCCCTAAGGAGCGCTGGTGCAGTGAACTCCCATAAATAATTATAATAAAATCATACTCCTTAATTTAATTATTACCATTAATTAATACTATTTAAAATCAATCGTAATCTTTAAAACTACTGTTAATACCAATGAATATATCCATCATTCCATCATCCCATACACCTGTATAATACCTACTGTATTATGTAACGCGCGAAGCGGAGCGCTCACGATTGCGCTCCAATGAAAAAAGATTTAGTACATTTCCTAATACGAAATCCAATAGGAGTGAAAGAGAGGGTTTTGCCAGAGCCCTGCGCGTGAAACAAAAGATTTTCTATGGAAAAGTAGCAAAATTCGGAGCGCCGCACCCGCAAACGTTGCCGGTTCGTTTTTACCGCCAGGCAGGACAGCGATTGCGCGCGAGGTCGCCAGTTACCACTTCTATAATATAAACAAACACTCGAGTCAACTTCAATGCACGCGCGCGATTCATGCAATTTTCTAAGTAATTGGCTGCTATCTAATTCGTTGACTCTTAATTCTGATAAAACCAAATACTTAACTTTTGGCATAAACAAAAATTCTATAAGACATTCAAGTAACTTAACACTTAAAGCTCATTTCTGCCCTGATAAACTATCTTGTACATGTATAACTCTTCAAAATGTTGATTCCATTAAGTATCTAGGTGTTATTGTTGATTGCTATCTAAATTTTAATAAACATGCAACACTTCTGGCTGCCCGCATTCGTAAATTGATAATTATTTTTAAAAATCTCCGTCACATCATGAACTTCAACCTCATTAAACGGATATACTTTACATTATGCCAGTCCTTAATAAATTATGGAATATCTGCTTGGGGTGGCATGGCTAAGAGTAACATGCTTACCATTGAGAGAGCACAAAGATCAGTTTTAAAAGTCATGACCTTTCGGCCAATTGATTATCCGACCAAAGATTTATATAAAAAATGCCAAGTCCTAACAGTGCGACAATTGTTTTTGCTGCAACTTATTTTAAGAAAACACCAGGAACTTGAATTTGACTTAAACAGCACTGATAAACGTAGATCCTACATGGTATGTGAGGTTAAACGTTCTCAACACTATTTTCCTATGAAGTTTTATGCTATATTAGGAGATTATATTTACAATAAAGCAAATAAAATCTTAAACATATATTCTATGAATAACTATAAATGTAAAAAAACAGTCACAGAATGGTTACAGGAGTTGTCTTATGAATCCACCGAAAACTTACTAAAGAAAAAACTATAAAACTATAAATCTTGTTTCACATATAAATATTATAAAATATATATAATTTGTTTAGTATTTAATCAATTACATATAGACCGGGAGATACTGACACAAAATTTCGAGTCATTTGTAACAAGGATGGCGGTTCTACAGGGGTCTTAGTACGCAATGACAAAAAGAAAAATGATGGTGTGAACGCTGGTACCGGTGGCTTAGTCGCGTGGGCGTTTGTCGAACTCGTCGGAAAAATAGCGAAAGTCAAACGATTTGTAACACAAAAATTTTAGAATTTACCGATAGCCCATAAAAAAGTAGTAGGCGGTAGTGTCATGCCATACTTTTCCGGTGTGACTTACAGCCCGCCATACCGATGCGAATGTGTTGATTTAAATAAAACAATCATTCAACCATTTGTACCAGGCTAACTTTTGCACAGGTAACTATCGTCGTGCAGCCATTAACGAAAATCGCCATGCCATACTTTTCGGACGATTCCAAATGGTCGCCATACCGCCGAAAATCTGCAAAAAATTTTTATTTCGCCAAACTTTTTGTACCAGTATTGCATTTGGATTTTTGGAGAGTATTTGATAAAATGTGACCATTATTATATTTGCCATACTTCTAGTAGGGGGAAAAAGTGCTGTCATACTTGAAAACTTAATTAATTATTAATTTATATAAGTGAAGATTTCCAACACATAGATCTTTGAAATTTTGTATTTATATTTTTTGATCCTCAAACTTACAGGAAAAATAAGTGCCATACTGTTACAAATCGTTTGACTTTCGCTATTTTCCGACGAGTTCGACTAACGCCCACGCGACTAAGCCGCCGGTACCAGCGTTCACGCCATCGTTTTTCTTTTTGTCATTGCGTACTAAGACCCCTGTAGAACCGCCATCCTGTTACAAATGACTCGAAATTTTGTGTCAGTATCTCCCGGTCTAATACTAAATTTATTAAAATTATAAATCAATATTTGTTTATTTTACCTATTTTTTGTATTTTTATTTATTCTCTTATTTATTTATAATTTACTTGATATATTTACTTTATTTTGACACACATATACACGCCAACACACACACACACACACACACACACACACACACACATTACTCATAAATTTAAAATTTTATATTTATTTAGTAATCATATTTGTATAATATGCTTGCACATACCATTTATATAACTAGCTCACTTTTCAAGTTTTTTTTTTTTGTTTTATTTAAGTTCAAATGACTCAGGGAGAAGCTGGTGCCTGTATATACAGGCTAGTTCTTCGAACTAAGCCTAAAACGGGTGCCACTTATACTTTTTACTTGTGAACAAAACTATATTGAATATGTCCATGTTTATGTCTATGAAAAGAATAAGAAATAAACGATATATTATATTATTATAAAATACGTGTTGAAATAGCCTGTAGTTATCAGTATTACTTGTGAGTGTTAAAATGAACAATAATTATAATGTGGCGTTCATTAAAAAGTGTGATAAAACGTTACAAATTCGGCTTGAATGTAAAGCTAAGGGACCGCCACGGCCTGAACTTGATCTTACGCAAAAATGTACGACAAAAACGAAAACATATACGCGTGTGTTTAAATCTGAACAATATGTGAAAACACCGTGGTTGTGTGGTTGTGATGAAAGCAACAAACTATTTTGTTTTCCGTGTCTTTTATTTAAAGCGGGCGCGGCCGGCGGAGGTGAGAGTGCTTGGACTGAAACGGGCGTTGACGACTTAGCTCATCTTTCAATCAAGATGAAAAAACATTCACAATCTCGGTACCATTTGTTGAATGAACTGCAATTGGCGTCTATCGGTCTTGTCGCTTTAAGTTATAGATATTTTTGCACACCAAAAAGAAAGACGTATCACGTATGCATTTTCTTTATAAGTAATTTTTTTGATAAATTGTACTGCTTTACACCATGTATTTTCAGTGTTTTATTTCAAGTGAACACCCATAAAATTTTGTCACGAGCCGCCTCTGGTTCTCAAGAAATTTAATACTTATCATATGTGCACAGAAACATTCCATCATCTAATATAATATATAAGCTACTTGAAAGTTATCTAATACCTTGAAACAAAAGCATGCTCCATCTTGAGTTAAATAATATGTAATAAATAGTATTTCTTTAATTTCTGGATGTCCTCGAAAATTTCATAGAAGGTTTAGGTTGTTGTCACATGGAATCCATAGAAAAAAGGTTAAAAAAAACTTGAAAATGAGTTGAGTGAGAGTAAAAATGAGACTTTTTATTCGACCAAAATTAAAAATAACTTTCTTCGAAACAAACAATCATCTTGTATTTTTTGGCATCGACGCGACTTCACGTCACACGTGGCGTAAAAAAAAAAGATGGGTTGCACTCCGGGAGTGCCGGCAGAAGTGAAAACTTGATTATTAACGTTCAGCATGTTTGATATTTTGGAATGGTATCCGTCTTACGCATGGAATATAAGGGCTAAAAATAAAAATAAAAAAAATCCGTCTTACGCTTTTTCGATCAGGCCTGTCCTGACGCGAGTTTAAGATTTCATACCCAACGCCGCTAAAGAAGTTTTCACTTCAAAAATAAATTATTTTTAAAATAAATCTTATAATATAGTAATCGTAGGTAATTTTAACGTCATTGATTGTTGGTGCAAAAAATATACTGTTTTTTTACTGTATAAATAAACAATCATAACTAGTAGATATGTTTATTTATTATTAAAAATAAAAAATCTACAAGGCCATGTTGGATGTTAATATAAACAAAAATGTTAGGCAAGCAAAGTACCTACTTAATGATTATTAATTATTATGTAACCTTAGTTATAACTTATAAACTGAACATATAAACTGAAAGCAAAATAAGTAGATATGTACTTACCTAGCAATCCTTAAATCCTTCTAACTTCTTACTATTATATTAGTCTGTGCTATTATTGTATCGTCAGTGTTTAGTAATAAAAATTGTTTGTAACTATATTTCTTCACGTGATTCCGACGAGCATATTATGCATAGGAAATGATACCCTATCTATCATGCTAAAATTCGTGACGATCAAATATAGAGTAACAAACACTACCACAATTTTCGATAAATTATTTGCAAAAAATATGCCTTAATAATATAAAGATTATACGATACAATTTTCTAAGACGAAATAACCAATAACTGAATAATACCTAGATCACTGATGACTGTAATCAAAATTACGGAATCCCTCAGCGTTAATTTCGAAATAAAATTGCTTTTCCTCAAGAACTCATTTCAATCACCTTGTTGATATTTTAAAAGTAAATTCAAATAATATATTTTTCCAAAAAGAGCTTTGAGCGAAAGCTTCAGTTTGGTGAACTTTGGTAAAATGGAGAACAAATTAAATTTGTTTAAATTTAATTTGTTCTCCATACGCATAATATCTTAATGTATATTATGTATCTACTTATGCAGGCATAGGTTTATAAAATAAAACGGTTGGTTATCGAAAATAGTACTTAATTTATTTATTTTAAAAAATACACACAAAACTGTATGCTGTAATAATAATGTGCAATATTATTCTGTCTCGCCATTTAATTGTCTCGCTAAATATTTCGTAATCGTAATCAGTCTTTGTAGAAGTTATGACCCTTGTCAACATTATTAAATATCCTTGTCAAGTTCATACTGGTAGGTCGTGTTATATATTCACAGCTTTATAATGTTCCTAGAAATTTTATTTCGCACGTTGTTGTAAATGTAGCTTTTAAATAGCAAAATGCTTTCTAGGTCAGATAAATTTCAAAGTTACCGGTTGTTTCATATTGGAAATGCATTTTCCGTATCTTATGAGGCGTATAAACAATCCATATATTATTTGCACATGTAACTGAAATAGAATTGCAAGCATAGAAATTTATATTTTACCTCCAGTAGTGCCTTATATACAATTTGACTTATATTTAATAAATAATAAATGCATAGTTGCATCTGTGTTTTTAGATTAATACATTACGTATATTCAATCTGGTGTTGTATTGACTTTACAGCTCCTTATGCCCACAAAAATCACCCATGAAATAATTACAAAGTACATATTATGTCTGATGTGTTCTATAAAGAATTGAAGTCGACGATGTACAATTATTATTCAGCACTAACATAAGCCCTAATACATGTTTATACTTATTGCGTGGAACATAAAAAAGCCAATCGATGCTGAAAACATTTCTCTACGTGACGCTCGTTCAGACTGATTGTTAAAACGTATTCTATTCGTAATTTTTATTCGTAGAATTCACTGCAGAATAACGAATTGGATAATAAACAGTAATCATGTCGTGTGCGATGTGCCTCTATCAAAAGTAGGTATGTTAAGATTATACATTTTGCATAATATACTGAATATTGATTGACAAGTACTCAAAGTTGTTAAAACAAACACGTATATAGAATACTAGGTTTCCGCCCGTGGCTTCGCCCGCGGCCGCGTAGTCAAAGAAAAACCCGCATAGTTCCCGTTCCCGGGGGATTTCCGGGATTGCGTCATTTTCCCGGGATAAAAAGTAGCCTATGTCCTTTCTCGGGTATCAAAATATCTTCATACCAAATTTCATGAAAATTGGTTTAGTAGTTTAGGCGTGATTGAGTAACAGACAGACAGACAGAGTTACTTTCGCATTTATAATATTAGTATGGACTATGGATACATTCAGGATATGGAGACAATAGCTAATTAATTAAAGCATGAAATGGTTAATGGACCCAAGTATGTCCGTGCCATAAATTAGTACGAATATCTACTACCTACTTACGATGAGTGGGTATACGTAAAATATAATATAGTAACAAGAATCATTATTATGATGAAAACAAAAAACCCGACGGTTAATTTAAATAGCCCAGTCACTATATTCTAATTTCTAATGATGACACCTCATAAGTCAAAATCATCCAGACGTGTTTTGGGCTGAAGTAGGACGTGCCAAATTAATATCGCTAATTAAAGTCGCTTTCTCTGTCCCTATGTATTCTTAAATCTTTAAAACAACGCACCGGATTTTAATAAGTTTTTTTTTTAATAGATAGAGTGATTCAAAAGGAATAATAAAAGGAGGAAAAAATTTAGCAGGTATACCATTTGATAGGTTAGGTTAGGTTAGCGGGTGAATCCGCGGGTAAAAACTAAAAAGCTAGTATATAATATAATTATAATAGAAGTACCTAATAGGTATTTATTTACTAATGCAATGTATGAGATGGAAAGTAAGTATGTACTCTACGAAGCAACAATGTATAATTATTATTGTGAGAACTGAACCTAGATTCTACAATAATTCCAACTTGAATGTCTATTGTATTAGAACTATTGTATTTTAATCATTGTAAAAAGTTAAAATCAATTTTAAATTTTACCGGGTAATTTCACAGCTTTTTGTTTTATCTGCGATAAACCACTTTTGGCGCTCTTTTTTTCTCGAGATAAACGTTTGGTTTTGTCACGATAAAAGTGGTTTATCGCAGATAAAACCAAAACTAAAAGTAATTACACAAAATGCTCTGACAAATATCTTGCAAATGTTTTAATATAATTGTTTATGAAAAAAAAAATCATAATAAGTATTACCATGTCAAGTAGAAAACGTAAAAGTGTGAAAATTAGAGCCAACTTGGTGATTTTTTTTTATCGAGTCAATTTTAATATTTTATGTTTTTGATTGAACAGAATCGTTGAACATATCATCTAGTTTGATATATATTTTATTTTTTAGATTTGGTCTTGAATATTACACGTATCATCTAATAGAAGATTGGTAATTTTGCTTTATACGCACCCTTAAATGACCTTTGAAGAACAAAATATGCAAATGTGTTATATTCATTGAATCAGATTTACATCAATAAAATATAAATTCAATTAGAATTTTATGCGCAGCTTACTTTGGTTCGGTCCTCATTAAATAATATCGCAATTTATGAATGGAAATTCCAAAAACGTGTTCATAATATCATTCAATAAAATCATAGATATTGTCTGTTTATAGTAGTTGCGTTAGAGTATAATAATAAGTTTCATAGTTGTAGGAGCACATATACTTATAAGTAAGAATAGCTTACACATTATCGTAGGCGCAATTGTTTTATGAAACTTGTGGTGGAATAAAGCAACAGTTATCTCACAGCAACTGTCAGTATATGCGTGTAGTTGGTTCACATTCCTCGTTTATTCATAATCTCGAGTGCAACCGGTCAACGTGCATGCGTCCACGCATCTAGTCAAACCGCTTGTTTACAAACATTCCTAACTCAACTTTAATTGTTTACATTTGATACCTACGGATCCTCTAAAAAGTGAGTACCTTTTCAATTTTTTTATGTTCTTACAGAATGCGAATTGCAAAAATAGTTGTCTATTTTTAAATTGACACATTTAGGTATCCTGAAAATAAGTTGCTATTTATAAACGATTGTTAAATTATAAAGAAATAGTATAATTTTGCTTTTTGATTCTCAAAGATATTTTATCTTTAAATTATGTAGGTTGATATCATTGCGTTATTCCACTTTGCACACCGTTATCACAATCTTTATTTGTAAACTTTCACAATAAACCTATCATTTATAAATTTCAATAAATAAGTCAATATTATTCGTAGCATTAAATCTTAACAAAATATTAATCAATATTTTCACGCAAAATTTAACTATAAAAATAACTGACATTGGCTGGGTCAGTTTCAGTTATGAATTCTGTGGTATAACTGAATGTATATAATTATGATTTACTATTGTATGTAATAATAATGTGTACCTACATAAATGAGTTGAGATATAATTTTGGTGGTGAACGATGATCAAGTGACATTTAAACATTAATTATTATAAATCGTAAAGGTATTTAAATGTCTGTAAATCTTGAAGGTCTCTTTTGATATAATTAATAAATATTAGTTCTATAAAAAGATAGAATAAAAGAAACATAAAATATAAATATATTATATTTACAGTGAGTTCTTTGCTTTACTAGCATTTTAAAGTGCGGTCGGAAATTAGGTCAAAACAATGAAAATATCAATCTAGGTATCAATCGAAGAAAAATTATCTGATATCGATTGGACTATAAATATGCATTAAGCAATTACAATAATTTCTCAATAATAAATCGCAAGTATCAACAGAAACTGCACATTTTCGTAGAAGATGGAATTAGGACCTAGGTAATAAGAGACTTGAGGTTACCTTTTTCGATAATAACTTTTAATCGGAGAAGTTAATCTCACTAGAGTACTAAGTATTTTTGTATTTCAACGTCTAGTTTTAAACTGCGCAACCTCTTTAATACGTATTGCTACATCTGCATCGCCTACAGAAAACAAACCGAAAAAATTCCGTTCAAAATATCATTAGCTAGTCGTTATTATGTTATTGTTTAAAATATCGCCTACTAGATAGAATTTATACTTTTTAGGCCGTGTAATATTGCAGAGTGCATCCAACCACTAAGGTAGGCATATGTTTAATCATTTACTTCTCATAATTTATAATTAAAATAAAAATAGCAGTAGATACTATTTAAGAACAATGTAATATTGTTACTGTGTTCGATACGTGTAGTAATCGTATTATAAGATCGGTCAATGACCCATTAGCACATCTCAATTCTCACAGAAGCCGTGAGTTCACCTCGTGGATATACAGGTGCTACTGTATGTTGTTCCATTTTAACTCTTTACCCGTTGAAATAATTGTTTGTATTGGAATTATGCTTTTAATTTTAATTACAAAATTCAAGCAATTATCATAAGTATTACCTTTCTTAGGATCACGGAATGGTAAACCAATGTCAAATATAGTAATAATTATCACTGGCAAACGATTATCCTAGAAATCTATTGTTAAAACGAATTGAATATTTGTAAATCAACAGAAAGCAAATATCTATAGGTTTGTTATCTTTTAATATATATATAAATCTCGTGTCACAATGTTTGTCCTCAATGGACTCCTAAACCACTTAACCGAATATAATAAAATTCGCACACCATGTGCAGTTCGATCCAACTTGAGAGATAGGATAGTTTAAACATGTAGGTACCACGGGCGAAGCCGGGGCGGACCGCTAGTTTATTTTAAAATTTAAGTCAGTGTTTGAAGAAAGTATCAGAATACGATACTTTCTTACTTATTCGTTATATTATTACGTAATCTACGTATATGTATACGTTTCTTGACAAAGATACACATAATATTTCACAGTAGCCAAAATGTTTTAAATTATAAATAACATTTCTATTAAATCTACAAGTATAACAAAATACTTATCATCTTCAGGCTGTTTTATGTTAGCATTTTAAACGTTTTAATAGGATTTGAATTAATTTCCCCTTCTTGGTGATTAAATTTTCAAATTACTTGTAAAGATTTATTACATTGAACTTTCGGCACTTATTGTCAGTGCGTAAAAGCTCCTTCTAGCAAATTAAAACAAACACTACAATGATCTTACATTCTACTACTTACTATGTGGTTATTAACCACAGAGTAGGTACACACATGCAAACTGTTAAAACAAGTTCCTTTTATATCGTAATGGAACCAAGAACCTTGAATGTACCTAAAAGTAGAGTAATCATGTTGTAAATTTAAAACTATTTTATTGTATTTATAAATTCGATATGGAATTGAACCGGTATTTTCGTTTATTTTAAGATTGAGGCCCTTCACCTTGTTTGCAAATCTGGTAATTGGTGTTTCGATGTTTTTCAGTAAACTGTAATTAATAATTATAGAATAATGAGGCAATACATAATTATGCCGAGTTAAATTGAAATAATATTTATTTTATGTGCAAGAGAAAGTATAAAAATGAATTATTAAAAATGTAATATGGTAGAGACTGTTTATTTTTATTTTGACCTAGTTTAATATTGTATCAGCCGATTGGTATATGATATACCTACCTTTCGGATACGTAAAACTATCATAGGTAGAATATCATCTCATTTTACAAAAGTAATTAGTTAATTCCTATCGTATTTTTTTCTTTCGGTTTAAAAAAAAATAAAAATAAAAAGGTCGGTATTAAAAAGGCCTTACTTACTATCTCGTATTAATTACTAGCTTTCCGCCCGCGGCTTCGCCCGCTTTGTCTAAAACATAATAAATTATATACTAAAACCTTCCTCTTGAATCAATCTATCTATTAAAAAAAACCGCATCAAAATCCGTTGCGTAGTTTTAAAGATGGGACATAGGGACAGAGAAAGCGACTTTGTTTTATACTATGTACTTATGTAGTGATAAAGTTATCGCTTCTTATTGAAAACATATACAACGAGATATTAAGTAGTTTTAATAGGTATTCGCTTTCTTTAACATAATATGTGTCACCTTATGGTATGCAACATACACGCCCACAGAAACTCGTTCATTGGATGATTAGAGATAAGAGGTCAGGACCCAGGATAAATGATCGCAGGATCGATATAGACGATTCATTAATCGAATCTTTAATTGGTAACTGACCGCGCAAAGTAAATTAAATATAATGAACTTAAATTAATTTCGAGTAATTTAAATTAAACTCAATTACAGTAATGGAGTAGTAATTGATAATAAAGTGGTACCTTTCGAACAAACAAACGGTAAAAATACGTCTTCAAAATTATTAAATTGACTAGAAATTATCTATAGTTCTCTCTATTGACCAATAAAAAAATAATAAGATATGGCTTTTTTATTAGTAACATACATTGTAACGTAACAATTTGATTGATTGTATACTCTGTTAACAAGATATAAAGTGATTTAAATATTTGATTGACCCCCCCTTCATATGTTTATTGGGGGACTATCTTGACGCATTAGTTACGCGCATGATGCGTTGACGCGCGATCGTATTTTATTTTGTATTATATCGTGTGTGTCAGTATGCCGTAATACGCGTGTAAAACTATCAAGTGTAATAATTTAACCCTAGAACTACAACATCCAAATTTAATTAAATGAACCACAACATGGGTCCTGGGTGACCCCAAAATAAAAAAATGATTACTTACAAAATATTAAACTTTAATAAATTTAAACAATTATTACAAGGTTTTTTGGATATTAATGGAATGTTTAAGGGAAAAAAAATTAGTACAAATCTGAAAATCTAGATACAATAGTGACAAATAGGTAACCTGTGTTATGCACATATTTTTTTGGAGCACTTTACACATTTCTCTCTGCCCTTCCTATCTTTGGCTCTAGTGCATAAATAGCAGTGGGAACTTGAAGTTGATCGAGCTTGGGCTACCTGAGCACTGTTTTAGTCATCTACTCCCAAAACATGAAGCATTATCACTTTAAGAAATTGGGGCAAATTTTTGACCTCATCAAGGCAGCGTTTCACGTAGGGCTGTACTAATTGAAGGATTAGGTTTCTTAGAAAGTAGTTCCTTTTCAGTTTACTCTTGCGAATGTTTGCCTTGAGTATTACATAGGAATTTACACCTCCAGCATTAAGCATGCCGTAGAAAAATCTTAGCGGCCACCTTCGTGTTTTTCTTACTGTTGTCTTAGAATGACTTTCTTTTATGGTTTCAGAAAGTCTGTCAATTTGTGCATTGGTATGCATCACAATAATATCCAATATTTAGTCTGGAAAAAATAGCTTCCACGCTTCTAACTCGGTTTTTGCGTCGCGTGCGATACCTTTAGGCCCAGGTTGATTTATCACGATCTTTCTACTTGCAGTGCGTGTATTAGGAACAGTGAACGGAGTTCTTCGTCAAGTATAACCATTTTTGCCCATACAGAAATCAGACAGAAGAACATCATCATCATCTGATCCAGATTCAACATCAAACAAATCATCTTCATCGGAGTGTTCATTTTCTGCAGTTTCAGATCCATCTTCGTCCGAAAAACTGGAGGTTTCACCTTCATATTCCTCCAAAAGTTGCTCAATTTCATTACTTTCAAGAGCTCGTGACGTTGAGGCCATATTGAAAGACTATTCGTGAAATCACACAAAAATAATCACAAAAAAATAGTTTCGATAACCACAACACGGGTCGCGGGTGACCCCAAACTGCTATATCTCCGAACCTAATGGGCGTGGGCACCCCGCCATGCGTCACGGGCCACTGATTACCAATTACGGAAGGTACCTAGATGCACAATGTTGTAGGTGCAAAACTCGCTAAATTAAAATAAAAATACGTGTGCGTGGGGTCACCCATGACCCAATGTTGTGGTTCTAGGGTTAAGATATTTTACCAATGACAGATTTCCTACGTTAAATACTATTAATAATTTTGAACATTTCAATGTGGAAAGACGTTTTAACATTAAGTACAGTTATTATAATTTAAACCGCAACGTATAAATCGTCGTTTTATCAATAACCACAGAAAGTTCTTCAAACGTCAAGTCGATAAATGCGGTCCAAACCACAATTGAAAAATGAATTGAAATCGGTTTAATTAATAGACTTTATTTATAGGAATATCGTATGCAAAATACATTCATATCTGATTGGTTGAATCTTTAGGGGAACTTATTATTTATTTGTTAAGGTAATCAATAACAAGTGAAATAAAAAATAAATACCTCCTCGCGGAAAGGTAGAATTTACAATATTATTAAACAATAGACCCATCACAATGCATTATCAGAGTTTTATAGTTATTATACAGGTATGTCTCTCCTAGAGATTAAAGAAAAAATAAAAACCAACCACCAACAAAAATAAATATACAATTTTAGTTCAATTTTCATATTAATAACTAGCTTTCCGCCCGCGGCTTCACCCGCGTTGTCTAGAACCTAATAAATTATGCACTAAAACCTTCCTCTTGAATCACTCTATCTATTAAAAAAAACCGCATCAAAATCCGTTGCGTAGTTTTAAAGAATTAAGCATAGGTACATAAGGATATAGGGACAGAGAAAGCGACTTTGTTTTATACTATGTAGTGACATAGAGACAAGCATATAACGTATCGCACGCAGTCAATAAGATGAAATAAATACTCATATTGAACTTATTTCTAGTAAAATGCAGTTCTTGCTTGACAAGTTCTATATAAAGAACGCTAACCTCGATTGCCAAACTGAGAATTTAAATATAATATTTTAAATAGTTGTATAATGAAGTAGGTCGTATAGTTTAAAGTTAAAGATTTTTAATGAGGTATTTTAAGGTTTCCGTGCCAAAAGCTATGAATGGAAACTTAATAGCTATGTAGCTACTACAGCTACCAATATGTGTGTAGTTCGTAAATGGATACATGAACATTTAAAAGAAAAATGAAATTTAGGCATGATTACAAACTTTATAGTTTATAAGGTGTTGCGATTTATAGTATTAGGTATTACAATATTAGTGCTATAGGTAAGTTAATCTTCATGCGAGTAGGTATATTTTTAACCAATATCAAAAAAAGGAGGAGGTTATAAGTATTAATTTCAATAAATGTTTTCATTAAGATCTGAAATTAACCATTGATATCATTAATTGTTTCCGCTCCAATGTTCAAATGATCCCTGAAAAAACCTAATATGTAGTTCATGAATTTCCGCCTTTTAACACATCAAGGCTGACTCTACCTGTAGTATACAATAACGCGTAATTTTATATAAGTATCGTTTTTTTTGTGTAGTGAAGCGGATCCAATAATCCACTTACTTATTGAGTTACAACAAGTAATTTGTACCCAGTTTTTGCACATAAATTTTATATCAGAATTTACGTCCTACGTACGTACGTTCTACGTACGTACTACGTCGTTACGTTATTTGTGTGTGAAACATTTAAAGTTTTAATTAAAGTACAGTTTTTCTTTAGAAGAAATAATGCATAGTTAAAGGTAACTAAGTCATACCTATATGAATATTTATGTATATATGTAGTACCTACACGACTATGATTGTGCAGTGTGCTTGTTGTTTGTAACACCACTGCTCATTCTGCTGAGTATCATAGTAGGTATTATCTAGTATGTCTAGTACCTATTACATGATCTGTGGTATTATCTAGTTTATAAAATAATTTCATCCCAAATAACACAAGTCCTGAAGAATTTATGAAGTATTTGGAGCAGCCAAATGTCAAGCCAAAAACACGATAAAAAATATCGCTTGCTGTTTTCATAAAATTCACACTATAATAGCACTTATTTAGCGATAAAAATTCATGTTCGTAAAGTCGATAACTTAGAAAGTGATAATCAATACTATTACCGAAAACTGACAATTAACTTAAATTATCTAAATAGAATATTGCTAGTTGATTCAGCTGTAGAATGCGTGAAGGTCATTTCTATTATAGGTGATAATATTTCCTAATGGGAATCATTTCTAGTTAATAACCTACATTTAAAAATGCAGGTATATAAATGAATAAAACAATCGTATCATTTTACTCTATTCCCTCGTAAATTAGGTTCATGTTGAGAGCTTAATATTCCTTCTGATGTGTCAAATTCAAAATTCAAATACATAGATGTTAACAATTGAGTTCCATCATGTTCAGCCGTTATTAACAGCATGCAAATTATGTCACTTAATTATAAATCAAAATTTCATTTATTATTTTCATTATCATTACATTTCACATTCTACAATTCCAGTTCCAATTTCTGTTCCAATTTCCATCAGACTATGAAAGTAGCGACCTATGTAATTTTAAGCTAGCTTTTATTAAAATACGCCTTATAGGCTAGATATGTCGTACAAAATGAAAATTGTTTAAAATGAAAAATACAACACTTATAATTGTTAAAAGTTAAATTGTCTTTATAAAACTGATGCGAATTATCAAGACACGATATGAACTTAATTCAGTAGGTACTTTAAACGAAGACAACGTTTTTATAAGTTTAAATCGAATTTCCCCTTTGATTAAGGAAGACATTATATTACATGGATAGTATAGGTATTTTACCAAGCTTTTACTCTTACGTAAATTAAGTTTTCTATACGAGTATGTCACATAAGATTGTAAATACCATTCGATTATAATAATCTTTTACAAGAGATCGTAAACTGTCGAAAGATTATTAACTGAACCAAACTATTTACAATTCAACGCACTGTTATAACGAAGCTTATCTTTAATAATCTTACAGTGACATCAACATATTATACACAACATAAAATTCGTTTATCTGTTCAAGATAATCGAATTCTTAAACTAATCCTCCATAAAAATTAGTTGTCCAAATAATTAATTTAGTTAGTATGGTTAAACAAATTTACCTACAAGTTATCTGCAGATGTGTTCTGTGAAAGCTCATCTGTTATCTAGCCACACCTGCGTAGACAGAGCTTTAAAGCCTCTCTATTAGTAAATGTCTTACTGGCTTTCCGTAAAATAAATGATGAAATTGTTGAGAAAACCAAAATAAGGCTTAATACGGTTAAAGTTTTATTAATTAGCTCTCCAGTCTTGAGAATAAGAGAGCATTTAAATTGATAGAAGGTTAAGTAGCGTAAAATGTAAATATAAATAAACAAATGCAGAGGCAGAATTTTCTACCTCCGTCTGTCTATACCTTTATCATCGTGTACCTATTCAGAAAATAAAACATGACATCTTTTAAGTTTTACATCCTTTATATGTGTGGAGATAACGAATTATTTAAGAGATTAGAGAACTAAAGAATTTAACATATTGTTATACCAAAGTTTATGGCATAGATAAGAGTTATGTTGTCAGTAAACTATCAATCTTACAAAAAATAACTGCATCAAAGATCAGATATATTTGCCTATTATTTATGTGCTTAAACGATAATAAATTAAACTGTTTTGCATAATTACTGATAATTAAGTAAACATCAAATGGACACATTAAATTAGTTTGATAATAAATGACTTATTAGCGTGCTGTCACTGCTCGAACCAGCTTTTGCTGTTAATAATGATTGACTGTAGGTTATCATATTGAAATCTGGCATGGGCATCACGTATTTCTTAATGATAATTTAATAATTTTATGTAACATCTGCAGCACATGCCCAGATAAAAAAATATGTATTATTATTTATCTTTTATTATTAAGTATCATATTTTTATACAATACCTATACAGGGTGTCCCAAAAAGTAGTGATGAACGGAAGCTGGGAGGTAGAGGACCTAAAGGGCTATCCGAATCACCCCCATGTATGTTATGCGATTTTTCGTATTTTCGGAGTTATGACGTTTTTTTCAATTTTTCACCTATCGCCGAGTACGGTGATATTTTCACTCATGGTGACGTCAATTATTGCGGCAGGTGCTTGATTTTTTTTGTGTGCTAAGCTGAAAGATAGGCCAATTCAGTATGGTAACATTTACTATCGTTAGATCTTTGAATGGAATAAAAAAAAGAATTAAAATGCCAAGAAAGATAAAATTACCCAGTATGTTCTCCACTTCAAGGGCCCGTAAAAAAATAAAATCACATAAAAAAAGTTTTCCATTTGGCTTTTAAAAACTTGCTCTATCTATCAGGTAGCTACCCTGAAAATTTCATTTTATTATTTAGAAGGCTTCAATCGAAAAATTGAAATCTAAATGAGGTAAGTGCAAAAATTGAATTAACATGATGATTAATAAAAACAAATTAAAACCAATAACAAGGTGTTTAATTACCAGAAATTTTTAAAATGACCCCGCTATTGCTCAGTGCAAGTGCGACATCACCGTAAAAAGTTGTCTTTTAAATGTCTGAATGCCCTTTTATCATTTTTAATGGTTTCTTCTGCTACTATGAATTTCCAGGTTATTTCGTTCAAATTGTGGCAGTCTCTCGTCTTTGTAGTATCCCCACGGAAAAAAATCAATAGGGTTTATGTCCGGGGACCGTCGAGGCCAGGCTAAAGGGCAAAGATACCCTGAAAGATGGATTGGTCGTTGCAGCCTGCGCATGCGCTGGTGACGCCTGCCTTAAAGCCTGGCCTGCACGGTCCCTCGACCTAAACCCCATTGATTTGTTTCAATGGGGATACTAAAAAGACCTCGGCTACTTGAGAGAATGCTACAATTTGGACGAAATAACCCGGAAATTCATAGTAGCAGAAGAAACCATTAAAAATGATAAAAGGGCATTCAGACATTTAAAAGACAACTTTTTACGGTGATGTCGCACTTGCATTGAGCAACAGCGGGGTTATTTTAAAAATTTCTGGTAATTAAACACCTATTTATGGGTTTTAATTTGGTTTTAATGATCATCATGTTAATAAAATTTTTGCACTTACCACATTTAGATTTCAATTTTTCGATTGAAGCCTTCTGAATAATAAAATGAAATTTTTAGGGTAGCTACCTGATAGATAGAGCGAGTTTTTAAAAGCCAAATGGAAAACTTTTTTTATGTGATTTTATTTTTTTATGGGCCCTTGAAGTTGTGAACATACTGGGTAATTTTATCTTTCTTGGCATTTAATTCTTTTTTTATTCCATTCGAAGATCTAACGATAGTAAATGTTACCATACTGAATTGGCCTATCTTTCAGCTTACCACACAAAAAAAAATCAAGCATCTAGCGCAATAAGTCACGTCACCATAAATAAAAATCTCATCGTACTCAGCGATAGATGAAAAATTGAAAAAAATGTCATAACTCCGAAAATACGAAAAATCGCATAACATACATGGGGGTGATTCAGATAGCTCTCTAGGTCCTCTACCTCCCAGCTTCCGTTCATCACTACTTTTTGGGACACCCTGTATAAACTTTCTGCATATTTACTGCCGTCTTATTCGAATTTTTAGTAAGCAATTTGTTTTAGTATTCAAGCCTGGTCCAGACAGTCTCATATTGTATGTATCGTAACTGTGCAAGTAAACAATTATGGCCCACTCGTGACTACAAGATTTATAACATTATCTAAATAGTAGATATCTAATATAACGCTAAATATGATCTAAAAATATAGTCGATACTGACTAATGATTTCATAACAAATGGTTAGCGGCTAACGAGGTGCCCTTATGATATTTAAGATTAACATGAATTGATATCATTAGTGGGATGCATCTTATAGTATATTCTCGATCTAATAAAATATTTACTGTATAAGGTGCTCGTCACGTTTTACAATATCTATGTTACATACACTGTTGCGATCATCATACATGTTTTACCTGTATATAATATAATAAAGGTAAGCACAGGTTTAATCCTATTCATATAGCAATAAATACATATAATTTGTACTCCATGCAAGAACAATGACTTATTTCAGACGCACATATTATAAATTGTTTGATATTGTATTTTCTCGTGTTTGATATTGTTAATCAAATAAGATGATTAAGAATACAATTGCATATATGAAGTTAATACTGAGATATAAAAGATTTATATACAAAAAGAAAAAGTAAAGTCGTTTATAGCTGCCTAGTATTGAGTTTCCTGCAAAATTACCTCTGTTACATTGTTGTGTTGCATTTACGGATAGACCAGTTTAATGTTCAACAACATTTTAAAATAATAATTAATTTTGTATAAACAAACTCTAGAGACTAGTCAACATTGACCTGGTAATTCCTTCTTAATAAGCTCGCAATATATGTTTTAATATATTATTCTATGAACCTAAAGCACAAAACCAAATTAGAAAGATTGGTTAAATATTTGTCATTCATATAATACGGTACCTATTAAATAGTATAAGCAAAGACAATTTAAATCTATACTAATATTATAAAGAGGAAAGGTTTGTATGTATGTATGGTTTTCACGCATAAACTACTGGACCGATTTTGATGAAATTTGGCACAGATAATCTTAAGACCCTGTGAAAGAACATAGGCTACCTTTTATTGCGAAATATGTACCGGGCGAAGCCGGGGCGGACCGCTAGTCTTTAATAATTTCCGTTGTTATCTTCCGTAAAATAGAAATGTATGATTCGGCAAAATTCTCGCGCCAATTTGAATAGGTCGCGAAAATCGGTGTAATCTCCTAACGCTCTGAAGCTTTTTTGTGGAAATAGGTCAATAGCGCGAATCCCTCGATACCCGGTAAACGGTATTTCCAAAGATTTCATCGACAATTAAAGAGGCTTTTGAGATGAAATTGTAAATTCGATCAATGTAACGTAATGGTAATCCCCGTGGGATTCAATCCCTGTGTAGTACCTTAAAGTTTAATTAATATAAACGAATTTGAATCCTGTCTTGTCTTTTGTCTATTAAATGTTCTGTGTAATCCTTAACATCAACAATAATTATTTTAGTTTATTGGCCACAATTTTCTTAGTTTATTTCATGATTTCGCACTTCAGAACATCGAATATAATTAAAATATCACACAATACTATACACTATAATAATATAAGTAACTATATTATTTACGATACTATCTATAATACAGCTTTACTATATTTGTATTGATATGAAATTAATTGCAGGATACAATACAACTTGTATAAGATCATTAATGTCATATAGGGATACATCAATTAAAAATATCATAATATTATATGCATACTATATCAATAGTTGTCCATTGTTGTAACTTGTATTTATATCACGGACAAGGATTACATTATATAGTTATCTTGTTTAATGGTAAAATTATTTAATTTACGATTAATGTCTGCCTCTTCCACCTAAACAACAATAAAAAGACATACTTACATAAGAATGTCGTCTTTTGAATTTAAAACAAAATGAATGTGAATAAGATATTTCCGTAATCATTGTCGTAAATTACATTTACTTCTCTTTGTTTGAATAGGTCATAATTATTTTAAGATATCTCAACTCAATAAAACACGTCATTTTAACAGATTACAGATTACACATACATAATCAAGCATAAAAGCTTTGTGTTAGGTGCTGAAATTGTATTTGGGTAAAAGTGCTGAAATATTTCGTCAATCTACGATGTTTACATGAAGTATAAATAGAATATCAATGTAGGTCAACAACCTGATAACACACTGTAAATTATTAAGCGATTGTCATAGTTACAGAAGTGACTTTAACATGACCACTATAAATTGAACGATAGCCTTTTGTGTTACATTCTGATTGTTTTATAATAAGCATTAAACCATTAAATTTAATTTACTGATGTAATATATTTTACATTACGCTGGTTGTATGCTATCTGCTATCATCTTATTACTTTTAACACGAGCTGAGGTTATTAATCAGGTTAACAATATGACTTTGCTTGTTCCATAGCTTTTAAAATAATATAGGTAATAACTGTGATGATGGCGTGAAATATCAATAAATATCTTCATCGTTCCCACCAGCCAATAATAAAAAAAAACTTTCTGTTAAAAATTAAAAATAAATAAAATAATCTGGTTGGAGTGTTCTGCGGTATGAAATTTGCGTGTCATATTTCGATAATGGCCTACGAAGCACTTGCATTGTGTACCTTTTTACGCAACAAGTTTTCGCTTATTCGCGACATATAAAATCAAAGTCTCATCTTTTGTTTAGCTGTGTGCGTGCCATATAACAACGGTTATCGCTCATAAGATAATCCCGTAAATTCTAAACAAATGTAGTAAGAGTTATGTATGTATTTTGCAAATGATATAACACTATCTATAGATACATTATCTTCATAAAATTAGTGTTATTACTTCAGTCGTGTTTTAGCCAAGTTTATAACGTTAAGGAATTTTGAGTGCAAAATGAAGAGACAAAATAAATTGTTTTCAATAATAAAAACCGTATTCAAGTGGATTACAACGAGACAGAAAATAGCGCCGACACAAAAAAATAAAAAGGTCTGGAATATATTCAAAAATCTAATTAAATTGAAAGAGCCTTATTTTAGATAAAGATTTAGAACCGTAATCTTTTTAACTTATTTTTTTTTGTGATACTCGGTTTGTGTCGTCACTTCTGTATTACGTTCTATAATCTATTACGATATACATATTATATTACGTTCAATCGCAAAACGGAAACAATGTTATGACTTATGACTTACCCATGGGATAAACAATTAACATTTCTTATACCTGTCAAATGTAGGTAGCTAAATGTATGTACCTATTATGGCTATTAATTATTATAGATATTGCCATAGATATTTAAAATCTCTCATGAACGAAATACCTACACACCTTTTGCGTACCTAAATATAGAAAAACCCATGTTAAAATGTAATTTAATAGCAATATATTGCAGTTCAAATTAGAGATAATCTTGTAACAAAGTACCTATCGCTTTTGATCAATAAAATAGTCTGTTCCTATACTATCTGATTAATGGGGAAACAAAGCTAATCAGTACATAATTTAGTATATTTTGATATAGTTTTCCGTACACTATCATCTATTAATTTACTCATGTTAATTTCTAGGTACCACGTGTAAAGTCTGATAAAATGGCTCTTATTATCGAAGATATGGATCTCGAGAAGCAGTATTCCCCAAGCAGATGGTCAACAAGATTTAATACAGCACAAGAGGTGCTGCAGCATCACGTGGCCTTTGTAACAGCCGGTAGGTTATATTGTTTTTAAATCAATAATTATAACCAGAAAATAGACTAATATACCTACAGTATGGACTTACACTGATATTCGCATAATTGCAGAAATTACGAATACGAAAGAGAAACATTTTTAAATGATAACATTGTTATCTTATTACTTAATATACAAAATGCTCTACATCCAATAATAAAAACATTTGTCACCAGATTTTTATAACCTATAGAACCTTTGATAACAATATGTATAAACATGGTCTTGTTCTAGACAACGGCAATAACATAAAATGAAATGTCCAATCTGTTTTTTTCTTCTTTTTATACATATAGGTATATCTCTGTAGTCTCTATAATTATCTTAAAAAGTCTTAAAGTCTCTACATATATCTTAAAATTTATTCCGGATTCCATCGACTTAAAACAATGATAAAACTTCGATAATTTAATATTTACGAATATACATATTCTTATACGAATCGCTCTTATCGACCGAAATTATCAAAGGAATATTGAGCAATAGTAGAATCAAGAAAGGGGGAAGTACCTAGTTAAGACTTGAGTTTTAACTCGTTACATCCTTCTTTGTTGTACTGAATGACATGACGTAGGTAGTCATTTGAAAAGATAAATTTGGCATAATTGGGCCATTATGGGTATCGAATTTCCAATTCTATTTACAGCTTTTACTAAGAAACGACAACTTTTTTAGGGTGTAATGCAAAAATATTATATCCTCTACAAACATCTATAGTAGGTACATATAACATAAAATCATAAATAAAAAAGTCTGAGTCTAATCATCACATTTGAACCGTTTCAAAGAAATTAAAAACAATATCCATTTATGGCTCATTTGTCATGCTACTTCACGTCTAAATTAAATATTTTAAGCCGTTACTACACAAGACAAAAAACGCCGATATAATATCCTTATCAACATTTCATTATTCCTGCCTTGCATTATATCGTTTAAAGTGAAAATAAACTAAAATAACGCTTTAAAGAAAATGTAATGCTTTCAATTCAAATGTAATCTTGTGATCATTACCTACATTTGTGATCGATATTTATTTTCTTAATTCGTGTCCTTCTTTTATTATAAATTCTAGTACCTATAGACTACTTTAATATCTAGATTCAAGAGAACTAGAACTAAAAGAAATTTATTTTATAATTATTTATGTGGATTAATGGTTCACATAATTTTTCCTCTTATCTTGGTAAATTTAAACAAATAACGTTTGCTACTGCTATGGAAAATTAACATTGCTACCAATTGATAAATATTAGTTATACAAATATATTGAAACTCACCTAGGCTAGGTTTATACTACAAAAACATTTTGGGAAAGTTTCTTATAATTTTAATTTTGTCTAGATAAAGTGTTTATAAAATATAACTGTTATTAATATACATTTATATGTATCTGTATCGATTAAATTAAATTGTAAATAAAAGTACATGAGGTATCCCTTTAAGATTTAAATCATATTTTAATAAATACAAAATATACTTTATAACTTTATTTTAATTGGAAATTTTGTCATATCATATATATACAGGGTCTCAAACCCACACATTTATTTGCGTTTTATAAAACATGTATAAAGGTGTAACTGCGTAGAAAACACGTGTGATTGTTGTTATGACCTTAAAGCAAGTTACCAGTTGCGTGTAACGTCCCTTTATTTTATTTTATTTTATTAATGTAAACATATAAACATGGATACTTTATTATCATCATATTAATTATAAGTAAACTTAATCTTCTTACGGTTTATTTTTAAATGTATGTAAGTATGTAGTCGTATCATGTATCCAGCCGGGAATATAGTCCGATTTAAGGACGATTTAAGGTTTGTCGCTCGGTTTTTTGCAAATTCCTTTGTTATTAGCTGTGTTTTACCTGAAAATAAAACACATATTAAATACTTACCTATATTTGAAGCTTACTTATTGAGAAGGCACCTAGCTTTTTCCCGCCTATTTTTCCCTCTCTTTCCGTTGTATGTATGCTATCTCTCTCGCACACCTCTCCACCAGGTGGCGGGGCGCACGATAATGTGCGGGCGCTGGATGTTTTTCATTGAGTCGAAATCCACAACAGGTGGACGTTAAGTGTAAGCTTCAAATATAGGTAAGTATTTAATATGTGTTTTATTTTCAGGTAAAACACAGCTATTAAACACTTGACCGTAATTTGAAGCTTACTTATTGAGACCTGTCTGTTACCCACCTGGTGTACAATATATGGACGCCAATGTGAATTTGAATACATAAGTAATTACTTATTTCTTTATTTGAAAGAGTAAGGTGTGCAGATAGTATACCTACCAATAAATCACACAAATTTTTATATTATATAATATATTAACAATCCCAGATGAAAAGTTAATCAAATACTAAGAACCAAAAAGTTAATCATAATGATTAAAAGTATTAGAACTTATGAGATTGGTTCAAGTGTACCTTAGTTAACCTTTTGGGCTTGAAAAGTTAAAGTTACTACAATTTCCACTATCTTTAGCGTAAATCTGCGAAAGCGCCAGTAACGACTTTCAATTACGCATTTAGATGTTACTTACAAAATGAAGCAACAGCTGATCCCGACGAGGCAAAAATACCTCAAACTCAAACCTTTATTTATTCAATTAGAACTCTGCAGAAGCACAATTGTATCATCTTAACTTAGAATTACCACCTGTCTCAACTCACACAGTTTTAACCCAACCTGCTACAAGCAGACAAGAAGAGACCTTGGTCCTTACTTTTGGGGTCAGAAATAAATTTAAAAGGTCACCCCTTGAATAAGGCAATAAAATATCAAAACAGGTAAAGGGTTTTAATTATAATACAGATTTTTAACATCCAACCAAACCGTGCGGTATCTATTAATGTTTAGAGCCAACGCCACCAATCATAATCTAAACATGGATAGTACTTTCAGTACAATGCATGAATTATTTATTTAAAACTGATAGGTCATAAACTCTGTACTGGAAACAAATATACTGAACTCAAGAGACTAAAATGATAAGGAGCTTATCTGTGTCCCAAAACTGCAATTACGTTACTTTTAATCAATTCGGTTTTAAGATATAATTATGATTTACATCAGAACTTATATACCGAAAGCCTCGGGACTACATAACGTGACTTATTTATAATAATAGTGTTTGTGCATAACACTAGGCAGTCAACAGCTATATGAACGTCACATAGGAAAAGAGCCAAATTTATCCAGTCAGTAACAAATGATTTTAACTATAGGTACTTTATTCTAATTCAACCAACTACTACTAGCTACTCCGTATGTCTTTTGGGTAGACGGAGGCAAATAGGATTTTTATTCCAACTATATCATTTGATATTTTGAAAATGTACTCCACATTTTCATACCGTCAGAGTCATTTTGCAGATTATAGTGGTGCAGCACTGAACACTGTCTATTAGGTGGCTGGTGCTGCTGACCGGGCCTTCAGTTCCGCTTTCCAGAATACCTTCACCCTTCTAGGTGTTACTACTACTGAAATAGCGGTACTCTATCGCGTCGTTCAGGTCTCTAACTGACAGGATTTCTCATATTATCGTAACAACCTCGCTCGTTCTAACGAGAACAAATTATCGCCAAGGAATTCTGCTGCAGGATAATGGCAAGAGAGATTATAAGCTTAACTATGCATTATTATGTTCAGGAATATGGTGGATTTTGAATACTCGTCTGAAAGTATCTCCTTTCGATTAACTTCATTAAGGATGCAGATCTGATCCCATCTTTGTTCCGTAGGAATGCTACGACAGTCTAAACGTTACACTGGACAAAGAAAATTGCCCTAAATATAGTCTGTTGTTCCAACATCCGTAATATGGCTAGCCTACCTTGCTAGCCCTTGATTGTAACTGCTACCAATGGAGGCATTGCTCTTGTGTTGCCCACAGTTGTGCGAGTGCAAAAATGAAGAACTGAGCTCGTGGGGAGCTATGTCGAATGAATCTGTGTTAAGATTATGACAGTATAGGACAGTTAGCTGTGGATGCGAAGACAGGACATTACTTTATTCATCCGTAAACACGCGAGGCAGCCACGGACAGCGACATAGCAAGAACTAAACTAGCAAAGTTTAGTTCGCTTACCAGACTTTGTCATGTTTTAAATGCAGTATATCCTCTGTATAGCATTGCATTTATGACTATTGATAAACTTAATTCACCCGTAAACACGAAAAGCAGGCACGGATAGCGATATAGCAAGAACTAAACCAGCAAAGTTTAGTTCGCTTACCAGACTTATATTTTAAAAGCCGTATAGTCTGTACTGCATTTCATTTATTGCCCCCCCCCCCCTCAAAGCAAAGAAATGAGAAGTCATTTGGCAGAGCTTTCTCGTTAAGGGTAGGGGTTCCAAGTAATATCTAATAATAAGAGGCTTTTGTTTGGAAAGATTGACTTTCCGTTATTTATCCTCTATCCTATGTAACTCAACAGTCAGTATTCTCAGCATTCGTTGAGAACTTAAACGTTTTACGTTAATAGTTGTATATATGAATAACTTTATTATTTAATATAATAATCCTGGTGGGATGACAAGAAACTTGTCTAACAAACGATTATCCTAATCCCTCAGCGATTTATTGTTTGAGCCCCGAAGAAAAATCTCATGGGTGCAATAATGAGGTCAAATGGGTTGAAAAAACGAGTCAAATAAATTGCCTACAAGACCGGGCAACTAAAATAGGCCTATGAGAGGTCAACTATACGTAATCAATCGTCATTTGTTACATTCAATCGCTTTGCGATTAAAAAATCTCTTCCGATGTTTTTATATGAAAATTGGTCGGCTAGTGCCATTGAATTACGATACCAAACATACCGTTGACACAAGGCTTGGTGACAATCCTCGAAACCACCGCCACAAATCATCTGCGAGATGATATTTGATCCGACTCGCCTTCCTTTGTTGTGAATAGGCTTTGCATTGGTAAATACGATTTGTTCAATTCCAATTTCCATAATTGGTAAACCAATGGTGGTTTCCTGATTCCTGAAGCGTAAACTTTTAGGATACGAAGTATCAATTTCATGCGCCCATTATTTGACGTCTCTAACCTTTATTGTATTTATTAGGTCATATTACTATACTGCCCACTGTGAAGTAGATTTCAAAACCTTTTTCTACCTACCTTAGAAGAGTGAAGATCCGATACGGTCATATCCAAAACTTCTTTCGTGGGTCCTCGTTGACGAAAGCAAATATCTATGATCATTTTAATGATCAATCCTTTGTATATTTGCACCAATCGCCATCAAAGCCCCGCGAGGGCTGATATATATTTGCACCATTTCCCCGTGGGGACGGTTGTTATCAAAGCCCCGCGAAGGCTGATATATATTTGCACCATGTCTCCGTGAGGTACTGTTGTAATCAAAGCCCCGCGAGGGCTGATATATATTTGCACCATGTCTCCGTGAGGTACTGTTGTAATCAAAGCCCCGCGAGGGCTGATATATACTTGCACCATTTCTCCGTGAGGGACGGTTGTAATCAAAGCCCCGCGAGGGCTGATATATATTCGCACCATCTTTTCCGTGAGGGACGGTTGTAATCAAAGCCCCGCGAGGGCCGATATATATTTGCACCATTTCCCTGCGAGCGACAGCTGCGCGAGGGATGTTTGTAACTAGAAATAAGTAGGGCCTGCCAAAAAATGCTTAAGAGACACCCTGCGAGGGTGGATTTGACCTGGCTAACCCCTGCGAGGACTAGTGGCCACATTTATGTATTCTGCTTCGAGCAAGAATACACCTTAGTGCTAATATAAAATTAGCAGTAAATAATCATTTAAATAATATAGCAATTAACAAGGTCCTTTAACTTATTTTCCAATATTAGCGACATTTAATAAATTCATAATTCAAATCAATTCACTAAATTTTAAAATGAACTTCGATTCATATTTATTTTTGTTCATGCATTACAGTTGCTTTATATCCGTTAACATTCCTTACGAACGCAACCATACCGTCGTAGGACGTTATATTTAATTGCACAAAATAATCTCCACTCACCCGCAATTTTTTACTTTTTGTCAAGGTGTACAAGTTTATAATATCATTCTAAAACGTTAGAAGTGAATTGTAAATCCTTTGAAATAAATGTATCTAAATCTAATTTATATTAAGGTATCTCGATAATTATTATACGATAACCCTTTCAGCACAAGTTCAGTAAACCAAAGAATTTAATTGTAAAATTTTGGTACTTACTCGTTTTAACAAAAAAGTTGCATCATTTGAACATAGGAAACGTAATTTTCAATCAAATTAGCCGTGTGTAATATGTCTATTTTCACATAAAAACGGATCAGAATAATACTCATAAAAGGACACGTATAGACTACGGATAGTTTTGAATGTGTGGAACATTCATGGTACGTATCTACTATACATGAGCGAATTCCATCATTATTCAGTTGAGCGGTAACTCCCGTACGATTTATAAAATAATATCACAACATGTTCTGACATGTCGTGACTTCTTGGAGCTGACTCATCTCGTTCGATAATTTTTAGTAATAAACTATGATAGGAATTCCGAACCGTTCCTAGCGATAACGACAATGTAATAAAGTCGTAGCAATGGATTGTATGCCTGTAAAGCTTTGAGTTGGCTCATATCCATACTAAGTATTAATTGTAATTTTTCCACGAAAAATTCACTTGTAACCTTGTAATAAAAACACATTATTAAAAATGAAATAAAATATTAAAAATATCTATATACAAGAGAGGGTATTTGATATATCTAGTAATATCAAATAATCACAAAAGTAATATTAACGATTCGAGTAAAGCCGAACGGTAACACCGTTAAAATAGCTTAACTCACAGTATTAAAAATTCAAATATTAATTAGTACATATTGCATAATGAAATATTTCAAAAGAAAAGTTACTATTTCAAGTAAAATTTAACGGTTGTATCGTTAATTTTAAATATCTTTGGATTTATTCATGCTATTAAGTATTTAAGCATATTGAAAAATAAACTATTGCTGAAGGATTCATTAAAAACCTCAGCATTTTAAATAAAGTCCAACGATTATACCGTTGACTTTAAAGATTTTTACTCATTTTTAAGTAAAATATTATTAGAATAGATGTAAAAATAACTCACTGTACCGATCCGACGGGATACACTTTTTAACACTTTTAGCACTTGCTTTAAGCAATACTTAATACTTAATAGCACCAAGGTTGTAGTCTTGTAGACAACCTTCTCGCGGCGGAAGCTAGACGCCAATGAAAAACATCCAGCGCCCGCACATTATCGTGCGCCCCGCCACCTGGTGGAGAGGTGTGCGAGAGAGATAGCATACATACAACGGAAAGAGAGGGAAAAATAGGCGGGAAAAAGCTAGGTGCCTTCTCAATAAGTAAGCTTCAAATTACGGTCAAGTGTTTAATAATCATTTTGGAAGGTTTTATCCTCCATAGAAAATAAAAATAAACTTCTAACCATTTTTTATGTAATACAAAAATATTAATTAAATATTTAATAAGGAAAAGGCATATTTCTCATAGTATTTTAAATAGAAATCCAATTTGTTTCACTCTTTGTTAAATATTATTTTAGCACGCATTTTTGTTATCAAGGTGACTTCAAAGCGTGATTCCTTGCTCTCAATCATACGAAATCTTCTTCGTAATTACGACAAATAAATAACCGTTATGTTTAATTTTCAGCGAGCGAGGCTGCTGTCAACAGTATACCACATAAATTAGAAATTGAATACGGCTCCACTCCCGGACAAAAATTGGATATTTTGGGAACGGACCTTCCAGACGGTATGTTTCAGAGTTATGCTTTATTTACACCGATTTGTTTTAGCTAAGGAAGGTTTCGGTTCTTGGTGGCTAACAAAAAATGTTGCAGTAGGCAGAGTACAGAACAGTAAATATATAAAATCGAGAGAATCAAGGGAGAGACGCGTCATCAAATTCACGCATTCAATGAAAAACTTTTACGAAAATGCTTATCATTTATTCTAAATCATAATTCACGATTACCTTAATATACTTGACATTGTATACTTGAATGACATAAACATTTATTCATCAGGGACAGCACAAAACACAGACAAAGCAAATGAATTCAAAAATAAGCATAAGATGAAAAACAAGACAAAAATAAATTGACCCTGAGAAAAAGGAGACAGTTTTGTTTGTGCCGCAATGTCAAGTACATTGGTATCGCTGTTTTTCAGTGCCCCCTTTACATATTAAATATTATTTGCGAATTTGCTATAACGTCACTAGAAGTAGCATAATAAACGCATTTAAAAGTATAAGTAAGCCGAGGACTCATTTTATAGTTAACGTTCCACTTATCCCACAATTGCATTTTCATTTCAAATCTCTACAATAAAATCATCAATATATTCAAATAGAATCCTAGCTCTCCGCTTCGCTAGTTCAGTGGACATAAATTTGTAGAATATAATTCAATATGTATTTCAAAAGCTGAATTTATACAAGATAGACAACACAGTTAGAATGCGGAGCAAGGACGAGTTGAAATGCAGTAAGATATACAGGGTGGAGTCAACGAGATCGCTTTAATTAGAAAAACAAACCGTTGTGTGCGTTTGTGCAAACATGCAACAGCAGGAATATGCTTAAATTAAAAGTGCCGTATTTTAATTTTATTTCTTACTCGGTTTTGTATATTTTTAGTCTCTGTGTTGATACTTGATATTAACTTATTAATAATACTTAAAGTTATAATAAACGGTAGGTTGGATATTGCTTTCTAGACTTTAAAATTGAATTTTATCTAACATGATCTCTGCTTTTACAATAAATAAACAAAGTTGTTATATTAGATAATATTAAATTAATATGAACATGTCTATTTCTGAAGAAATATATTCCTCGAATTAAATTTGGACGATTCGTTTCGCCATACCTAATATAATTTATACTTCCGTATACCTAGTATACGAGTTGTCGAAATTGTTCTTATTTTTTTATGCATTTTAAATGTCATTGCTTACCTACATTTAAAAAGAAGAGTAGGTATACGCATAAGTTGTTGGGTATTTTTAGATCGTTCGTGACTCGCAGACCACCTTAAATGAGCACAATATACCTACTTATTGAAAACATTTAACATTACGAAAATATATGAATAATATAGATAGAATTTATGAATAATCAATGCATTGGACTTAAATACAAGTGGCGATTATAACCGATTTTGCGTAATTTACACCTTTTTTTTTTTAAGTGGGGAAATCTTGCATAGATACCCACGGCCTCCGGGGAAGGGGCCGTGGGTTATGTCGGATTCCTACCGACCAAAACCCCACTGTGTTCCGTCAAGCCGCATAAAAAGTAACTATGTATCAATAATTGGACATACATAGTTACATAAATCACTTGACCAATTACATGACAGGTACTGTACACCGCAGAAGTAATTATTTAAAGTTGTTGAACGAGTTTCAGTATATGGATAAACGGAATTATTTATTAGGTATTAATTTAAATAACTTAAACACTTACACAAATGTTACCTACTTAAAACGAAGCATATGCAATATGCATACCCACCATTCATATAGTCTGCTTGATAAAAATGTCATCTTTTTCTTATAACACAATAAAATATGATTGAAATAAAACTTGAAATATATTTGTGTTTATTAATATCTCTAAATACTGAAGTTTGTTTGACGTAAAACACAGCACATAAAATACATCAGGCCTTTTTTTTATAGTGGGAAAATCTTCCAAAGATACCCACTGCCCCCGGGGAAGGAGCCGTGGGTTATGTCGGATTCTTACCGACTAAAACCCCACTGTGTTCCGTCGAGCCGCTTTAATGATGGGGCCGCGGGTATTGGTTGGAATTCTTCCGCGACCGCGCGATTGTTTTAAACAATACAAAGTGCTAATCATATATTTTAATCAGTCTGTTAAAACAATATTATGGAGCAAAACAAACAAAGCCAGTAATTGGAACGTGAAAGATGACCACAAAATGATAAAAGTTTATTAACTTTCGACAAATAAATTATGAAATTCATCAATATGTTAATGACATTGGTAAATTCACTATATTAAATTTATTATTATTAAATACATTATATTAAAGTCAGCTTGAAACAGCAACTGTTTCATTTTCAAAGTAGTTGTACATGTGTCCTGGGTATATGCCTCGGGATTGTCTTCGCAACTCGAAGATTGGAATTGTAAACGATGATAGACGCATCTCCCACGAGATTTAAGGTGGCGAAGTTCTGTAGATCTAAGCCCACTAAAGTAGCGTATCAAAAAATATATTTATTGCTCAGATTAGATTATTGCATAGTAATAACATAAACGAGACTGATCAATGGAGAGTTTCTTGTATATCTATTTCACAGCTTCCCACTACCATGTTAAAACATTAGATATGGAAAATCTATTGTCTAAACAGACTAGTCACTAGATCAATTTAGACGATTTCATTTTACTTTAACGTTTTAATAAATTAAATGCCTTTTATAGAGTTATGCATTTATTTCTTCCTCATTTAATAGAGCTTTTTTCCTTCTATGTATCAGGCAATTTTTATACTCATCGAAAACTTAAACAGCTACTCGTACGTACACGAATAACATAACCCTCCTTGAACTCCACTAGCGCAATGGTAATAAAATTTTTTTTTCTTTTCAGATGCTCCAATCTTGGTATTTGTCCATGGGGGTTATTGGCAAGAACTCTCCCGGGAAGTGTCCCGATACCCAGCCCTGCCACTGTACCGTTCCAGAATCAAGACGATCGTGGTCGGCTATGATCTTTGTCCTGCAGCCACTCTGCCAGAAATCGTCAATCAAATAGAAAAGGCAGCCAAATTTGTCTTTGAATACGCTGAGAAAATGGGTTCTAGGTAATTCTTACATTTACATTACACTAGCTTTCATCAGCTTCAGCTTGACTACGTATATAATATAACTAGCTGCTCCGCGCGGTTTCACCCCCGTGGCTCCACTCCTGTTGCCCGTAACGTGATGAAATATTCTTCCTCGATAAATGGGCTATCTAACACCGAAAGAATTTTTCAAATCGGACCAGTAGTTCCCGAGATTAGTGCGTTCAAACAAACAAACAAACTCTTCAGCTTTATAATATTAGTATAGATAAGTCCCGTCATAAACTATTATATTTTTTGTTATTAATTACCTAACAATTAATTATTATCTGACAAATGCGATATTCTCTTCATATTATAGTCGACACATCCGTACGATCGCGATGTTCCCACGAGTATAATAATACTCTTGAGTATTTGCAATCCCATTAGAATTAAGTATATTTTAAAGATATGAAGGTCGGAAGGAAAATGATTTTAAAATATTGCAAAATTCAATCTGCAATATAAGTGAGATTAATTCGATCATATCGCAATAAATGAATTAAAATATTCTATTAAAATATTATGGTGTACAAAATTTTATGGTGTACCTAATGATGATACAATAATGATAAAGTATTGAAATAAATAAAAAATGTAATTATTTAAACCAGTTTTTTTTTTGAACGCCTATTGACGATCATTATAATAGTGACATAATTTTCCATTTCAGGGGAATATACTTCGCTGGTCACTCGGCTGGTGCTCACCTCGTCGCCAAGTTGTTATCAAACGCTGACTTCTTGGACAACACACCAGGAACGCAGCGCTTACAAGCAGCTTTCCTCGTCTCCGGCGTATACGATTTAAGAGAGCTAGTTCACACTTCTGTCAACGAGGCTGTTCAACTACCCAGGGAATGGGCAGCACCACTATCCCCTCAATTTGACTGTTACACACACTTGCAAGTCCGAAAAACTAGAGTATACATATTAGCGGGCCAGAACGACAGTCCCACGTTCAAAAAACAATCGAGAGAGTTCTTCGAACTGCTACACAACAGTTGTCTGATGCAAAATATGTATTTAGAGATAAAAGATGACTTGGACCATTTCGACATTGTCGAGTGTTTCGCTAACGACGACAATTATCTCAAGAATCTGATGGTGCACGACGTTCGTAAACATTTATAAAGTGTTTGTCGCTTGTTATTACTTCATTGTACATTTATTCTAAGTCCTTTATTTTATAGTCTGTTTTTATACAAGAGCTGAAGTTATGCTACAATCGAGTTATTCATTTTATACTGATACATCTTACTGCCGTGAAATTCGAATAAAGCTCGAATGATAGGATCGCTAGATAATAATAATTTAAGTTAAAAAATAACTGGTACAAAATTACTAGGAGTGGTTCAGTTGTATTGAATATTATAAAATGTTTGTACCTACAGTAAAGTACTTTTCTAATACTATACAATTATATTGTTATAAATTTATATTTATATACGTCATATCATATTGTCATCATATTTTTGAACTTTGATATTTAAATGTTAATATTGTTATTGTTCCTAATTATTAATTCATATTGTAAAGTCAATTATTAAGTAGATATTCTATATTTTACGTAGGTATATGTAAATGTTTATATGATGAATACATGTGTAGGTATTTTAATATTTAGTTTATGAATACCTAATATGTTTATAATAGACAATAACTATTACCTATAGAATAAATATTATATTTTATTGATAAACATTAAGAATAAAATAATATTCTATAACTGTAAGCATGTTTTTATTCACCCTACTGCAGTAGTTTACACAAACAGACCTTCCTTTATATCATCAATATTTTTACACAGACTCAAAATTAAAACAAAATCAACAAAAAAACAGTTAGGTATCCAAAAAAATGTCTATGCTTTATGTACCAAAAAAATTAAAAACTATTTCATAGTTTTTAAGTCCACATTACTACACCTATATGGTTACATTTTACAAATAATGTTCATAGTGACATAGCATAAACAAAATGTTACCGAATATAATATGTAGATGTATTTTTAGTGACAAAGTACCTATATTTTTACGTAAAGGTATTTTTCAGACATTGAAGGTATTGACGTCTGAAAGCTACAACAGGCAAAAAACTAACACAATACAAAGATATGCCAACTTGTCTCCCACTTTGTCTTCCCACATATTTGTATAGGAACGTAAGAGTTTTTTTATTTTTTTTTTCATAAAATCATAAGTAGGTGTTAATCTAATTCAAAACCGAAAAATATAGCTACCTATAAGATTTTTTCTTTAATCTCCCACGAGGTTTCGAACACAATCACGCATAAGTCTTTCCTCATAAATGCTCTATGATTCTGTATCCTATCTGTTAATATAAATAATTCAGACGTAAAAATACACGTTACTAGGTAGGTAGTTACCTACTTATAGATAAATTAGACATATTATAGTATTTTCTTGTTTGATTTTACATGTAACAGCGAGCGTGGCCGTATTCGTTGTTAAATTACCTACATATTCCAAACGTTGCGTCAGTTAATACATAACAATAACGCCTGTTTAAAATCGGCAAAAACCTCTGTAATTTCTAAAAAAATATTAGGTTATAAATAGAAGAGAGAGTATCTATACCTACACACAAATATTTTCCACAAATAAGGGCAAACATAGCGCTGTTATAGATACCTACGTAATTGAAGCATTAAGGCTAATGAGACCAGAATCTTCACACTCCTCCGCTTACTCGCTTTCAAACAACAAAAGCCGCATTGTCTGGCCAGTCTGGGGACGGTTTTTTACTTAATTACCTTTCAAGATTTCGACCCTCGATCAAAAGGGACATCACAAAGTTTTTGCATTTAATATCCGGACGAGTGAACCATCAAAGTTTTTGTGCTGAAAGGATTTTGATAGTCATTCAAGCAGAATATTTTGTCTATTTGAAAGGCGGTGAATGTGAATATTGGAACGTACAGCTAATGTAATTATCTTTTAATATGATTGCATTTGCTTTTAATTTAAGTAAGTCTGTATGTAACTTTTTGATAAAAGAAGCTGTGTCGTGAAAAAGATTGGTCGCCCACAACTATTACTCCTTTAAAAATAAATAAAACTTCATAAAATTATAAAAATAAATACTTATGTGTTTATTTTTAGTATGCAATGGATTTAATAGATTTAATTATTTAATTAACACATCGTACCACAGGTAGATAATAATTTGTGCTGCAAATGATGCAAAACCCACGAGAAATATTAGCTCAATGACTAGTTCTTATTACTTCACAATGCTCAAGAAAAGTAATTTAAATATTCTATATTTCTAAAGCTTGTTTATGCACTTTAATCAATTATTTTGTAATACATTTTCTTTTACTTTATTTTAATACTAATCCAATATAATTTAATTTAAAAAGTTATCATTTTCATGTTCAGATTCTATAAAATGTAGGATAGGTAAGTAATTTTTAATTTATATAATTTTATTTATCAATCAAATTAATAACCTACGCGGTAAGACAGGTATATACTATGTACTATTATATACGTGTATTTTATACTATATTTATTACTATAAACTAAACACAGAAAAACATTCATACTTAAAAAATAGGATCTGATAAGAATACAATAAAAAGCATATACCTACATTACATAATTAATAATCTTTTAATAAAAACGTCTCTTTCTATCGAATTATCACCTAGTAGATATAGGAAATTCGTTTAATGGATATTTTTTTCCTATCTCTATATTTTAGTGTTAATTTTCCTCCATTTCAATTGAAATACAATGAAGTAACTAGCCGGTGTTTGAAATAAAAACAACTTCTTTTAATGGAACTTGAAATGATTCCTGTATGAATTTATGCTTAGACACGGACACCGCTGTCAATATTACTTATATTGAATGGGTATGAACAGAAATAAATTTACACCCATTGTCCGTGTGTACATCCAATTGATAAATATAGATAGTACCTGTCTCGGCAAACGTTGTTCTACCTTACTCTTATCACTTAGGGGTATGAAAAATAGATGTTGACTGATTCTCAGATCTACGTAATAGATACACAAAATGTCATGAGAATTGATCAAGCCGTTTCGGAGTAGTATGGTAACTAACATTGTGACACGAAAATTTTGTATAAATAGAGTAAATTAAGTTACAATTAATTGTTTCAATAGGTAAGTGGTAAATTATACACTAGATATTGCACCTAGACTCTTATTTCGATTCCTATTATAGATATATTATTTTCATGCAATCGAAACCTTTATCAATGTCTGTAACATTGTTCATTATTTATGTACATAATAAATATGAAATTCTAGCTCTATCTCTAACAAACTGATGGAATTCACTTACTGTATGCTTTAGCAATGATACAATAATCTATAATTATATAGAATATGTATATCTATATATATATAAAACTCAAAGGTGACTGATATAGTGATCTATCAACGCACAGCCCAAACCACTGGACGTATCGGGCTAAAATTTGGCATGCAGGTAGATGTTAGGACGTAGGCATCCGCTAAGAAAGGATTTCTCGAAATTCTTGTGGGAACGGGGAAAAACGGAGATGCACGTAAAAAGTCGTGGGCTGAAGCTAGTTATAAATAAAAATGGACATCTTATAATCACGATCTCCACGATCCCAGATAATTATAATACCTACAACAATGTAGAGGACAGAGGTGAAATAATCTTAAATGTCTCTTAACACTTTGCCAAGATATAGATCAAACAATTGAAGTCTTATTCAAAAATCTCTTCGAAAGCCTATTGTTTTGAGATTTAAATTGCTTTAATGTTTGTTTGTTTCGACCGCCTCCTTGGTACAGTGGTTGGCGCTTGAGCGTAGAACCGAGGGGTCCTGGGTTCGATTCCCGGTGGAGACGAAGAAAAAAAAAATGTCTCGGTCTGGCAGGACACAGAAGGCTGATCACCTACTTGTCCCTAAAGAAAATCGATCAGTGAAACAGATGTATGAATAATGCATCTGCCCCTTACCCCAATTGGGGACATGGGACTTCACTTTTTGTTTGTTTCTTTTAATTAATAAATTCTTATCGAGATTAAGAAGCATTATTTAAATAAGGACATTATTTACATTTCAACGAGAGCTTTCGGGTCTGTCACCTTTTAAGTTGATGAATAATTATTATTAAGCTGATAGTTGACATTGATGCGTTCCATTCAAAATTTACTCTTATTTTGCGTTATATCTAACAACTCTATTCGCAAATAAGCTCGTATATTTATTTATTTTAATTCAGATTATATATGCATGAAAGGACCTTATAGCTATGTTAATATTAAAATTTTTGAGTACACATTTAAAACAAGCAGGCAAATTTTATAACATAAAAGAAGCAGTACCGCACTACCTAGTGCTTGCATATCTAATTCACTCAACTGGAACTAGAGATCGCCGCTAAAAATCTTTATCATCACATCATCATACAAATAGTGAAGAAATTTCAAAAAGCTTTAAGCTATATGGCACGCAAATAAACATGATCATTTTTACAAGAAAGATTGATTAATATTATTACTTAGATTGAAATTTGTACTAATCTCAATTTGTTGATTACGATCCATTCAATAAAAATCCCGTTTGATGAAATAAAACATTAATTTGCCATTGCACAAAATTTATCATAATTCAACACGATAAATTGACAGAACCACTTTCGCTGGCATGTAATTAATAGACCAAAAGCGTATACAGCAAACTTAAGCTGAAAAAGTTGGTTGCAAGTTAGGGCGGGCGGGCTCACGGAGGCGCATAGCGTATCGCGCTGTCGCCTCGGTAGCACCTATCCACCATGTGAGGCTTTCCGACACGCTACGTAACTTTCAACTTTTACCTCGACATTAGAGGCTCTAAAGCAATATAACCCTAGTGTTAGTTCTCCAAATAGTTTCAAGTAGTTCCTGTGTTTTAGGAAAATATGAAGGTAAGAACTTTTTTATTTGTATTTTTAAGTGCGTCATTGTTATACCTATATAAATTTTTAATTATTTTTTTTCTTCGTAAATTAGGTAAAGTAGGTATCAGTGGTATAAAGAATTTGTCTTTAAAAAAATAGACAATACGTCAAAAGTCAAAACCTTGATAATTAATTATTTGAAATAATAGTCATTAAAATAATGATTAAAGTGATAATTACTAATTTGTAAAGTTTATCTAGTAACTAAATATAAATGATAACGAGGAAAATTTAATATGACGTTATTCGTATAGTCTATAACTTTGAACGCTAGTATGAAGGAAAAATAACAATATTTTGATGTTAATAAATTACGACGCATTAGAATCGATACGTTACGCAGAAAACAAAATTGTCAAATATAGAAAACGGCATTTTAATCGTGTGTGAATGTTGTACAGAAAGTATTTTTTTTTTTATTATTCATATAAGTTATGCGGACATGACATTTTGTTTAACTTTCTGAATATATTGTTAGAAATTTTGAAGAAAATAAAAATATATGGGTGATTATACAAAAAAACCGGCCAAGTGCGAGTCGGGCTCGCGCACAAAGGGTTCCGTAGCAGCAAATATAATAAATTACAGTTAAATCAACCTATCTCAAAAACTATAAGAGATACTTTGATCAAACCAAAAATCGTTGAAAGAGTTAATTAGCATGCATCACCTCTATTTTTTTTAGAATTTTATACCCCGTAGTTATAAAAATAGAGGGGGGGGGACATACTTTTTACGACTTTGAGAGCTGATATCTCAAAAACCGTTCACTTTAAGAAAAATGTTTTTTAGAAAACTTTATATCATTTTAAAAGACCTTTCCATTGATACCCCACACGGGTATGTACATCGAAAAAAAAAATTTCATCCCTCAGTTACATGTATGGGGGGCCCCACCCCCAATTCTTTTTTTTACTATTTAGTGTCATATTTTTGTAGCGGTTCATACAACACATATTCCCATCAAATTTCATCACTGTAGTACTTATAGTTTCCGAGTAAATCGGCTGTGACAGACGGACAGACGGACAGACGGACAGACGGACATGACGAAACTATAAGGGTTCCGTTTTTGCCATTTTGGCTACGGAACCCTAAAAATGGGGTAACTCGATGTCATCAGCCAATTTAAACAAAGTCTTATTATATTTTATTCAAATAACAATCTATTTTAAAACAATGAAGCGTCCTTTATTTGGTCACTCAATTTCACTTCTTTATTTAAAATACAAATGAATAAAAAAAATTAATTAATACCTCAAATGTCAGTACTTTGGCATGTCACAACTCCGAAAACCAACAATCAAGTGACTATCGTTTAAACATTATCATCGATTTAAGAAAACTTACAAAAACACTACAATCTTTGATGTACATAGTATTATATACTACAAATTTCATAACGCAATGTTTTCCATTTTATTTAAAAAATAAAATTAAACTTTGTCATCGTTTTCACTAGTCAGTCCGTTGTGTGTTTTTTAAATTCGAAATTCTCGCTAAATATTACCAAGTCGAGGTCAAATCCCTGTCTAAGTATTAATGTTGGTAATGAAGTTACTTGTGCACCGTATATTTTGACGGCCGTCATAACTGTACCAGCGCTAGGGTTGTGTTTGTCCTCTAAAATCTTGCTGCGCCAGTCAACATTTCAGTCCTATGGTGAGTCGTTATTTTATTGTTAATACGATTTTTATTTTCATTTATAAAAGGTTAACTATGATTTGTAAAAATATAGATTGTTGATATTAGAAATTAGGCAAAAAACATAATTTGTGATTATAACCTCATATTAAGTCCCTTTTCATCAATCCGCTGGCATCAGTCCTTTGTCAGATATCGTGCCAGAGGACTGACGCGACCCCATAGTACTGATGATTCTGTCGTTTTTGAGAACTTTTATCTTGATTGCTATTGGTATAAGCATTTCTATTTTATATTTCAGTTTAAAACATCATGCGCCACGCTAAAAGAACCTGAATTTGACTAGGGAAGAAACATTTAAGAAAGAGTAGCAAATAAAAGAGCTATTGAAACAAACTACTAATAATTTTATTAAAAAAGATCTTATTTTATTATAATTATTGATTTTGATGCTTTCAGGGCATAGCTTTTTATATTTATCAGATAAATACGTATACGTATATTACTGTGAAGTAAAATTACCTCAAAATAACATAAAAGTTAATTAATATACTTAATAACATTATAAAAATGTCAAGGGGCTCTTATGAAAACTCAGATGAGACTTTCATTCGAGACTTTGGTTTTTAATTTTACTATAATTAGTACTTTTAACATAAATATTGGTAGATTTTTAGGGCTCCGCACCTCAAAAGGAAAAAACAGAACCCTTATAGGATCACTTTGTTGTCCGTTTGTCTGTTAAGACGTTTTTTTTGGAACGCGTGGATCAATCTGAAATTTATATTGGATACTCAAGATTAAGAACCCTTGGGGCTGTAAAAAAATCAAACTTATAACGCAACGCAATCAAAAGATACCTACATCTGTTAATACTGCAAATTTCCGCAAAATTAAATATTCGCAAGGGAATAAAAAAACACACAGGATGCTTGCCGTGTATACAGTCTACTATAAACTGCTATATAGTTTACTTCTACTTGGTAAATAGCAACGTCTTTATAACACAGATAAGGAAAAATTGCTAAAAGTGTAAATTTTTAGTTACAAACATAATAAAAAATAGGTTTTTTAGGACTCCAACTCGCACTTGGCCGTTTTTTTGTTTCTATTGTTTGTGAATTACTTGAAATATCAAGTAAAACTAAGTCAAAGTAGAAAAAGTTAAGTAAGAGAGTAAGAATATTCACGTAGCGTTAAATGTCAGAAGGCTGTTTTGAAACTTGAGACATTGTTTTTTCCCAGTATCACATATTATTAATTATCATTTTTAAACGTAACTAAGTGATTTTAATACTTAAAAGACATGTGCCATTATTAAAACTGAGAGATTTGTAGTAATTTTCATTCAATTTCTTTAAGAATATTACAAAATTGTGTTTTTTATCAGTACCATGTTAGCCTCGTCAGTCCCCTGGAGGCCAATTCCAGAAAATTTAAAATATCTCACAATCTACTTAAAAAACTGGCTGGCCCGATTTGGAACAATATATTCATTAGATTAGCTATCATATACACCCTAATTTGTAACAATCTGATATAAAAAATATAGTAAACAAAATATCCTCAAAAGTTACCCCATTTTTGTATAATCACCCATATACACTATACAGACTGTTTATATTTATTTAAGGACGGTACAATTGGTTAAGGTGATCGTGAAATTTAATTTATTTTAAATTTTAACTATCTTTGATTATTAGTTTATCAATCTAAGGTTTATCACTATTATTTTAGACGATTTATTTTTTTAATCACTTCAAGTTCAAACGTCCAGAGGGTTATTTACCTACTGATTTGGCCTTTCCAAAAGTTGAGTGAGGGGTTGATAAACTTCCTAAACCCTTCTCAAATCTCAATGCAGATTTTACCTACAGATTTACCAAGCTTTTAACGAGAATATACTCACATTTTCTCTTCAGCATTTGCCACGTCATAACGTACACTGAACAAATAAAGAGAGAGCTATCCTAACTTTAATATTAACTTTTGAATAGGCTTTTTCATTTCACAGCCACGGATCTAATAATAAACTAAAGGTAATTAAGTACATTAAAATCTTTACATTTAATAGTTTCCGTTTCGCTCATAAATAAAACGAAATAAAATGCTCATTCAAACTCCTCATTAGATATCATTATAAAGCATAGAATTTATCAAAGGCAGATAAATTCTGTTCATCACAATTTTTTTTAATAATTACTGATTTAATTCCGGTCGTGGTATCAATTTAATATAGTTTTTATCCTAAGGTTTATATTATTCGACACGTAACACGTTCTAGTTCTTTACGGTATGTATGTTCGTTAAAATATTACAAAAATAATTATTTTCTTGCTTGACGATGAACAATAGGAAGAAAATAATATTTTTTTTTGGTCAATGACTTGCCTAACTGGATTAATTATTTATTAGATGAATACTCAAGTAATTAAATAGTTTCCCTATATCAGAGATATTCCAATGCTTTATATGAAGTATCTTTTTAACTTATAAAAATAAGAAATTGTCTAATCTATGTCTACGTTGTGAATTGTGATATCACGCTTGATACGCTGATCGGATTTATATGTATTTTAATAATTTATAAATAGAATGAAGGGAGTGAAATATGAGATGACATATTCCCCTATGTGTATTGGAATATGATTTACCTACATAGAATTTGTATGAAAGGTGGGAAATAGCTGGCTGTTATGTATACGCGTCGATTGATGCAAAAAAAGTGTATAATACAATCAGTGTAGGTTATTCAATTTTTATATCCTGTTTTATTTTTTTATACTAGTATAGTTCAGTTCTGACTTATGAAGAACTTATGTTCCAGCTTATGATAGTTAAGTTTACATAAAAACAATGATAGCGCCTAAAAGCTCGTTCTGTAAATGTTAATACTACGCCCTATTTATAAACCTTTCTGATAAAAAAATAAAAATATGTTCTCTTTTTGTAAATTGTAATATTTACTCATTTATTAAAAAAAACTCCGAAAAATAACATAGAAAACGATTGTGATATACCGAAGTAAAACACACGCTCTACCTTTAATAATTTATAGAAAACTACAGCATTACATTTTAATTACATACAATTTGTCAATTTGTTAAAAAAGATATCGAATTCAAAAACAGAAATGAAGAAATGCTGCTTTGAAAATAATATCAATTAATTTTGACAGCAAATACAGTATAATAAAATATTAGTGCCTTTATTTAGTTTAATGTTTAACTTTCTAATATTTGTTTTTACCAATACTTCAGTAAAATCTATCAAGATAATTATTTTGTCAAATAATAAATTACTTATACCAAATACCAATAAAGTAAATCGATCGATATCTATTTTAGTTTCTGACATTTTATACCTATGTACTAATTTAAATACCTTCTACGTTATAAATATACTTCTCAAAGGTATTAGAAATTATTAGGTACGTAAAATATTATAATAAGCAGCTATCAGCTTTACTGTATGTAAAACTATTAGTAAGTATTTTAATTTTTAATGAGTACCTATGTATCACTCAAAAAGTATAGATATATAAGAAAATTAGTTAATATGTCTAAGTACATACATACTTAAAACTATTTAAAAATATGTATCTTCTGTTAAGTTTAATTAATAAGTACCTATAACTAAAAAAATATAAATTAAAAATCAATATTAGGTCGATAGTATCTTATTTCTACTAATTTTAGCAATTATGAGTTTTCGGATATTTTAAAATTATTATTTGTGTGTCATAATATACATTGATACAGCCTACAGGCTATAGTATTATATTATCTGTGATACAGGTATAATAATTAATCGTTCAGAAACACTGCAATTTAACTTTCCAACACGTGCGGTTTTTCTGGAAATCGCGCCTGGTATTACTGTCTTCAATTTTGATTGTTTCATTTTCGCACTAGTCAATACCATTCAATGCTTAATTATTATAACACGATTGTGTTTTAATATACGAAGTTGAATTTGTGGTTAATTTTGAATACAACTAAATTAACTGAATAATTTCAAATTTCAATGGAATTTTATGCGGTCAAGTCTTTCTTGAGTTTATAATACAATACTAGCGACCCGCCCCGGCTTCGCACGGGTGCAATGCTGATACTAAATACACTACAGAAAAACTGTGAACGTTGTTTAAAAACAAAGCGGCCCGCTCCGGCTTCGCACGGGTATAAAATATATAGCCAGGCGGCCGGCCGGTACCGCCGCAAACACTACGTCCCGCAATTTTTAAATCTGTAATATCTTCGAAAATATTCACTTAAATCATACAGTGTAAAGGGCCATATAGATCTATATTAAATGAACAATGTATTCAAGGTATTTAATTGGTTAAGGATTAATGCTGTATTGGTTAAAATCGCTTCGAAAATTAGCCATAATTTGTCGTAAAAAGTAAATGACAAAAAAAGTTATTGTGGGTTATCCATAAGAGATAGACATATGCCATCGCGGACTTTTCCGTAGACCTTTTCAATGTGTATAAGACTTAGTACATTATTTTGATAAAAGTCGTAGGGTTCAGCCTGCGTTTGCAATGTAAGCGGAAAAAATGTAATTTTTTACAACATCACATTAGAAACCTCAAAAATAACAGTACTTCCCCACTATTTAATGGATGTTATTATACATATAAACCTTCCTCTTGAATCACTCTATCTATTAAAAAAAACCGCATCAAAATCCGTTGCGTAGTTTCAAAGATTCAAGCGTACAAAGGGACATAGGGATATAGGGACATAGGGACAGTGAAAGCGACTTTGTTTTATACTATGTAGTGATGATTCAGTGGGTATCATTTATAAACATACAATAATAATATCTAGGTTCTTAATATACAACAGATTGATGTACTCAAAATCGAATCTTTCTTCGAATTCGTAGTCTTATTATGTAGAGTTGTGTTTTATTTAGTACTAGATTTCCGCCCGCGGCTTCGCCCGCGTTTTCAAAGGAAAACCCGCATAGTTCCCGTTCCCGTGGGATTTCCGGGATAAAAACTATCCTATGTGTTAATCCAAGTTACCCTCTATATGTGTGCTAAATTTCATTGTAATCGGTTCAGTAGTTTTTACGTGAAAGAGTAACAAACATCCATACATCCATACCTACATCCATACATCCTTACAAACTTTCGCCTTTATAATATATATATATATATATATATATATATATATATATATATATATACATATATATATATAATATATATATATATATTAGATAATTACTCCTTCGTTCTTAAAATTCCACACATGTACCTACCATTTACAAATCCTAGTCTTATACCTTCGAATTTCGTCTACTAGATACTTTCAATACTTAAAATAATAAAGATACTTTCAATTCCTATCAGCGGTTCAAGTTAATGAGTCATTTAAAAGAGTTGCTACCATTCTCTTCATAATCATCTATTAAACTAGAATTGCTGTCTTTACATCCATACCGTACTTTACTAACATGATAACGTGATGATAACTAATCCTCCCACATTCAATTCTGCTCGATTAGACGTTGCAGATACCTATTTAACACAAGTTAAAAAGGATATTGCAGTCCCGCCTACGAAACGCGAATTTAATAGAAATTTTTTATTTATTTATTTATTATAGAAATAATATTGAAGATTCGTAAATTACTTAGAAACACAAATATCTAAATAAATTTTCTGATGAGTAAACTGAGATTGATTCTCTTGATGATAAAGTAGCCAACAAACATGGCCAATTTGTAAGTAATATTTATTGTACAGTTACTTTTAATTAATGTGTATTTAAATGATATTTATCAAGAAATGTTAATTATATATATATTGCATCAAAGCGTAGCCAATTCTTGCGGGTATCAATGGGGTGTTATGAAGAATTCTTTAAAAGCCAGCTATTTTGTCTGTTCGCTATTCATTTTACGATCAGCAATTAGTACGCTTTAATGACTGCTATAAATTATTAAAGGGAATGTCTGAAATTTGATTAATTAACACTTTGGTAATTATTTATAGGCATAGTCACTGAAAAAGAAGCTCAGACATCGTGTATAATATTTACGATTCTATATAATAGTGGCCATTGGGTCGATTTTGTGTTTTTTTACAGCTCAGTTGTAGCAATTTAGTCGAACCAAGGTTTATTAATTAGGTACCTAGTAGAACTAAATATAGGTACTAGGTACCTATTGCAATGAAGTATTGTTTACATACCATTTGAGCATATTATTCATTTAGGTACTAACAATGAAATGCTCGCAATTTTTTACCACAACTAAAAGCTCTATTTTGAATGCAGTCGGCTTTCATTCATAAATAATCTTTAAATTAAATTAGTTGAATAGGAATTCTCATAAAAATAATCCATAATACGATTAACGAGTAAGAGCCAAGAACAAAATAAATACAAAATTAGAATAACTACATGAATCATACTACATACCTACGTATAAAATATTTCATATTATCGATTCAGTGCAATTTTATCAAATGAAAGCATTTTTACTATGGATCACTGTCATCAGTCGTTTTTATTGTGCCATTAAATTAAAATGCATTACATACACATATCGATTTTCAGCTAGATACCTACTACAAAATATAATCATATAACTATCCACAGTAGAGATTAGATGTAGAGTGGGGAACTAGTTTAGCATTTTGATCTCTTGTTTAGCATCGTACTATTTGAAAACTAAACACTATCAAATCTATATCCTCAATTGTCAAATATTGCATGTTTGAAAATGTATAGTTTCACTGAAAACCAAATTATAAAGTATCTATAATATAAATTCATCAAAATATGAGGATGTGTTACAAAAATTAATACTATTAAAATGGGGTATCCTAATTGCATTAAGTACATAAATAATACATATCAAATATATCCTACTGAAACCTAAAACTTTACTTTCCGTGATTACGAGAGAATAACCGTAGCAAAAGCGTAGCGGTATTCGTTCACTCAACATGAAAACTGAGCTGAAAATGTTTTATCGGTTCCACATTCCGTAAAACATTAAAAACGTTAAGTGGCAATACAATCCACAATCCCCAGCATTTGAGACATAAACTTTAAGTGTTGCGTATTGAACAATTCCCAGCTCACCCATCAAATTTTACGGGTTATGTCGCCTGCTGTAATCACTTTATAACAAAACCTCAAGGTATTGTCGGAACAAATAAAGCACTGCAAGCTAAGCCCATAAAAGACAATACATCCATTTTCCGCAAGCCAAATGGCGTCGGTCTTTATGAAACCATTAACTGACATTATTGTCAAAGCTTTTATTTCTTTTGAGCATTATATTTTTGTAACATTGTTCAGGATACATTTGTTATGGCTTGGTTATGGCTGCGAATACGACATTTTAACACCATAAGATTTGTAGCTTGTGAATTTACACAATGTTTTACAATTGGTTATTTTTATAAAATGCATAATTTTGAAATAAATCAAAGAACTTTAGTTGGACAGCTAGATGGAGAGATTATGTAAATTTGAATTAATTAGGACATGATTGGCGTGTTAAGTATATTACTCAGCGTCGTGATTTCCATCATAATCATGTTTCACGGAATGATAATTCCCTATTATTACGTGTATACCTCTAAAATCTTTCAATAGATAAATTGACTTCAGTGTTACTTACAATTTTACTTTGTAATTCTTCAAAAAATATCATTAGGTAATTAATAACAAAACTTCAAGAGCAATATACTAATTGCAAGAGCTTTTTGATGTGGAATATAGGCACCTACGTAGAATTTGAGACAAATTTAATTCATGCATTCGAACTATGTAGTCGTGACTACGCATAAAGTAAAAAAATTAAACGATTTTGATTTTGAAATATGTAACTCGGCTTATTTCTGAAGTGGCCTTACACATATCTATAGTTAGTACAAATAGACTCCAAGATGTATAAATAAAAATACTTATATAAAAAAACGTTATTTTTATACTCCCAAAGTTCCTTAGTCAATCAAAATAATTGTAAACAGGGATGATTGGAAGCAACTCTCAATAAACTTTTAATAATGTAAATAACTCTTATTTCCAACTGCCAATATTTTTTATAACCGATTAGATCAAAAAGTATTTTTAAAAACGTTTTGCAATCACGAAAAAAGTTTATTGGGAGTTGTAACCAATCACCCCTATGTAGGTACACAATTTCCCTGATTAACGAATTTCAACCTAAACGTATACCTATATCTCCAGACGAGAAAAAGACTTATCTATACTAATATTATAAAGCTGAAGAGTTTGTTTGTTTGTTTGTTTGAACGCGCAAATCTCGGCAACTACGGTACTGGTCCGATTTGAAAAATTCTTTAGGTGTTTGGTGGTGGTTGGTTGGTGGTATCGAGGAAGGTTATAGGCTATATATCATCACGCTACGGCCAACAGGAGGGGAGCCACGGGGGTGAAACCGCGCGGAGCAGCTAGTAAAAAATAACTTCCGTAATAATCCATAGCGGATGTGAGACGTTGCGCCATATTTACGCGTCAGTACGTCGCCGATATAATATTATGTAACAACATGCTTGAATGACCCCTTTTTAACGTAAATATACCTAATACTTTTGAAATACTCAAGTCCTAGTAGTACGAAAATACTCAGGCAATTGAAAATAACAAACAAACTTGAACTTTCCGTGTTCACAAAACTTAAAAATTTATATGAAAGTAAATAATAATAATCGAAAATTGACTTATTATTTCAGCTAATTAAATGTACATTCTAATCTATCATCAGTCCACATTGGTATTATTTTTCTTAAAAGAAAAGTTTTGTATTAATTTATGTACACAACAAAATGTTTGAAAAATATACTCACCTGCCAAAACCTACATAGAATCATAGAGTAAAAAACTTAAAACTTAGCATTTTAACAAAATTGCCATATTCAACTGAAATAAATCATAATTTGTTGAATTAATTAGATCATCTCAATTTAAAAGCTACCAATGCTTTTAGTGGAACACAATATTTCATTTATAAAACTTATTATTCGTGAGCAAAATTAACTTCATGAAAGTCCGTGCTATTCATTTCATTAACCTAATAATATTCATTAACCGTTCACTTTTCCTTATCGTTTACACCTCGTGCACTTTGCTCCGTAAGTATTTAAGAGTTAAGACTTCTCTTCACAGCTAGGAGATAATTTTTAATGGTCCGGTTTAGTTGCAATCTGCAAATTATTGTATGATTAACTATAAATATATATTTTCCAAACACTATAACTTTCCATGATACTTTGGATATGCTCTCTCGAGTTCAAAAAAATCCTAAATTTCTGTTTTTTTTTTCGCTACTATGCGTACAAACAATAGCTACGGTAGTAGGTATTATAAGAAGTTCATATCATTTATAGATCATTCAATATACATTGAGATACAATTTAGTTATTAATTAGTACGTTGCAAACACAGAAAATTCTCTCCAATAATAACGAATTTCGAATAAGAAACCACTCAGCCATAAATTCTACATAAAAATATGTGCAGCCAACAATTGACTATTGATCTGAAAGCCAATCAGCTGATTTTATTTCTTACAAAACTCATTCTGATCGGAATCCAATAGTGTACCTTTAACAAAGTTAAATATTTGCCTTAAAAGCCTCCAGTGGACGTCAAGCTGCGGGTACACAAATAAGCTAGATTGTCCGATGAGATTTGCCGACGACTGATTTAGTAGAGATTGCACTTAAGTGCATTTGAGCTAGAAATGAACCACCCGACCGTCTGCTTCCTATGCCATGTTCATTTAAAAATTTCTTGCTACTTTATTTAGTATTCGAGTGAAAATTTTTGAAACAAAACATTTTTAAGCGTTTTTCGCAGAAACTAAGTTAGGCCGCTTGCACAAAGTTTGTCATAACAAAACTTAAGTGTTCTCATAAAATATAATCTCATTTCAATTTTATTTTCTAAACAAAAACTGAAGAAAATCTGGTAAAATTGTTTATACATTAAAAAAATATTCAACATTACTCACATAAAATGGATAGAAAGGACAAACTATGTAAACAAGTGATTTTATGCCTACAATATCACGGGTCTCCAGCTACTACTATAATTCAAAATTTGTTTACGCCATTCTCAATACATATAAAAGGCGAAACCCCTATTTATTTACTGGGTTAAGCGGTGGTTATGTCGCGTGTTTCTTTATGGCTCTGTCCCGATTACAAGGTTTATAAAAAGGGTAAAGATTTTTTGATGTTCTTGGTTAGTACTTCCGTCGACCCTTGTGCACTTTGCAGAAATTGCCGAGGGTCGGGATAAGTGCTGTTTCTCACTCGATACACACTAGCTTAAACAAGTTTTATGTGTATAAGACAAACGGTATAATACAATCGAGGAACTTTCTTATATTGTAAAGAAACACGATTTAAATATTACATTATTCAATTTGCACTAAATCAGTTTAACGTTTACGTTTTAAATCTATATCTAAAGGTAGATATTTGTTAAAAACTTAAGCGGTCTAGCGAAATTATATAATTTTACAATAAAGTAAGCGGTAAATTATACCGCTTACTACATTTATTTTAGCACATAACTCGAATTATCAAAATCCACAACACCTGTTTGTTATGTTTTCCTTTTATCTTGTCACATTGTTTACCTAAATGTTAAACGCATCTAATCAAACACAACCTGCTTTTGTGTAAATTAGGAACGCAAACACACACACTTTATAGAGAAACTTCAAACGTAGAGCAATTTTGTGCTTGATTAAACACTTAGATACATTCCACCACGACCCAACGCGAATTGAAAACTTGAGACATTTACACATTCAGCATTCAAATAAAGGCCAATAATAATTATTATGTTATCTACTGAATTACTGTTTCAAATATGAAATATCATGACATGAAAAACATTTTGTGCTTGTATTTCCGTATATAAACATATTTTGTCAATTTATTTAAAGGTTTTATAGGGACTTTCATTTAAATAATATGTTTTATTCATCAAAAAATGCGCAAAATTATTATTCGTTACCGATCTCTATTAATTTAATCATCTCTTAATATTATAAACAAGAAAATAATGAGAAATTCTTATATAAAAATACACACAAATCTTTTTTAATTATGCTTCGTATCACCAACGTGAAAGTGACTCGTAAGGGCTTTTCAGTTATAATTACGACGGGTCTATGGTACTTCACCATATATTATGTTTGCTATGCCTGTTTAAATAGACCTAATAATTTAATGGAATTAAATTTGTCCATTCCAATTAACGGTGACATAAAAATGTGATCATTATCTACCTATTTTTATAATTCTTATTTCTTATAGGCTGGTAGCTCTGTGTTTGATCGATAGATGTGCGATTATGTTTTTCTTTGATAACATGGCAAGAGTTATAGTTAAGGTAATTTATGTACCTCACAACCTACTTAGATATTTCATTAAATTAGTCAAAAAAAATCTATTCTTTTCAAAATTGCTTTTAATACTGACAATATATGAGTTAGGACAAGAGGCACCAAGAATTATCAAATCAAAATTTTAGTAGGTACAACATTCTTTTCTAACATTTTGACTAAAGGTTAGCAATTTGTACCTACACGTGGACGTTTCTTTGACAGAGTAAAATACCCATGAGGGCGATATAAATCGATAGTGTAGTAGCGCATTAAATTTTTACAGTCCGTTGAATGGTCAGCCACTTCGACTAAGTCATATTGATTCGACATTTAATGATTTTCCTCAAATATTTACTTTCTTATTGTATTTATTGAACGGCTAACCCTCTACTATCACCCAACTAAATTGAACATACGTAACGGATTGACTGTCTTTTAAAACGTTTCAATTTTACAAGGGAATCCTATTAAAAATTTATTAGGGATAATTAGCAACTGGAATGTCTACTAGTTGTTGTACATTAACTTTAGATAACAAAAAATAGAGTCATACAAAAATATGACACAAATAGAACAATACGAGAATCATGTCATCTTAAACCCATACTGCAAAAGGTACCTTCATCTTCTTAATTTATCAAGAATTGAATAAATAAAAAGGTATTTTTTTTTCAACAAAACTCATTTCTAATTGCGTAGGTATACTTCATGAACAATAAAACATTTATCCACGTTAATTGTTTTCAAATGATTTAATTTAAAAAGCGTATTTCATTAAGCAAAGGAAGGGACAGTTCACTGTCGCGAACCATTGAAATATTTTAAGTTCGATGGTCTCGTTAACACTTCGTTAAGTAAAATCTACAACATCAAAGACTTGTAGGCAAGGCGTTATGATACAGCTCTTGGAATTTCTATAATTATCCATCATACTTACAATAAAAGTGCATTGTTTACAAAAAAGGTAAAACAACGAAATCAGAATTTAAAATAACATGGACATGTATTAGAAACTTAATAGATAATTTACTGTATTAAAAGCTCTCGGTCTCATTTCACCCAACAGAATTATAATTTTAATCAAAATACCTCATGACTGTGCAATGTAGAGTGTAGAGTTCATACATTCTTCGAGATAAATGATTAGCAAAATCTGAACATAACGGTAGATAATATTATATTAATAGTAATTACTAATTACTAATTACCCACCTACCACAAAAACTTTACATGACAATGGAATTGGAAAGAGAATTTCCATGAGGTAGGTATATAAAAATTTTTCGTAGCCATACATAAACCTCGTTTTTCAATAACCATACATTGAAATACATAGATAATATTATAATTTAATTATGCGTGCATTGCATTTTCTACCCTGGCTAGAAAATTAAGATGAAATATATGAGTTAGCAAAAGCTATTAAAAAAAGTTGAATACCAGAAACGTCCGAGTAACATCTCTTCAATTATACCCGGAAACGAATTTATAGCTTGTAATTTGGCCTGCCACTTGGTGCACAAGCTGACTAAATGGATTTTAAAGTATCTTTATATAGAAATTTATTACTTCATCTATTTTCTGAGGACTTGTTTTATTACGTTTAATTTATGAATCTTTTCTTTGCTCACTGAGTAATAAATGTCTATAGAAATTTCTTGTTATAAGCATGGTATGTAATCGTATTCTTTAAATTTGGCTTAAATTATTAAGGTAATTCGTAAGGTGTTCATACGTATAAAATACAGATAATGTGTGGTTACATAGAATCTACCCTGTCTCCGAAAAATGTCAGCTTGTGGTAAGTACCGTGTCAGTTACGTGTAGATATTAGATTTTACATTGGTGAAAATATTTTTAGATGTTATTTCAGACTTTAAAGTGTGATATTTTTCGCCAAAATTAGTTTAACATTTTTAGAATCAACTATAGTTTACTAAATCCATACTAATATTATAAATGCGAAAGTAACTCTGTCTGTCTGTCTGTTACTCAATCACGCCTAAACTACTGAACCAATTTGCATGAAATTTGGTATGGAGATATTTTGATACCCGAGAAAGGACATAGGCTACCTTTTATTGCGAAATATGTACCACGGGCGAAGCCGGGGCGGACCTCTAGTACATTATAAAATAACACCTAACAAATAAGAAGGATATGTAGATACCTACTTCATTTATTGTTGGAATCAATGACCTCTTCAGTGGGTAGGTTATTCATGATTTCATGAACTCGTTTTGTCTCTGAACCCGTTTGCCAATAATAAACACTACAGAAACTGTATCATTAGTAATTTGAGAGAGATTAATAATAATAATTAAACAACGCCAGTGTTTGATATCAAATATTGGATCATTAGTTCATTACATATTATTGATGAAACATATGGTACCTGATCTGAATATGACATTCACGCGTTAGATGTAATAATTATATTTTATTACGTTGCCATCCAATCAAAGAACAGACATGTAAATAGGCTATATTTAGTGGTTGATTTTGAGAGAATACTTCAACAGAAAAATATCGCATGTTCGTCTTAATATTATCTTTAATATCTTAATGTCTATTATCTATCTTTATTGTATCTTTCTTTTATCTACATCTCATTGATAGTCATATAAAAAATCTAGCTGCAAAGTAAACTACCCGTTGTCTTGACAAGAAATTGGGTCATCTGTTAACAAAAATACTTGGGCCTTTTTGCCCAAACTGTTTCATTCTTTGAAAAATTATAGAATTTCGCATCCAACGACTAGTGACATTTATATTCACACAATGAAGGAGTTTTCATTACACGAGATTTAGAAAGCGTATCATAAAAATCTTGCACAAATATAATAAATACTCTCAGGACGTAGCTGAATGTTACTATTGTTTATTTCGTCTGAGCTTATGAGCACAATATTTACTGTATTATTATGAAAGTACATGACGTACAAGATTTGCTATCTGAAAGTAGACACTGAAAAATGACTATCTAGCGAGATCTAGCGCGATTACTAACTCAGTCAAATAAATCTCGTGTAATGAAATGTTCTTATTTTTTACAAGCACATATTTTTTTATGTAAGTATTCAATTCTCCTAAACAAGCAGAAAAACCTTATTACATAGGATATAAGTGCTCATTTTGAGAAGTCCTTCCGAATATCCATGAACCAATATATATACATATTTACCCATGCGCTATAGGAAAAAAATTGATTGAATTAAATGGAATATGAAGCGAATACGTTTTGAATCTTCAATCCCTATGCTGTATGTTGATATATTCATACAGACAGTACACAGGTCATAGGTAGACATCTATACATCATATCCATTCAATAATGCTCCACAACTGAGGGAAAAAGTAATCGTTTTAAATGAGAATTAAAATAGGTGCAGATCGTTAAATCCCTTCAAAATATTTATTAAAATATTGTCTGTGTAAACTGCAAATAGAAAAGCAATAAATTATACGAATATAACAATATACATCGACACACACTTGAGCTTCGTATGAAAAACAGAAACAATGTGGTCGTATTTGCGAAGAACAAATACAATACGATTAGAGAGATTTCGACAGCCCTCAAGTTTATCTATAGTCCTTTTCACCTAGGATGATTCCTGTGACACTTCATCGTGTTCCGAATTACGTATTTTATGTTTAAAAAGTCAAAATAATTTTAGTGCATAATATTGCACGCCTCATAAGCGAAGCGTTGAGGTGGGTACTACTGTCACTTCGCGCAAAACATCTGATTTTTCAAACTTAAAATGTCTTTATGTATCATACATTGCACTTGTAAGATAATACATACACACACATATTAAGAAAAAACACTATTTTTAACGTTCATGATATTTTTGATGTCATTTTTGTTATTTAAACTAGTTAAAAAACAGTTTAAAAAAGTTCTGTCTTGGACGTCCGTGTGTCTGTATGTGCGGATCCTTTTTCTTGTTAACACGATAGCGACCGAAATACTTTACTAATCGAGTCTTTTTTTTTCTCTTACGCTTGAGTATGCTCAGGAATAGAACCCTTTCATTTTTCAGGGTCTGATTCGATGTGGTTTAATTGTTATTAAATAAACAAAAATAATCATTAATAAATATTTATTAAAAAAAAATTATGAGGCGTGCACTTTTGGATTTTCCAAATTATTTTTATTTTATGGCGGCATTATTACCAAAAATATAAAAATGAAACATCGTAAGCTTATAAATAAAAAACAGTATTGTTTACTTAAATATAATGAAAAATAAAATAAAATAACACAAAAATATAATACCTACGCAATTCGTGTACATGAAATGGATCGTTGAAAAATCATAGAGTTGGAAAATCATATAATCGGCGCCCATCTTGTGATCGTTTGTCAATCGAGTCAATCGTCTGTACGAGTGCGTCAGCCTTGTATACAAGTTGCATTTTTATATTGATACTTTACGTGGTATTCTGTTATTGTTACTAATTGTTATTGTTGACTTTTTGTTGCTGTTGTTTGCTAAGTTTCCTTAGTTAATTGTTGGCGAAATGCCGAAAAAACTAATTTTGGTACTTTATTCAAATCGATTTCATTTCCATATAGAATATTATCGATTATCGGAAACAATTGATACGATTTCAGTAACCGACATCTCTATACGTGTCAAAAATCGATGTGTCGCAGAAATCATCTTAGGTGGAAAGGACTATAGTCGTTGGACTTTGAATCAAGACAATATAACATATCTGTCTACAGGGTGTCCCTCCATTGGTATACAAAGCGCGGAGGGACTTGTAGTTTTGCATACACTGATCACGTAAAAAATACTTAAACAACAAAATTACACCAAAAAATTTTTGCTAAATTTTTCCTGAAAATCCATGTTTTCTCCTCTAGCTTCGTGCAGCCGGCAAATACCGCTTCGCTAATGTGAGCATTTTGTCTATGAAAACATAATCTTCAACGATAGGTCACGTGCTGGTAGCAAAGCTGGGCGGGTTGCTTGATATGGGTGTACACATAGAGTTTTAAGAATTCATCTATTTGAAAAAAAACTGTGTCTGGAATTTTATAAGTATTTTTTACGTACTCAGCGTATGCAAAACTATAAGCTCTTTTGAGCTTAGTATACCAACAGTGGGACACCCTGTATATCTTCAAAGCAGCTAGCTCTATATGTATATTTTATAATATTCATCTCCATGTTTAGAGAGCCGCTTATCTGAATACTTCAATGAAGACATAGAGTGAAGACGTGCCTTATCATCGAATAATTATATCTCGTGTTTGCCAAAAAATCGAAAAACGCCGTCTATATTTTTTTAACTACGTCATACCAATGTCGCCTGATTTAAGAATGACATTATCTATGACACGTATTACTACAAAAACATCATCAGTAAGTACTGAAGGTAGATCACGGAAGGATCAAGGCATAAGAAGTCCTTTTCCGTCGTGATTAACGAACTGATAGTACTTAAAATTGTTACACTAATGAGTGAATCATTACAAGATGGTAGAATTTGGTAAATACAGTACTTTACCTAATGGTATTTTGATTCGAACATGCGTATTTAACCAACGTCGACTATTACCGCTACGTGGAAATGTTCAGAAATGTATGCATCGAAATTAGGCGAACAGTTTAAAGCACATTTCCAAACCTTTTCTTATTGTAATTGTAAACCAATGTAGTAGTAAGCATTCATGACGCAAATAAAAAGAAATTAATTATGTACAAACATTGCAACTAAGCATTGCAATACATATATAAATCTACTATTTTAACCTATAGTAGTGCAAAAGTTTATACGTGTTTTGAGTGATTGGTCTGAGATTTAGAAAGGTTTCTGAATAGCTTTTCAAGTTACCTATATCTCTTGTCGATGCTATTTTGGTGTATGCAAAAAAATTATATAAATTGATCATTCACAATTAAAATAAGAATTTATTATTTTCCATCAATTTTAAACATTATGGTCGCATGGAATGGTTGAAAGCGTTTATTTATCAAACTCGGCAACTGGCGTGAATTTCGTATCAAAATTGACCTTAAATGGAATCAAAAGACTTATATTATCACCGAAGTGTACGCTTAAATTGGTTTATTGAGTAATGTTGGGTTAAATCAAATTTACCTATACTGAGTTACCCTAAGGAGTAAGGACCCGAGCTTTTAAAGCGGCAGGTCAACTGAAGGGACCGTCGTAATCATAATGTGGTGATAATTTATAGGAATCTTCAATATCAATATCCATAAACTCATTTATTAATATCTTTGTTTTTGGGGCGTCCGTCATCAGTAGGAATTGTAAACACATTTATTCTTTTTTAAAACCGGCACATTAAACCTCAAATCTCTAATGATTTCTAATTTTTTAGTGTTCAAATTGAATTCCATTCCTAACTTCCACAAAATTCCATTACAATCATTATAATAAGCCATGTAGTTCCTATAGGTATACTCGTATATTATACAATGTATAAACTAATAAAAATATACTTACCTACTTTTGTAAGTAACTCGTTACCCATAGATATCCCAATGTTGGCACCCAATCTTCGTGAATTTCATTCGAAATGCGATTTTTATCTGACTCGAGATTGAGTGAACACATTTGAGACCCGAATCGATGAGTGACAAAAGGAGCAAAGAATTATAGAGAAGAGGTTATAGGTCTATCAGAATCTGATGGCAAATTTATATTTAAGAAATAAAAGATTTTCAGGTGGCAACTTTATTTGAAAACTATCAAATTGGTTGTCAAATTATTTGTCTTCTTCGTAGTTGATGAATAATTTTTAGAATTTTGTCTAAATAATCTTCGAAAATGTCGAAAAAGCCGCAGCGATCACAAGCAAAAGGTGTTGTTTACAATGTGTATAGAAAAATATTCGATGAAGAAGGGTCAAACACATCACAATTTTCAATTTTGTAGATTTTATTGGTAAATTGGACTTACCCGTTTTGATACTTTAAATTAAAAATATTATGAGTAGGTAACTATAATGTTGTTTGTTGATTACAATATAATTTTATGAAAACTTATTACTGGAGTTTCCAATACGGCTATTCGTCAAGTCCAAGCTGTCCAAGTCAATTTTATAATGTGTGTATCTGTTAATACTTACGAAAATAAACATAGTTTTATTTTATTTTTATTTCATTTTATAAAAAATTACAAGCAATCTAGTTTTGATCTGCATTATCATTACATCCATATTTTCACATGGCATAATGATAATGATATATTCAAATATAGGTATGTGTAAATAATAATATGTATTACCTTGTTAAAAGTAATATGTAATGTATATATTATACATGTAAGTATGTACCTACATGATATTAAGTGGATATCTCATTATTAAGTACAGTATTGTCCACTTATGTAATGTGACTAATGATATTGAGGACAAAATCAAAAATAAGCAGTATCAAGATCGTTCAGTCCATTTTCCCTAGGGTTGCACACTCAAAATTTTGATTTCCCTAATTGCCATCAGATTCTGGTTTACCTATAGGTAAACCAGAATCTGATGGCAAAATGTATAGATACATTATATGGAATTAAATCACCTTACATCTTTGACCTTCTAGTTAAAATAATTTGCATTGTTATCGCTTCATCGCGACTGTTATTCAAATCTAAATACCTAAATCTGCATCGCAAATACTTGATAAATTGATTGTCATATTGTTCTAGTCGATTCTTTGCATACCGTTTTTGAGCAAAGGTGATTTCTTTTGAATAGATTTCAGGAAATAAGCAGGAAATGTTGTTTGAGTGCTTCGAAGTGGATCGAGTAGTTCTTTGCTCATTTATACTAATAAGTATTAATGATTATAGACATTCAATTTTATATTATAAACAACTACATTTAATAAAATTTAGTCAGTATTTAAAAGTATCTATAATAATAGCAAAGAAAATAAAATAGCGTCTATATAATGCCTCACTTTTATCCGTGTGGTTAGAATTTGCCATGATTGATGCCAATCATTTCCTAGCATATGAAAATCACAAGAAATACTCCTCCTTCTAAATATAGTATCATATTTTACATGCCGAACATCAACCTTTAAATTATATTTTACTAGCTTTCCGCCCGCGGCTTCGCCCGCGTTTTCAAAGAAAAACCCGTTCCCGTAGGATTTCCGGGAGAAAACCTATCCTATGTCCTTTCTCGAGTATCAAAATATCTCTATACCAAATTTCATGCAAATTGGTTCAGTAGTTAAGGCGTGATTGAGTAACAGACAGACAGACAGAGTTACTTTCGCATTTATAATATTAAGTATGGATGTCTAAGCGAGAAATGTCAGAAAGGTAATGGAGTGAAAAATTCATACAATATTGCATGTCGCTTTTAAGGCTCTATTTGGAGTATATATTGAAGAGTTTAAAAAAGTTACATGTATGTAGGTATTGATAAATAGGTATGTTACTGTCTCAGACGTCACAGACTCCTCTGTCGGTAGTTAGTTCAGGGATCAGGAGAAAGGGTGCGGAAGAATAAAAACAACTTTTTCGGCCGGACATAATTTATTACAGTAATATTACATTACTACCCTATATATTTATTTATTTATTTAGTAGAAATACCAACGTTTGTTTACATTGTTTCATTAAGTATTAATTACAGACTTATTATATTCTTCTAAATGTAACAAACAATTATACCTAGGTATTCACAACATGCAAATATAAATTACACAAAATAAAAATAATTATTTTTAATAACTAGGACTACATGCTATCCATTAAGCTTACATACAAACAATTTACGAACAGTTCGGAGAGATGTATTATTAATATCGATGATATCACCCATATTTACCATCTTGCACAGTCTTGGAATAGGAGAGTTGGCTCCGAACTTACACCTACACCTATACCTAAGTACTATGAAAATAAATCACGAGTCGTGAATAAACAATCGTATACGCAAGGTAAATAAATAGTTACAAAACCTTCGTTGGTGAATAAAAGCAATTTGAAATCAACGGCAATAAGACGAAACTTTTCCTACCGACTAAGCTTGTTCCATCCCTACAAATTTGGAGATTACTATCACAACGGTTTGAAACGTAATAAGAGTTTAGGCAGCTTACTCTTGACTATTTTCAGACTAGATTGTATTACTTTATTTGCAATGTCTAATTGATTGAATGGTTTTTGATAAAGATCGCTTAGTCGTTGACACGTCACACGATAGCATTGAAAAATAGTTTGGAAAATCCAAAAGTGCACGCCTCATAATTTTTTTTTAATAATTATTTATTAATTATTATTTTTGTTTATTTAATAACAATTAAACCACATCGAATCAGACCCTGAAAAATGAAAGGGTTCTATTCCTGAGCATACTCAAGCGTAAGAGAAAAAAAAAGACTCGATTAGTAAAGTATTTCGGTCGCTATCGTGTTAACAAGAAAATCCTCCGCACATACAGACACACGGACGTCCAAGACAGAACTTTTTTAAACTGTTTTTTAACTAGTTTAAATAACAAAAATGACATCAAAAATATCATGAATGTTAAAAATAGTGTTTTTTCTTAATATGTGTGTGTATGTATTATCTTACAAGTGCAATGTATGATACATAAAGACATTTTAAGTTTGAAAAATCAGATGTTTTGCGCGAAGTGACAGTAGTACCCACCTCCGCTTCGCTTATGAGGCGTGCAAAAGGGAAAAAGATTTTTAGAGATGTAAAAAGTTGCTTTACCTTTTTATTTTGTGTGGATTAACAGGAAAGAAGTTTAAAAATCCATTTCTTTCACAATTAGGCATATTTAAAATATGTAACGTAGTTGAACATGTATAAAAGCGGAAAACTACTTTTATAATTCCAATACACAAAAACACGAAAAAACTTGCTGGCAATGTGAGGTTGATAATGGAGGGTTCTATGTTTGGGCAAACACTTCCAACGTGTTTCAGTAAACCGAAGCAACGCTCGATGCAGTTCCGTGCTTGCACATGACGAGTAGTGAGTCTTCGTCTCTCGACCCAGGTGCAGCATTCAATACTGGCGTCATTTTAGCCAGCGCCTTTGGGGCTATCCAGAATCACCTAAAATTTAATTAATTCGTAACGCAAGCTGTCTGTGCCAATTTTTTTTAATTATTATATTAGTTATTTACCTAATAACCAAGACTGTTCCCCATGCTGATTAAGTGCACGCATGTAGTTTTCTACTTTACTGGACGAGAATATGAAAGCATCGTGTGAAGCTCCACAATATTTTGAATTTACATTAAAAATTTTGAAATTATGGTCACAGATCTGAAAATTATTTAACCATCTAGTTTTATATACCTAACTTACTCAATTTATTTACTATCTAATATTTTACTTCTGTTGTCAATTAATTTTCTCATATCAGAATAAGTATAATTCAGCCGTTGCAAGGCATACCATTTAAACATTGAAGGAGTGGTATTCCTTTCCTGTTAAAATAATGATGTTCGTTGATATCTGCCTTGATTATGGCTACATGCATGCAGTCAAGTCATCAGGAAAATTAAATTTTCTTTGAAATCTAGAAAAATTAAGGGGAGAAAAGTAAGATTTGTAAGTCTATATACCTATATAATGCATCTTAATTAATGTTACTTACTCTTGTCGTATTCATGATTTTTCTTGTGATGTTTTCATAGTGGTGGTGCCATCATTTTACCCCCTCGTAAAATGCGGATTGTGTGCGCAAATCATCGCATAGCTTTTAGCTTTATAAAAATAAGTTTATCTAAGCGGTATCTTTTTGTAAATATTGTATCTGGAATTTAAAAAATGCTTTCTAAATTCTGCCTAAAAAAATTTCTGCGCTTCTGCCTAAGCCACACTTCCTCATTATGCGCCGCCCATAACAAATTTAACCTATGCATTTTAAAAAATGAAAGAAATATAATACTTACTTAAAACATGAAATTTACAGAGAAATGTCGTTCAAATTTTTATTATCGAGTGCCTTGATATTTGTTTAGTTTCGTACACTTACCATCTAATTCCTTTGTCATAACCTGCCATTTGCACCATTTGGCTACGGTTTCGATTCATGAAGTTTAAGATATTCTACTATCGTTAGTGCCGTTTGTCTCGACCTACTGTTTCATTTAAGTTGACATCTCTAACTAGTAGGAAACCAATGTTAATGAGGTTTGTATATTACTTACCATAATCTAATTTAATGTGAGTTTCGTTCAGCATCAAAGTACTCTTAAATAAACAGGAAACCGAACTAGACAGATCTGGATAACAGTAATTACATTAGATAAAACTTGCTAGGTGTGAGCACAAACTTTGTAAGGTTCATTAGAACTACATCAAACTGATTTCGTCCTAATTGTTTCATGATTAACACCGCGTACGGAGCTCCTTATAGTTATTAATAATACTTAGGTATAAGTAGGTAAGCTTGATATATAATTCTTATGCTAACACAAGCTAGCTTAAACACGCATCTTCATCAAGCTTCAGCAAATCTGTCATTTAACAGCAATGAAAACATTTTTTTTATCCTGGATGTTGTATTATTTTTTAATGAGACACGACTTTATTTAAAAAAAATACTTTATGAAAATATAATTTAATTGTATACCAGTCTATTTCTTATTTAAGGCTAGTAAAAATTTAAATTAAAAAATTCAGAAGATTTTCATAACCACAATTGGCACAATAACTGCCTGACCGTTCCATAATAATAATTTACAACGAACCCTTGTAGGTACACATGTGACGCCGTACGGTTTGTCATAAAGATTTGGAGTCGTCTTTCTTTTTATTATTCACTTTATGTTTATCTGGAATGTGTTATTCCAGTTAGCATATTCTTATTGCAGAACATAATAAATTTTTTATTACCGATGTATCAAAATTGAAACTACAAATGAATGTCACCAATATTCCTATAGAATTTTGACCTAAGCTTCGGTGTTCGTTGCCCCTGCCCATTCTACGTATATTCCTGGAAGTTGAAAAACTAAGCTATTGTTAATTTCGTACAAAATGCACTTATATATACCTAAACTTAAAAATCGTATATTAAAGTATTTCTAGGAACTATGAGTCGGCGAGCTTTATGGTGCTATTAATGTGTCAATTTTGATCGCGTTCCATTGTTATATTGCTACCACATATTTCATGTACGGATGACCCGGCTACCTTCATATTTTCCGGCCGTAAACTACAAGTCGGTCAAGGCAAAAAGAAAGACGTTGGTATTGAATTTTCCACGGATTTCACTCTCTCAAATTATTTTTGTAGTTTAATTTTTACTAGAGATTTCAGGCTTGACATTCAGTTAATTTATCGTAAGTATAGCAAAATTAGTGATCCTTGAGCTTAAATTTAACAAGAATATTTTTAAATCCGACATAAATTAATTTGAAAAATATTATCAACATATTAAATACGTTGTATAGGTAGGTATCTAACGTAGCCAATAAAGGATATTATAATAGAGTGAAATAAATTTTGTATAGAGATTTTTAAAGAATATAATAAGAATATCTTTTAGGCTTTCAATATACGATGAAACCGAGATTACGTATTAAGTAATCAATTTAACTTAAGTTCGTCAGATGAATAGCCATTAATTAAAGTCAAATCAATTTATCTCTAGGCTTATCGATGTCGACAAATTTTAACAGTAGGTACTCTTGTAACGGCGACAATTTCGATTATACCAAGAGTTCTACTTGATGGCTAAAATATAATGGTACTCAACTATGTATTTAATTAATTACTACCTACTGAAGCAGCCTTCAGTGTTTGTCGAGTATTGATTAAAATACAGCAGATAGGTACCTACATAATAAATTCATAGCGTTTGGAAAACGGTACTGTTCAAGTCCAAAAAATAAGTCATAAGACATTTATTGATTTCACGTTAACTGTATGCGTTATAAAATTACAAAATTCAAGGTACCTACTTCATAAATAATATTAACTGTGATTATAATCGCTACGTATGTAAATAGTAAGGAAACTTCGCTAATCAGCTGACCGATTTCCATACAAAGTCCAAATTTTTTTCTACGAATTCAGCAAAGTTGTAGAACAAAAGTTGTTCAGTTTCATGAGAAGAAGCTCCTGTCAAAATGCGTCTGACGTCTTACCAGTCACCCTGTATAATAAACGTTCAACTTTTACAGTTGTTTCCATTTGGTAGCCTGAAAGTACCCCTATATGACTATCCACATTCCACAGTAAAAGTATGTGACACAGTTCCACGCTTTCAGCCCGCTGGCTCAAACGACTCGTATCTCAAGTTTCCTTCAGTAAATGTTCAATGTTATCGAGCGTCAGAACTATACTTTTATGGGTCCACATGTGTGATACCACGGTGTCGTTTCATTTGATTACTCTTTCAATTTTAAGCACATTTTATGCAGTCTGCATGTATTTATATAACGTCGCGTTAGAGTATAATATATTATATGATATAACTGGGCAGTATACTCGTATAGCTACTTAAACTTCCTTGAGTAAGTACCGATAGATATATCAAACATTACATTAATAATACTGTTGAAATGTATATAATTGGAAGGTTGTTAAGCAACCGCCTAACAAGTACAAAACGAAAAGAGTGAATAACCCATTTATCATTTTAAACAATTATTTTTCCTAGCTGTTACGAAGGAACCTTGTAAATATAAGCAGTGAAAAGCAATTAGGTTCTGTTGTCAGTGGTCGTTAATCAGAAGCTGTTTTCAAATGCAATTTAGTTTCTTTAACGACATCTTTTGAAACTTTTATAGGTTAAAGCTATAAAAAATGTATCAGATAGTAAGTAGATAAATCTAGAGTTACTAAGAGTAAGTACCTCTAATTCAGTTTACACCAAACGAAGTCGGTATGAAATTATAAAAAGTTGTTCTTCATCAAACGGGGATACAAGGCCAAAATATAATGCTCATAGTTATAATCCACTGCTGGGTATTTATAACCTTTAGATTCAAGGATTTCGAGTAAGATCTACCCTCTTCTTTATGAGCAGGAGCGCCGAGCGATAATCAGAAACTATTGTATATCAAATATTTACGTGATTAGCCCACACGCAATAGTTTTCAAGAATTCATTATTTTTACATTATTGAACTACTTAATGAAACACAATCCTCAATATAAATTATTTATTTGGATACTACGTAATACTTATATTATGTATGTCGTGGCCATATCGTAGATTTGTTCATTTCATGAAATGGCCAATTTAGTTTGGCCAGATCGTTAAATCGTCAACGTTTCACGATTTGGTCATCCACATTTGGCCAGATCGTCGATCTGGCCAAATGTGGATGGCCATTTCACGAAATGCGACCATTTTTGTTTATTTTTTAAAAAGCGATTCGCTTCTGGCATTCGCCGGCCGCTGCCGCGGCACGCTCGCTTTGCTCGCTCGGCTCGTGCGCTGTTTATTAAAGTCTAACCTAACCTAACCTAACTGTTTTCTATTGAAAAAACCATTCGCTTCTGGTATTCGCCGGCGCTACCGCGGCACTAACTTAAATGACAATAAACAAGTTCTTAAAATATTCTGAATTTTTTAATGTTTTATGGACTTTTTAAGATATACACACACCGGCACAATTAGCGGAACAGAAACCGATACGCGAGAACATCGTCTGGGATTTGAACGAATGGCAGCAGGTTCTCTTTACTGATGAGTGCAGAGTTCTTTTAAAACAGATCAATAGGAGACAGCGAATATGGAGACACAAAGGAGAACGCCAAATATAGTCTAATTTTGAACACACAGTGGCTTATGGTGGCGGTTTGATTATGGTTTGGGGAGGGATATGTTTGAGAGCTCGCACGGAGTTAGCGATAGTCACAGGAGGGACCATGACAGCAGATAGATACATCAGAGACATTTAAGAAGAACATTTTGTACCATTTGCCCCATTTATTGGTGACGACTTTATTCTAATGGAAGATAATGCTCGTGCTCATAGTGCACAATCGTTACAGACATATCTGAGCCACGTAGGTATACCGGTGATGCAGTGGCCAGCAAATTCCCCCGATATGAATCCGATAAAGCATGTCTGGGACTTGCTAAAAAGAAGGGTTAAATCCAGAATGCCACCCCCCACCAATCTGAATGAACTTGGAAACGCATTACTTGAGAAGTGGGAGCGGTTGCCTCAAGAAATCATCGATAACATAATCTGTAGCAAGCCCAGGCGAATGGAAACCGTAATCAGAGCAAGAGGGGGAAACACTCGTTATTAATTTTGCTTTAATTTTATTGCCAAATCATTTAATGCTTACTTTTTTATTTTTTTGTGATGATTCATAATCATCTAAAAATTTCACTTATTTCAAATTTCTTTATTTTTCAATAAAAAATAACGAAGACTTTTCAAAGTCGCTGTTAAAAGATGTTAATCAACTTGTTATTTTGTATCTAATTACATTTTCGTCAAATATATGCGTTATTATCTCATAGTCTCACTTTTTTTTCTGTTCCGCTAATTGTGCCGGTGTGTATATTATACGATCTGGCCAAATGTCGATGACCAAATCGTGAAACGTTGACGATTTAACGATCTGATCAAACTATGTTGGCCATATCATGTAATGAGCAAATCTACGATATGGCCACGACATATATATATATATATATATATTTTATAGGCAGTAAAATCGTTTGCGTATAAATAATGTGTTGAGTGAAATTATTCGGCAACAAAAATATAAGGAATTTTCCTCTTTTATATGCTTGGTACAAACATAGTTTCCTTTACCTAGGTGCTATAGGTATCAACAAAACAATAATAAATAATTTATTAGACCCTTACTTCCTACACAATGACTGATTCAGTTTCAAGTTATTTGACCTAATAAGATTCCAAGAATCGATATAGTGAACAAAGAGTGAAGTTTCAATTATCATAAAATAAAATATCTAAGGGGTTGACTTCTCATTTTCACAAAAAAGTCTAAAGATAATTAAATTTGTGACGAAAGACTACATGCGCGTCGTTACAGTTAAAGGAAATTTAGAGCGGAGTCGCTTCGTCCTTTTATCTTAAAAGCATAGGAGCCATGTTGCTGACTGTGATTCTAAGAGATAATTTTATTGCATTTGTCTAGACACTAACTAATGCCGGTTACGGATTTAGCGTCCCGTATGGAGCGATTCGTATGTAACCGATAGTACTATAATGCTATCTTCTATTGGACGTTTTCAGAGCTTTGTGTCTTACAATCTAATAGATGGGGCATTTCACGCGAAGCGGACATAGATTTCAGGGTCAGGTTTCAGATTTGGTTATATTTTAGTATGTTACACCTGTATAATATAATATATATCCTCGGTATGTATACGAAAAATTTTTGCATTTAGAAGCTTAGTTTTCAAAATACATGTCTTTGAAGATGTCAGTAAGCGCGAGGTATGGGCGACTTTGAATGTAATTATCAGTTCAAGAAGAGTAATTTTTAAATAAATTGATGACTGAATAATATACCCCATTAAATAAACTAGGTACTACTATATTTCGAAATAATATTTAAATTCCTTAGAAAAATAAAAAAATATTTTTCTTTGTCATTTTTTACAAACTGCGTATTTTTATATTTTTTTAAGATAAATGGCTTATATTATATTTAAACTTCATGCAAAGTTCTAGAGTGGCAGCTTATATTTTTGTAATATGTATATATATATATTAACATATGATAAAATGCAATCAACACCTCATATCTTGGTAATAGAGATAGGTAAATAGATATTTAACTTCTTAGGTACCGCCTCTGGGAAAATATCCACATGTACAGATATTGACTTTCATAAGTTATAATGAAAACGTGGTAAAACCGTTTTATATCACCTGTATTCAAAACGTCGTCGCCCGAATGAAGGTTACGCCCGTATTTTTTCTGAAGAATCCGCCCTCACAGTGTAAACATTCAAATAATTTAAAACCTTAATTCACATTACGTCCCTCGTCGAGATGAAAATGTTTTCACAAATTACTCTCGTAACGTGTCAGAGGAATGCTTCATTTGGCCTCCTTTTATTCAGAGCCAAGTTCATTTTGCCAAAAATTCAAAAAATATTTACATTATCTAAACTTGACATCAACAATAGGTCTTTGAAGTGTTTTGGAATATTTCATGAATTCAAAACCAAGAACATTTTTATAGAAGGGCGTTACAATATTACAACAAGCATAATGAAACGAAACGAAAAACGCTTTTTGTAAAGAATCCGTTTGAAAAAGTCCACTTACCTACTATTTTGTCATAGAAGGACCCAATATACATAGTCTACCGAATTTAAGAAGGATTGCTTATATCATGGAAAATAAATAGTTATAAAAAATTTACAAGAAGTACAAAGAGTACTTCTTTTAAGAATAAGAGTTTTCTGAATTAGGTCATTATTAGTAGTTTTAAATACCCCGACTTATAACTACCATAGATATGATATCGTAATGCAAACCCACTCGTGTTGAAGAATAGATATATTTTTAAAATAATACTTCGATGAAATTGAAGTAGTACAAATATTAACTACGGTGATTTTCTTTTCAGATGCAACACTCCTTGCTTCCATTATTATTACTCGCCATCGTAACAGTTTGTTCAACAAATGAAATTCCAATGATGAATCGTCTCGAGTTAGAAAATTTCTTCGAAAATCAAGACAACGACAATACATTAAATAACAGATTACAAAATAGAGATACTAAAAAAATATTTTTTAAGCGATTACTCAACCGGCTTCCACTATTAAAACCCGAAATTACAAATCTGATTTATGAAAACAAAGAAGATAATAGAGACAGCCACATTTTACACGATCGCAATAATGAATCATACAATTTGGACGATTATTTAACTCAAGAACTACGGAGAGAATATCCGAAGCAGACAAATAGTATACCTGCGCAATTTGATAAGAATTCGGAGACGATTACAGCATCTAATCAAAATGGATTAGATAAACAACATGAGGAGAGCGATTTTGAGAAAATTCTTGATAATCGTTTAAATTTTTTTGAGGATAAACAAAAATTCGCCCCAGATAGCCCATTATTGATCTTAAAAATACGTTTATCATATTTAGCCAATGATATTAAGCCTAAACTTCCAAAAGATTACACATATACGCAACTAGTACCGCTTCATTCAGAAGATAAAAATAAAGAAGACGGGGCATACGATAAAATACTGCAAAATGACCTCGACTCAGCTGTAAAAGTTAAAAGGGAAGAAGCTGATAACACCAATGAAGCGGGTAAGTTAATTTAAATTAAAGATGTGACATTATGTAACTCTATTATAGAATATTTCATAGATTTAAGAATCATTATCGTTCTTGATAATATTCTTGATCAGATAGATTAAAAGCCACATCTAAATTACTTATACAAATAAACAAAAAACAAAAGTACCTAAAAATTAAGTACATATTTTTTTATTGTTTAATAAAAAATATATACTTATACCTATAAGAAGAGCTGGAACGTCAACACATTTACACATTGCACATGTTAGGCCAGGAGATACTGACACAAAATTTCGGGTCATTTGTAACAGGATGGCGGTCTAGAGGGGTCTTAGTACGCAATTACAAAAAGAAAAATGATGGTCAGAACGCTGGTACCGGTGGTCTAGTCGCGTGGGCGTTAGTCACACTCGTCGGATAAATAGCGAAAGTCCAACGATTTGTAACACAAAAATTTTAGAATTTACCGATAGCCCTTAAAAAAGATGTAGGCGGTAGTGTCATACCATACTTTTACGATGCGACTTACAGTCCGCCTTACCGACGTGAATGCGTTGATTTAAAAAAAAAATTCAACCATTTGTACCGGGCTAACTTTTGCACAGGTAACCATCGTCGTGCAGCCATTTACTAAAATCGCCATGCCATACTTTTCGGACGATTCCAAATAGTCGCCATACCGCGGAAAATCTGCAATTTTTTGAATTTTTTTTCTCGCCAAACGATTTGTACCACCCTACATTTTTTTTTTCAACAACTCCTGAATAATTATAAGTAGAAGTGTGATAATGCCATACCTGTGGGAGGTGGCGAATGTGTACCTATAAGATTTTTTTCTTATTGTAAGATTTTATTCGTAGTTTGAACGATTTGTAGCAGTATGGCACTAATTTTTCCCTCTATTAAAAGTATGGCAAATATAATAATGGTCACGTTGCATCATATACTTTCCAAAAATGCCGTACTGGTCAACGGCAAACAACCGACCGACCGACGACGACAAATCGCCAATTCTTTTCATTTTTTTTTACGTCTTGGCTTAAGTCTTACAATCATCCGCCCCATGTTTGCAATCTGCGATATTTTTTTCTAGGTAGAATTGTATACAAACAAACGGAATATAATGATCCCATACTGTAAAAAATTATTTTACGTATTGTACAGTCGTATTTTTGAAACGTGACGAATAAATTAATTTTTCTAGTATGGCAGCACTTTTTCCCCCCACTAGAAGTATGGCAAATATAATAATGGTCACATTTTATCAAATACTCTCCAAAAATCCAAATGCAATACTGGTACAAATTGTTTGGCGAAAAAAAATTTTTTTTGCAGATTTTCGGCGGTATGGTGGCCATTTGGAATCGTCCGAAAAGTATGGCATGGTGATTTTCGTAAATGTCTGCACGATGATGCCTGTGCAAAAGTTAGCCTGATACAAATGGTTGAATTGTTTTTTTTTTTTTAATCAACGCATCGCGTCGGTATGGGGGGCTGTAAGTTACACCGGAAAAGTATGGCATGACACTACCGCCTACATCTTTTTTTATGGGCTATCGGTAAATTCAAAAATTTTTGTGTTACAAATCGTTTGACTTTCGCTATTTATCCGACGAGTTCGACTAACGCCCACGCGACTAGTCCGCCGGTACCAGCGTTCTGACCATCATTTTTCTTTTTGTCATTGCGTAATAAGACCCCTGTAGAACCGCCATTCTGTTACAAATGACCCGAAATTTTGTGTCAGTATCTCCCGGCCTATGTGTAGCTTTTATTTTGCAATTGTTTATAAATACAGGGTGATGTAATTGGTGTAGTACGAATATCTAAAAATCTATGAAGAATTTTGTGATACAGTAAATGGAAGAATTATAGACTATTTTACAGTATTTAATAAAATCATTTAATTTTTTGTTCATTTTCATTAGAAATGTCAATTTTTCTCACCAATGTGGAAATTTGGATGATAATGTGAGATGTGTTGGGACTTGGGAGTGAGCGTACACGTGTTATTTGTATTGTTTTTATGACCAGAAATTTAATTATTATTTGATAATTGAATGATTATTAATACTTTTATCCAATTGATTATTATTAGAATAAATAATTAAGTTCATCAATTGATTTACTTTTAAATTATAATTTTACAGGTAAATTATGAGAGCTTTCATAATTATATTTGCATATATTTATCTACAACGCACCATTTTACAATTCAAGTCTAAAATGAAACTAGTCGCATTTATTTTTGAACATACTGTAAGTAAAATTGCATAAGTGTGAGTACTGTGAACATGCCAGCTTTCCTTAATTGACCGATACGCCATTTAATTTGTTGTGTCTTACGACTTGTATTTTGTGAAGTGTTATTTCATTTTAATATAAAATAAAATAAAACTGAATCACTTCACACTGTATTTTTATCAAATTATTAATGAAACAAATTACTTAATTCCAGAAACGGATACGGACAAGAACAAAAAAATAAAGAAGAGGATATTTTCGCTCTGGAGCAGATTACAAGGTCTCCACAGGGGACACGAGATGCACCATCGCAGGCATTTACACGCATTCTACGGCCTTCCCGACGACGGCGGCGGCGGCGGCGACGGTGGCGCCCTCACAGCCGAGACACGAGCGACCTTCCTGCGACCACCCGGTTCACCCTTAAGATGGGGTTAATTAATGAGTTCCCAGACCAATAGAACCTCATTATATTTTAACATAAGTATCCATATATTGGACGGTACACGGAGTAGGCGTAACAAGCTGAATAGTACAATAATTTGAAGAAGGTTTTACCCCGAATATTGACAGTATGTACCAACTGTTATATTATTCCTCAAGGTTTTGAATTTTGTATGAACATTTTCAAATGTAGATTATAAGGCCCTTGTATATTTTTATGTATCGCTTAATATAAGATAAATATTAAGACCAATGTTCCAAGCAATTTAAATGACGAAAAAAATATTTCGTATGTTTTTCCATATAAGTTAATAACTTTTATATTTAGTTAACTGTTAAGTTTATTAATTGTAAATATTTAACATGAAGTAAATCCGAACTATTATAATAGACTTGAATATGTTTTTATTGTCTTATAATTACACATCAATTAGTTAATTTCCTTATTTTATAAGTTGGCTCAAATAAGTTGTACCTAAATGTTAATAGCTTCCATGAAAATTGATTAAGTTTTAACAGATTTATATTAGAAGATATTCTGATATTCTATACCTATATTATAAAGGTTTCCTATTAAATAATTATACTTACTCATATCTAGATAAACACAAATAATCATCTTATAATAATATCGATAAATATATCTATACTGTCAACTATGATTCTATAATATGTGTAAATAAAACAAAGCATACTCTTCTTGAGTTTTATTGAAATTTATCCTTTTGCTTAGTTATAACGCCATCTATTGATGATCTACGGATCAATACAAAATGGACACATCACACAGCTCAATAGTGATATGTCAGAAACATAACCTTTTAAATAAGGTACATATTCATATCACCTGATATCTTTATAAAACTTATATGGTTTAATATTAATTAGAATAAATACAATTAACTTAATTTGTGAATAAAAAATTGATGCAGGATGGCGGTAAGTAGATCATCATATTTACTTGATCATCATAATAGTATAAATATGTACTATTTTATCTTTCGAAATATAATTGTTCCCATCAACAATTCAAGAGAATTCTATGTAAACAGAATAATTTGTTTTCTTAAGTAAACGTGAAATCTACTACTTGCGCGATAAGCGAAAGATGTTTTTGTTTATTTTGAAAATAATAGAATTTACTTTTGGCAGCTACAATGATGTTGCTACATTTAATAAAATAAATATATTTTCGAATGTCTAACATTTTTTCTTTAATATAAGTCTGTATCTTATCAAAACAATTTACAAACAAAATTATTACATTAATGTTTTAGAAAGATTACAATTAATATAATACTTATATATCTAAAGTCTATAAAACGAAAGAACACCACAAGACTCAAAATTGTATTAGGTACCTGTAAGGCTGTATGTCAAAATTAGTTCCGAAAATATCCGTAAGGATCCGTAAGGTTCGTAAGGTTCCTTGAGCAATCATTGCTCAAGATATCGCTATATGAGCTCTCGTTAGAGAGTAGTATATTCTTTGTATATGAGACTTCTTAACGCCAGATTTGAATATTGTATACTGATTATAGAAGATTTTGGCCTTATCCGTTTCTTTAGGTAAATGAACCACTGCTGACTCCGTTGATTTCCTTATTGGCAATAATTATGAACTCATGTTGAAAACGTTATCTACATTTTCTACAGCTGAATGAAAACGTAGATAACGTAGTTAATTAGTAGATTTGTTCATTATATGTATTATCTATTATCCCGACCATGAAATTTCGCACACTTTTGCAGCGAGCATGAACAACGGGAGACACGTAAAAGTCTTTAATTTCTAAATGTATAATACTCACGTAAAATCAAACATAAGAAAGTACTAAAGTTATCGTTTTTAAAGGGTAAAACACCAACAATTTTATATGGATTTTGGCTATCGTCATGCACTTGGCGAGTCCGTGCTGCCCTACATTTAAAGAAAATTCCTTATGAGGAGCGCTCTGTAGACATTGTGCAGAAACAAGCACACTTATCGGAACAATTTCGAGCCATCCACCCGTCTCAAAAGGTCCCTGCGTTGATTATTGGTAAGAATTTGAATAAAAATAACTAATATGGTATGCAAGAATGAAGTGAAGTCCTATATCCTCGTATGTTTATAGGTAGATCTAGATGCATCTCATTACTAAGAAAGAATTTACCTGTATTACGCTTTAATGACCATGTGAATATCTTTACTTCTTCGGATGCTTACTTTACAATTTTATACTTACATTAATTTTATAAAATAAGATAAAAAATAATTTCAAAGCTATAGACAATAGACACGTCGTGTTCAAACAAATTTTAGAACAAAATGATAAAAATTCAAAGCGCTGCAGAACGTGTATTCATCAAACATCATTATAAATTATAACTCAACGCAACCCCTGAAGTGTCCTTACATGAAAGACGTGGGTACAACTTTTGTCACGAATATATTAATAGGCACGTCACAAAACGGGTACGGCCAAAAGGCAATTCCCTCAGGCATTACGAATAATAACTTCCTTCTTGCAGAAAATATTTTGTGACGAAACCTGATTATATGTTGGCAGCACGCGAAAATGAATTTCAGATATTCCTTTCAAATTTTCACATACAAATTGCCAGCAAACGGTATGATATTGGTTGTTATAACACATCTATATGTTCACACGACGATAAAAGGTTCTAATACTTTTCAATATCCGCACGATTCCACCTAAACGAAAAGCTTTGATTTCAGATTCTCACCATGATCTCATTTTATTCGTCAATCTCGTATAAAGGGCCACTTAAAATTTTGTCTCGAGAGTACAGATTTTTAAAACTTAAATATTAATTTGTTTAGTTGGGAACATGGGTTGGACATAGGTGGTATAATTGTTTATATTCTATTATTACCAATTAAATAGATTTACATAAATCATTATAGCGGCAATAATCTGCAATTAAAATTTAAAATATTGCCCACACAATATTTAATTCCAAATATTTTATTATTTATACCATCTCGATTTGAAACGTTAAAAGAAAACACATTTCCTCATCTTATTCAGCCTCACGATTTCAACTCAACGACCATACACTCGACGTAGCTCGAACAGATTTCTAATTTGCACCGTCCGCGTAGCAAATAAAACCGTGTCCCCAAAACCAGCGCGGTTCAATAAAAATAAACAATAGTGTGATGATTGAGGTTATTAACTGGAGCACAGTTCAATAACTGCTGATGTCACCGCGCTGTAGTGCTAGCTCCGAACGCTCTATACCCCCGAGTACTGACACTTCACATATGTACTTCACACGATTCTAATTACCATAGTGGTGACTGTATTGCGCACTGAATTAACAAGTGTATGTCTCCAATGGGTGCATCTTTCCAAAGGACAACTACAAAGTATAGCTATAGTGCAAGAACCTGAAATTTTTCTTTGAGATCATCCCACTGTATTCTTATTTTTAATATAGTTTTAGATATAATAAGTAAATCGTATTTTAATAATAATTCGAAATCATCAGAATGTTCCCTTTAAGTACATATATTATTCAAGTCACTAGTCAGAATTTTTGTAAGTATTTGAAATAGTTTTATTACTTAGATTTATTTTTATACTGATATCTTTTCTAGACCTACCAAATATACAGCTAGCTTATCCGACACCTACTTATGTAGTCGTATTATCGTATAGGCATGGTGAATTGAGTGAGTTTCAAGGAATCATGAGATACACCGAGAAAAATGACTACCGTTTTAATTTTTAATTTTTATGTCATCTTATTTTAGCAAATTTAGGTATTTCAGTGCTGATGCAGTTACATAGATTCGGCTATTTTTCATAAGATACCTACCTAATCTTTATTATAAATAAAATAGTTAAAAAAATCTTATTCAAATAAATGAGGGTGATGAACATAATAATTTGGAAAATCCAAAAGTGCACGCCTCATAATTTTTTTTTAATAAATATTTATTAATTATTATTTTTGTTTATTTAATAACAATTAAACCACATCGAATCAGACCCTGAAAAATGAAAGGGTTCTATTCCTGAGCATACTCAAGCGTAAGAGAAAAAAAAAGACTCGATTAGTAAAGTATTTCGGTCGCTATCGTGTTAACAAGAAAAAGGATCCGCACATACAGACACACGGACGTCCAAGACAGAACTTTTTTAAACTGTTTTTTAACTAGTTTAAATAACAAAAATGACATCAAAAATATCATGAACGTTAAAAATAGTGTTTTTTCTTAATATGTGTGTGTATGTTTTATCTTACAAGTGCAACGTATGATACATAAAGACATTTTAAGTTTGAAAAATCAGATGTTTTGCGCGAAGTGACAGTAGTACCCACCTCAACGCTTCGCTTATGAGGCGTGCAATATATCTGCGTTAACATCGCAACAGACAGGTCAATAAGGGCGTTTGTCCACTACAAGGAATTTTACGGTCCGGCATTCCGATTTTTTACGGTCCGGTATGGCACGCAATTAATCTAAATACTAGCTTGTGCACTATACGTAATTTTACTGTCCGACATTTTACTTTTCCCTATTCCGGATGGTTTTTGAGTTTACGAGTCGCTGTAGGTATAATTGTTTTCGAGTGCCCACTTGCTTGGATTTTACTCTTTTTATTGCATATGCCAATTGAAAGCAAGCTCTTGTTTTACTTTCTTTTAGCGGGCAATGAGATTTGAGAAGTCGGTATTGTTATTTTATATACATTGACCAAGCATTGACCTATAATTATTATCTAAGTAAGTGTTGGTAAGTTAAAGTTCAAGTGGGAATCGATTTAGCTCCTCGTCACCGATTAAAATAAATAAGTGAAACACGCATTTCAAATCTCTTACGGAACTTTACTTTTTATTATAACGAAGTAATATAATATTTCACCTTCTATATTACTTTACTTACTCGTTTCTTGTAAAATGCGAAAACAATCATTTATGATAGCATTATACCGCCATACTTCCTTGAACTGTACCGCACTGATCCGAGTAAAGACGGACAGGTGCACAAGCAATTCATCGGTTTTTTCATGCCACACCGGACCGTAAAAAATCGGAATGCCGGACAGTAAAATTCCTTGTAGTGCACAAGCGCCCTAACTCCTTCAGATACGTCGTATACAAAAACCTCTTAATAAATTACCACCTATTTGGGTCAGTCTATTGACTGGAAACATTACAACATATGCATATGAAATGCTTTCAGACTTCGTTGTTCATTGTTGCTTTATTATCCACTATAAATACATAAATTTAAGAGATTCTTATTCAGATTATGAATGACTTTTATGCTATGTTTACATATTGTGTACATTGAAATAATGGAAGCAAACAGGATTAAATACTTAAAGCTTATTTAATTTTGATTAATATAAGTAACTGATGGAAAAAAGCTTATTTATTTTCTTTAATTGTACTTTTATATAAGTTCTTATTAAGGAGTATTAAATACGACATAAACATATATATCAGATCATCCAATTTCAAGTTTCAACTTTAAACAATATATTTTAAGAGAGTATATATATGAATAATTTTGTAGTCACTCCTCAACCTATTAATTATAGGATCGTCACCTATATATTATATGTACCTATCTGTAATAGCCCTTCAGCCAGTTATTTTATACGTAGCATTAATACGCAGAAAACCTGTAGTAAATTAGGTTCACTAAGAGAGAATATCTATAATTTACCAGATGATGATACTATCGTGGAGTCAATGGCTATAATTAATTATCTGGAAGATACTCGACCTACACCAACTTTGACACCGCCTACTCCGTTATTGAAGGCCCGCATGCAAGAAATTTGCGAGGTAAGTAAATTCTGAACAATTCTATGCATAAATTTGTAAGAACTCAAGCGAGCTCGTTCAGAAGTTAATAGAAATTTGACATGTCCCTTCACGAAGTTTCCTACTTTGCACTGACTTTTTATGTAATATGTATATTAATCTGTCAGGATTGCGAGTTCCATTTGTTTACCTTTTACGCAATAAAGTTAGTAATAAAATTCGGATTAATTCAAATAAAAATTATTGTATAAAAAACATCAATGGAACAAAGTTCGAAAGTTCGAATCCCACTTGACAAGCTTCTTCAAATTTCTATTGCTTTTGTCTAAAATTTCGTTCAGTTTATTTTCAGTTATTGCGAGGTAAACATTTTTTTAATTTTTGATAATGAGAATCAGAAAAGTATCAAATCAATCTCCGTTACATATTGTTTGCACAAAGCTAAGTGGCATAGGAAATACATTTTAAGCCTAACAAAAATATAGTTAAAGTTTTACAATTTATACAGACCGTGGTTTCCGGCATTCAACCGCTGCAAAATATTGGCTTAAAGAGTTATTTTGATTCGGAAGATAAATACAAAGCGTTTACTAAACACTGGACGAAACGCGGACTTCAGAGCCTCGAAAAGCTTCTCCAAAATTCTGCAGGAAGCTTTTGCATTGGCGACCAACTGACGAAAGCTGATTTGTGCCTGGTACCACAAGTCTTTAATGCAGTCACCAGGTATTGCTAATTTTTGGATTAAAAGTGATAGTGAAAAGTTAAACACAAGCAACTCATGATATTTTTGGGTTTAGTGGATAAAAATCCTGTCTTATTCTCGTTGAATATGAATAACATTACCTAACGGTGCGTTTATATCAAACGAACAGAGAGCTAGAGCTAGAGCAGGAGCATTCTTTCGCGATCTTTTAGTGTACAAAAGAAAACTTGTATTCAGTGTTGTTCCGTATGAACATATACCTACGCAGTAATGAACAACGACAGAATGCCTGTTCACACTAAAATAATTGGACATAATGGGGTTAGAATAAGCATTAGCTCGTTTGATGTAAATGCACTGAAACCTGTCAAAATCGAATTTACTCGTTTAGAAATGACGTGTCATGTAGGTTAATCACAAGGTTAATAAATATATTATTGTATAAAGGTATATGCAATATAGGTACCCTTTTTGCCTGGTTGGCAAAAGTAACTCGTAAGAATCCTTATTTAGCTAGTGGTAAAATAAAACCCATTAAGACCGTTAATGATAAAACTGGTTTTATATTAGTTATTGAAATATCTTGTGAGTCACAATGCCACCTAGATTACTGCGAATCAATTTTCACAATACGCTAAAGAAATTGATATTTAATAAATATTAATAGGATTGTTTCGTGTTCCCTCTGGGGAAATTTTGAAGATATATCATTATTGCTTATTAGAAACGATTTACTTTGGCTAAGTATATTTAAATAATTCTGTGTGCTGATAGTCTGAATGTGAATTTTTAACTCTTTCTATTATTTCTAGCTCAAGTCATGGCAAAATATAAATATAATATGAAAATGCTAATATTGATAGATTTCCTTTGGATGTAACTATGTTTATATAATATATCATTTAATGAAACTGTGTTATATTCAATTTTTCCAAACCATCTTCATGACGATAAAAAATACTTCGCCCAATTGTATATGTAGGTATGTTAAGTGGTTGAAGACATTTGGCATTTCTAACGAGAATTGGTTACGAGTTATACAAAATAATAAAACAAGGATAAATTATTACAACATTCCTTGAGAGAAAAAATATTGGAATCTTTGGAACATTATAATAGAAAAACATAAAAAATATATTTTTGACATAAAACAATAAAGAGTAGACTATAGAATTATGTTTAATAGTAGAAATGAGAGAAATATAGTTAACAACTTTTCTTCCAGACACGAGTTGGAACTCGGCGAATATCCGATACTTTCTAAATTATATGAAAAACTATTAAAAGAAGAAACTTTCGAGGAAACGCACCCTAACAATGTTAGGGGCCGAAAATAAATATGTACTTACTTGGCTTTAATAAACTTTTTGATTGGATAACGTCTTTTATTTCGCATGTACAAGTCATATTTTTCTAAGTATAGTGGCTCTTACTAAAATTATGTGTGACAATAATCATCAATAAATTATGATAATACCTATATCGAGTAAGCAATAAAATAACTATCTTTGATAATTCGGATTAAGAAAGACTAGGAAGAAGGTTGCAAGAGTTAAAAAAATTACATCAATATCACTTCATTCTTCTTTATTTAAATAGTTTTAGTGGTTGTAGTAGATATACCTCGTTTAATGTTGATAATTATCTACCTACATACCTATACATGGTGTCCCACTATTGGTATACTAAGCGAGAAGGGACTTGTAGTTTTGCAATTTGCATACACTGATCACGTAAAAAATACTTGGACAACAAAATTACGTCAAAAAATTTTTGATAATTTTTTTCTGAAAATTCATGTTTTCTTCTCTAGCTTAGCGCAGCCGGCTTATGATGCGCCTGGAAATTTATAAGTATTTTTTACGTACTCAGCGTATGCAAATCTATAACCTCCTTTGAGCTTAGTATACCAACAGTAGGACACCCTGTATAACATATAGATAAGGTAAACAAACAATAATCCCTATAACTTCACAACTAAAGTTATACGACGTATTTTAACGACGGAAACTTTGATAGTAAACAATTCACAGCAACCTAATTAATTATACTGCTTATTCAAATAGAATACGGCGGTACCTATCAGAACTTGCAAGTTCAGGTAAGGGTTACCACTTACCACGTTATTAGTCAAAGTTTTATCATGCCGCCCAAAACATACTTAGATGACAAACGATTATAGAATACTAGATACTTTAAGAAACGTTTTTAAGTAAATACAGTAAAGGCTTTTTCTTACTTGTAGGTATAGCTCAATAAATGCTACAAAATTATGTATTTGAAAAGTGTTTGCAACCCTAGACTTACAGCTGACCTACATTTACTCTACTCCATTCACGTCAAAATCTGGGAAGTCGCAATTAAATCTGAACGCGATAGGCATAAATGTCTTAAGTTTGCACATTCACAAAACATTATATCTTATCGCAAACTAAAACTATAATATTTTATTTTCAACGACGAAAGCTTGGTTATCTGCCCCCGCTAAATGGTTTATGATATACACTAATATTATAAAAGTTCCTTTACTTATGTACTTAACTTATAAAGCTGAAGTGATTGTTAATTTAATTGAATGCGACAATCGACATAGAGTAAGGGAATTTTTGAACAGAGGATTTTCATCGATATTAAAGGCTATACATACAATAAACATAACTATGACCATAAGAAGTAGAGTAGAAGTATGGTTATTTTTTTTTTACAAATAAGGTAAAAGCCTTGTCTTATTGGCTCCGCTATTTTTTTATTAATAGGTATTTTTACACACAAAATCTAATAATATTGTTCACTATTGTGGTTAACTATACCAACATTATTTGCACCCGTAAATAAATCACAAAAATAAATTCCACAGTGGGTAAATTACAAAAAAATGGAAATGGTACTATTTCACTGTAATGACATTTAAATGTCAATCCAATTCAAAGATAGAGTGATCCGAAAGCTATTGCTAATTGGTTATTGTTCAATTGATCGCAAACTAGAGTAGTTCACATCGCTTAAATATCTGCTCGAGCCATTAAGAACAATCTGTTAGACCTTCATTTTGTTAATTTATTCTTAGAATTTATTTATAATGCAATCTTTTATTAAAAAATAATTACCAATAAGTATTCATTTCGTTATATACCTACGTAATATACCTATTACGGATTACCTACTGACAAATTACTGAGACGTAGCATATAAACTCTCAATAATTTAATCTAAAAAATTTAAAAAACTAACCAACCATGAACCAACCATTCCCATCAAAATTATGTGTTAGAGATTATTGCGAAATTAAAAACCACTTTCGTTAAATTATTATGAACCAGTAGGTATACCAACATTCGTAGCGTACCTATTTGAAGTCAAACAATAAGGAAACGACAAGAATAAATCTGTGCCTCCAGTGAATAAGGGAGTAAGACGAGTTATTCCCTTTGGTTTTTATTGCACCATTGGATTCAGCTCGTCAAAATACACAACATATCAAAAGGTCATATCTCTAGCTGCGTCCTAACCCATTTTTTCGAATGACCCAAACGGTATAAGTAGGGTGTGATTAACGGTATAAGTTACCTTATCCATCATTTTAGGCAATCGCAAAGGAACTATTCGTCTCGAGTCAAAAGTACCCACGAACACAAAGACGTTGTGTAGTTATACTTTTTGAATAAAGACTTAATTCATTTTGTTCCATCAGTCCTAACACTATTTTAGTATAAGCGCATTTGTGTCATTTTTCTAACATGAGCATAAAGGAACAACTCTGTTAGGGCGTATTCAGAAAGAAAGCTTGAATACTCCCTTAGTGTCATTGGTTCAAGTGACGACATGAGACAGTTTGGCATTAATGCCGTGTTGCTATTGGTCTATTAATTGAATACTGCACGGAAACAACACACACTATTCCTTAATATTTTTAAATCGTTTTTTCAATAAATCTGCAACAACAAATCTTTATATTTTTTAAAAAAGGTATTTATCAGTTAACTTGGGATACTAATATATTTCTATGGAAATTAACTATTTTTTGCAATAGATATTAAAAATACAGTTAACATATTAAGTGCATTTAATGATATTATACTCTTTGTTTATATAAATACAGAACGATAATTGAATCATCTAAAAAAAGCCAACAAAAATGTTAAACTTATATTTTCTTCTTATAATTGGGTAAGTTTTTAAAAAATAACTCGTTTTTAATCTTTTTTCAAATAAATTATCTAACTACAATAATCAAGACAATAATATATACTATATATATAATAGTCGCATAAAAAAAAAGTATTTATAACCAGTCTTGACAATTATGAATATTGTTTTCTCCGCATATAGCGTTTTAGCCACTGTGCTTTGTTAAAGCATCTACAGACGCTCCGATTTGGTTGGTGCCAACCATATCGGAACCGACAAGGCAACCATTCCAACATTGCTACAGATTGTCCGACGGTTGGCCTTCCAGCTGTCAGTTGACCATAGAGTAATATGTCAGTTGACCATAGTACGAAGAGAATGGGCTAAATTCTACTATAGAAATAGAGAAAATTACAGTCATATGCGGCTCTTACAACTTATTTTTTAAGGTTTTTAATGTAGCCGCACTGTCAATTTTTTTTAATACTTCTAACATAATAAAATACGCTTGATTTCTGGCATCTCTATTTGCGTATTCTTTGTTACTTAAGTCCCACAAACAGGGAAAGTCTTTATATAGTTCCAGCAATTTTATTAATATGTCACGTTCGGTGACCGTAACTCCCTCGGCGTTCATGTTGACGTCCTACACCGGCGGCGTTGCGAATGTGAATGAGCCAATTACCTATATTACTCTATGGAATGAGCCGATTTGGTCGGAACAAAGCTTCCAGACGTTCCAATTTGGTTGGATCGGATAGGAAGTTGGTTTGGTCGGTATCGCCGGCGCATCCGACCACGTCAAACCAATATTAATAATAATTATGTCGGACCGACCGCTCTCTACACTTTCCGATTTGGTCGTGGTCGGATGGTTGGCACCAACCAAATCGGAGCGTCTGTAGATGCAATTAATTTGCCTTTTTTATAGGAAAAAAATCCGCAATATCGATACTTCTTTGGTCCTGCATTTTCGTAAAAATTTTATGGATACTCTGGTACCACATATTTTGAAAAAATTGGGCTATTGTCACGTAGAGTCTCTTCAAAGTGCGTGCCACAAGTCGTATTTGCATCTAAGGCACCTTCAAATCTGTGCTTAATTTTTTCATAAAATCTTTGCGGTATTTTCTTTATTTATCTACATTATTTTGATATTATATGATATAGAAATTGTTAAAATTCTATATCATGCCGTAAAATATCGCCACTGACCACCTATAACTTTTCCTGTATTAACTGAACATACAGGAATATGGTTTTCGGGCTTCTCTTATCTCTTTATAGTGCTTGTATCCTCAATGTATACCACCATGACATTGTGGTGTTGCCACTTTTATTATCTATATTTTATTATCTGTGGCGTTCCGAAACGGAACGCACTTGATCGAATTTTAAATTGATTCGACGATTCATTTTCACTAGGACAATTAGCTGTTAATACGCAAAACGCAATACGCAGTTGATACGTAATTAATACCAATACTCAATGATTGTCTCCTGCTAACCTGTACAGACTAGACTCATTGACTCATAACAACATAGTACTGTATTATTGAAAGATCGATTAAAGGTTTATTTTACAATCTACGACTTTCATTATACATGGGTAACAAAACCCCATAACATATTCGGTTTTAGGTACTCCGGACAACATCTTCAGCCACCCAAGCCCTTTGCTTGAAGTCCAAATCCAGCGGAGGACAATAATCGTCATTTACTAAAATTGAAGGTTTTTCGTCCTAGTATAAAAGTTGTCTGGATCCCATTTTATACTCAATCTATAGTATAATACTATAGATATCATGTGAAACGTGATTTGGAAAAAAATATTCAAATAAATCACAAAATAAAAATTTGAAACAATTTTAAAAGTTACGAAAAGCCCAATTATACGTCAAAATGACGCACAACATCCTCTTTACAACCAAATGGCGGAATTTACCTGGATGAGCCAACTATGTACTGATGACTGCTAGGTCTCGACGGCTAATAAGTTGGTTCTGGATTTTGCAGCGATTCAATGATAAATATAGAAGAGTTCATACGTCAAATTTACGTAGATTGGACTTCTAGGGTTAAATGCATAAATACCTAAATGTTGTTTTGTTTTTATTATCTAATAACGATAAAAAAAACCGTTGATTTCATTCGTTTTTCAAGCTCCGTGCATAGTTTTTCCACTAAAATGCCTCAATTGAGTCATAAAGTACACAAATTTCAAGCATAATAAGTCACATCATTTCTATAAAACCAAAACTGGCAATAATATAAGTCGTGTTGTGCGATTATGAACATAGTGCATAAGGGCATAAGTCGTTATATTGCAAAGAGTAAAAAAAAATTATGTGAATACATTGAGTTATTCCATGAAGTACTCGTTCATAAGGCCACAACTACAAAAAAACACGAAAAAAGTATATTTATGGGGTTGTTACAATATGTGTTCATATGTAAAAATATAGTCTAACATCATATCTTACACATACAAGCTTAAAATTTTGAATTAATAAAGATTTAGTATTGATATATAGTTTTTTGTCTCTCCTGAAAAATGCTGTTTTTGAGTTATTCCCTTATTCACTGGAGGCACAGAAATTTCACCTGAGAATTTCACGATACTAATGTTATTCCTACACATGTTATCAAATCTCAAAAGATATTATAACACAGCTTCCTCGAAACGGTCTTTGGGAATTTAAAATAATAAAGCTTGCCATTTCCAAACGAAACATCAAAGACAGAATGGATCGCACAGGTATGTTTAGAATATATGAATATTTAATAATATCATGAAATATATTTATATGTGTAAAAGCATAAAAGATTATTATTTTGGTTGGGTGTCTCGCTATGGTACGGGAGCTATTAACGTTAAAAAAAAAGTCATTTTAGTATAGTTGGTTTTTTGATATACTGTTCCTCTTGCTATTTCGGTTAGAGTCCGGGCTGTCTGGCTGGTCGCAGTGGTTGCGTTTTTTAGTGCGCATCTTATCTGCACAGGATAATTTCCTTAATTTAAAGTCATTTTTTAACGCGTAATTTTTAATATTTTGCCTTTAGATAGATCCATCAGACATAATTTTTTTATTCCAAGACGTTTTTTTCGTTGTTAAATAGGTGCCAGACGCAATTTTTTATTTCGTTTTTATAGAAAATTCAAATTATTTTAGAATGTCTGTAAATTTCATATTATGTTCTTCAAACATAATATAATCTAAAATTAATTAGCCAGACGCTAATTCGATTGTTAAGTATTAAATATGTACAAATAAAAACGTAGTGAAAGTAGGTAAGTATAACAATTTGATGATTGTGTATATGGAGAGATAGTTTAAAGTGCAAGAGAGATAGAAAGGGTCGGCCGCGAAAATTAAATAACAATAAAAAATAACTTTTTTTTTCGAAAATATAAGTTGCATAGAAATTGAATTGTTCCTACTCTAGGATTCCCTGTGTTGTGGGAACAAGTACCTTCCATTGGTACATTTTATTCCTTAGGCTAAAAAATAAACTATTAGGGTACATCAACAATCTTCTATACAAAACAATTTTTTTATTACTTAACTATTAAGTTATGGGTTTAAATGAAAACAGCGATTACTTAACTTATTTATATTATTTCCAATAGCACATTGCCTAATACCATACATTACACACCGCGTACAAGAAGAAAAAGAACCACAGACAAAATACAGTGTTGCCAATACAAGTTAAATTTTCTAATAAATATATTAATATTAATATTAGATATATATATCTAATATTAACTAGCGACCCGCCCGGCCCTGGCTTCGCACGGGTGCAATGCTGATACTAAATACACTACAGAAAAACTGTGAACGTTGAATATAAAAACATACCGGCCCGCTCCGGCTTCGCACGGGTATAAAATAATATATAGCCGGGCGGCCGGCTGGTACCGCCGCAAACGCTACGTCCCGCATTTTTTAAATCTTTAATATCTTCGAAAATATTCACTTAAATCATACGGTGTAAAGGGCCATATAGATCTATATTAAATGAACAATGTATTCAAGGTCTTTAATTGGTTAAGGATTAATGTTGTATTGGTTAAAATCGCTTCGAAAATTAGCCATTATTTGTCGTAAAAAGTAAATGACAAAAAAGTTATTGTGGGTTATCCATAAGAGATAGACATATACCATCGCGGACTTTTCTGTAGACCTTTTTAATGTGTACTATAGTTAGTACATTATTTTGATAAAACTCGTAGGGTGCCTGCGTTTGCACTGTAAGTGGAAAAAATGTAATTATTTACGAAATCACATTAGAAACCTCTAAAATAACAGTACTTCTCCACTATTTAATGGATGTTATTATACATATAAACCTCCCACTTGAATCACTCTATCTATTAAAAAAACCGGCCAAGTGCGAGTCGGGCTCGCGCACAAAGGGTTCCGTAGCAGCAAATATAATAAATTACAGTTAAATCAACCTATCTCAAAAACTATAAGAGATACTTTGATCAAACCAAAAATCGTTGAAAGAGTTAATTAGCATGCATCACCTCTATTTTTTTTAGAATTTTATACCCCGTAGTTATAAAAATAGAGGGGGGGGGACATACTTTTTACGACTTTGAGAGCTGATATCTCAAAAACCGTTCACTTTAAGAAAAATGTTTTTTAGAAAACTTTATATCATTTTAAAAGACCTTTCCATTGATACCCCACACGGGTATGTACATCGAAAAAAAAAATTTCATCCCTCAGTTACATGTATGGGGGGCCCCACCCCCAATTCTTTTTTTTACTATTTAGTGTCATATTTTTGTAGCGGTTCATACAACACATATTCCCATCAAATTTCATCACTGTAGTACTTATAGTTTCCGAGTAAATCGGCTGTGACAGACGGACAGACGGACAGACGGACAGACGGACATGACGAAACTATAAGGGTTCCGTTTTTGCCATTTTGGCTACGGAACCCTAAAAAAACCACATCAAAATCCGTTGCGTAGTTTCAAAGATTTAAAGAGACATAGGGACAGAGAAAGCGACTTTGTTTTATACTATGTAGTGATGATGATAACAATATTAATTCATTAATCTTAATTCTTAATATACAATATACATGTATATACATAAATCTCGTGTCATAATGTTTGTCCTCAATGGACTCCTAAACCACTTAACCGATTATAATAAAATTCGTACACCATGTGCAGTTCGATCCAACTTGAGAGATAGGATAGTTTATACATGTAGGTACCACGGGCGAAGCCGGGGCGGACCGCTAGTATACCTATATTAATTCATGCTAACTACTTTAGTTAAATTCAATACAAACTTAAACATGCGAGTGTGTGTGTGTTCACGTGTGTGTGTCGTGTGTGGTGTGGTGTGTGTGTGTTGTGTGTGTGTATGTGTGTACATCAATATTGAAACAAATTTTCTAGTTGTTTACAGATGATGGAATATTGGAAAACAATAACAATTCCTTAGACGATAACATAAATAATTCTGACAGTGTGAAGATGATGATGATGATGATGATTATGAAGATGGCTTTTTAAATTTAACAATGTAATTGTTTAACCTTCATTGATATAGTTTTTATTTCATTCTTTTTAATGTATGGTAACTTTAATTTCTTTTCACTTTTATGTGTTTTTTTTTTTTCATTTTAGCTTTTATTTATAAGAACCAGTGTAAATAATATTGTATTCTTGCAATTATTTCCTGTCGCATAGTTAAAATACACTAGCTGATGAGCTGCATGCTTCATTACTTTTTTTTATTTATACACATTATTTAATACTTAACAATCGAATTAGCGTCTGGCTAATTAATTTTAGATTATATTATGTTTGAAGAACATAATATGAAATTTACAGACATTCTAAAATAATTTGAATTTTTTATAAAAACGAAATAAAAAATTGCGTCTGGCACCTATTTAACAACGAAAAAAACGTCTTGCAATAAAAAAATTATGTCTGATGGATCTATCTGAAGGTAAAATATTAAAAATTACGCGTTAAAAAATGACTTAAAATTAAGGAAATTATCCTGTGCAGATGAGATGCGCACTAAAAAACGCAACCACTGCGACCAGCCAGACAGCCCGGACTCTAACCGAAATAGCAAGAGGAACAGTATATCAAAGAACCAACTATACTAAAATGCTCTCTTGTCAACGTTGGTAGCTCCTATACGACTAGTAGAGTAGCGACTAGGGCTAATTTGTTACGGACGTCAAATTTAATTTCATATCTCAATACAGATGTCAAGAACCTTTTCTTTAGAAGATGAGTTCGATTCAGTCTGGTTCAATTAACAAAAAAAATATCCAGAATATTTATTTTACTTTTGAACATAATAATTACTACAAATTCACTTCCGTCTACGGCATGTATATTCCGTCTACGGCAATCTCGTAGAATACGTACCTAACTGTTTTTATTTAAATTGTTTGATAGTACCTACTAATCGTACGTATTGCGAGTGGAGAAACATAGACTAGGACAATATTAAACAAAAAAAGAAGAGAAACAAATAAAGGAGGCAGTTTTCAAAGTTGGGCAAAAGGACTAGGTATGCACTTATGCAGTTAAACAATATGAAGACTACATCTAGTCTTCACATTATTGTGCCTTCAGAGTCCTATATATGTGTATATATGAGAAAATAAATAATTTTTTATCTAGCTCATCACCGCGAAATAATCTTTTTAATAAAGAAGTAATTTTATTTATGGACTGCTAATGTAATGACTGGTCGAAGAGTCGTCAAAATTTTAATAACCATTGTTTTTAACATTCATAGAAAACAATTAAAACCGTAAACCAAAAGGTTGTTTGAAACGTACAATATCTCTTGGAATTCAACATGTATAAATGGTAATTGATCTTTATTGTTTTGACACCAAAACAGTAAGGATTTTAATAGAGAAGCAATGTGTTTAAGTGGCGTCAGTGAGAAATCAGTACCATCCACGGCGACAGCGCAACGACATGTCTTGTCCACAGGGGGAGAGACCACATATCTAGTTCGTATATACCTTTCGGGGTAACCGGGATGGGATCTTTTGTATATAACGTATCCCCAGTAAATTTCTTCGGGCCGCGATGCCTCTACAAATGATAGGACGGTTACTTCTGTTATTATTTTATGTACTTGCAGAAGGAAAAGGGGATGGTAAGTTAATTTAATTTTTTATGTTGTTGTTCTTGCTCTACATATTTTATGTTTTTGTGTAAACTTAATAAAAATTTCTTATATTTTTAATTGATTACAGTAAAATCAGTAAAAGACCTGTGTCTACATTTGTATAGAAAAAGTTAAAATAAGATACTTCTTAATAATGCATGTTTTATATCAGGTTTCTTTGATATTTGCTTGACTAGGTTACTATCTAGTAATTGAATTGTTTGTCTCCAGATAAATTGGAAATCTTCGACGTACTTTCCATAATACGCGATGGCGAATTGCCAGACGGAGTATCCCGGGCTCCGGGTCGCTGTCAATCGCCTCACACAACTGAGAATGATCTATCCGCGTTTTCTCTCAACGAGAATGCGACCATCCATCAGCTCGCTGCGGGAATGTTTTATAACACCTTCCCGGAAGACTTCTCTATACTGGCTGTAGTTCGACTTAAAGGTTGTGATATTGTTACTTATAACAGTTACAATTATTTAACAAGTTACATTGCTAACATGTTAATAATTATGCAAGGAATTATTATGTAAACCATCGTAATAGATACTTAATAAAACCTATAAACTTTTTTTTATCCCAAATGACAGAGGTCATAATATACGACTTTTTTGTATCCCTTATTTATCCGATTATTTTTTTAATTGTTTGTTTTTCCTGTATCAGGGACAGACCAAAACCCGCTTTTCGTGTTATATTCGGACGCTGGTGACGAACAACTGCAACTAGTGTTGGGAGAGCTGATCGAACTTTATTATGAAGACACGAGAGGCGACCCTGAAGACCACGAGCTTCTTACATATCGCATCAATATAGCAGATGAACGGTGATGATAAAGATGCTTTCAAATGCCCAGAATACAATACTCATGTAGTTTTAAAACATTAGTCAAAGAGTTTTAGTTACATGCTTTTAAAACTATAATACTTATTTATAGGTGGCATCGAATTGGATTAAGCATAAAGGGGGATTCAGTGACGCTTCTTGTTGACTGCGAAATCAAAGGAACTCTACCACTCCTGAGAAAACCGGGGAGCACTTTTAATTTAGCTGGAGTGTTAGTAGTCGGCACACAAGTCACGCCGGATCAATACTATGAGGTTGTATTCATTGATATTTTTTATCAAAATATTAATGTAGTTAGTTTAACTGCAATTTCAAATATCGCAACCATTTTTGCAACTTTTATGAAAATGACCTTTACATGGATAAGTCTTAACGTTACATCAATGTTTTCTATTATAGGGCGATATCGAACTGCTCCAATTCGCTAATCAACCAGACCTTGCATATGACATGTGCTTGAACTTAGCAACAGATTGTATTAGCGGATCATACCAATCCGAATTATTGGCAAGGACCATTGAGAGACAAGAATCTGAACGAAGTAATATTATTCCCGATATAGCAACAGTGTCTCCTATAAATTACTTACTGGAAAATAACAGGGAATATGGCAATAATAGATTCCAAGCTGAAAACCAATCTGCAAATTTATTCGCCTCTTTGAGTAGAGATGTCACTACAGTGAATCCGCATTGGCAAATACCTGAAAGTTATGGATTCAATATACCATATCCAGCGTCGACCGACAGTGGTAGGTTGACAATTTATTCTAAAAATATTAGGATTTTTGCTGAAAAATACACGATAAATCTTGTATTTTGTAGCTCTTTATACTTTTAGAATATGTACTCTATAAAATTTACATACGAGAGATTCTTACATAAACTTATAAAAAGACATTGATTACGTTTATTGATTAAAATAAAAAAAATATTTTAATCAAAATAAATTGTCACGTCATAATAATTATATGAATCGAAAAGCTTTACAGTAGGCGGAAAACTACAACCTGTTTGTTATAAGAATGATGTATCTAACATAAGATTTACATTATATTTATTTAATTACTTTTGTACGAATTTTAGATGAGAACAGTATTTTTGGAAGATTTACGGGTGTTGACGAGTTTATTTCTACACCACCAAGTCAGTATGAAATTACACAACCTAGCGCTTTAGAAATCGGATCGCCACTGGTAAATAAGCAAATTTATTACATAGTGCATATTTGCTCTACTATTATACTTTGTACTAGGCACGTTAAATAGTCCATTAATGTGACACATGAAGCAGATGTGATGTGAGCACAGCTGATGTGGTTATATATTTATTAACAAACCCACATAGTGTCCACAAAACGATAATTAATAACCTATAGGCCCATATAGCTACGTCCAATGTATAACAGCAAATAGTTGAGTAATTAGACGTTAGCGCGAAGGCGTATTTCCTTTGGGACATCGATGACCGTATTGCTGTGAGTTGGTATTACTTATCTTTAAAATGATGAATATGGGTCAGAACAAAAGAAAATACAAATCAAATTAAGACTATTAAAATTCATATTTTAAAAACTATTTTAGATTACCATTTAAAAGGAAATGAGGTTTAATTACTATTCCTTTCTAAAAGAATAAACAAAAAGGCGATTACACATCGAGATATATGTACTACGTACGTACATACTATCTCTATGCGATTACCTATATTTTTAATACTATTCAGAATAAGACAAATAATGTATTTATTTAGCATTTTACTTTAACAATTATAGACCGGGATCCCTCGCCCTTTTTCGTAAGTGATTACTAACAAGCTAAATTTTCGTCAGTAGCTTCATTTTGGCGAGACGCCCAACATTAGCTAGTACAAAAATTTCGTAAGTGGTAGCTAACAGGGGTAATGAGAACATAATTTGTTGATTTAGTGGTTATCAAAAATTCATTACTAACTGGTTTTTTTATTTATAATTCTTATAATAATAATCTAAATTAGCCGAAAAAATATTTGTCCTACAAAATGCTAGGTTTGATCAACGAGGTCCCATTTTTGCAACATGTACTATTTACGAGGTCATGAAAAATTATTACTAACCAGCTGATTTTTTTTTTGTTGGTTAGTTAATAATTATATAATTTAACGCCCACATTGTCCTACACATTACGTGGAACGTTTTTCTAGTCCTAGACTCCTAAGTTGTCCATACCACAGGACCATTTTTTTTATTAGTAACTGTAGGACAAAAGTATCACGTGATACATTAGTGTGTTTTTTATCCGAATAAAACAATGTCCTACAAAAAAACTGGTATGCATCCGTAGTCCTACAATAATCGTAATTTTCCTTTTTCCTATGTGCAACATGAGGTAAAGTGAAAATATATTAATTGAAATAAATCAACTTTATTATGTAACATACATGAAAAAGTAGATATTTTTATATAAAAAGTAATTAATTTTCATCTGACTCATCAGAAAAACATTCATCCTCACTACTGGCATCACTCTCCTCATCTTCATCAGTATCTTCTTCATTCTGATCTTCCGTGGTATCTAAATCTGTAATAATATGAAAAAATTAATTAATGTCGCCGAAAAATTAAAAACCAAATTTCAATAATATTAATAGGGTACCTTGCAATTGAGAAGATAATTCTTCAAAGGATGGGCTTTGAGGACCATCAAACCAATAATACTCGTATTTACCATCAATTATTGTCCATCCATAATTTTCAGGTACTTTATCTGTGGGGCACCGCATGTGTGCATTACACCATACATTGCTGATGAATACCGTTCTTTTAATTTGTTGCAACAATTCTTGTTTTGTTGGTGGCAAACTGGAAGGATCATAGGTATCCTATAATATTTTTTTTTAATACTTTTTCACTTCCACCTTTTGATCTATAGCCTTTTTCAAATAGTTCATACCATCCTCTGTTGATATCATTTTTGGTTTTTAATGAGTACACTCTACATACATACTCTTCAATAATTCGAACTATTTCATTTGACAATGATAAAGTATGTGTATACAAAATACCTATATCGATAAAGTATGTGAATACAAAATATATCGATAAAGATATCGATATACAAATTTACTATGTCTCATCTCTAGGACATTTGGTGACCTTGAATTAGCCAATGAGAATGCAGCGCCCCGCTTCACCATACCTCAAGTTGTTGACAGATTGAACTTAGTACATACAAGCTAACATTAGGCGTCTAGTGGTTGTGTGGTCGATGTTTCAGAGCGTCCAACACGTGGTCAACAGAAAAAAACAGCACGGTTATAGTCGGCTTCAGCATGGAGTAACTAAACACAGTACGCAGCATCGCGCGCATGCGTACTAATATAACTAAACTCCAATAGAAAAATGTACAGAATGAATAGATTTTTATTGTTATGAATTTCAAATTCCATTGGAGGATCAGCAAAATATACCATGCAATTTGTAGGACAATGTGGGCGTTAAATTATATAATTATTAACTAACCAACAAAAAAAAATCAGCTGGTTAGTAATAATTTTTCATGACCTCGTAAATAGTACATGTTGCAAAAATGGGACCTCGTTGATCAAACCTAGCATTTTGTAGGACAAATATTTTTTCGGCTACTTTAGATTATTATTATAAGAATTATAAATTAAAAAACCAGTTAGTAATAAATTTTTGATAACCACTAAATCAACAAATTATGTCCTCATTACCCCTGTTAGCTACCACAATCGAGCATTTTCGTAAAGGAAATTCTTGGGCGTCTCATTGAAACGAAGCTACTCACGAAGTTTCAACTTGATACTAATTATTTTTACATCTAGTATTTGTACTACAACCTAAGAGTGTCGGACTAGAAAAACGTTCCACGTAATGTGTAGGACAATGTGGGCGTTAAATTATATAAATATTAACTAACCAACAAAAAAAAATCAGCTGGTTAGTAATAATTTTTCATGACCTCGTAAATAGTACATGTTGCAAAAATGGGACCTCGTTGATCAAACCTAGCATTTTGTAGGACAAATATTTTTTCGGCTAATTTAGATTATTATTATAAGAATTATAAATAAAAAAACCAGTTAGTAATGAATTTTTGATAACCACTAAATCAACAAATTATGTTCTCATTACCCCTGTTAGCTACCACTTACGAAATTTTTGTACTAGCTAATGTTGGGCGTCTCGTCAAAATGAAGCTACTGACGAAAATTTAGCTTGTTAGTAATCACTTACGAAAAAGGGCGAGGGATCCCGGTCTATTACCTATATCCAAATTTGATATTGTCTTGTGAATACGGAAAAATGCTTGTCACCTTCTAATTTGATGATTCATACAATTTTTTTAAATTCCGTTTTTAATAATTGTTATTGTAGACAACACAAAGTGATGATGATGAACAAGATATAATCACTTTGGTGACAACGGAATCATCATACACTCCTATGACAACGACAGAAGACACAGAATGGCTAACACATCCACCTGAAGTTGCTCGGGTATGATTCTTATTAATTGTCAAAACTCAAAAACTCAAACTCAAACACACATTATATTGAATTTAAAAAATAAACAATTAAAAATTGTTACTTCAGTAATAAAAAAAAATAGGGACTTGATTTTTTAGATAAAAATAAATGCTTATAAAAACTTACTCAGTCCCCTACTTTTAAATAAAGCGTTTTTAATAAATTACTGTATAACTACCTAAATATTATATATTTTTTTTATTTTAGCATAATGACTCGACAAATTATGATACATCGGACACATATTACGATTATGGTGGTTCAGGAACCTATATGGGGCCTAGGGGATATCCGGGTCCACCAGGGCCACAAGGGCCCCGCGGACCTAAAGGGGAACCGGGTAAGCCAGGCATTGAAGGTCAGCAAGGCTTTCCTGGAGCACCTGGTCATGTATTTGTAGTGCCTGTGAGTAGATGAAAATTATTTCTATGTATTTTTAATATAGGTTTGATAACAATCCATATCCATACTTACTAATATTATAAATGCGAAAGTAACTCTGTCTGTCTGTCTGTTACTCAATCACGCCTAAACCGATACCGACCGAACCGATTTTCATGAAATTTGGTATGGAGATATTTTGATACCCGAGAAAGGACATAGGCTACTTTTTATCCCGGGAAAATGACGCAATTCCGGAAATCCCACGGGAACGGGAACTATGCGGGTTTTTCCTTGACTGCGCGGGCGAAGCCGCGGGCGGAAACCTAGTACATATTATAAATGTGAAAGTACTCTGTCTGTCTGTGTGTCTGTTACGCTTTCCCGCTTAAACCTCTCAACCGATTTTGATGAAATTTGGCACAGACAATCTTTAGACCCTGAGAAAGAACATAGGTTACCTTTTATCAAAACACCACGCGGGCGAAGCCGCGGGCGGAAGCTAGTGTTTTTATAAATGAATGTTAGTTGCAGCAATCCGGCAACGAAAAAGGTCCTGATGCGCAGTCTGAAGCATTGCGGCAAATTCTGACTCAGCATATGGTAAATATTTTTATATGCATAAATATTATATACCTACGTTAAAATTAGTTTTTAAATTTGATACAACATTTTTAAGGCAAAAACTTACTTTGAAAACGGCAAAATGGACGTATCTATGAGCTAAGTATAATTGAAAATATTGAAAAAAATTTTTCGCACTGAAAATTCTAATATGTACCTATTACTTACAGAACGTATGTGTGATGGGATGACTGTTTCCAAAACACGATTGGAAAAACTTTGATCGATAAAAAAAATCCTGAAATTACCTCTAAAATATCATATAAATTCTCATTAAAACCGTATTTTACGATAATAATTCGTATAAAATCACAAATACATAGGTATTTACCTTCTCGATTTCGTGACTGTTTTAGATTTAGAAAATACTAAATATTTTCATTCGCTTTTTGATAAAAATGTGAATGGCGCTTACGATTTTTAGTTTCGACTTTCGAGCACGTTGATTCCATACTAAACGCGGACCCCCTCACCTCTCACCTCAGGCGCGAATAGCTGAATTTTCGCTAAACGCCTAACCCCAATAATATTTATCAACAGGCGGCAATGCGTGGCGCAGAAGGGCCAATGGGTCTCACAGGTCCAACGGGTCCAGAAGGTGAAATAGGACCCGAAGGCTCTAAAGGTGAACAAGGAGATCAGGGAGAACCGGTAAGTTTTATTATTCATTTATTTTATAAACATCACTTGTAATTACAAGACATGAACAATGTGACAACGATACGCAACTATATTCGTGTAGTTAACTAATTTTAATGCTTTAAGCGCATCACACACGGTGAAGATACTATAATATTTTATGTTAAGATTTTCTAATATAAAATATTACAGTATCTTAAGGTATCCGGTATCAGCGTTCTGACCATCATTTTTCTTTTTGTCATTTCGTACTAAGACCCCTGTAGAACCGCCATCCTGTTACAAATGACCCGAAATTTTGTGTCAGTAGGTATAAGTGTGTAAGTCTTTGTAACAGGATGGCGGTTCTACAGGGGTCTTAGTACGCAATGACATAAAGAAAAATGATAGTCAGAACGCTGATACCGGATACCTTAAGATACTGTAATATTTTATATTAGAGAATCTTAACATAAAATATTATAGTATCTTCACCGTGTGTGATGCGCATTATTCATAGTTAACCGGTTTCCTATTACATATTTACGTTTATGTATTTAGACATAGTTAGCTAACGATCTTGTATAATAAAATTACCTAATCAAATCGCAAAAATGTTTGTTAATCAAACACACTTTAATGTTTAATATGTTATGATACTTTTTTGATTCCAGGGCCCTCCAGGGCCAAGAGGTATACAAGGGCCACCCGGTCGCTTAGGTAGGCGCGGTCATGCCGGTCGAGACGGTGAACGGGGTGCACCTGGACCACCCGGAACGAAAGGAGAACAAGGTTATCCTGGCCAAATTGGAATACCGGGTGATAAAGGTGAAAGTGGAACACCGGGCATCCAAGGTGAACCTGGTGCTACCGGTGCAGATGGACCGCCGGGCGATGATGGCCCGACTGGACCACCAGGCTTATCAGGAGAAATGGTATGTCAAAATTATTATTAACAAAGAAGATTAAAACTCTAAAATTATATTTTTTTCACATTAATGTATTATTCAGATCAAACTTAAGTAAATTAAAGAAACATAGTGAAAAACAAAATATTTTAGATAAAAATTTCCACTTTGTATGTGACCTATCTCGATAAAAGGCTATAGGTTTAAAATGCGCTTTAAAAAGCAATGAGAAGAAAAAAGAAATGTATGTATAATCCGTATTAACTTCTAATTTTAGGGCCCAAGGGGGTTTATGGGACCGAGAGGTTTTCCTGGACTCATTGGTTATCCAGGCATTCCTGGAAATGAAGGCCCACAAGGTTTAAAAGGAGCCTCAGGTCAGCCAGGACCTCCAGGAACACAGGGGCAACCGGGTATCATGGGACCAGCTGGTTCGCCTGGACCTCAAGGACCAATGGGTGCACCTGGACTTCAAGTAAGTTGAATTTTTATTTCTAAACCATTGTCGCACATGATCACGACCTCTATTCGAAAAGTATTCGACAAAGCATATACATATATGGCTATCATATAATACGACAACTTACTTTAATGTAAGGCTATTCCAAAATTGCAGTAATACTCAATACAAACAACACAACAGTTGATTTAACGCGTAGAAAAAAGTGATAATAGTCGTTCCAGCTAAATGTGACTATTTCACTCCTTAATAAATAAAACGAACGAATACGAGGGTTTACTCGTATTCGTTCAATCTGACTAAATTGCAAATAAAGAATTCCTTCTTATCTATATTTTAACGAAATGAAGAAAAAATATGGGGAAACGCAAAAACTTAAAAAGCTTATACCACTTTATTCGATGCGAAATATGAAAATGTGTAAAAATACATATATGAAAATAAATATTAATATAATCATGTGTATTATCAGGGGCCTCAAGGCAAACCAGGAATGTCAGGTCTTCCAGGTCCAGAGGGGTCACCTGGAACACCTGGTAATCCAGGCCAGCAGGGTTCATCGGGTGAGGCAGGGCCACCAGGGCCACAGGTAAGAATACAATATATCTGAGGCTTAAAATTAATCGATAAATTAATAATAAACAAATTGTATAACATCAAATTTTCGATTCATTTCCTTTATTTATTTATTTATTTATGATAAGGTACCTTACAGCTAGTGATACAATTATTGAGATGAATAAATACTAAGCTACGCCAATTAAAAGGTACTTACACCAATAGGTAGTAAAAATAATATACGTATGTGAACAAAGACTAGTATAAGAATTTTACAAATGATAAGAGAAAAGAAACAAGACTTAAACAGAAAATAGGAGCTGCGTTAAAATTAACTTAATTAAATTGAAAATCTAATAATACAACGATAAACATTATTCGTTTTCAGGGTATGTTAGGATTTCCCGGTCCTCGTGGTTTAAAAGGCGATGATGGACCCCGAGGATTGATTGGTGATAAAGGAGATAAAGGGATAAGAGGTAACAGGACATGCTTTAGCTAAACGTTATTGCTTTTATTGAAGTGAAACTTCTAGGCACGTTGAGAGTAAAATTTCAAGTTCGCGTGACGGCAATACCGTCACGTCATGGAGTAAGGCGATGATTTTGATCTCTTTGAATCTTTCTTTGAAAATTGTGTTTCGATAATTTTATTTTTCACCGTTTATTTAACAATTATGTTGATAATACATATGATTTGATGAGGAGAATTATTTTTTAAAGTAAAGTGTATTTTGTAGGTATCGAGGGAGAAAAAGGAGATATGGGATTAAAAGGAGAGAGAGGTCTAACTGGTGAACCGGGACCGCCGGGGATTGAAGGGCCTGAAGGGCAAAAGGTAACAAAAAACTATTATTAATTATCTATATTCAGGCTGATAACTATCGCTCCAGAATGGCGAAAGATGCGGGTTCGAATCCCGCCAGCTGATCGAAATTTTCCTATTCTTTAAAAATGTATGTACTGATTACTATTGTTCATTATAAAAATTATATACTTATACCAATTTTAGGGCATGGAAGGTCCTAGAGGCGAAACCGGCTCAATAGGTCCGTCAGGTGAAAAGGGATCTATTGGACCACAAGGACCGCCTGGTTATCCTGGCACACAAGGAGAGAAAGGTGACAAGGGCGCTTCAGGTAGACGGGGGAGGAGAGGAGCAAAAGGAATTGCTGTAAGTGACATGATTCAAACTATCAAATGTTATATAAGACTTTTTAATGGATATTAATCATTTGGCACATTCACCATTTCTCTGAACTCAACCATCTTGTATTCAATTTCAGGGCTTAGTTGGAAATCCTGGTGATCGTGGTGAAAGTGGTCCAAGGGTACGTATCTTTTATTTATTTTATCCATCATAAAATTACATCACATTATATATGAGTCTCCAATGATCATTATTTAATATTTGTATTTTAGGGTTATAGAGGCCCACGTGGAAGAAGAGGTTCTGATGGACCTCCAGGACCAAAGGGAGACACTGGCCAACCTGGCCCACCTGGTTCTATTGGTGAAAGAGGACCACAAGGAATTGAAGGACCACGAGGATTTCCAGGCGCGATTGGGCCACCTGGAGGTGATGGAAAAGCAGGTTTACCAGGATTACCAGGGGAACGTGGACCAACGGTAATTTTAACGTAAATAAATAACAATAAATACAATGAACACGATTTCAGGAATATACAAACCTAAATTAAATTTAAACAAAAAAATTTAATTTTTGAAAATTTTATTTTAATGAATGGCAATACTTCAACTTCAGCTACAAAATAACTGAAACCACAATTATTTATTGAATACGAAGTTTACTGTTCGTGGACAACTGCAAACACGAACTCTGACATTCAGCCATCTATGTTTATTATCCATCGCTATAAAATTGTTATAATTTTTCATATTAAGTCACGCACTAAATATGCGATACACAATATAGGGTGAAACAGGAGCTCCAGGTCAAACAGGACCACCAGGATTAATGGGTCCACAAGGGCAAAATGGTGATCCTGGACCGCCTGGACCTCAGGGAACGTCGGGCACACCAGGCGCACCTGGTGAAATGGGTGCAGCAGGTGAAATGGGAAAGGAGGGACCTCCAGGACCGGCTGGACCAGAAGGGAAACCTGGACCTGTTGGATCTCCGGGGCCACCAGGTCAAAACGGAGAACCTGGTCTTCCTGGAACACCGGTAAGAAAGACAGAAACTGTAGTCTAAAATCTAAAACTACATTACATAATGAAAAAATAATTACATAATGGTTTTTAACACAGGGAATACCAGGTCAAAAAGGAGATGTTGGGCCTCTAGGTCCTCCTGGCATTAGAGGTGATAAAGGCGAGCAGGGTGAAACCGGTTCACAAGGGCCACAAGGGCCGACAGGTCGTGAAGGACCTCGGGGATCTCCTGGACATGGAGGTCAAAAGGGAGAAGTTGGAGAACCAGGGCCTTTAGGTAAATAAAGAAAGAATTTATAGATTTTAAATGCTCTAATATTTATTGGTATAATATTCATTGTTATAGTTTTTACTGTTTATTTTATTAGTTCAATTGTACAGTAAAGTGTAAATAAATATGAATAATGTATTTTATAAACCATGACGTCATTGTATATACCAAAACTATCTCTCCCGGCAAACGTTGTACTGCCTTACTTTTATAATTTAGGGTTATGAAAAATAGATGTACAAAAGAAAAATACATAATATTATACAGTATACAAAAAGGCGAAAATATATAGGTCAACTAGCTTCGGCCCGCGGCTTCACCCGCGTGGTGTTTTGATAAAAGGTAGCTTATGTTCTTTCTCAGGGTCTAAAAACTGTCTGTGCCAAATTTCATCAAAATCGGTTGAGAGGTTTACGCGGGAAAGCGTAACAGACAGACAGACAGACAGACAGAGTTACTTTCGCATTTATAACATTAGTAGGGATAGTAGGGATTATTTGCGAAAGTGCGTCAATGCCATAACGACTCTCCTTTTGTTGTGAAATACCTCCTCTTTTAGGGCCTTTTTTCATATTACATAAAATATTATAAGTTTTTGAGTTTACTAAATAAATAGGTAACATTTTTCATCCTATCTTGTCTTAACAGTTGCAATTGTTATGTGCTAATAATTAATCATTAATAATTTTTAAGAGTTACAGTAACGTTACACATATTTTTAAGAGTTTGCAATAACATATTTTAAAGCTTATTTTTACTTTATCTATATCTAAATAATGATTTGTAGGACCGGTTGGGCGCGATGGTTTACCCGGTCCAAGAGGTTTAGCCGGTTCTCCTGGTCCTGTGGGTCCCCCTGGAGAAGATGGAGATAAAGGTGAAGCAGGTCCACCTGGAGAAAAGGGTTTCAAGGGAAATATCGGTCAACCTGTACGTATTATCAACAACATGCGTAGTTTTAATTTATTAACCGACTTTTATTGAATAACAATCTAAAACTGAAATAGTGGTTGAACTGAAAAGCATGGCAATTTTTTCTATCGGAAATTAGAATAATCTAAACAATACTGTAATACTGCAGGCAATTAAAACCGCTCTTCACCCCCTCGAGTAAACAGGACAATACATATAATTCATCTCATCTGCCAGCCATCACTCTATTACTGCGTGTTCCTCCATACGTCACACGATAAGGATGAGTCTACAAAGAACGCCACCTCTCGATAATGTTAAAAGCGGTAGTGGAAGTGGTTCATTTCCTGATCTACGCAAATTACAACTGGAGGAAAATTATAGTAAGCAGAGATTGAAGAGAAAAATAATTGATACTGATTCGGAAATTAGACAAGACATATCAAATTTTAGAACCGAAATGATGAATTTTCTTCAAAAATTTACCGAAAAGCAGGATGAAAGGGCAGAAAATCTGTTGAGACAATATCCGAATTTAAAAAGGACTTAAATAACATAAAAAGTACTACCGAAACATTATTATTGGAACAAAATAAAATGAAAAGTGAAATTGAAAAATTAAAAACTCAAAATTTGGACTTCCACGAGCGAATTAAATATTTAGAAGACACTATGTCAAAAAATAATTCAATAATTCCCGCAACTTCGGACTCACCCCAGCGCGTGTATGAGAACATGGCCTTAGAATTGCAAGAACGGAGTCAACGGCAACACAATATAATTATTGTAGGAATACCCGAGTTAAATAATAAAAAATCATCTGAAAGGCGTGAATATGATTTTAAATGTGTATGTGCTGCAATTCAGACTATATACAAAGAATGTCCGTCTCCAGTAAAATGCATACGCTTGCTCCAGTAAATATCGTCCGGGCTATAATAGGCATATTAAGGTATGTTTCGAAAATAAAAACACTGTTTTAAAATTATTGCGCAACAAAACATCAACAAATCAATGCAGTGAAAATATTCGCATTTATGCGGACCAAACGCCAAAAAGTATATGCATGATTTGCGCAACGAAATGGCACGGCGATTGAACAATGGTGAGTCAGATTTAGTAATTAAATATGTAAAAGGTGTGCCGAAAATTATCAAAATTTCAAAAAACTAATCGACAACGTCAACGTAAGCAATGATTTCTCCTCTATAGATATAAGTTACCAGAACGTAAATACTTATACAGGTATACGCACTACTGCTTCATCCTTACGCTTTTTTTATGCAAATATGCGCAGCCTCGTCAAAACTGGAAAGCTTGAAGAATTAAAATGCATTTTAAAATCATTTAATTGTTTGATTCACATTATTTTACTTACGGAGACTTGGATAAAATCGAAAACCGAAGCAGATTTCTTAGAAATACCTAATTATGTACATATTTACAATATCCGAACTGGAAGCTTGGGTGGTGGCATATCTATATATATTCACAATAATATTAAATTTAAAATAAAGGAAACTGTTAATTATAAACAGGGAAATCATTTTTTATTTATAGAACTCATTAAGTTTTCTATGTTAATCGGCTTAGTGTACAAACCCCCTAGTTCCAATATAAATGATTTTATTCAAACATACTCTCTGTTATTAGAAAAAACAAAACAAAAATCAATTATATTTGGTGATTTTAATATAGACCTTATGAAAAAGAATGCAAGAAGCATGGATTATGTTGACACCATTAGCGAATCAGGCTATCACATTATAAATAATTTAAGTGAAAACTATGCTACCAGACAAACAGCATTAACAAAAAGTATTATAGATCATGTTTGCACAAACTTGCAACAGGCTCAAATACATATGGCGTTGATTAGTTCATCACTGTCTGACCACAGACAAGTGTTCATTGAACTCAAAAAACACAAAACGCCCGTGAAACAAAAAAACAAATACATAGCTATTGATTACAATAAATTATATAAAAGCATTGAATTAAGTAATTGGAAAAATGAAGATAATAACTATACTAATTTAGAGACGTTTATTAAAGAAAAAATTGTAAGTGCCGAAATAACAAAATACAAAATGGCCAATTTACCTAAATCTGACTGGATTAATAAAACAATACTCAATTTGATTGAAGATAGAAACAGAATTTGGCATTCTTACCTATGTGACCCACATAATACCGCTCTGCACATGCAACATAATGCTGCAAAACTAAATGTTCGTACAACCATACATAACACAAAGAAAAAATATTATTACGATTCTTTCAATAAATGTAAAAATAATCCAAAGAAGATGTGGCAGCTAATCAATACCTTGGTAAAAAATAAAATAGACTATAATTGTGCTCCTCCAAATCTAATTATTGACGGTAAAACAATCCAAAAAGGAACTGAAATCTGTAACTGTTTCAATCATTATTTTGCTACTATAGGCACTCTTTTGGCTAGTAAATTACAAAATAATAACACCGCATCAACACTGACACAAAATATTATTAAAAATTGTAAGACTTCTACAGAAATTGGGCTTGATAAATTTGAATTATGTACAAAAAATGAAATATCTAAAATTATAGATAAATTAGACAACAATGCAGCTGCTGGAATAGACGGCGTTACTACCAAAATCATAAAATGTATAAAGAATCTTATAATAGATGACCTCACTAATTCTATAAACAAATGCCTAGCTGATGGTGTCTTTCCCGACAGTCTAAAAGTTGCTAAAGTGACACCTATCTATAAATCTGGACCTAAATCTGACCCTGGAAATTATCGACCTATTTCAGTACTGCCTATTGTATCTAAAATTTTCGAAAAGGTTTTATACACTCGTCTGCTCAAATACCTAAATAAGATAAATTTTCTAATTGAATATCAATACGGTTTTCGTCCTAAATCAAACACACTATCAGCTACAATTGATCTTGTTTCCAAAATTAAAGACAATATAGATAAGAAGCACTTGGCCTTAGGAATATTTATAGATCTTAAAAAGGCATTCGACACCGTCAGCCACCCCATTCTACTAAATAAATTAAAAAACATAGGTATAACTGATTCAGCGTATAAAATACTTGATTCATACCTAAGCAACAGGTATCAAATAGTAAAAATTAATAATTATGTATCAAATCTCGCCGAAATCAAATATGGAGTCCCTCAGGGCTCTGTCTTAGGACCGTTGCTTTTTTTGGTCATCATATCAATGATATCAGTAGCGCTGGATTGTCTGGGAACATATCACTGTATGCTGATGACACTTGTCTCTTCTACTTCGGGGATTCAGCAGTCAACTTAACTAAAGTTGCTCAAAATGATCTTAATCTATTAAATAGCTGGTTTAAATTAAATTTATTGACAATTAATGTAAAAAAGACCTCTTATGTAATCTATGCAGCCAAAAATAAAAAAATATCTTATTTTCCACCTCTTACAATAGACTCGCAACCTTTAAACAGATCTAATGAAGAAAAATATCTTGGCCTAATCTTGGATAATAAATTAACATTTAAATCACACATAAACCATGTGAGATCTAAATTAATACCACTTACAGGAGCTTTAAGAAATGCGGCTAAATATATACCATTTAAATTACGTTATAGTATCTATAACACGCTTGTTAAACCACATCTAGATTATCTTATCCCAGTTTGGGGGCAATCGGCGCCTACTAATTAAAAAAAACTACAAATTACGCAAAACAAACTAATAATAATTTGGAAAATCCAAAAGTGCACGCCTCATAATTTTTTTAATAAATATTTATTAATTATTATTTTTGTTTATTTAATAACAATTAAACCACATCGAATCAGACCCTGAAAAATGAAAGGGTTCTATTCCTGAGCATACTCAAGCGTAAGAGAAAAAAAAAGACTCGATTAGTAAAGTATTTCGGTCGCTATCGTGTTAACAAGAAAAAGGATCCGCACATACAGACACACGGACGTCCAAGACAGAACTTTTTTAAACTGTTTTTTAACTAGTTTAAATAACAAAAATGACATCAAAAATATCATGAACGTTAAAAATAGTGTTTTTTCTTAATATGTGTGTGTATGTATTATCTTACAAGTGCAATGTATGATACATAAAGACATTTTAAGTTTGAAAAATCAGGTGTTTTGCGCGAAGTGACAGTAGTACCCACCTCAACGCTTCGCTTATGAGGCGTGCAAAAATCCTTTTTAACTTTAATTTTTTAACGCCAACTAAGGATCTATACTTCCGTACCAAATTGTTTGATTTAAATAAATTATATAAATATCACACATGCATACTGATTAAAAATATTCTATCTAATAATATAAAAACACAAATAACACTAAACAAAATATCCCACAAATACCACACACGAAAGAGTGATAACCTTGAATTACCATTTATAAGAACTCTATACGGTAAGAGAAACTTAAGATTTGAGGGAGCACAATTGTACAATAGCTTGCCTAAAGCAATTAAAGAATCCTCATCAATTACTATTTTTAAAAATAAATTAAAGACATACTTAACTAATTTCGATAGCTGATTGTGTTATACTAACGGCAAAATTGTTATTTCTCATATTTGTAAAAGATCATGTTGTATTGTTCTTGTTTATGAGATTAATAAAGTTCTTTAAACCGAATTAACTATATACACATATTTTTTTATGTTTTATTGACCACTATTCATCATATTGTTTTAGGGACCACAAGGATCGCCTGGTATTCAAGGACTGCGAGGTGAAATTGGTCCAGTGGGATTGCCTGGAGAAAAAGGGCCTCCAGGAGAGTCCGGTCCTCCCGGTGCGTCAGGAACAGACGGAGTACGCGGCCCTCCAGGGCCAATTGGTAAAACAGGTCCAGAAGGCAAAAAAGGCGAACAAGGATCAAAAGGAGACAGAGGAGATATTGGGCCCACAGGTAATTATAAGTGATTCCATTTAATTTATATTTAAATTTTATAAGTTATTACTTATTCTACGTGATTCAACCTTTGTTAGTTAATTGCAAACACGGTTTACTAACGTGATTATATCATTATAGGTCCACCTGGACCAATAGGGCTGCCTGGGGCAGCAGGATTACGCGGACCTAAAGGAATTCAAGGCGAAATGGGCCCAAGAGGCCCTGAAGGTCAACATGGTGAAGTAGGCAGTCCTGGTTTACCTGGTCCTCCAGGACTACAAGGTCCAGAAGGAAAAATGGTAAACAATACAGTTATCAATACTCCATATTATAATTTCAATAACTATAATTTTTTTAAAAAGAAATTAGATTTACATTTTACATATTTACTACAATAATCCAGAAAAAAAGCAGTAGATTTTAAAATTAACCATAGCCGAAAATATTAACCTGTTACTTGTACATATTAATTACTTACTTTACCTGTTACTTGATACTTATTGAACATAGCCATTACTAATTCATTAAATTATTTTGAAATTATAAAAAAAATATGTCATCAAAATACATATTAAATATTTTCGAGCTATAATTAACTACTATCTACATGAGTTTTCTATAAAGTCATGATAACAAAATGTATTGTTTGCTGGCTAAACTATTGCGATAAATTTAATTGATTTTTGTATTACACTAACAGATGTCATCATGGAGGTATACGTAGTATAAGTTATTGTTGTATAGTTGTCTCCACTCAGTAATGTATTAATTTATAAACAATAATTATTTTTCCTTTTTAAAAGGGACAACGAGGTCCTATGGGTCAGAAGGGTGATGATGGTCCATCAGGTATACAAGGAGATGCGGGTCCTAAAGGGCTTCCTGGTCCAGAAGGACCGAAAGGTGATATCGGTCCAGACGGGTTTCCCGGCGATAGAGGTGAACCTGGTCCGCAAGGAATAAAAGGAGAGCCTGGATTAGATGGCCCTGAGGGCAGTCCAGGTCCACAAGGCCCGATTGGTCCGACTGGCCCCATAGGAAAACCTGGTGAAACTGGAATGCCTGGTAATCCCGTAAGTATTTCCCTTAATATATTTGTCTACAAATACAGCAACAAGTTTCATGGTTTTATTTTAGTCTGCAGTTCCGAATTAATGAAATCATAAACAATATGGCGAGTTAAACCATACGTTTTTCTTATTAAAATAGGGTTCTGAAGGACCAGCAGGAGCTCAAGGAAGTCCTGGAATAACCGGTGAAAAAGGTGACTCTGGACCCAAAGGTTCTCCCGGTGAACCCGGCCCTGTTGGTCCACCTGGTCCCCCAGGGAATGAAGGTCAGCGAGGAATTGTTGGATCACCCGGCCCTACTGTAAGTTTTACATATATATAAAACATAAACTACAAATATGTACTAGAAACGCATTTCTAGTACATATTTGCAACTCTCAGCTCAGCGCTCAGCAACGCATACAGCAGCATATCTACTATAGAAATAAATTATATGTTATTCTGGGATGTGGTTTCCGCATGAAAGAAGAAACTGTGCCGCACACCAAGTTTATCTCTAACAAATGTAACAGCTGTAAAAGACGTCTGTTGTTTTATCGCAATTAAATAGCCATCAGTCCTCGGCATCATATTATGGGCTATGATTTATGATGAAGAATTTATTTCGAATTTGAACATACGTACGTGCGATTTAAGTCGAGAACACAACATTATTAATTGTTAAATGTTTTAGGGTGATGTTGGTGCCCCGGGTCCTATGGGCATGATAGGTCCACCAGGACAAATAGGCGCTACTGGTCTTCCCGGAATGAAAGGTGACAAGGGCGATAGAGGGCCTAAGGGACACATTGGTGATACCGGTCCAGTTGGTTTAAAAGGCGATCAAGGAGAAGCAGGGAAATTAGGACCTCCAGGTCCTCCTGGAGGACCAGGTCTTAAAGGCGATACGGTAAATTTCTGTCTATTTTTGAATTGAAACTTCTTTAAGCGCTTTGAGAGTAAAATTTCAAAGTCGCGTCATGGCAATACCATCACGTCATGGAGAAAAACGACGATTTTGGTATCTTTGAATTTTGCCAAAGAAAATTCACTTCTGACACGTGTGCTCGGCACACACGCTCTCTTTTTTAATCTTATATATAAAAATGAATCGCAAAATGTGTTGGTAAGCGCATAACTCGAGAACGGCTGAACCGATTTCGATAATTCTTTTTTTATTATATTCCTTGAAGTACGAGGATGGTTCTTATGTAGAGAAAACGTAAACATGTACCACGGGCGAAGCCGGGGCGGACCGCTAGTAAGAGATAAATATGGCTTATTAAAACAAATATTTTAGGGACCTATGGGGCCGGCAGGAGCTAAGGGCGATATGGGACCACCAGGTTTACCAGGACAAGAAGGTCACACTGGTCCAAAAGGTCAAACAGGGCCAGAAGGGAGACCTGGATTACCTGGTCCTCCAGGTCCGCCTGGCCCTCCAGGTCCTCCAGCTCCCATGCCACAATTACCACCTGAACTATTCACAAGGAATAGGCGTCGCAGAAATATTGAATCAGATTCATTCGAAACTACAACTGATGATGTCATTGATGAAGGTAAATCCGATACGAGACTTAATTAAAAGTAAGTAAGTATATAAAATTCGAGGTGCATAATAATAACGAATTGTTTTGCAGATGAAGAAATAGATTGGGCTCGAGATATTCTGACAGGAGTTTTGACAGCAAGATCTGCATTAGAATCGTCAAAGCGACCTTGGGGAACGAGATCAAATCCATCATTATCGTGCCGTGATTTAAGGATGTCACACTTAAATTTAACAGACGGTAATACCTAATCTAATAAATATTATAAAGGCGAAAGTTTGTAAGGATGTATGGATGTATGGATGTATGGATGTATGGATGTTTGTTACTCTTTCACGTAAAAACTACTGAACCGATTTCAATGAAATTTAGCACACATATAGATGGTAACTTGGATTAACACATAGGATAGTTTTTATCCCGGAAATCCCACGGGAACGGGAACTATGCGGGTTTTCCTTTGCAAACGCGGGCGAAGCCGCGGGCGGAAATCTAGTAAATAATAATATAACGGAGATGGTGGCCATACAAAATATTGAATGACAATTCATTATACAAATAATTGTTTTCTTGTAGGGTATTACTGGATTGACGCTCGAGGTGGAGGGGCACGACCAATCCGTGTCTATTGTAAGGGACACAGCACATGTCTTTACCCCGATAAGACTGATCCATCGGCTATTTATGTGGAATCCAATGGACAGAAATTTTCCCATCTTCATAACGGATTTAAGGTAGGTATCTAAATTTTAAAAAAAACTTGAGAGATCATGAGCCATCCGGATGGAACGAAGTTACTAAAATAACTGACTTGTAGTTTTATGAGAGAGGAAGAGACAGACAGAGAAACGCGCACACCGCACAGTTTACAACTATAGCAAAAAGTGTCGTTACAACTTTTGGTCTTAATTCCGTATAGCCCCCTTTCGCAAGGCGCGATAAGGAGCTTCGTTCCAATCTTCTTTGTACATATATAAAAATGAATCGCAAAATGTGTTGGTAAGCGCATAACTCGAGAACGGCTGAACCGATTTCGATAATTCTTTTTTTATTATGTTCCTTGAAGTACGAGGATGGTTTTTATGTAGAGAAAACGTAAACATGTACCACGGGTGAAGCCGGGGCGGACCGCTAGTAATTAATAATTTTATTAAACTTACTTTATGTCCTAACTTGTCGTTAAATTTTAGATTTCATATGATGCTGATGGACCGACTCTGGTACAACTGCGATTTTTAAGACTGCTCTCTAATGGAGCCAGGCAGAATTTTACTTACCTTTGTATTAACGCAAAGGCTCCGCAAAGGTATATTTTGTTGGTGACTAACAAATTAAATATTAATATTTACACGAAAATACGCATATTATAATAGTGCTGAAATATAGAATTAATTATATAATAGATCAGTAACTCGATTTATGATTTCAGATCTGACATTCCCGCTGAGTTAATACGATCAAGTAAAATTAAACTATTTGGACAAAGCTCTTTCGAATTTCGCGAACCACAAATAATTAAGGACACTTGTGAGGTAGATTTTATTACAAGTTCTTTTACCCAAAGGTGATAAATTTATGCTATTTAAAATATAACTTTTTTTTTTATTTTACAGGAAGGATCCGGGGAAATCGTTTTAGAGATAAAAACATCGCGTATTGATCGATTACCGATATCTGACTTCCAACCCTTGTCTTTCATAGACACTGAACATGAGTTTTCGTTTATTCCCGGACCAGTATGTTTCACGTAAAGTGAAACCGTAACTAGATAAATAAATGTGTAATAAGGCTCAATTACATTTATGTACTTAGCTCGGACCTTGTAAATATTGTAAATAAAATGTTGTGACGACAAAGTTGCTTTTATTTTAATAAGTTTACTTATTTATAAGAACGTACATATACGTTCAGCGATATCTACCTGCTATTAGGTAGAATTACAAACCTGTGAGATGTTGCCTGTTGCATTCTTATTTAAGGAAACAAAATATATAAATGAAAGAAACTTCTCTTCACTTATATAAACGAAATTTTAATGATTACAAACAAAAAGTAATAAAGGATCATGCATAATGCAGATGATGTGCATCAAATATGTAAGCAAAATATCATATCAGAAATAATGATTTTTCTAAATCCTAAGTCATGACAATTAAAGTATTGGGTAATATTAAATTATATATGTACACAATACACATATTATACCATTAACCTGTGATGCAAATGTAATTAATTCTAAACAGGATAATATTCATTTGCATATTTATAATTTGCCAAATAATATTTATTGGAAGCTGAATATTGGTCAGTCTTTAATTCAGTTTTCTGTTTAGAAATTGTGAAATATTGGCCTTAATTAAATTTATATAATTATATATTTTCTGTGACTGACATAGCCAAATCTTCTTGATCTATTTTGGTGTTAGTATTTTCCACATTTGAGTCACTTTTTTCTATTTCGTCACTGCATAGTGAAGGCACAATATTTTCATTTTTATCGTTTTCTATGAGACCCTTCTCTTTATCTTCAATATTATTTTCATTTGGTGTTAGAATACCTATACATGTTTCAGAGATGGATATATTATCATCTCCTAAATTAACACACGCATCAACTTCTTTGTCATTAACTATGTGATCATCATCATCAGATGAACCAAGCAAAATATTCTCGTTTGCTTCTTCCGCCTCCGGTGACAGCAGAGTCTGCTCAGATTGGGTAATCATATTATTATCTTCTTGGGTGGCTTCTTTGGTGTGTGTCATATTTTTATTATTTTCACCATTACAATTATCAGTAGTAGACTGTTTCTGGATATTATTACAATCACTAGATAACATTTCTTCTTCTCTCACTTCTCTAACTTCATTAATGTTAGATAATTCTTCCACTTTATTTTCGATACTCACTTCAAAATGTATATAATTATTAGTATCTTCAAGGGTATTTTCGGATTCAGAGTAACTTGAGTTTTCAATACTTATAACATCCATAGCATTCAGAGTAGAACTTTCCGCATCATCTCTTGGGTTTTCATTATCAGAATCAGACAGACTTATTAGCGATTCTGATTCTGAATCTACTGCAGAGGAATTAGCTTCATTTTCCGAATATAATTTTTGCAAAAGGTGTAATTCATCAACGTCTGATTCAATATTATTATCATCACTAATAGTCTGTAATTCATTATCGTCATTATCTTTAGGTTCGGAATCACTATTTATTACTTCATTATATTTCTCTTTCTGAACATTACTACCGCTTCCGCCGTCATCAACCTGATCCGATTTTTCTTTATCGCACTCAATCTGATCCGACTTTTCTTTATCGCACTCAATCTGATCCGATTTTTCTTGATCATCTTCTACATTCTCAGGTACTACTTCTTTTGTGCTTTCATTAACCAATTTAGACTTTTCCTGGATAAGCCTCTTTAAACGACTTTTTCTCTTTTCTTTATCTTTTAATAAAGTGCTGTCTGCATCATCATCTTCCTCACTCTCTATTGGAGATTCATTAGCTTCTTTATCACCTATTTCTACTGCTTCTAATTTTAATTGAATCTGTCTATCAGCATACCTAAAAAAAATCAATCAATTTAAAATCATTTTGTAATAATATTAGTAAAATTTCAAATACTGACTTTCACTTTATGAGTATGCAAATGAAGGTTAAAATAACTTTCTTCTAATGAAGAAACAAATATACTAGTTTACTTTGGATACATAAATTATAGTACTTACTTGTTGAAAACTTCTGACTCCTTTTTCGAAGCTATTTCTTTGTTTTTCTGTAGAATCTTCTTAAGATCTTCATCCTTTTCAGCAGGGTCTTCATTTGTTGGTAGTCTAGATGCTGCTATTCTCCATTCATTCTCCTGTCGACGTCTTTGTAATTTTTTGCCACAACTTGTAAATATAGCTCGAGCTGGAAATATAAAGATGCTCTATATTTTTTTCTTAGTTCTTATTTTTATACTAATCAAGTAATGACAATTGACTGATAAAAGTTATGAAAACGCGACAATACATAATAAATTGTATGCTTTATTTATTAAAATTAGATATGTTTCCTCATTCCTGCATGTAGACTTATGACGAGTTAAATTAAGTAATAAATACATGTCATTATCATCTCTTTAATAGGGTTAAAACAAATTTTACAATTTGAATGAACAAAATTCTTTTTATTTTGTAACTATAGAGTATCTAATAAATCATATATACAATCTTTAAAGTATATTTACCTTCTTCTATAATTTCCATTTCAGTCCAGCCAAGTTTATCTTCCTGGTTGGCCTCTCTTACACAGCGTAGCACATCATGGAAATCAGGAAACGGTAGTGGCGCTCCAATTGGCACTTTAACATTGATAAGCTTTTCAACTTTACGTACAGGGGCGGATGGTCGGCCAGGACGAACCTCAAGTTTAATACTTGGCTCTGATGGCATTTTAGTGTTTGTCAACTGACAGAACTTTGCGTGTACTTTGACTAATCTTTCTTTATACCTAAAATATACATAAGTTATTAAAAAACACTGTCCTCCTGATATCCAAGTAATTTAACAAGAGGAAATATAAAAACATGTACATGTTATTTATTTATAAAATTAAAACAGGCAAATTGATTCTTATGGGAATCATAAATTACCATAATTAATATTATTCTCTATGCCATATGGTAACTTTTTATTTATACATGTACAAGCAATTTTAATAAAGTTCCTATTATAGATGGAAGTCCTTGTATGATTTAAATATAATATGTAAATGTATTGGTAAGCAATAAATTATTTGAATTTGAAAAAAGTGTCAATTATTACTTCAGTATTTAAACAAAAGAAACAATAAAAGAGAAAATTTTAAATTTATTAAATTAGTATTTAAATTATTTACCTCTCAGTTAACAAATAAACTGAGTCATCATCATCATCAAAGTCAACTTCCTGTTCTTCAAGCTTTTGAATAGCTCTATGTAATTTCTTCAGTGTTTTTTCCAACTTTCGAATTTGTCTCTGACGCTTAGTGTCATATTCACTTCTATCCATTGTGTCTTCATTAGAGTCTGAAAAATAATTTTAAGTATGTAAAAATGCTCCATGACAAAATTCAAAATGTAAATTAAGTTTAATAAAAACATAAAAAATCAAATTAAATAATAATAGTCTTTCACAAATGATTGAATGTTTATGTACAAAACAAAATACAACCTGAAGATGATGATGATTAATGGATTTGAAAATTAAGAATTAAAAAAATATTTTAAGGTTGGATATACACATTCCAAGTGAATAATTAAAAAAGAACTACAACATCAAACACAGTAAAGAAGCATCAAACCTTCATAGTCATCTTCATTCTTTATATTGGCTTTCGTCATTTTCCGCTGCATATTTAACTCGTCAACAACATCTTTAATATAAAGATACATTTTGTCTGGTGATGCTTCTATAGCAAGAATCTTTCCAGACACCAGGTCTGTGAACTCCTCTGAATCAACAAACTCTTTAGAACATTGTCTATAATATGCTTTGATTTTCTTTTCAACTATCTTTTTCATGTCATCAGAGTTTTCAATACGAAAACATGTATCAATAAACTTTTGATAAGTACGATTGAACTCTTTGTCTTGCATAGAGTTGTCAGTTTCCCTTGTTTCAGTTTTACGCTGGTCATTCAAGTTACTCGGCTTTGTTTTATTCGCTCTATATTCATGGTTAATTTTTATTACATCATTCTCTTCCATAGGTTGGATTTCAATTTCTACCATTCCATTATTTTCAATAGGTATCTCATGTGGATAATCAAGTTTCTTTTTACTATTTTTATCTTGCTTTGAGTTTAATGTTGGATTATTTTCATCTTTATTCACAATAGCTTTTACGGGGCTATCTTCAATAGTGATAGCATTGCTAGCTTCACCAGTATGTTTAGATTGGGCAGGTTTTATTGGACTATCTTCAATAGTTATTTCAATGTATCTGTTTGGTTCAGGTTCCTTGTTATTTTGTTCTTCTAACGATTCAACTTTTTCTAGACTTGTGTCTGTCTTTAAACTCACCCCATCATCTTCCTCTTCAGGTCTTTTGTACCACTGAGGTACGGATGTAGATGCTACCGGCACATCTTCATCATCAATTTCAACTGTTTGTATTACTTGAGGGGAATGTTTTTTAGTTTTCATTTTCTTTTGTTTACATAATTGAGATATGTTCATTGTAGGAGAATCATTTGTTCTTTTAATTGTAATACTTGGAGGCAAATTATTTAAGAGCACCCTACCAGGTATAATACCCTTTATTTTGGTCTTATTTGAAATTGTGGCTTTATTAGCAACATTAGTAGTTGCATTAGCAGGCCTAATGGGCTTACACATTTTAATTGGTATACAGCTGAGCCCTTGTTTCTTTGCTAGAAGACATTTCATATTTGATGGTATCCTTACAGTTTCTCTAACATTACTATTTACAAGCTGTGGCAAATTAATTGAAGCATTTTTGTTTATTTTATTTATGCCCTGACTTTTCGCCGGCGCTTTTTTAGAGGGCTTTATAGTTAAACCTGGGAGTTTCGCGTATGGATTTGGTATGCGTACCATAGCATTAGGTATAGTTTTTTTCTGTGGACACAAATAAGAACACTATTAGTTTTAATGAAAGCAGAAAAAATGCCAATAGATTGGTTACATCTTATACCTTTTTTGGTGCAGGTTCCTTCTCTTCATCGGAAGACCCCAATTCAATAACATCTTCGTTAGACATTTTAATTTATCTCAGCAAAATAATGTAAGAAAGATTATATGTTACCTATACAAAGTATTTGTATTTAAAGTTTTCACAATATTTAGTGTAATTTTGGCTTCCTTTTACTAAGTTATTATATTCTTTAAACAATCAAAACCGCTACGAAAATACTTAATTACAAGCATCAACCACAAGAAGCCTGTGCAAGAAGCTAGAACTCAAAGTCAAGTTTGGTCAAGTCTCAGATGTCATTATTTTGTCCAATGTTGACAGTCTTCACTCTCCACAGAGTAACTATAATGCCTAGCATTCACTAATGGCCACTGGCCTTGTGCCTTTTCGAAATTTGAGTTGGCAGCACTGCACGTCACGGCACGACAAGATTCGGCAAATATCCAAGCAAATATCATTGAATTATGTTACGCCGTCACGCCCGTCACGCGTCGCGTCATGTGGTTTCGTGGTGGTGGTGGTTTCGCCTAGAGAGCGGACGATCCATCATGTAACCTTTACAGTCCATCAGAGTTCAGAGATTAAAAAATAAATAATTTCGTGAATTACTAACAGCAATTCCAATTTTTCATATAATCTGATAGCTATTTTCTATTTTTCTCCGCCATTTTACGGCGTCCCATAAAAAAAAACGTGACTATGTATAGTAGAGCCATTTTAATAGAGAACATTAATTGACAGTCAAGAAGCTTATATCTAATACACTGGAGATTGCACTATGACCATTAACTTGTCACAAGAAAATATAACCTTGAATGACGTCAGTGTTGTTTTTTGTCTCTTTCTGTGGGTGACCACACTGGTTTGTATATTCAGGATTTTTCGAAATAAAAAAAACTAAAAATCATGGTCTATAAATAATTACGACATATATTTTTAACAGTATTTATATTATAATATTACTGGTCAACTTACATGAATAATTATCATCTTTATAGGTACATACCATTTTAATTGGTAGAGAATGATAGTTTTAAATAACGCTTGATAACTTTTGATCTCATACTACGATTTTTTAATTAAAATGAGTGCTACGTATACATTTAAACATCGTTTTGGTTACTCAAGCTTCAATATAAAACTTTTCAATATTCCAAAGGGAGAGTTGCATCGCTAGTGTTGATGTGTGGTAACGATATTCCAGTTCTCAGAAATTCGTATGTCTTTCAGGAGCTGTACTTACGGTTACTAATGGTTTCATGGTAGTTAATTATAATATAATTAAAATTACTTTATCAGTTGAGACGCAGTAACAAGAATGTGGTAAATAAAAAGGTATAGCACTTTTCAAAAGGTATTTTTTTTCTGGACCGTAATCCTCAGGCTTAAAATGCAAACTGCATATTCTGGCATGTTGATAAATTTTACCCTTGATAGGCACTATGGACAGCCATTTATTTCTTTTTATTTCATTTTTGGAAAGCTGAAATACGTAAAACAAAAAAATATTAGGTTAAAAAGTATAAATTTCAATGTAAAAAAGAACAAACCACAATATGTGAGTACAATACCGATGTCGTGTGTTGTTTCATTACTAGTATAAAAAAATTTAAAATGGTGTACTAAATGTTCATCATAATATTGTTTAGCAATATATTATCGTCGCTATCCGTAAAAACCCATCATCATGGTTACCTTACTTGTTAAATTTGTTTGTTGAAAACTTGTTGAAAAATGATGAAAGTACATATTAGGAAAAGAACTTATTTAACATGATTGCTTAGTAAAATGATGATAAATTTTACGATTTTTGCCATTAAAATGATTCTAAACAGGTAAATGCACGAGTATTAAGGAATATTGTAAATAACGTAAATATACACTTGCCTGTGAAATTATAGGCCAGAATTTGGTGTCCAAAAACTTCTGCAATTTTTCACAATGCAATACATTATTAATATTCGGAAAATATTTATTAAATACGCAACAATATTAACTTAAATATTCGAAGCGACGCAATTTTTTTGACACTTATGTCATATTGTCAAAGTGAGAGTTGCTACAATAGGCTATTTGACAAGGTTTTGAAAACTGTCTCAAATTATTAAGATACGTTTATAGAGCACACAAAACACATGTTTCTTAATTTTTTGTAGTTATTCATTGAGAAAATGGAAAATAAAAACATGATATTCAAATATGCCGCCAAAACACAATTTTGAAGAATATGGCGTCTCGCGACCATGGTGACGTCACAGCGGCGTAAACATCAACTTGCTCCTAGTACTTATTGTTCGTTTTTGTTTTAATTATAGTATAATTAAGTTAATCTGTTTAAAAACAGAAAATGAGTTCTTATAGGTGGTGTGTAGTTCCTGGATGCAGAAATACAACTATTAAAACCCCTGACGTACTATTTATATGTGCTCCAAAAGATATAAAAATGCGTAGAAAGTGGTTGCAGTTAGCTCGCAGAAATCCAAGTGATATTAGATATTGTATCATTTAAAACAGTTTTTTTTTGTGAAGTCCACTTCGATGTAAGTATGGTGTTGAATACCTAGTAGGCAGTTTATTTTATTTGCAATACATAGTACCTATAAATCGTCTCATTACGTATATAAATATAAATCGTTACATATAAATTGATGATGACGTGTTTGTATTGATATTGAAAATAATCAATACAAACACGTCAATCCTATAAACTGGATGGCTGAAATGAAAAACAAAGGGCATAACCTAAAAAATGTATACTTCATAATTATTGTGCAATTGTGATTCCTGTTTGTAGGTACATTTAACTAAAAAGGTACCTAATGAATGACGTTTGAAATATTAACTTACGTAGCTGTTTTCACATTTCTCAATTCAGGAGCGTAAAAATCTGGGTTGTTTTTAAAGAACATGCCGATAATTATAGCGTCCACTTAAAGGTAGATTTCTACTGTCTGCTTTTTCGAAATAAGGTTCCATGACAAACAAAAATAACACATAAAGAACAAAACTGATTACAGACACCTTGAATCACAAGAAATAAGTTATACAAGAATCAAAACCAAAAGCGAAATTCAGCAACGACGTGAGTAAAAGTTGGGATCACTTGTTATTTACGCCGCTGTGACGTCATGGCAGATGCAGCCAATCATGGATGTTTTCAGTCACGTGGTAATTTTAAAAAATATGATGTTTTTTCTCGACGATTTATAAATAAATAAGTTATTATTTATATCATTTATTAATTTAAATCGCTTCAAAAACCTTATATATATATATGGATTACACAAAAAAGTAATTTATTTTTTATACTGTCAAATAGCCTATTTTATTATGGTAACTACCCATAATCAGGGAATATCGCTTTTTAATAATTTGTTCAGATACTTATTTTATTTAGCATAAATAATAATTGTCTCATCCAACAATGCTTCTGAATGACGTTGTTGGCAATTTATCAACAAACTCATGTACAAAAACTAACCTTTTGCACAGAATATTACAGCATACATAGTAGCCTTGGGAAAACTTCGTATTAACAGTGGCAATACCAAGTTAGGTGTGAAAGTGATAGAACACAACAATTTTCTTGTTACACGTCAAATGTTCATACCTGTGGTTCATACCGAAATCTCCAGTGTATGAGATATAAGCTTCTTGTTGACAGTTCAACTAAATTCAACAACGTAACCTAGTAACGACGCCATAGAATAATATAAACATAAACATAAATAAACATATGTTATTTCGTTTTGTTAGAATTGCACATTTGCTTAACTTTTTTCAATTACGATTACAAGTTTATAATAATAATGACCGATACAATTAATTTTAAAATTTGATTTTACTAATAAACCATTCTTAACATAATAAACAATTTCTGATTTAAAGAACTGACGTCGCTACAATATTGTGTCAATAAACCTTTTTTCTAGTGTCCGACCGAAACTGGTTTCCAGGCCGAAACCGAAACCGAAACCGAATGTTCGGCCGTGGCTTCAGTTTCGGCCGAAACCGAAACCGAAACCGAAACTCACGTGGTCAAGTATGAAATTTCTAAAAATACTGAACTTTGGTGCATTTTACCTATTATTTTGCCTTAAATAATAATACGGGCATTTCTCCGCAACTCGACGTCAAGCGCCTATTTTGCGTGAGAGAGGGAGGTGGGGGAAACCAGCTAAAACTGAAACCACCCGAGCTCCTCCATGAAGCCAAGCAGCTTGTGAGGGCTGCCAAAGGCTTCGGGGAGGGACCCGGGAGACCCCAGGTGTCTTGCCCTGTACTCCGCAACCCCCTTACATTCCATGATGACGTGGGCTGCCGTTTCCTCGGTCTCCATGCATGCTCTGCATAGCGGACTGTCTGTGATCCCTAGATTGAAGAGATGTTTGTTAAAGGGGCCGTGCCCTGTGAGGGTCCCTGTTATTACGCGTAGTTGCACTCTACGTAGGTTGAGAAGCCGACGTGCAAGTCTCGAGTCAATGTCCGGTAGGGCTTCTCTGGCTTGCTTGCAATCAGATCTGCATGACCATTCCGCTCTCTGAGCAGTGCTAGTGAGCTGGGTAATCATCATCCGGGTCCAGCTAGCAGGTAGCGGTATAATGGGAAAAGGTCCCATGACCGGTGTTTCAGATGCCCTTCTGGCTAGTATATCAGCAGCATCGTTTCCACGTGAGCTACTGTGTCCAAAAGTATTTTGCCTTAATTAGGACATGAAATGAAAACACAGTAATTTGTTGTATTCATTTATTTAATATAAAATAAAAAAATAATATTTTAAAAATATTAAGTAATAATAACAATTTTAATTTTTATTATTTTTTAAAATTAAGTTCTCAGTAAAATCAGTCATCTAAATCAAATCAGTAATTGTTACTGTTACTTTAAATACTAAGAGCGTTTTCACATTATCCGATCCGATATCGGATATCGGAAGCCGATAGCCGATATCCGATATCGGAGGGAAGTAAAATGTATGAAATATGTGCCTGTCTTTCACATTGTCCGGTCCGATATCGGATATCGGAGCCGACACCGATATTCCCAGTGGCTATCGGACGATAAAGTTCAGTGTTGCCAACTCAATTTTCGAAAAGGCAGTATACCAACAGCAAAAAAGCACTAGTTTGTGTATTTTCAGTCTTATAGGGCGCTCAATCTTTAAAAAATTCTTTGCCTTTAAACTAAAACCTTTTCTATTAAAAGAAACCTTTTTTTATTAAGAAAACACACATTTAAGTATTTATAGGCATTTAAAATACGATTTATACGGCAGGTATTTTTATTTGCCGTATTAAAATATACGGCAATTGGCTGAACTGAAGTAAACAAAAATATATTGCGTTCTTAAATTCAAATATCTATCTTCGAAAACATTAGTGTCTATCATCTTTATTTTATCTCATTCTGCCTCGCTCCTCCTCCTACTCGGATGGTGGTTGTGCTGTTTATTGTATTGTTGTCATTAAGTGCTTTGTTTTTAACCGACTTCAAAAAAAGGAGGAGATTTCACACCGATTTTATGTTTATTTTGAATTTACAACAAAGAATACAAAGTTTGAAAACTCTTAATTCTAAAATAATTGTTTATGAGAATAAAATAATTTATGTATCTTTACTTACAGGAAATTACAACAATCATATTACAAATATATTTGAACGAGTGACAATATTATTTTAGGATATTACAGTGTAATAAGAAAAAGAAAAGAAAATGTGAACAAAGATTGTATCACTTAATAAATTTATCGTAGGTACTATATGAACTTTTATAAATGTATGTAGTGAAAAATGACTAAATGACTAGATACGTCTTGCTAAAAATACATTTAATAGATTTTGAAAGGTATTTACTAATATGTATTACTAAAACTATTAACTAATACTAGGTTGTAGTAGGTATTGATATATAATGTGTTAACATAAAGTATATTATGTTATACAAATGACCGATATCAAAACTATTTAGTCAATAGCACATCTAAATAATATGCAGTAATTTGTGATATCTTTTTTTACATTTTACTTTTCTTTTTTGAAGTTGTTTTTCTTTATCGTAGTTATTTTTAATGTACATGTACAACTATGATTTATAAAATTTGATTTTTTTAATTATACCTTTTTTATCAACTGGCAATTTAGTTTAGTTTTCTCTAAAAATTTCTGGCAACACTCATGATGATATCGGAACGATTTTATCGGACAATGTGAAAGGGCAAATTGTATCCGATATCGGATATCGGCTATCGGCGTCCGATATCCGATATCGGATCGGAAAATGTGAAAACGCTCTAAGAGCTAGCGCGCACCACGACTTTATGCAGCGTGATTATTTTATCGCAGAAATACAACGTATGAGTTACTATGACAATGCGCGCACATGCGAATAAATAATCGCAGCGATTTTAAAATTGTGATTTGTCACATTTTGCTGCGACTGCTCGCGACGCGATTGTCGCGAAAATGAAATGCAGAATATGAAATTGTATGGTACCGCGCGCACTGCGATCATAAAATCGCACACTCGGGCCCGGCCGGCACTTCACTTGTGTTTCGTCTGTCCAACAGTAAACATCATAGTGTTATATTAGGTATTGTTTGGTAAACATAAACTCAGTAATCTGTCAAAAGTTTGAATTTATTTATTTATTTAACACTTTATTGTGCAAGAAACAAAATATACATAAAGGTTACAATAATAAAAAAAACAAGCACAAAGGGTGGCCTTTTGGCGGAATTTTCATTCTATAATAGCCAAAGAATTTTTTGGGATACATCCATATCAGAAATATATACCATACATGGAAGTTCATTGTATTTCTGATAAAAGAAACCTTTGACAATAATTTTATCTGCTGTAAAAGGATGAGTCTAATATTGACGAATTTTCTTTTTTTTTCTTCTTATCCTCCGAAGTAGTAAATAAAGACAAGCAACTTGTACGAAATCCATGATGAAAGTGAGTAATGATCACTATTAAATTATCGCTGTGCGCGCACCGTACTCTCTGCGATTTTCTACAGCGCGATTTTGAAATCGTGTCGCAAAAATTAAAATCGTGGTGCGCGCTTGGCCTAAGTTTTGGTATTTTGAGATCTTTCTCTTTATTAAAGAGTCTTTAATACTTTGGATTGGTATTTGTACTTAGAAGAATAATCAGTCTCTTTTAGGTACCTCATAAATAAAAATAATAATGATTAATTACTATTACACCCAGTTCCAATCTCAACATAGATAATCAAAAATTGTTTCCACCAGCGTGGGTCAACCAACGCTTTGACAGCGTCCGTCAAAGCGTTGCCGAGGAAAACGAAGTATGGCGAGCGTGAACGTGTGTGAACTAAGTTCACTGAACTTGCGAAATAAGTTTCGGTTTCGGCAAAAGTTTCGGCCGATTTTGGCCGAAACCGAAACTGCGGCCGAAACTTGATTTTTGGCCGAAACTCGGCCGAAACCGAAACCGAAACCGAAAGTTCGGTCGGACACTACTTTTTTCTTTTTAAATACCAGAGACGTTACTCTAAAAATCGAAATCTGACATCTAGAATCGAATGCATTGATTTCTTGTGAATAAAAATCATCATAAATTAATAGTGTCCGACCGAACTTTCGGTTTCGGTTTCGGTTTCGGCCGAGTTTCGGCCAAAAATCAAGTTTCGGCCGCAGTTTCGGTTTCGGCCAAAATCGGCCGAAACTTTTGCCGAAACCGAAACTTATTTCGCAAGTTCAGTGAACTTAGTTCACACACGTTGTGACACACGTTCACGCTCGCCTAACTTCGTTTTCCTCGGCAACGCTTTGACGGACGCTGTCAAAGCGTTGGTTGACCCACGCTGGTGGAAACAATTTTTGATTATCTATGTTGAGATTGGAACTGGGTGTAATAGTAATTAATAATTATTATTTTTATATAAGAGACTGATTATTCTTCTAAGTACAAATACCAATCCAAAGTATTAAAGACTCTTTAATAAAGAGAAAGATCTCAAAATACCAAAACTTAGTATTAAAACTAACAGTAACAATTACTGATTTGATTTAGATGACTGATTTAACTGAGAACTTAATTTGAAAAAATAATAAAAATTAAAATTGTTATTATTAATATTTTAAAAATACTATTTTTTTATTTTATATTAAATAAATGATTACAACAAATTTAATATACTGTGTTTTCATTTCATGCCCTAATTAAGGCAAAATAATAGGTAAAATGCACCAAAGTTCAGTATTTTTAGAAATTTCATACTTGACCACGTGAGTTTCGGTTTCGGTTTCGGTTTCGGCCGAAACTGAAGCCACGGCCGAACATTCGGTTTCGGTTTCGGTTTCGGCCTGGAAACCAGTTTCGGTCGGACACTATAAATTAATAAATGCGTTGTGTTTTTTTAATTATGTAGATACTTGTCTTATTTTGCTCCTTAAATTTACGAAAGAAAGTATATTACTGGGACAGGGATTCGCCTGATGAATTTTAAAATTGACAATGTGTTTCAATTTCGATTGACAAATGTTTCAAGTCTGTGTCGATTAATTCACTCTAGTCGATGTTTTTAAACAGGTTACCTCCCTTCGAAGATAAAATTGATAGACGTCAAATACATCTACCTGATGAATTCCTATAAACTCAGAGCCTATAAAGATATCTGATTCAGCTTCTTAATATGAAAGAGATCATTAGATATCCCCGCACTCGGAGCAATTAACTAGCCTTGCTCCGAGTCCCCGCAGGAATAAATCTGTCTGCTCAAATCGAAATTTTGGCTCAAATCGACATGGCTCACATTTTTTTTATCTATGTCACAGATACAAAAAAGCAATACATAGCTGTCATTTCGCCTATAGATAAAGGAAAATTAGAGAAAACTATATTTTTTGCATTTTTTTTTATGAAATCCTCTAAAATACTAGTGTTTTTTCTGTTTTCATTTTTTTTCTGCGAACATTTTGCAGTTATTAGTTATTGGAAAAATAAATAAAACATTTTTATGTCTCGTTACTTGTAAAGTGTATTGATATTTCATATTTGATTGAAGCTGTCAAAATATATTGTGTTTTAATCAATTTCATAAAAGTATTTAGATCGAATTAGGACAATGATTAAACTTTTTTCTTTAAAACAACAAAAAAAAGATGAAGAAGGATCATCACGAGCAGGCGGTTCACAAAAAAAGGCGTCAGCAGCACAATTGCGGATCACAAAAGGTAGGTAAAGAGCAAGATTCGAATGTCTCATAATAATTATATCTTTATACCCAATTCTTTTACTTTATACAAAAATTTATTACCTATATCTTTGCTTGTGAGTATTGTTTATAGAATTTGTTCACGGTAAAACTATAATATACTATCCTTTCTTTTTTCAGTTCTATCATAACTTTATAACTTCTTTGATTTACAGATTTGAATGAATTAAATTTACCCAAGACATGTAACACAGAGTTTCCAGACCCAGATGATTTACTCAATTTCAAGTTAATAATTTGTCCAGATGAGGGTTTTTATAGAGGAGGGAGATTTGTATTTAGCTTTAAGGTAAATCAATATTATGATGGCTTTAATATCTAGACAATAGAGGCAGTTATTCAAAATTTGAAGCACATCACTGTAAGAATCTACTTTTTCTACAACTTTGGTGATTGAGGAAAACCTAAATCTTTCAGGTGGAGTTATTTAGGAGCAAAGCATTATAGTTCTTGTCAATTAATTCAATGATAGTTTTTTTAAACTTAATATCTTCAAATATATTTAAAGCAATCTGTAAATATATTTGGATGAAGCAATTAAACTGAATTAAATTCAGTACTGTAAAAATTTATATTCTTGTCTCTTGAATGATAATATTCTTAAATCCATTTAAAATTCAAATGTCTAAGACAATTATTAGACAAAGTCCACTGCTACATCATCTGGTACTTAAGCCGAAAGTAGCCTATGTGTATATCCATACTAATATTATAAATGCGAAAGTAAACTCTGTCTGTCTGTCTGTAACTCAATCACGCCTTTACTACTGAACCAATTTGCATGAAATTTGGTATAGAGATATTTTGATACCCGAGAATGGACATAGGATAGGTTTTATCCCGGAAATCCTACGGGAACAGGGTTTTCTTTGAAAACGCGGGCGGAAAGCTAGTACTAAATATCTAATTGTGTCAAAATTCATACAGTGGATTTTGCATAAAAGAGTAACAAATATAAATTCACACATTCTCACAAAGTTTAATTTTATAATCAAATTTTATCAACAAAACTATGAAATTGAATAAGTGCATTGATGCACAGTGTCGTAACTTAGTCTTAGAAATACATTTTGATTATGCATAAAAGATTAAAAAAATAGTGAAAATGTTGGTACTAAGTATGTAAGTAGTTATTTTAGTACTAGTTGTACCATGCAGTTCTGCCTTAGGGCAAAAGCAAGTATTTTTATTGGTTGTGTTGTTTGGTTGGTTACAACCTAGTGTTCACTATCAAGTATTGTCATCAAATCATAATCAAAATACAATTAGTGGTGTTTGTGTAGTAATTTTATAGTTCCTAAGTTCTAGTAATTTGTTGTGTCATAAAATAATTTACTTTTTAGGTAGGACCAAACTATCCTCATGAACCACCCAAAGTGAAATGTGAAACAGCTGTGTATCATCCCAATATAGACCTAGAGGGCAATGTATGTTTAAATATACTCAGAGAAGACTGGAAACCAGTGCTCACTGTTAACTCTATAGTTTATGGATTACAGTATTTATTCTTGGTAAGCATTTAAACTATATTCACACGAAAATCTGACAAGCCGTTTAGGCTCTAGGGTATGCCGAAGAAATATACATATTCCTTCTGTTGCAGTTTCAGTTTCCCAAATTTTAGTACCATTTTACAAAATTCTAACATTAAACATTTTTTTCAATGAAACATTGGTAATATGAAATATCATAGTAGGTATGTATTCAAAATACGATAACAAAAAAAGAAATTCTCATTTCTAATTTGGAAAAATTGTCTTAAATTAGAACTTTATTCAATAATAGCTCTGCTGACTGATTACAATTGAAAATGCTTTCAATTGAATTGACATTTTGACCAATTTTAAATTAATTAATTGTATATTGATGAGAAACAAAGTGTAGGTGTAATTTATAATATATTTATACATATATAGGTAATTTATATATAGGTAAAGGACTTTCAATATCAGTTTTAAGGTTTTTGATATGTGCAATAGTTACGAAATAATCGCCTGTGCACACATAACGATTACACCCTTTATATTACTGTGAATGTCTGAAACGAGAAAGATTAAAAAAAAGAAGAATTACCAATGATAATTAAAAAAAATACTATAATATGTATACACTCTGCCCTAATAAAAAAATAGGCAGAATTAGGTTCTGGGACTCGCTCAGCTAGTGCGTTTTGGGGTCACGGTTCAAATAACATAACGCAAATCTAACTTAGTCTTGTTAAGTGCATATACATATTTATAAAATGTATGCATAATTCTCTCATTATGTACCAAGTCGTCGCGTCGTGGTGTAAGATAACCGTAACCCGTGAATGACGGAAATCATCATGAAAAGGATAAATGACGGTCATTTACCAATGATCTTAGTGAATGTTAACAGTCACCAGTGTATCATTACATGTAACACATCATTTCGGACATTCACGCTAACATAAAATACACTAAGAATAATTAAATTATTACCTACATATTGATATGAACAAAAAACAATGCCATAAGGAGAGGTTACTTACCTCCGTTAATAAATAATATGCAATAGTGCTAAGTTTTGGAAGTTAAAATATGTATACTGTACAGAATGTACACTCTTCAAAATGTCAAGACAAAGTCAGCCCCCCTAGTCAAGTGGCTTTCTGTTAGCGTAGCGTTCAATAGAATAGACTACGAATGTATGAGATTGACGTAGGCTGTAGAAAAACGTATCTACAGGTTACGTCAATCTCATACATTCGTAGTCTATTCTATTGAACGCTACGCTAACAGAAAGCCACTTGACTAGGGGGGCTGGTAATGGCCCGACTAGTGTACGCTTGCAAGTGAAATGTAGTCTGTGAAAGAGCGCGCCTTATTAACGGCCATTACTTTTTAAAATAGATACTTACAATTAGGGGTGCATCCGATACCGATACCGATATATCGGCGATACTTCGGGTTAGCCGATATATCGGTATCGACGATATTTTTATGACCGATACAACGATACTTTTTAATTAAAAAATGTACATGTGTGTCACTGAATAAAATTTACTATTTTATTTTTAAAACTATAAAAATTATCGTGAAAGATGTCAATGTCAACGTTATATTACAGGTAAATTAGCTTGGAGAAATTTTTGCGTTTGTAGTAGTGTATGACTGTATGGTCAGCAAATAAAATAAAACAACATTTTATTTTTAGTTTTTATTTTATACAGGGTTACTTGTAAAACACCAGCAACCTCGCAGGACAAGATAGCTAACATCATAAGTAACAACATTTGTTCTACGACTTTTGGCATAACGCAATAAATTATTTTTAAATGATTTTTTAAACTTTTATTGTACTCTCCTTACATTTGTAAGTCTATGTTCTATTAATTATCGGATGGACGACGCGACGCCCCCCTCCCCCTCTCGTTCGCTTTTTGTTTACGTAATTTTTGGGAGGCGTAGAGTTTATAATATTCAGACGGAAAATTAAATGAATATTTATTTTTGTATGAAAATAAAATCTAACAAATTATCAAAAGTCGAAATGTTGTTACTTATGATGTTAGCTATCTTGTCCTGCGAGGTTGCCGGTGTTTTACAAGTAACCCTGTATATATAAGGGATTTTAAATTAAACTATATGTGTTTCTCCTCTGAAAAAGATGAGACTTTATTTTAATATTTGCACATTTAACATACATATAACTTTTACATTAACAATGTTACTAAAATGAAAAATTTACTAACCTGAAAAAGAAACGACATTTAAAGTTTAATTCTTTAGTTTGAGAAGTCAAAGGCTTGCCTCGACCATGTTTTAACACTGGAGCCATATTGAATTAACAATATAAAGTTACAACACTTACACACAAATTAAACACTAGTTATGGCCCTGCCTTCATACAAAACTGCTGAATACGCCGTTCGCACGGGAATAGAATGTGGATGCGATTTCCCTTAGTTAGCATCCAAGCTTACGTCTTTATAATTATTAAACTGTATAAATTCATTTTTTAACTCCGGTCTGCATCGTGCAGACATGGGTGTAAAAGTCTCATTTTAGCTATTAAATGTAGTTTTTAAGTACATCTGAGTTTTCATTTGGGGCCTCCGGCTGCGGGACATGTAATTCACTTCAACAAATATTATAACAATAATAACAAATAATAACAACAATCAACAAATACAAAATTTATCAATTAAACTACGTACATAATAATTATAATTTTTGAATGAAATGTGCTTTATGTTCTAACGGTACCAAACGACTGCACGTGGCACCTGCGGACAGCGTAAACTGGTTTATTCTGGTTTTGTGCGTGTTTCCACTTTCCACTTTCAAGTGACGATTTATTTATTTGTTTTGTTTCGTAATTATTATGGTCAAATATTAATTATGAAACAAATTATTATGGACACGATATTTTATTGTTTCACGGTAGTCGCCTTGTCGTTTGCTCAAGGACGTAAAATTGAATGATATATTTTTTTTTATAAAGTCAAAACCATTTTCTTTCAAATAAAAACTTGTTTTTATTGAAAACAAAAGTGTTGCTAGGAATAAGTATAAAATTAAATAGTAATGTTAGGATATCGAAACATTTTTGTATAGGCCAGAACGATATAGTGGAAACGCGCTCTAAGATCTGAGTACCTAATATACACACCACTACATATGCAAAAATTTCTCCAAGCTAATTTACCTGTACTATGTTGTAAGCTATTTCTTTTATTGGTAACACTATTGTACGTTTTCATTAACCTATTAAATGGACTATTCTTTTTTAAATTAGTACGGGATAGACTTGGGCAGAAAGTACTAGAAACACCGTAACGTGGAATAGAGGCGCAATGACGTTTTATACCCAAACTTGAAAAAAATTGCGCAGAAATACTTAAGTTTCCAAATGAGTTCTGTTGCATCTGAGAGACTATTTTCCAGCGTAGGTCTTATTCAAACAGACTTGCGAAATCGCCTTTCTCCGCAAAACTTTAGATTATGTACTTTGTTTTTTAAACAAAAAATCTTATGAATGTTAATTTTAATTACTAAATCTCTCTACTTTTTATATTAAAAAAAGACAAAATCTGACTTGTGATTTATTTATTATACCTTCATTTTTGAATTCACAGTAAGCGTATCGGCACAGTATTACAATATTATTTCCTACAGTAAGGAAACGCCTTTGATGTCGCGCGATGCCGCCGCCAGCGTAGGTACTTACGCTGCCACACGAAAATATTGGGGAAATATAAATACGGGTTGCAACAAATGGGAAATAAAACAATTGTGATTATTAATATTATGATGAAATCTTTTATTCATATGTACATTCAAAATAATTGCAATTATTAAATCTGATGTAATTATTTGTTCATAAATATATAATTACAGATATTGCACTGCTAAATATTATTTACGTGGACACTTTATTTTTGGATGTTCTTAATTGTATATTATACCATTTAACTAAGTAATTCATTATAGCATTCGCATTGGGATGTACAATCTGATTAGATAATAATGAGGACAACATATACATAGCTTTGATTTTAATTCAACAGATACAATAATTAACACAATCTGTCTGAAATATTGTTTCCTTCTGGGATTTCAATGTAGATTTACATCCGTAAACGGAACAGTTTTTGCGCCCCATAATAGTATATATAAGTACCTATGTATAATAAAATTATTACACAAAAAATACGACTGCGTCGTCCTTTCGCGATAGTTAATGCAAACTCAGCGTGATTGCATTAAGCGGCCCGCTTCGCCCGACCCCCCGCCAGTTCCCCTCCGTTTCTCTGCACAAGTACATTCGTCGCCATACTGTAGGAAATATGGTAATACTGTGGTATCGGTATCGTATCGGCGAAAAGGCGTATCGATGCATCCCTACTTACAATATTGTTGGTGTATAAACTGTCTATCTTTTTGATACGTGATTGCTGTAGTGTATATTTAATTGGGAGTAAATTCGGGACTTAAGCGATCTTCACACTGCCCCGCATCATGCTGCATGTTGCGTGTCGAAGCACCTACGCGCGTTCCTGCAGGAGTGCAGATCTGCATCATCGTGCGGGTTTTTTGCGCACTCACGCGCGTAGCTGCGTTTGTAGATTCACGCACGGCCGCGGCGGCTCTCATTTATTCGCCGTTCACTGTGGTGGTCGTGCAATACTGAGCATCACGACGCGCGGCACTGCGGGATTCGGTGTGCCATACCTTGCGTCTCGCCCCGCACCTATGCGCGGGGATGCATGTTTCTCCGCGTGTATGCGCGTGATCCGCATGAACGCGAGTGGTTGCATTTTCAGTGTGTTGGACTGTGCGTGTTTTCTATACAAACGGAGATACTTACAAGTAACGTTAAACACGCAGTCACGCAACATGCAGCGTGGTGCGGGGCAGTGTGAAGATCGCCTTAGTAGTGTATATTTAATTGGGAGTAAATTCCCGAATTTTCTCCCTTGACCTTGATTATTTAAAGCTATTGAATGATGAATCACATCACCACAGTTCTCACCATTGGCTATGCAATGTGTAGTGTGTACTTAATAATTTAAGTAGTTGATATTAAATAAACCATAAACTGTTGTATTTAACTAATAACCGACGCGACATATCAAAAAACGGAGGTTATCAATTCGTTCGTAGCTTTTTTTATTTTATTTTAGGATGTACCTAACTATAACAAAGAAATTAATGTATAAACGTCTGAAAACACGCCGTGCATCAAATAGCCGATATAATAAAAATGGATATATAGATCCAAAGATTTATTATTTCGTCAAAGTTTAAATATAATTCTTAAGAACCCACCGAACTTAAGTAAATCGGTCATATAAATTGATAAATATAAAGTGTTGTGTGCTATATTTAGAATATTGGTCATTTAGTAGAACTAGGTATGATGCGCGGGCGAGTTTGCTTACCCCAGTGAACTACTAAGATCTATTATCACTCCAATAATAACATCTGAAAAAACTAATTGTATTTTAATTAGTTGCGACTAATTCTAATTAAAATGCTATTTGCATATCGCTCGGACTTCAAATATTCGGTTTCAGAAAGCCTGGTTCTTAGAATATTATGTAATGATGATTAGGTTTAAATCGATAATTTGCATTCCATACATATAAAACAATAATTAGGTAGGAATACAATGCATAATTAGCAGACCTTCCGAATGCCGAAATAACTTGTTTTATGGGTGGTAATTTTGTTTGTATTTTTAAAGGAACCAAATCCCGAAGATCCTCTCAATAAAGAAGCAGCGGATGAGCTCCAGAGCAACCGAAGACTATTTGAACAACATGTGCAGCGCGCCATGCGCGGCGGCTACGTCGGATCCTCATACTTTGAACGGTGCCTCAAGTGAACACGACTCATCTGTAAATTATATATCAACATTATACAAATAAATAAATCTCACAATTACATAATATACGTATCTTTATTCTTTGCTTCTGAAATTCTATGCAATTTTTTAAAATTTAATTAAAAACTGATTGAAAATGTTGTCTGCTCTCAATCTTTACTAGATAGGATTGGTATAGAAAATTCAAAATAGTAAGAAATTATAAAGAAAGCGCCACATGGGAAATACGATACAAATACAGAGTTGACATTGTATCGTGTACGTAATATGGTAGTGGCGCGAAGTGAGCAGCGGGTGAGCAGCACGGCCGCGGCTGAGTCACAAAGCCGCGAGGCACGAGTCACGACCAGCGTTCCCAACCGTACGATAATTATCGTACAAACACGATAATTTGGTGCCTACGTACGATGTACGATAGCATGTTATTATCGTACGCTGATTTTACGATAATTTCTATCAGGCAAAATTCGAGAATTTATATTATTTCACCCATACAAATATGAAATTTTGACGTGTTTCATATCGAACTTTCATGGGAACAGTGAAATTTTGTCAGATTGAATTTTAAACTTGGCGCGTTTATTGAACATAAAGTGGAAATGGAATCGGTTCAGGTCTGTAGTCTGTACCACGCGTAAAACCAAAGATGAAAGAGTATAATGAATATTAAGGCACGTAAAACGTTTGGGTTTCTGTGTCCCGTTGATTTGACAGCGGTAGTTAAACAAAGATTAACTATAGAGAACTTGCATACTTATCAATATTACAATTTATATGATTTATTTATGAATAATTGACTTTATTCTAAAAAGTACGATAATTTCTATCCTTATTCGCCAAATGTACGATAATTTTACGCCTCTGGTACGATAATCAGCTCACTTCAGGTTGCTAACACTGGTCACGACCAGTCACCAGTCAGTTGGTGAGAGTCCAGACACGCACCGCGCTCGCGAGCCGCGCTAGCCGCCAGTATCGCTCCGGACGTTGAACGGTTGTAACGTTGCCACGCTGCCGACGCTTTCTCCCCAGTGTGTTCGAGGCGGTGCGATTTCGACACAACACGGTTGCGAAAGTCTGCGCGATGATATACAAGTGAGAGCTAACGGACGGAGGGTAACGCTCATCGCGCACGGTGAGCCAGTTTATTAGACTAAAAGACATTCGAAACTCGCATCTGTGAGGGACGGGGGGCGCGCGACGCCGTCGGCTCGTACACGCGGGAGCAACGAATCCTAACATATTACTCTGAAAGAGCAACGGAAACCAATTTTTAATGTGTCAAGTCAGTATAGCTTATTGCTGCTACGTCAGATCGCAGAACGCCTCGAGTAGGAACTACAAGGTTATGCAAATGAGTTCTGAACGCTTCTATACCAGGGGTAATCAAAAGACCATTCACAACTTTAATAAACTTTAACGTACGGTTTCGTGCCGTGTACCATAGTGCTTATCTGTATCGTATCCTATTCTTTTGTTATCGTTCGGTGTCACGATCGCTAATTGCTAATTACCTGCGAGAAGTCGTGTGATAAAGCGCAAGAGTGGTGCTAGTGTTCAACGAGAGCAGAACAACAGCAACGAATTCGACAATGGCTGCCCCGAAAGAGGAAACCCTGCTCGCTCGCTGCGAGATTCCCATTATTGACCTGGCGCATATAGGTGAGCATTCAAAACAAATACTGCACTAGTCGATCATACCTAAATAAAGTAACAAAAACCTTTTACCTGCAATGGAAAGCATTAGTAAACTTAAAATCTTTAATAGTTTTTAGTTTCTTCCAATCCTCAAAGACACAAAGAAGCGCATGTTTTACCTGCGTGCATCCTCAATTGTTATAGGTGGTCGAACTTGAATGCACCCGACAGCTGTGCAGCGAAGATTCCGATATTATTTGTAAGACAATCTTAGATGGATCATGGATCAGATTTGAACCCAGTCGAGTTCAAAGACCCGAACTTAGCGGATCATTTGTTGCCGTTCTTCCACCTAGTTCCCCTAAAACGTTAAAAACGGTTTCTTACTCATGCAGCTGCATGAAATCACTGAAATTCCCAGTATCTAAGTTATTCACCAATAATAAGTATCAAATCATTATATATCATCATGATTTAACAACACAAATTTTAATATTATAATTAAGTATTTATGTCGAATAAGGATTTATAGGTTGTCATTTTTTTATTATTTTAATGCTAGGTTTTTAGCCAAGTAAATAAAAGAAATAAAGATAAGGCTCGCTAGAACTCGATTCTTGAAGGTTTTTTTTTATTACAATTAAACATTACACCTCCATAAACATGATAATTCTGATAAATCCAGTAATATGGTTCGTCACTAGGCAGCTACTAATAATGAAACTTTTGACAAAGTACATAGATAGATAGATAGATAGATACATATACGAGAAATTAATCATTAAACACTATTAGGTACTTTGTGAATTAGTAAACCTAATATGAATAGATTTAACTATAGGTATAGGTATTTTATCTTTATTCAATTATCAGAAATAGGTGAACAGCAAATGAACACCGATTGTAGGTATTTCCTTGAAAGTAGACAAATACAATATAACGTATTATAAGCTACGTACTTATATCATCAATCATTATTGTTCTTTGGTATTTTAAAATACCATCGATCAATCAATTTGATACTGTTCAAAACACTGATACAGTATCGCTACAATTTGTTTATGTAACGACAACGATTTGAAAATCCGAAGTGACATTACTTATGCTTTTTGAAAAATATATAACAATCATAAAGATAGGACTGGTTCGCGTAAAAGATAGTAATTTGAATGAAGCGGATGAAAAAAAAAGGTGACTTTGTATGCGAGGGCAACGGCCGAGCCGTCCGAACCCTTTTGTATAGCCCTCTTTTCCTTCACACGCCATACGGTACGTCGTCGGCAATTTACCATGGGACTCTATCCGACACAATTCCCTAATCACCTTATTACACTACAAAATACGTTTAAATTTAAAAGGTTTCCTATATTTTCTTTTTTATTAGTTTTTTTTTAAATTACCATGCATAACTCACATGCTTTTGAACAACTACTCAACTTTAAACTTATCATGAATATCGAAATTCTCAATTTATCTGAATGCTCTATGAACATCATTAGAAATAATCCGTGCTAGATAAATTCCGCAGTACCTAACTAGTTATTTTTCCTCTAACATCTATAAATGCATAAAATATGCATTCCACGTTGCAACAGGCAATACCACATAAGAAATACATTCAACCTTTGCATTTTATTTCACGACCGCTTACGTTCGTCAAATGATTGAAGGCCACATATTACGATAAGATATAGAGGCAAGCTGTCAAACTCGTTTGCAAAATATTATCAATATATTATCTAAATTGAGGTCAAAGTTTCACAAAAAGTTCATTTTATGGGGTAAAAACACCTACACGTAGGTATATCACTAAATTGAAACAAATAATTTATGCCACAAAGTGGATATTACCTTAAAAGGGAGCGAAAATTTAAACAAATTTAGCATTAACGTTAATTAGCATACCTACTACATAAAACCATAAAACATACCTTTTTTTTTAACGTTGGGAAATGCCTTTACGCATCCCCCTCGCCAGTTTTACTGTCCAAGGGGGTATGTGGGACTCGCACGAAGCCATACCCACTAAAACCCAACGGTAGCCGTCTATCGGCTTGATCGGCGGGGGTTAACAGCCAGGCCTTATACCCCCGCCGTCTGTGGCGACTGCCGCTTCTTGGCGGCCCTTCATCATAAAACATACCTATACAATAAGCTTGCCTTAAAAATTTAAATGAGATAAGAAATATTGTGCCATACAGTACAAAGAATAGTGTTTCATAAACGTTTTGTTTTCAAATAGGTATTCGATAGAAATACATATAACTGTTTTAATTATGTAATAAGCTATTTTTACTATAACTGTAAATACCTTGAGTAGTTTACAAATCATACCGTTACCAAGCCGTTACCTATAGGTGTCATAGTGAAGCCATGGTGTTAATTGGTCTGTCACAAATGCAATCGATCACAGACGTTATGACCGATATTCTGTGCATGTTTCTTAAATTACGGAGATAATGTCAAAACTGTAAACTATGATTCAGCGGATTAGATCGCAAGCTTGCGCACTTACTTGCGCAAGTCAGTCGTTAAAGTTTAGAAATAAATTCCGGAAAATACCCAAATCTACCCGTTTGTACTTCATTTCTAAAAACAAAATGGATTAAAATATTATAACAGTTCATCAGTTACTTCCAATCCCTATAGTAAAAACAATTTCATTGGAAAGTCCCAAGATTAGGACAGTTTTTACAGTTTACTAGGTAGGGCATTAAAATATCTAATGAAATTTTTAAGTGTTTAAAGCTCTAGAGAAATATAAATACATATACAGGTATATTAAGAAGAGCTGGAACGTCAACACATTTACACATTGCACATGTTAGGCCGGGAGATACTGACACAAAATTTCGGGTCATTTGTAACAGGATGGCGGTCTAGAGGGGTCTTAGTACGCAATGACAAAAAGAAAAATGATGGTCAGAACGCTGGTACCTGCGGACTAGTCGCGTGGGCGTTAGTCACACTCGTCGGATAAATAGCGAAAGTCCAACGATTTGTAACACAAAAATTTTAGAATTTACCGATAGCCCTTAAAAAAGATGTAGGCGGTAGTGTCATGCCATACAGTTACGATGTGACTTACAGTCCGCCATACCGACGTGAATGCGTTGATTTAAAAAAAACAATTCAACCATTTGTACCGGGCTCACTTTTGCACAGGTAACCATCGTCGTGCAGCCATTTACTAAAATCGCCATGCCATACTTTTCGGACGATTCCAAATGGTCGCCATACCGCGGAAAATCTGCAAATTTTTGAATTTTTTTTTCTCGCCAAACGATTTGTACCACCCTACATTTTTTTTTTCAACAACTCCTGAATGATTATAAATAGAAGTGTGATAATGCCATACCTGTGGGAGGTGGCGAATGTGTATAAGATTTTTTTTCTTATTATAAGATTTTATTCGTAGTTTGAACGATTTGTAGCAGTATGGCACTAATTTTTCCCTCTATTAAAAGTATGGCAAATATAATAATGGTCACGTTGCATCATATACTTTCCAAAAATGCCGTACTGGTACAAATCGCCAATTCTTTTCATTTTTTTTTACGTCTTGGCTTAAGTCTTACAATCATCCGCCCCATGTTTGCAATCTGCGATATTTTTTTCTAGGTAGAATTGTATACAAACAAACAGAATATAATGATCCCATACTGTAAAAAATTATTTTACGTATTGTACAGTCGTATTTTTGAAACGTGACGAATAAATTAATTTTCAAGTATAGCAGCACTTTTTCCCCCTACTAGAAGTATGGCAAATATAATAATGGTCACATTTTATCAAATACTCTCCAAAAAACCAAATGCAATACTGGTACAAATTGTTTGGCGAAAAAAAATTTTTTTTTGCAGATTTTCGGCGGTATGGTGGCTATTTGGAATCGTCCGAAAAGTATGGCATGGCGATTTTCGTAAATGTCTGCACGATGATGATTACCTGTGCAAAAGTTAGCCTGGTACAAATGTTTGAATTGTTTTTTTTTTAATCAACGCATCGCGTCGGTATGGGGGGCTGTAAGTTACACCGGAAAAGTATGGCATGACACTACCGCCTACATCTTTTTTATGGGCTATCGGTGAATTCTAAAATTTTTGTGTTACAAATCGTTTGACTTTCGCTACTTATCCGACGAGTTCGACTAACGCCCACGCGACTAGTCCGCCGGTACCAGCGTTCTGAGTTCTGACCATCATTTTTCTTTTAGTCATTGCGTAATAAGATTTTTGTAGAACCGCCATTCTGTTACAAATGATCCGAAATTTTGTGTCAGTATCTCCCGGCCTATGTATGTGTCATATTTTGCAATTGTTTATAAATACAGGGTGATGTAATTGGTGTAGTACGAATATCTAAAAATCTATGAAGAATTTTGTGATACAGTAAATGGAAGAATTATAGACTATTTTACAGTATTTAATAAAATCATTTAATTTTTTGTTCATTTTCATTAGAAATGTCAATTTTTCTCACCAAGGTGGAAATTTGGATGATAAGGATCTTGTTAGAAAAATATAAATTTTGACTAAAATCGGCATTTTTTTTTTCAAAAATCAAATTACTAATTAATAATCAGAGTTATCACATTATTAAAAAAAATAAGCCAAACTATACACAATTTTTACCTACTTGATGCAATCCTCAAAGATCATGGACATAGTGTATTGCGCCTTCCACCATACCATCCAGAACTCAACCCAATAGAGTTACTATGGGGCAAGGGAAAGTAGCATCACAAAATGTGAACTTTAACTTGAAAACTGTGGAAGAATTATTTAGAAAGGAAGCAAATGCTATTAGTCTGGATATGTTTAGTGACGTTTGGAGAAAGACGCGAGAACATGAGGAAAAATATATTCAACTAGCGGTCCGCCCCGGCTTCGCCCGTGGTACATATTTACGTTTTCTCTACATAAAAACCATCCTCGTACTTCAAGGAATATATTAAAAAAAGAATTATCGAAATCGGTTCAGCCGTTCTCGAGTTATGCGCTTACCAACACATTTTGCGATTCATTTTTATATATAAGATTAGAACCAAAAGTAGATAATTACACTGACTCATTTATAATAACATTAAGAAATTCCGACAACGAAACATCGAGTTCTTCGAGCGATGAAAGTTACAGTGAAGTAGAAGATTACGATTATGAGGTGATTGCAACGATCTGTTCCCAGCCAATATCCCGCTAGATGGCGCTGAATTCTACATTTCTAGTTTATTTGAGTTTTTGCGTAATTGGAATAGTCATCAAACCTAGGAATAGTCATGGCGGTTACTGAATATTATATTTTATTGAAATATGTTATATCATTGCCTTAAAATCCACCCAATTCGGTAAAATTATGCGTTTTAACATCTGTCATTGCATACAGGGTCGTTTACACACACAGACGTATACAAAAATGATAAAGATTTAACTCTAGATGGCGTGAATGCAAAGCGCGTCACACACGGTGAAGATACTACCTATAATATTTTATCTAATCTAGTAATATTTTATATTACAGTATCTTAAGGTATCCGGTATCAGCGTTCTGACCATCATTTTTCTTTTTTCGCTGTAGAACCGCCATCCTGTTACAAATGACCCACAAAGGAGAATGACCACGGGTGGTATCGGTAAAATTTTAGTTGTGCCACGTATTCGTTATATTGTTAATTCCTATTTGTATTTATAATGATCATATGTATCAATATTAAGTCTTAATTAAACCGGATAAATTGAAATAATAGTAAAATTAAAAGTTTTTCTTTTGAAACATGTATGACTACGTATGGAATCGGTAAAATACTAGTTGTGTCACGTGTTCGTGATATTGTTAATTCCTATTTGTATTTATAATGATCATATTTATCACTATTAAGTTGTAATTATACCGAATAAATAGAAATAAAAGTAAAAGTTTTGTTTTGACACATACCTATATCTATCTCTCTTGCAAACGTCATATGTCATAGTTTCTATTTGAAATGTCAAATGAATGTGTTCGACGCATTGTTCGATGTTATTTTGAAATAATGTTTAAATTACGATTTACTTTTCACATTTGTCTTGTAAATTAAAATATTACCTATGTAATAAATGTAAAACTTAACGTTCATCGTTAGTTTAAACTCAAACAACATTAATGTTTTTATGGTCATAAATTACATTTAATTTTGAAAACTATGGAATAAAATTTATAAATTTGATGATACAAAACCAAATATACATTTGTAAAGAATCTCAAATATAAAGTTGTGTTGCAAATAACAAATCATCATTTAAATATTTAGTTTATTTCTTTATTTAAGAAACAATTAACAATTACAAAACAACATAAAAAAACACGCATGCATTTATTGAAATGTTCATTCATCATCACTATCGTATGGCGTTGTGTGACTCGTCTTCATAATCCATTGAATCGGATTATGTAAAAGTAAAACGTAAATTATATAATAAAAGAAATGAGTCATTATAAACTTACCTAGTAAGGCAATGCCTTTGATGTCGCACGATGCCGCCGCGCCGCCAGTGTAGGTACTTCTGCTGCTACATGAAAATATGCTAGGGTTGCAACAAATGGGAAATAAAACAATTGTGATTATTACTATTATGATGTAATCATTTATTCATATTATGTACATTCAAAACAATTGCTATTATTAAATCTGATGTAATTATTTTTTCATAAATATATAATTATTATTAATTACATAATATATTGCACTGTGAAATATTTACGTATCACTTTATTTTTGATGTTCTTAATTGTCTTTTATAAAATTTAAGTGACGCATTCGCATTGGGATCAACAATCCGATAAGAAAAGAATGGAGACAACATATACATAGCTTTGATTTCAATTCTACAGATACAAAATATACAATCTATCTAAAATGATACAACGGATGTTTCCTGCGTTTTCTCGTCAAAATACCGAAACAACGTAATTATTGTATAGTAGTTGGGCGTGAAAGTAAAAAAACAAATGAAAAGTGTTTTCCATATGATTATTTATTAAATTTACGCGATTAAGAATAATTTCAACGATACAATTTAGTAACCGAGAATTCAGAGGATTAAAGAAAATACCTGCCTGATCATTTTATCAAACTCTAAAAGAATTATGGTTATTTCGCATCACTCGGTTTATTAGTTTGGTAATAATTATTAAAGGTAGTTACAACCCTAGCCATTGAGTCGAACGGTAGGCAACACAATATCGACTTTGTGCGGGTACATATGGTACATTTCTTCTTGCTGTGAAGCGTAATTATTATTATTAAGATTTTTTAGGCTATTTTGAATCAGCTGTTCTAATTTAATTCTAGAAATTTTTTTAAAAGTATATTATGAGTTTATAAATACCTCAACCAATAGTTATTGTGTCCTATCCTCATTTATTTATATCTTGGTAGTTAACTAAAGTGTTAAATTTACATAACCTCAACAACAACATTTACACTGCCACTGCACTAAAACTAAACTAACTAGCTCTCTAGCTATAAGAACCATCCTCGTACTTCAAGGGATATAATAAAAAAAGAATTATCGAAATCGGTTCAGCCGTTCTCGAGTTATGCGCTTACCAACACATTTTGCGATTCATTTTTATATTAGACTAGCGGTCCGCCCCGGCTTCGCCCGTGGTACATGTTTACGTTTTCTCTAGTATAAGAACCATCCTCGTACTTCAAGGAATATAATAAAAAAAGAATTATCGAAATCGGTTCAGCCGTTCTCGAGTTATGCGCTTACCAACACATTTTGCGATTCATTTATATATTTATATACTAGCGGTCCGCCCCGGCTTCGCCCGTGGTACATAATATTTACGTTTTCTCTACATAAAAACCATCCTCGTACTTCAAGGAATATAATAAAAAAAGAATGATCGAAATCGGTTCAGCCGTTCTCGAGTTATGCGCTTACCAACACATTTTGCGATTCATTTTTATATATAAGAATAAGATTATGTGAAAATAACCAGGAAGGTGAAAAACATATTTACGAAAACATAGTAACATAATATGGCTGTCGCTACAATAATTATATTTCAATTTTATCTTTTTATACCTAGTAGAACTGGCCGACGAATAAAAAAAATCGTATTAGAATAAATACAATAAATTACGGAACAAAAAAAGGATTGTAACTGAATTACACCGTTTTCGACGACGCGCGACGCGCGACGTAAGCGTATAGGTATAGGTACCTACTTTGCTAAAACAAACTAATAAAATTGTGTGTCTGTCTGAAAATTCGGAAAAGCATATTTTGCAAGTTTGTAATTACTTTGATAGTTTACCGATTTATAATAATTGTAATTGTAATTGTATAATATATAATTTGCAATGTGGTGAAATTTCATAAAAATCACGGGCCAATTTTTTGTTTTGAATCCCACCGAAAATATAATTGCGTTATTAGAATAATTAATTACTATACCTACCCACGATCAATTATTACAATATAGTCTCAAATGCATACTAGAGAAATATTGCAATTTGATTCAATTAAAATGCATAGCATACAAAAATAAATTCACAACACAAGAAATTCCGCGCGCAAATCATAGCGCGTGTCAATGAAATCAAGAATGTTTTATATCAAGCCGACGCGGACGACGACGCGACGCCGAACAAAAGTACCTACGACGGACGACCACGCTTCGAGTTGCCAAACAACATGAGTAATAAATTGTTTACAAAAAAAACAAGTTTTCCATTTTTCTGTATGAGTAGACAGAACTTCAAAACGCCACCTGCTACGGTTTATATTATGAACGATTGTTATAAAAATAAAAGTTATATTTGTTGGTGTAAACTATTTTATTGATCAATAATTTTGGAATTTAAAATTGTCAACATTGATTACAATAAAACGCAGTTTTATTTTATTACACTATTGTTTTTTTTATCAAAACATGTATTTGAAGTACCATATAATATTATGCTGATCCAAGCATTTTCACTCAAAACTTATATCACTAATGATTTGTAAAAGTAAATTATTTCAATATACATTTCATAACCAACATGTAAGAATAATTATTATTATTCCTACCTACAACAACAAACCTAAAACACTATTTACTATGGGAAAATAACCAGGAAGGTGAAAAACATATTATTATTTACGATTTCGACGCACTCGACTTTTAGTAAAATATAGTAGGTAAACATAATATTATGGTTTTGATTTTTGCTACTAATATAAGAAAACTGCGTGTTCAAACTACCTACTTGTTTGTCTGTCTGAAAATTCGGAAGTACTTTGGTAGTTTACCGATTTATAATAATATTGTATATATCGTTGTTTAAAAAATATTCAAACACAATAAAATATGATATACTGATTTATCACTGGTTTCAGTGATGAACTGATGAGTCAATTATAGCCACTATACTTTCGTCATACGTGTGTATGATTGATGTGATTTGCAACGTGGTGATATTTCAGAAAAATCACGGGTCAAATTGTCCCACCGAAAATATAACTGCGTTATAAGAATAACTATACCTACGATAAATTATACATAATACAATATAGTCTCAAATGCATACTAGTGAAATATTTTATTTGAATCAATAAAATAAAAAAATAAATAAAAAATAATAATAATACAAAAATAAATTCACAACACAAGAAAATCCGCGCGCAAATCATAGCGCGTGACAATGAAATCAAGAACTTTTGAGCCGACGCGGACGACGAAGGAGCCTAACAAAAGTACCTACAATCATAGGCGGCTCGAGACAAAATTGTATGGCCGTGTTCACTTGAAATAAAACAACGAAAATAGGTACCTACAATAGCGTTAGCAGTACAAAAAAAATGAGCACCACATTATAAATGTCTATTTATACACTAAAAATTATAGAGTATTTCAAAACGAATTCAATTATTATTTAGCAATAATTAGAAAATCCCCGAATTTGCATTCGTGATCGTATTCATAGTGTTTGTCTACACTAATATTATAAAGAGGAAAACTTTGTTTGTTTGTTTGATTGTAATGAATAGGCTCATAAACTACTGGACATTTTACCAATGTTTGCAAGTTTGTGATTACTTTGATAGTTTACCGATTTATAATAATTGTATACTTATATCATTGTTTAAAAATATTCAAACACAATATGATATAGGTACTGATTTATCACTGGTTTCAGTGATGAACTGATGAGTCAATGTTAGCCACAATACTAATCACTTTCGTCATACATGTGTATGAACTATGATTGATGTGATTTGCAATGTGGTGAAATTTCATAAAAATCACGGGCCAATTTTTTGTTTTGAATCCCACCGAAAATACATATATTACTAATTGCGTTATTAGAATAATTAATTACTATACCCACGATCAATTATTACAATTTACAATATAGTCTCAAATGCATACTAGAGAAACATTGCAATTTGAATCAATTAAAATGCATAGCATACAAAAATAAATTCACAACACAAGAAATTCCGCGCGCAAATCATAGCGCGTGTCAATGAAATCAAGAATGTAATTTTATATCAAGCCGACGAGCGACGACGCCGAACTAAAGTACCTACAGTACCATTTACCTTCAGTGTACAATACAGTTTACAGACCTACGACGGACGAACAATAATGAGTAATAAATAAAAAAAAACATAGTTTCTAAGGTCATTAGTTTTATTTTATTTTATTGTTATTTTCTTTGAACGATTGGAAATGAAATTACTCAATTTTTACACAGAACTTTGATTTATTAGAATTATGCTCATTATGCATAAGATAACGAACGCGAATGCACGACATCTAGCGCGTCAATGTCTAAACATCGCCTTTCGTTTAGACATTGACGCGCTAGATCTGTAATAAGTATATAGTCTATGCGCTAGATGTCGTGCTTTATGTCGTGTTTCGCTTGGCAAAAGTCACGCACACTACTGTAGAAGTGTCAAATTTTTCCGGTATTTTACTGTTGTTTTTCTAAGTAAATATTGTAAATTATTGATTAAAAAGGTCGAACGCGCACACATTTCATTATAGAGAAGTGATAAAATGATTAGTTTTAAAGAAATAGTGTCTGTGTTAAGTGTTTAGAGTAGGGTTGTAACGGAACTCCGCCTCCGCCTCCGTTACTGCGGAACTTCCGCAAGAATTTAACCTCCGCCTCCGCATCCGCCTCCGCAAAATTTATGCGGAGTCATATCGGAAGTTCATTTACGATCACAAACAACGCGCAAGGAGCGACGCTAGGCGACGCGGCCGCTCGGCTGCGTGTTTTCAAGTGAAATGGTCGAGAGTTTGCTAATTGCTTAAGCCGCTGCCGCGGGAACACGGCCAAGCGGGTGGTGGGAGTGTGAGTGAATGAATAACAGGAATCAACTTGTCAAAGCGTTCGGTACCGCGTAGTTGCAATTGAGCCGTGATTGTTTTAAGTAATTTTGTGCGTAATTATTAGGTATTGTTATTTAAATAACGTGATGAAGCCGAAAACTAGTGAAATTTGGCAGTACTTTGTAGAAGTAGACGATAATTATAAATTTTCCCAACAAATTTCACCTCCGCCTCCGCCTCCGTTAACCTCCGCATCCGCGGAGGCGAACCTCTTCACCTCCGCATCCGCCTCCGCCTCCGCTAAGTAGGCCTCCGTTACAACCCTAGTTTAGAGGTAATCAAAAATGTATGGAGGGACGGTCGGAACATCAACCTTAATCTTCTTCTTCTCTATAGATACTGCTTTCTGAATTGGTGGTAAATGTTAAAACTGTTAAACTGTTATGACGATTCAAAAGTGCTTCTAGAAGAAGTCTAATTGTATAAATGTTTGAGTTTGAGTTTAAAACCAATAGTGTGAAAATTATACAATAAACATGTAACACATATTTGTTAGCGCGTATTGGTAGGTATTACGTACTTACTACAAATATAATATTTCTTAGATATCTTTACTCGACCAAAGTCAGGAATTTAATTATTATTTGATAATTGAATGATTATTAATACTTTTATCCAATTGATTATTATTAGAATAAATAATTAACTTCATCAATTGATTTACTTTTAAATTATAATTTTACAGGTAAATTATGAGAGCTTTCATAAGTAATTATATTTGCATATATATATATATATATATATATATATATATATATATATATCTACAACGCACCCATTTTACAATTCAAGTCTAAAATGAAACTAGAGTCGCATTTATTTTTGAACATACTGTAAGTGAAATTGCATAAGTGTGAGTACTGTGAACATGCCAGCTTTCCCTAATTGACCGATATGTATAAGTAATCTATTACATATACATACCTATATTTCAGAAATACATACTTGTACAAAGAGACACTAAAACACTAAAAGGACTAAACTTGAAAAAAACATAAGAAAATACTTGATTATCAATGGTACGTTCACCAGTCGCACAAAACAACATCTTAAAACATGGAACATTCCAAAATTGAGAAATCGTTCTGGTGTTGATTGCTCTACAATCTAAACAAACAAATCGATTGGGAACGTGTCTCAAAGAATACAAACAAATATTTGTATTACCTACCTCTGACGTACATGTTCTGAGGCATTTCCTAGTATTGTCAGGAATTGAAACTCACATTGTTATGCATTTATGTTTATTTCTCTATCGTGTACGCTCAGAAATATGATTGAATGTTTAAACTAACTAGAAAGATCCAGGCAATCAAATTACCTCGAATGTATGAAATTACGTTAATTATTATCTAAGCTTATTGTTTTAAAAACAATGTTTTATAATAAACCCCCAATTATTAATTTTAATTTATAAAAAATCACAAAATGCTAAAATTGATCCAAAACACATATTTATAAAATCATTTAAATTATGAGATATCACTCCAGCCACACAGCAGAAAAATGGAATTAAAGATCAACAGTTCCACTCAAATTGATGGCGTAAAATCTTGCTTATCAAAATGGTCTGGTCTGTACCAATTTTGTTTAGTTTAGCTCTCTATATTGATTTATAATTTAAAAAAGCCACATCACATGAATATTATAAGTTACAAAACTTGAATGTTCCGGTACTTCCACGAATCTGTACTCGTTTTTTAGTCTGAGCTGGCAAAATGTTTTTAAATCGGTCAGTCGGTCAGTACATATACAGTGTACACATACAGCATACCTATAAAGAAAATTATTATCCTTCCTACTAATATTATAGATGCGCAAGTTTGGGAGGATGGATGTATGTGCAGGTGTCTATGTTTGTTTCTCTTTCACGCAAATACTACTGAACCGATTACAATGAAATTTAGCACACATATAGAGGGTAACTTGGAATAACACATAGGTAGTTTTATCTCGGAAATCCCACGAGAACGGGAACTATGCGAGTTTTAAATGCGGGCGGAAAGCTAGTATGATATATTCCAAAATTACAGTGCAGGCAAGTAATACATGTTAGTAAATAATAACAATACAAAGTTACCTATTTAAGACCTGACTATAATGATGAACTATGTCATGACGCAATTTATGCTATACGTATGCGGTATAATTCAGTGTTTACTGAACCTTAGCATAAATGTATTGCCGATATTTGGATATTGAAAATTTGAACAGTCCATAAAAGATGGTATGATATCAAGCTTCTCAAACAATGCCACCCATAAGCCATTGTACGACAAACACGCCAACAGCGCGTGATAATTACAGGCATTGTGTATTGCCAAAGTATTGTCCCATACCATATGTGTTAAACAAATTCGCTTGACGATTCCTTTATTTGTGTTATATATGCGTCAAAGCTGTGGTCAAAGTCGACGCCACGATAACACAAAAAGTGATACGCAGATATCTTATTCAATATTATATTCAGCTACGTGTGAAAACATTAGGTACTGATTGGTTACGAACATTTGATATGCTCGCATGCAAATGCAATCAGAATGCTTGATAACGACGTCGATGGTTTATTTAGCGAGGGCTTCTTGAATGGCACGTGTAAAGTGTGTGAACCTGAATTAGTATTTTATTTTATAATAACTCACTTAAAGCTCCACTTGCTTGTTCTTTATTTTAAAAATCATGAGGCTATATGATTTTTCTGTTCTTCTTTAGAGATAAATCTAAACACAAAATCAATTACACATGAGCCATAAAAATTACCTACTAAAAGAAACAAGATTTATGAATAAAATTAAGACAATCTTATCTTATAATTTATGATAGGTATGTAATTAATTTGCTGTTGATATAAAGTAACTACAGCCTTATTTACTTGTTATCAAAATTATAATTATTATTAACGAAAATAATGATGATTCTGTAATTCTAAATGGTATGAAAACACTCGACATTTTCAATTTCATCGAGGAAAACCACCAAGACAAAGCAATTACGCAAACTTGTTAACCTAATTGTCTTCGTTAAACGTGTTAGGGGTTTCCTCTACCAAAACATCGTATTCATCATTCACGCGAGACGAAAATCATCGTTACTAAACGTTCTGAAAACCACCATAATTCGAGAATAAGAAATCAAGGATTTTAGGGAGATAATGGGTAACAGTCATTCACTGCAGGGCAATAGGGAAAGAACATTTTAGATAGTATACCTATATTCGGACTGAAGAAGAAGATGCCAATAATGTACCTTAATCATTTAATGTAAAGTCTGTGAACTTTTATAAGATTGTTTTATGAATTTATCTGTGGGTATCTTCGCTACTACAAAAGCGAATAGAGCAAAAATAACTTAGATACCTATGAGTCTATATTTAGGTAAAGTTTACCAAAAGGCCGAAGTTACCGATCCATCACAAGACAAAAACATGTTACCTAAGTGGTACAAACAATAAGTGCAAAAAAGTGATTGCTGAATACCGACAGCAAATATAGACTGCGTTACGTTCGGTCAAATGCAAGAAATAAGAGAACGGCACTTCTAAAATAGATTTCACTTTCTATCCTTACCTTGGCGGTTTTAACTTTGACTAGGTAGATAGTAGATAGGTTAGTAGTAAAACTTTCTAAAAACGGTTACCTTATAACTAAAAGCTATGTAACTAATTATACGTCTTAATAATAGGGTAGATACTACTGATATGATATTACGTAGGTAAGTAATAATAGAAATTCATGTGCTCAATGAATAGCAATAATTGAATTATCAAGAAGTTAATATAAATAAAAATAACGATTTTCATAAAGCACTTTTATCACAATTTTGATAAGGCTTAGCAGCTAATGCGATAAGTCCAAAATAAAGCAGGCAAGTTATTTTATGTGGTATCTAGGTACCTACTCGCCTGTTTTATGCCGTCACTGATAATTCCATCGGAATAGTTCTACTATCGTGTAAATAAATGATGAAATAATAACACATTTTTAAATATCCAAATATAATACATACATTTATATTTAACTAAAACAATATTTCCGAACTCCGCGATACAGTAAGAAGCAAACAATGAGTTTCTGATAATGTTACTTTAAAAAGGACAATGATTATTAAACCGTCCTCAAATTCCTTTGTTATAACTTCACGTTTAAAATACACGTGTGTGTATCGTAAAATAATTGAACGTAAACACACTTTTATGGGCTACTCTAATGCATAATATCAACATTTCGATATTTATAAACAAAATCATATTAGAATCTTAGACCGGACTCTCAGAGCAGTTTCGTTTGCAAAAATAGCGGACTTAAATCTGACTTCTGATATATATTGTATAGATCCCAGACATCCTATAGACAGATGTTGCCAACCAGTTTTGTGGTCCCCTTCCCCGCACCCCGGTAATTAAATATGGCATACAAAGAAAAAAATAAACATTTCCAAAACATGCCGCGTGGGGTATCAAATGAAAGAGCTTATTGAGTAGATCACGAATATATAGCATACTATAACATTTCTTACACTTTCTCTAAGATTTTTTAGAAAATTTACGAAAATGGTCCATTTTTGAGTTAACTTTAAACCACTTTAGATTGAAAACCCATGAATATATTTTTTTAATTATTATTTTAAATAATTAACAATAGTCCATTGTTTACGATTCAATAGTTCGTACAGTGAAATAGTTGCATGGGGGAGTGGGTGGAGCATTCAAAGATGGCGAGTATATTTTCAAGTTTATGCCAGAAATAAAGGCCTAATACAAAAGTATCGGTGTCAGGGCTTGGAATAATTATCTCTGCACTGTCGTTGTGTTTGACAGAATGAAAAATATGGCAGAACATTCTTGAATCAGCCTCTTCTAAACTTAAATATACTCGCCATCTTCGAATGCTCCCCCCACTCCCCCATACAACTATTTCACTGTACGAACTATTGAATCGTAAACAATGGACTATTGTTAATTATTTAAAATAATAATTTAAAAAATATATTCATGAGTTTTCAATCTATAGTGGTTTAAAGTTAACTCAAAAATGGACCATTTTCGTAAATTTTCTAAAAAATCTTAGAGAAAGTGTAAGAAATGTTATAGTATGCTATATATTCGTGATCTACTCAATAAGCTCTTTCATTTGATACCCCACGCGGCATGTTTTGGAAATGTTTATTTTTTTCTTTGTATGCCATATTTAATTACCGGGGTGCGGGGAAGGGGACCACAAAACTGGTTGGCAACATCTGTCTATAGGATGTCTGGGATCTATACAATATATATCAGAAGTCAGATTTAGGTCCGCTATTTATGCAAACGAACATCTCCTTGGAGCCTGCTCTATCTTGCGAGAAACTCAAAATTTCGCTTACAATGTCATTATAATACCTTTATTACAAAATATAGGCAGTCTTTATTACAAAATATAGACATACGATGTTGATCTAAATCATAATTACTCTCAAGAATTAGACCAAATAAAACAGTTAAGGACCTACGGAACAAAGTGATTATGATTAATTGGTTGAATGAAATAATAAGAACAAGGTTAAACGTTATACGCCCATTTTTTAAACTGAGTTTAATCAGATATACAAACATTATCTACATAGTTTTATGACATTCTTTTATTAAATTAAATAAAGAGATGAGGTGAGTAGTTACATTGACGTTGATAAGATATATACGTAGTTGGTATATCTAGGTTTAGTTCAAACTAAATTTCAAAACCAACTCGAAATATAGTTTATCTAACTAAATTGGAAGTGGATAGATGGCCTAATTTTTTTCAATGATATTTGTGTAGACTAAGGTGGTCAATTAGAACAGTAAAGGCAAACAAGACTAAAAGATAGCCTATAAAGTGTGATTAATATAATGTAAGTGGTTAAATAGACAATATAGATTATATAGACAGTAGCCCAGTAACACAAATACAGTAGATAGACATGTGCTCGTTACCTCGTTACAGTATGAAAGGGGACAATGTTCGTCTACTTCAAATTTTCAATTTCTGACATCTATTTAAAAATCTTGAAAGGTTTTTGAACGAATGACACTTTTTTTTATTTTTTATTGCAATTTGCAACCCCGGCAATGGAGCAGGCGACCCACGTGATGGAAGACACTGTATGTAAATTACCAACTTTACAATTTATAAAACAAATATTTCAACAAGATTCCTTTTTGTTCTTAGCTGAATATTTGACGAGGATTTTTAACGATATACTTCATCTTGAGGTAAAAAGCAAAAGGAAGGAATCAAAATAGTATTGCTAAATTACAACCACGATATAAATGTAGAACTATGAATTTATATTTACATAAGTATTCGATACGGGTAAATATCTGATTCATATGTTTAGAAACAAATTTCTGACGTACACGAAATTTCCACAAAAATCCCACGTCAAACAAACCTACATGAGTTGGTAGTTGGTCATGAGATCGTCATTCGTTTTCCTCTTTCCTTGACCACTTCACAGTGACTTGTAAAAACAGCCAATTCTTTTTCCCTACAAAATTTAGTCTTCGTTTTCCTAGAACCATTTCAAGCATATTTTATTCACATATTATGTTATGGAGTAATTTTTGCAGGAAATATTATATACCTACCTAGGTACTTAAATCGTATCACGAATGACGTTATATACCTACTGATATTTCGTGCATTTATCACGCTCATAGCTAACAATCACGAATTGTGACGTCACCATCCTGTAATTACATTAAATGAATAATTATTAGACGTTTGAAAAAACTGTGAAACAAAGGATACATGACCTTCATGATTTCGTCAGAGTTCTAAGACGACCTAAGATTCGACAGAGGCTAAAGCGAAGCGCTTCCGCAATTTATACACGTCTATATTACGTTGATGTATATTATATATTAATGATATTAAACTCGGAAAGAAACGTATTCATGGAAAAAGACTACACTTTTATTTATCTTCAGGTTCTTAACTGTTGCTACGTTTCATTATCACAAAACAAGTTCTATAATCTACATAATATGTAATTCACCGAGCAAAATATAGGTACACCATTCTAACATTAAATAAAATATAAAAGAAAAATAATTGTCACTTCTTGGTTTAGCAATTGAGTCTACGATTCAGCATTTTAATTATCTAGAATCTAGATTATAAAACTTTATGTAATTACTTACTTAACATAAATTTCCTGTCAATCAAATGATTACAATAACTTATATATCTTAGTATGCAATAGTGCTGTAATAAAAAAATGTTGCAATGTGTCATTTTAAAGTACATACACAGAATACATAATACACTAGCTTTCCGCCCGCGGCTTCGCCCGCGTTTTCAGAGAAATAAATAAATAAATAAAACCCCGCATAGTTCCCTTTCCCGTGGGATTTCGGTAATAAAACCTATCCTATCTCTCAAGTTGGATCGAACTGCACATGGTGTGCGAATTTTATTATAATCGGTTAAGTGGTTCAGGAGTCCATTGAGGACAAACATTGTGACACGAGATTTATATATATTAAGAAGATAGTAGCTAAACGCTACAGAACGGACACTCCCCGCCAAAATTAAACACTTACCTCACCCCGCACGATCAGTCTTTTTCTACAGGGACGATACGCAACGAAGATTGACAACATTAATCAAATTGACTTAAAGTAATTTTATTATTGCACGCCTCATAAGCGAAGCGTTGAGGTGGGTACTACTGTCACTTCGCGCAAAACATCTGATTTTTCAAACTTAAAATGTCTTTATGTATCATACATTTCACTTGTAAGATAATACATACACACACATATTAAGAAAAAACACTATTTTTAACGATCATGATATTTTTGATGTCATTTTTGTTATTTAAACTAGTTAAAAAACAGTTTAAAAAAGTTCTGTCTTGGACGTCCGTGTGTCTGTATGTGCGGATCCTTTTTCTTGTTAACACGATAGCGACCGAAATACTTTACTAATCGAGTCTTTTTTTTTCTCTTACGCTTGAGTATGCTCAGGAATAGAACCCTTTCATTTTTCAGGGTCTGATTCGATGTGGTTTAATTGTTATTAAATAAACAAAAATAATAATTAATAAATATTTATTAAAAAAAAATTATGAGGCGTGCACTTTTGGATTTTCCAAATTATTTTGGATTTGTGATTATCGTTTTTCGTAGAAAATGGTTAGATATTGTGCTCTTTACGGATGTATTTCATCAGAAAAACGCGAATTTTTTTACGCTAGTCAAAAATGTGCCAACCATAAAGCGTTAACTAAGGCGTTAACATATACATTTGCAGTCTCTACAGTGTGACTGTCAAAACGATAATTTTGTATGGAGTGTCCGGGGTGTGGTACATAGTTAATTATTTGGTATACTGCGAGTTTTAAAAGTACATCTATGGTTTTTCTTGTATTAACCAATATGTTACCTAACAAGTATATAATATTCTATATATTAAAGACTAGCTGTTCCCCGCGGTTTCTCCCGCATTGCTCCGCTCCTGTTGGTCTTAGCGTGATGATATATAGCCTATAGCCTTCCCCGATAAATGGGCTATCTAACACCGAAAGAATTTTTCAAAACGGACCAGTAGTTCCTGAGATTAGCGCGTTCAAACAAACAAACAAACAAACTCTTCATCTTTATAATATTAGTATAGATTTCATTAAATGATTTAAAACAAGTATAGAGAATTTAAATAGTAAAGATATCTCATACTAGGTTTCCGCCCGCGGCTTCGCCCGCGCAGTCAAAGAAAAACCCGCATAGTTCCCGTTCCCGTGGGATTTCCGGGATTGCGTCATTTTTCCGGGATAAAAAGTAGCCTATGTCCTTTGTCGGGTATCAAAATATCTCCATACCAAATTTCATGAAAATCGGTTCAGTAGTTTAGGCGTGATTGAGTAACAGACAGACAGACAGAGTTACTTTCGCATTTATAATATTAGTATGGATTATATCTAAGAAGCACCAAATAGAGTGTACCTAGATACCTATATTGGTATATTTATGAAATAACTAGCGGTCCGCCCCGGCTTCGCCCGTGGTACATATTTCGCAATAAAAGGTAGCCTATGTTCTTTCTCAGGGTCTAAAGATTGTCTGTGCCAAATTTCATCAAAATCGGTGGTGGCGGGAAAGCGTAACAGACAGACAGACGGAGTTACTTTCGCATTTATAATATTAGTAGGATTTGCTAATGATACCATTAAAACCTTAGACATCTTAGACAGATTTTGTTGAGATAGCCAAGGCAGAAATATTTATTACAAAGTGACCAAATGCAAGTCGAACTCACACTCAGTTTGGCAATGCTGTAACGGGTAACCAATAACTATAGTATTAGAAAATTTAATTTCATAATATCTGTGGCCGACGCAGAGCCACAAATACTGATTTTTGCATAGTACCACAGAAATTTAAATAACAATTTAGATTTCCATGAATAGTAGCGGTACCTAATACATACATCACAGCCTCAGAAAGTAGTGTGTGTGTGTGTGTTTTTTTTTTTTTGTTATTATGTTAATAACTTAATAGGTACCTACCCTGAGGGTGCGTTGAGTTTGATTACACGAGGAAAACTATATTATCACGTCTCCGAATGAATACGTAGGTAACTTTAGCAAATTACATACTGACATAAGACAAATTAAAGGTATAGCAATGGAAGATAAAAACAATCGAAGTTAGAACGGATTTCCTTATTAAAATAATAATTCACATTAAATATGAATATGACGGAAAAATTATAAATGATAATAGAGAAAACAATACACATATTCATCGAAACAATGGAGCAATATATTTTCTACATCAATGGACTTTTTACCGTCTAAAGAACATCGTTTAAACTGAATTCACATCAATCTTTTCCCATTCTTTATTAGTTAAGTTCTATCTATTAATTATTCTGCGCTAAGATAATACAGTGAATTTAGCAAAGTATAAACCTTTGAATATAAATATTTTGCACTTGCAAAGATTGCTACAACGATGACTAAGAAGTAAATAACTACTTACTAATAAACTCAGACAGATGTGATAGCGATTATCGCAGTATGATTAATACAGTATACCGCAGTCTTCCTGTCATATCCTCACCAGTCACCTAATCACAAAGTACATACACAAATTACGGATTACTTTTATTAGAGCAATGCTCTTTGCGTGCTCATCTCGTGTTCTCGCTTGAGTAGGTACACTGTGAATTAATCATTGAATATGGGTCAAGCGTTTGTTCTAAATTCATACCCGATAAAGCAATAAAATTAGTACGCGCACCTACTCATATATTAGCTTATACATAAATCAGTTAACAACTTTAGTTAATAGTTTACCATAACATGGTAGCCACCTTCTAAAACGCAAATTACCTAAGATTGAAACTATAGCATGCGTAATATTAGTTCAACATCAGTACAATACGCATGTACCTACTACGTGCATCCATCATATTGTATATCAACGATCATGTAAGTTGGAAAATATTAAATTATTAGGAAATATTCTTTGAATTTTCTAACATAAGTGTCATATTATATTGTAAAACGCGAATTCACTGAATAGGTAAGAATAAACATCATAATCGTAACTCACATCTATTTAACAACGGCGATTATATCAGATAATTTATTTTATCTAATCCAACTTCCAAAAATCATATCTAAAGTTGCCTAAAATGAAATTATCATTGACCAAACAGACGGTTGATTTATCTTTTAATTGTATGTTCCAGTAAATTACTAAAAGCATTCAAAAATGCCTCTGATGTCAATTACCAATTTTGTATATATGTCGTGGCCATATCGTAAATTTGGTCATTTCATGATATGATTGGCCATTTCACGAAATGGTCGCATTTCGTGAAATGGCCAATTTAGTTTGGCCACATCATGATGTGGCTTGAGCAGATCAATGATAAGAAATCGTTTCACGATATGGCCAACTAAACGCGCGGTTTTTTCATGAAATGATCAAAATTATTTGATCATATCGTAAAATAGTTACATTAATCATTGGTAGAGGCGCTGCAAGCTCTGTGTTTATGTGATAAGATGGCGGCCGCTGGCGAAAATTTAATTATTCGCAGTTAAAAACTTCATAATTCGTTTAATAACAATATGAAGAAAGTCATAGCAAAGAATTTACGACGGTTCGAGTACTATGGAAAATGTGGATATCTTATATGTATTGAAGAAAAAATGCGTCTTAAATAAAATAATTTAAGACGCATTTTTACTAAAGTATTATAATTGTTTGTTTTTTAAAAAGCGATCCGCTTCTGGCACTCGCCGGCCGCTGCCGCGGCACGCTCGCTTTGCTCGCTCGGCTCGTGCGTTCTTTATTAAAGTCTAACCTAACCTAACCTTAATGTTTTCTATTGCAAAAACCATTCGCTTCTGGCAGTCGCCGGCCACTGCCGTGGCACTAACTTATATGACAATAAACAAGTTCTAAAAATATTCAGAATTTTTTAATGTTTTATGGACTTTATATATTTTATACGATCTGGCCAAATGTGGATGACCATATCGTGAAACGTTGACGATTTAACGATCTGATCAAACCATGTTGGCCATTTCATGAAATGCGACCATTTCGTGAATGGCCACTCATATCATGAAATGATCAAATCTACGATATGACCACGACATATACATATTTTAACGATCGACTGACTTGTATGCGGATTGAGGATATACAGATTTTGCATATGCAATGTGATATTGAAAATAAATGGAATTGGGTTCATTGTAGTAGGTAATAATATTAGTTATTTAATTAATCAACGTTTAAAAGTAGACCATTATGATGTTTCTAGTAGACAAACAACAATATAATAAAACTGGTCTTCATCTAGATTATAAACAATGCACAGAGATGATGTAAACATTAAATATATATAATTATTAATTATTAACAATTAATTCAATTCAATTTATACAATCCCGATTGTCAATAAAAATAAAATATTGGAAGGGAGAATCACAGATCATTTTCAATGGAAACAATGGATATATCAATAGACAGTACCTATGGGTTAGTAGGAATATTAAACCATACCTTTGTGCTTATATTATTATTTTTTTCATCATAAATAGCTATTTATGATGAAAAAAATACCTAGCTAGGTATTTTAAATCTTATGAATAACTTCAATAAGTATGAATCAAGCAGGTAAAGATGCTTTATTGAAAGTAAGTGTAAGTAAATTTAAATGCATTTGACCTAGACGCATCAACAAAACAAAATACAAGTAAGCATAGGTCGGTGACAGAATCGTGTCATGGCCGGACCTTTACTAACTCTGAACGATTATATTTTATTTAAATACACCTTCTCACATTTTTAAATAGAAACATATTTATTATGGGTGTTTGACGTTTTAAATTATGTAAATAATTTGATCTCTATTTTTATTTTTGGCGTAAAGCAGCTGCTTCGAAACCTGTGGTTTTTTGCATATTAAATCGAGTACATAGGTATTCTTTAAATTAATTATGCAAAAATATATTTTTTGTATATCCATTTAGACATAATATTAAATCTTGTTCAAAAGCATTGTTAAAAAATCAAATGTCTACACCATGGAAGTTTTTATTGCTGATCAAATAACAAAATGTATTTTTAATAACATTGATATCTTAAATGGAGAACATTGAACTGAAACAATTTCTAATAACTCCACAAATATTTTGTTTGCATGACGTAAATGTTTCATCACTATTATAAAATCTTAAAACATAACAATCGAATGGAGCGTAAAGTTACTTGTGTTTTATTGAATCTTGTGTAAATTATAATTGATACACATGTCTTACGCTTAACAATAAAGAAGAGGATAAAAATAATACTTTTTGACTTCATACATCGTCAATTGTACGTTATTGTAGTGACCTTATTATATCCTTGCATAACCCCTGGCATTTTAATTAAACTGTTACTTTCGAGTTTTTGCAAGACATCTATGAAAATCAATATTGTTGCAGACGGTAGAAACATAATTTAAAATTTAACGTTTAAATTCAAAAAATATTTTATCGACACACACACACTAATTCATCTTGATTTAAATCGTACTTTAATTTTAGAGAACAATAAGAAAATAAAAACACTGAATTAGGTGGACGATAACGATCTAGACACTAGACTTAGACCTTTTTAAAACAATGATAGACTCATTTATTATATTATGTAGAATTTTTTATATGCATTGGATTTTTCTTTCGTACCGTTTCAAATTAAAATAATTTTGATTGCAATTGTCTTCAAAAAAAAAATAGCAGGCAAGCTTCTTCAAAATCAACTTATAACAAATTATGTATTATAGTTTAACATCTTATTTCAGGTACGGAAATATGTCCTATGAAATCTGTAGTAAAAAGAATCGGACAACAGTTGTTTGCCGCTCTTAGTACCAAGGGCTTAGCAATGCTTGTTAACCATGGCGTCGCTGAGGATAAGGTAATTAAAAATCAAAGTTTTCAAAGTAATCGACACATAATGCATGTTTAATGTTTTTCCGTTAGATAAACAATCGTTAACATTTTTCTCTAACGCTAACCAGTTTAACATGGGAATAGCAATGAACATTGCATGTTACTGAATTTGTGTAAAAATGTAGATGATACATATTATGAAACACCTTCAGAAACTGGAACAGATCGTCTTATATACAAAAAACACCTATCAAATTAATAATGCTTCAACGTATTTTTCCAGCTGAAGGCGGTATACGCTGATCTAGACAACTTTTGTGCCCTCCCTGAGGGCTGTCAGGCGCAGTATCTTCGCAACCCTGTCAACAAACATGGCTATGTTCGTCCCGGAACCGAGCAATTCGATAATACTAAAAAGGTATAAAAAGAGGTATACTAACAATAACTTCTAACATAAAATTATTCTCGGCTACGAGAGGATAAGAAACAAATTAAACTTTTTATAATGCGGTAAATCATTTTCTTATTACTGTATCTACATATTTATAATCGATACGATTTTAAGCGTACAGTCATAGAGCATTTTCTGATCTGTAATTTCCATCAAACTTTATTTTTATATAAATTGTTAGCAAGTTGTTCATATTCACAATCGCACTTTTGTTTAACCATTGATACAATTCCTTTGAATGTTCTGTATACCAGGAATAAGTTTTGCAAGTAGGCAACAGTATAGGTACCAAATCATAGTGATTTGAAATGAGATAAAAACTTGTTTAGAAATTTTAATCTATTTCTGTATGAACCAGTTGCAGGATCAATAATCTAACTATAATGTAAATAACTCCCTAACGGTTCCAAAGCCTATTCCTCAGTAGTATCTAGAATGGAATAGAAAATAATGTATAGGTAACCGGTTACACACGTAGTCACGTAATCCTGATGTTACTGTCTCGAGGAAAATTACACTGTTAAGTTTTAATGGATAATGAATGGATTCTGAAACTTTCCGCATAAAATTACATATATTCTTTTTTCTATGTAAATATTTCATAGTCGCCTGTAAATTGTAATACCTAGTTCATATCCAGAACTGTATTTTTTTATGACACCTGTTAATAATATTCATAACAGTAAAGGTAGTAATAATTTACACGCGCTTTATTTTATACAGCGATAAAATTGCCATTATTATACCTTATAAAAAAAACAATATTATGTTTTTCGCGACATTTAATATTATAATATTATTGGAAGTAAATAACATTTTCTCGAACAATTTTCTTAATAGGCAAAATAGTTTTCAGTATACCTAGGTATGTGTTCAAATGATCGCGGAACAACACATGGAAAACTTGTTCAAGGAAATATTAGCGTACAATAACTCGCTATTGTTAATTGCGTTTTTTTTTATTAATACAGGAATTACGTCATTCGTTCAACATCACGACGCTGTCGGCTGCGTCGATGCCTGCGCAGGAGGAAGTCCCGGAGTTTACTACACACACCGTACCCCTGGCTCATGACCTCACCAATCTTTCTAGAGTCCTCTTGCAAGCTCTGGCTTCAGTCTTCGGTAATAATTATAAAAATTAAAATATACACGCTCGTCTTGTTCCTCACACGCGTAGTCTTTATAAGTATAATAACCTAGATACTAACACGCTTTTCCTCGTTTTATAGTTGTTTACGAGTAACCTAGAAACTTATCGAAACGCCATAAAAGTTGCAAGGATTTTGTTCGCACTTATCATGATTATATTTATGATCATACTTACTCGTGAGTGAAGGATTGCCAGAAGTTTTGAATTGTAAACAGTAGAATCACTCAATGGAAATGAATCTACACATAATTATAATAATAGATTCCTTTCCAAGAAATAATAAACACAGATTACGTTATATGTGCTATTCTATGAATCCATAGTATAAATGCTGTTTGTGTTTCTTGATGTTTGTGCTGCATGCAACATGGATTGTCACACTTTAAATTCCAATATATTTTTTAATCTTGCATAATATTTTGCTTCGTCTCGTATTACACCTTATTTATTTAATATTTTATTTATAAAAAAAAAACAAAGAAAGATGAAAATATCTGTATAACTCTATATCTAAAAAAAATCTTTAAATAAAAAAACATAATCCAACTGACTTCATGTAAGGCGCGCCGCACACCAGGCATACACTTGTGTCTCGATAATTGTGGAGCCACATTTGAAACGCGACACATTTATCGCCCACATATATTTGTACGCGAGCACGCACACCGAGGAAACATTTGTAGCGGGCGCACTTTGTGGCGAGACGTTGTCCGCGCTACACGAATTCAAGATCGAACACGTTCGTTATTTGTGGCGCCACACCAAGAAATCGTCGTCATCAGACGATGATGTTGACATTCTCAAAGCGGTGCAACGCTACAAATGTGCTTCCGATGTGCGCATATACAATACATTTGTAGCAAGCTGAATTGTAGCGCATTGATTGTGGCGACGTAAATGTTCGATGAATGTAGCATGTGGCGCTGGTGTGCGGCGCGCCTAACGCAGTCCATATTCATAATACTTGTCAAACCAGAAATTACATTTTTGTCTTGTTGGTTTAAATGTTTTAAATCTTGTAAATTTCCATTATATAAATATTTTAAACAAATGATAAGGTATCTAAATAATGTATGTATTTTTAAATAATATTGAATGCACCTTTATTCAATTCACACAACGTTTCTTAATCTAGGTAATTCATAGACTTCATAACATACATGCATATATTATGATATTAAATAAATGTTATAAACTAGTTACTAGATAATGTAATCATTAACAACATAGGGACTAAAGTCTAAACACACCGCGCCGCCTTAAAACTAACGTCATATTATTATACAGGATTACCAACATCAGCCCTGTTGGCCTGTCACTCCGGCATGCTAAAGAGCGACGCGGACAGGAACAACCCCTCGTGCATGCAACTGCTGTACTACCCGCCCGTGCCCCCCGAGGACAAGGGGCCCTGTTGCCATGACGCCATCGCCTACACCCGCTGTGGGGCTCACAGTGATCGTTGTACTTTCACGCTCGTGGCCCAGGACTCGGAAGGTGGTCTTGAGGTGAGTTACGATAATATTAATGGATTTCAACGTTTCGATGTTGTACCGACAAATATTTGTGAACTTTATATAATTGGTTAATACAAACATTTTGAAAAAAAAAGATTGATCGAATCTTTTAATCAATTTAAACTTATAATACGGTCTATTAAATTATATTCCGAATTAATAAATTTTGTGAATATTTTCAGGTGAAGTTGAATGGCAGTGAAAAATGGCAAGCCGTAGGCCATCTTCCTGGAGCTATTCTGGTGCAGACTGGAGAACTTCTCGCTAACTGGACTTCCAATTTGCTTCCTGCTATGGTAAGCTATTATTTTGAAAATAACGCAAATCATGATAATGATAAACGCAATCCCAAGTACTTAAAATTTAATAAACGCGTGATAAATATTTATATTACTCTTATTGTAAAGAGGCTTATCATGCAATTTAAATTGCTCCACTCTAGAAATCTATATTCACAGAATATAAGTACCATTACAGCATTTTGTGATAATTATCGCATTATGACGCATCACACTGATTACATTATACTTCAATAAAAAACCGCTTTCAGACGTCATTTGATGACCATCTTATAATAAGTTACAGTCGTTTCTGGCATATAATATGTTATATTGATAATAGAGGATTGTAGAAAAATCTACTCATCCATTCCATACCATGCAACCCAAAACCCCTGCAAACGTATAGGATTGTGTGGGCACAGTGTCATGGTATGTTTATTATGACGAATCCTGCTCTATTTATGTACTCATAACACTACTTTTCTTCCAGATGCACCGCGTGGTGATACCTGATGGTACATACGCGCGCGCTCGCGGCCGGCACTGCGTTGCGTTCTTCTGCCACCCCGACGAGGGCGCCACCGTGCCGACCCTCGCCATGGCCCCCACGCCCGCCCCCCCGACCTTCACTCCCCACACGCACATCACCCTCCACCACCGTCTCCTTAACGCGGCCCATCACATCCAAAAGCGATTCAGGGAAACGTACGCGTGACTAGTACGCGGTAGTGGGAAGAGCGCGACCGCGTCGCGCAAAACATTCGGATGATTCACGCGTTTCGCAACAGCTGCTTTCGCCGAAATGTAATTATTTACTTATTGCGCGCTACGTTTGAAAGTTTGAAGCGACGTTTTATATTTGCATTTATAATAAACAGCTGAGTTGTAGAGACTTCTAGCGGAGTTTATTATGAGAGATTCGCATTGAGTTACTATGTACTACGTGTACTCAATGGATATTCGTGTATTGATAGGACGTTTGTTTATTTCAGTATTGGCACGCGATTCTTCCCACTATTGTAGTGTTTAAATGCGTATAAAGACAATTGAGTTTATGTTACGAAAAATGTATGTGTTACTTTAAGGTACAATTAAAAGAGCTGTTTCGCAAGATAATTAATGTACTTCATAAAGTATTATTACGTATGTACTTACGATGCTTATAGTATTTTTGAAAGTTATAAAATAGATATAAGACGTGTTTGTTTATTTTAGTGCCTATTTACTATATAATATATTTATAGATATTCATATTCGGAGATTCGTACCTTCTTGTGAGACAGCCTTATGATTTTACTACGAATTAAGGTAGCATTTGCGACTAACTTGCCGAAAAAAAATCTAAGAATAAATATTCATCATTCCCAAGTACTTTAAGGCATTTGTGTACTGTATTAAAAGTTATATGAGAATTTTGCTTTTAGGGTCTTTTGATAATTGTTTTCTCTCGACATTGAATTATATCATGTTACGTAATTTAGCAATTAGCGATGTGATTACAGTTAGGCAATTCTAATTCTAAACTCTAGTACCCATTGTTTTAAATCTATATAATCACGCCTTTTTGCTTCTGCATTTTCTAATTTTAAGATTTTATTGGTATCATTTTACATACTTATTTTCTATGTATACCTATTCCTAATATTTATTATGCGTATACACGACTACATACTTATAATTTAGTTTAATCGTGTGATAAATGTATTAGCTCAATTAGTATCTGTACTTAGATTACAAAATATAATTTGACAACGAATCATTTAAATCGATATTACCAAAACAATGTACTTAATTAAACCCCAGTTTCGACGAAAATGTACGATGACGGATAAAAATAATTAAATGTTTTTTACTTTGTTAATTTTGAACACTGCCAAAAGTACTTACATTTTAGTGAAGATATATTTAGTGTACCTACTCTTTTATCAAAATGCTTTATTTCTACGTGTTATTCAGGCCAATTATTGAAAATGAACCAAACCATCTAATGGGCCAATTAAGAAGAAAAGTGGGTTAGGGGATAAAATGCACAAACAAAATGCGAGTGGACCAATCATATACCTCTGTTATACAAATTACTACAAATTAATGTACTTGATTATTTGCTTTCTATCACGAGTTATGTTATGTAAAAGTTTTTTAAATTTTTTGAAATAAAAACTGATTAGGTACAAAGCGACTATTATTTTTATTCCTTATTTCGGTTTAATTCTATAGGTACTAGCTGCGCCCCGCGGTTTCACCCGCGTGGCTTGAAACCTAAAGAATGTGCAGTCATAGTCGTTGGCAGGTATAAACAGGTATGTCGGTACCAGTTACTTTCACTTGATAGGATGATGAAAAAATAATTATGTCAGCGCTGTTTTATTACAAAATTGTTTTATTATCTCGAAACTGCAATTAATAAAACATGAAAATAAAAGATTTTTTAATAATTAATTAAAAAATATCCTGTCCAGGAATTTCCCAGTCAACCCATTTTTAATACATTTTTAATACACTAAATTTATTATAAAATTGGTCTCATTCTATTATCACGCCGGTGCAGGTCGACTTATGTTCGGATCTTAGACCATAACTAACTAGGTATCTTCTTTCATATTTTTTCAGCCAGCACGCCAATAATTAACTACCTAGTAAAAGTATTAAACTGATTAACCAACCTGAACAACCTATTAATGTGATATTAATATACTTTAACAGTTAACGAGCTATCCCGGCAAACCTTACTTAGGGGTATGAAAAATAGATGTTGACCGATTCTCAGACCGATATGCACACAAAATTTCATGACAATCGGTACAGCCGGTGGCAGCATTGACCATGGTCACATTGATCGGTAACACGAGAATATAAATGAACAGAAAAATCATTTAATACCTACAATTTACAAATAAAATTGATTATAGATAGACCTTAGAGGAAAATGCTTGTCACAATATTTGCTACACATTGTATGTAGGTACAGCTAATTCATTTAGGCCTTTAAAAGTTGCCGCCAGCGAGGACAGTTCTAGTGGTGGGCCTGGAAACGGGTATCTGCTGGGCGGGACACGAGTTGTAATCGTCAAAATTACCACAAAATCTGTTGACATTCGTTGTACAGGCCCTTTTTAAAATAATGTCTATAATTGAAAGATGTGTTCCTAACCAAACTTTTTGTCTTCCTCCTGATCGCATTCACAACTAGCTATATCTACTGAAATATATTGATACCACGCTATTATTACAAATCCACCCACGTAAAACTTACTCATTGCTGCGTGTGATTAAGAACGTAATAAACCATAATAAACTGATACGAAACTTCACGCGTTTTCAGTGTAGTACAGCAAAAAACGAATGATACAAAAGAATTAAATTAAAATTAAAAACACATTTTTTATAAAAACAAAGTGCAAAGTAACCATTGCCCTCTTGTAATATGTAATATATCTTTTTCAATAATAATTATTTGCAAAGTAGGCAACGTAATATTATTGTACAATATGTTAGTTAGGTCAATTTTCGTATATCACTAGGTATGTAAATACATATATTATGTACTTTTTAAAATATGTATATTTTAATTGAAACTCATCGGTGTGTTTAACTCTGTTGGGGGGAAAGTCGAATCACTGAACTTGTGCACGCAATGTATAAAGACGCCTATTTTAATTTCGCTGCGACACAATCGCCACGTTATTTTTGACTTTTTATTTTGATATAGTTCGCGTGTGGTCGGTCCCGTCAACCTTTTGGCGGGAAAGTCAATATTAGTACTAAGCTGACGGTAGCCAGTGCAACACTTTATAGATAAAAAAAACAATCAATATATTAGCCAAATAACAACATCAACGTCTCAGGACAATATATGGTAAGAAATATATATTTTTTCAGTTTTTCTTTCATTTTAACTAGCAGAACAATTAAAAAATTTCGGGAAAGTAGGATTTTAAACTAATTTTGAAAGAAACTTCTAAAATTATACTCTCATAAAAAAATAATATACACACACTTGATGAATTGTACAAGCAAAAACTCCAGCAATCGTTTTTACTTTCATAACGTAACTATATTTTATGAACATGTACGCATAAGGTATAAAAATAGCATTTTTTATTTCAGAAAGCACTTTCTAAAAAATTATAAACTCTTCACGTACCTCTATAAGTACATTTCATTTTCGAATATCTCGTGTTATTAACTCTACGCTGAGAATATACCTACGATTCGCTCTACGATGAAATTACAGGTCCAATGCACATTTTATTAATTTCTAAAGGACAATAATATAGTGTATGATGTATCCTATAGTAGGTACCAGAGGATAATCTTCGATATTTTTATAATAAAATTATAGTGAAAATATTAATAGATAACATGATTTAATTTTTTTACCCCTATGAAAATTGAATTATTTCAAAATTTTTATGGAATAGTTACTGCTCTAACTTGGAAAATTTCAGTAAGTATCCAATAACAAACTATTTCCGTAATCCGTAGTGATGTCTTGACTTTTATTTTATCAAAACTTTATGAAAAGTCTTCGGTTTGAGGTGCCCAGGGGCGGCGCTTAAGTTAAATCTGGCTTAGGAGAGTTCAATCCATTTTACGAATGTTTGCAGATTTATGGCTATATGGTTTATTTAACCTGCGACCAAAATGAGTAACTTCTTAGCCTCATATTATTAATTTCGAATAAATGTTTGAACTTTTTCTATAGCTATCTTATATTAGCTTCTTCTTATGCTAGCTTCTATTTAACTATTACTATCTTAAATAATAATTGTGCATCAATATGTTTTTGTTTTTATTGGCTAAGCATATTCAAATGCATAACATTGGACATAGTAAATATGTTGTAATTGTAGATATTCATTTTTGTTATCTCTCACTGTTGTTGCAGATGTTCTTGAATTCAATGTTTTAATTCATTTTACGTTATTGTTAAAATTTTCTCATGTTAGGTATTAAAATAATATTTTCGCCGCCAGTTCGTATCGTAGTTTTTAAAATATTTAACTATTGTTGGTGTTGTGATAGTTTTCATATTTGCGAAATGTTTGAAATGAAATCGATATTATTTCTCAATCACTCTCCTCTCTATTAACGGTGTATCACGCAGAGGACACGTGAAACTCACATTCATTACGTGTTCGGGTACGGATTACCCGCTTTTATCAATTATCACGACTATCGCAGTCGTATCAACATGATCTGATAACAATGTCTGGCAATATACGCCAAAAATAGAGCGACGTTATTTTAACTATCGTAAGTAGCTACTCTACAGGAATCTCAAGTGTGTTATGTGTTTGAGGGAATTGATGTCACTATTCCTGTCGAATATCGTTAATTAGCTGTAAAATAATTGAGAATTTTATTCATTACATCTTTACGCGTAACAGGCAGGTATAATATTGGACCTACTGACCAGGTAGTAAAGGATTAACTAGAACTAGTTCTATTTAGTGAAGACTACTTATACCTACGCAAAACACGACATAATAATAGAATCGTTTGATTGAAATAAAATACATTGAAGAATGTAGCGTGAACGCATGATTCCTCTAAGAAGCGCCGAAACAATTATTCAATTGAAACATTTTGTAACAATCGGAAATAAATTAATGATTTTCATAAAGATAGTACAGTCAAGTTTTGAACAACATCGAGTTATTACTCTGAGTTCAGACCAATGAACAACATTCAACTGCCGAAAAATATGCCTTTTTCTCTAGTAGTAGGTACCTAGTTTTTCCTGTCTCTATACAATCGATTAGGGAGTACTTAAAACACTGCTCACTCCTTTATATAAACTCCTAATAAAATCTTTATTATAATATAACAACGTTTTAATTGGACTTGGATACAAATATTTCTTGATAACATTTAACTGGTTTAATCTAGGTTTAAAGTCAGACGAGTGCAAAAGATGGACTCATTTGCGTTTGATATGTAAACAAAGTAAATATATTGCGCAAGACACGTTTCAACCGACAGTTGGTTACTTCTAAAAAATTGAAAGTAATACTGAAAATAAACCCAATGCTTTATCTATGATGAGATGATATTATAATATATCATTTTTTGTCGAGAATCATCTCTTTGTCTATAAATTATTCTTCAGTCACAAATCTCCACTAAATGCAAAGCGTATTAGGGACCTACATTCTACATTGCTGTGTCGGCTGGCCAATAAAATTCAACGGTGATACCTACCTACCTAGAAAAGATTTTTTTTTCTCCATTAATAAACTATGAACAATACTGCATTAGAAAACGTTACCCTTTGTGTGCTTTTTTCAACCAATTTCAAATAATATGTAGCTGACCGATTTAATTTCAGGGCGACAAAATAAATTCCTAGAAAGGGCAAGGATTAGCCCTATTCCTATACCATAAACCCAATGTATTGCAAGATTTTTCCATAATTAATTTAGGTATAAAAACAACTAACAATTCAAGCAATTTTATTTCATTATATCGATAGACGTCGCGTCAGAGAATACGAGTAGAGAGATAAGGCAACCGGCTAAAACCAGCGCACGCACCGGCCGCAGGGGGCCGCGCACCGCTTCACACAGCGCACACACGCGCACACGCACACACACCAGCGCACACGCGCACGCTGATAACACTCACATAGTATACTCGTTCAAACAAGATAGATAATGAGTGCAATGTGTGTTATGACGCGCTGTTTTGCAGTGTTTATTCTGGTGACTTTGATGTCTATATGCAATTGTTCTAGACAATAGACTTGTGTGTACATTCCAAAACGCAATTGGCAACAAATGCGTATAGAACGCAGTACAGCATTCTCATGAAAGTGCAAGAAATACATAGTTATACATATTGAAATAAGTTTTGTGTGCAAAAGTATAAAATATTGTTTTAGAATCAATTAAATACTTAAAATTAAAGATATAGCTTTACATATCTAGTAGTAATTGTTATTTCTTATTAAATATTGAAATTTTAAAAACCAAGGCAAATAAACTGTTATCGCAAAATCTGAGTCTACAGTGACTGCCAGAAATTCATAACAATATCACGTTACATCATGACAATACGGAAAAAATCTGCCAGAAAAGGTACCTATTGCTAATAAAGTCGAATCCCCAGTGAAGACTGAGGTCGCATCGCATAAACACGACGATATCAGGCACCTATTGAACTAAGGCCTATCGTTCCGGTATTTACTGGACACCGGCCGAAGCGAGCGGCTGCTGATAACGTTACCACATTATTTACTTCACACCACATTCTCAATCAGGCATCTGCTTAGAACGCGCGAATTTTTAACTCATAAAATTTCATCGGTTTTACATAGTCTTTCAAAATAGCAATCCAAAGAGAAGTGCGTACAATCTATTATCTAATTGTCGGTTTAATATTGTACAACAAAAGCCGCATTCGCAGGGGACGATCCCTTATCAGTGATATCAATATAGGAGACGTTTTATAAGTAGGTAACGCGCTTGCCACACTTCATTAGACACAGCGACCGCGCAGTGACCAGTAGTAAAAAAATCTATTTATCATACCGTAAAAAAAGTGCAACATGTTGGTATTTCCGCAATGGAGACCGGAATTGTCTGGAGATGGCTGTAGGGTACAACGTTGGATATCAACTGAAAGATTCGCACCTTACTTAGCCAGACCTGTGCCACTACCACCTTTACCAGTACAGGTGCTTAATTATTCAAAACAAAAACGCAAGTACTTTTCAGCGACTTCGAATTTTTTTTATTTATTTTTATTTTTTATCTATTGTAGATTGAGGACGATGAATCATCTGGAAGTTTATCACCGGAACGGCCCAATGATCTTGGGACAAAAAACGAGTGTGTTTGCGAGTGGAGAGGCTGTGGAGCGAGGTTTGAAAGCGTTGCGCGTTTGTCCGCGCACGTAGCACGTATCCACGCGCACCCCCACACTGATGGCTTCTTCTACTGCTGCTGGAAGGGATGCACACGATCGCAAAGAGGCTTTAATGCAAGGTAAATATTTGTGTAGTTTTTTGTGATCGATAAAAAAAAATATGAATCTCCCTAGTTATGCTAATCTTTTTTTTTTCAAAAAAACATTAACAATATCATTCATTAATTTCTGTTTTCTTTTACAGATATAAAATGATAGTTCACATGAGAATACACACGAATGAGAGACCTCATACGTGCAACCAATGTCAGAAAAGTTTTTCAAGAGCGGAAAATCTCAAAATACATTTACGCTCGCATTCCGGGGAAAAGCCATACGTGTGTCCATATGAGGTGAATATTTCCTAAAATTCTAAATGAATCTGCTGATATTTTTGTTAAATAAATAAAAAAAATAAAATATTCAAAAAAACTAAAATTATTATTCTTTTTACAGGGTTGCGGTAAAGCGTACTCCAATTCGAGCGATCGCTTTAAACATACGCGCACGCACAAAGTAGACAAGCCATATTGTTGCAAAGCACCCGGCTGTAACAAACGCTACACGGATCCGTCCAGTTTAAGAAAACACGTAAAAGCATACAAACACTTTACAAATGACAAAGAGAATCCCAAGCAGGAAACACCAAATAATAGTACTGTTAAAGGTGTATCACCCATGCGTGAAACCATTTTCGTACCGGAGCCCACATCACCACACCACAGGGTAATAAGCCCACAAAGAATTATATCACCGACGTATCCTTACGCACAAGTACCAGAAACATTTACACCAATCAATTACATGACCATGATGGACCCAGCCGCTTATATTCGCTCGGTAGAACCCGTTTACACCAGAGTTCCCTCACAAGAAATGTCCTTTACCGAGTACTCATCAATGTACGACCACGCATACAGAAGCTATTACTCGTCAAGAAACGAATACCCCATTTTAAGACCAATTGTCAATGAAAATGTTTTTCCCTACGAAGAAACCAGATTAGATGAATCAATGGAAGAAGTGAGGTACATAAAGAATTCAGATAAGTTAGAATATGATTATGAATCTGCGCCCTTGAATTTGATGTGCTCGAAACGCTCAGAATACAAACCCATCGATGAACTAGTCAGGCCAGAATTACCTTTAGATTTAAGTACCAAAAGCTGACTGTTAGGTTATTTATTTGCGTAAATATACACTTATTTATATTTGATTGTTTTATTATCCTTACTCGTCTATTAATTTAAAATTAGATGACAAATATTGGTGTAACATTGTTCTCGTTCATTGTATTCAGTACATTATAACGTTATCGAGAAGTTATCGTTGTGCAAATTCTATTAAATGCGTTACAAATTTCGATACGAATGAGTTATCATTCTAAAAAGTTATTGCAATGAAACAATAGAATTTGGTACAAAATATACTTTATTTCCTTCAATTGGTTACAGCGATTATTGTACATATATACAGATTTCTGAAATTTATTTTTATCACGTTTTCTAAGTGTAGTAATAAAATAAAATTCACAGAAAACTAGAAACACATTAAGTCATCGATAAAAATACTTTCTTAATAAGTAGCATAACAAAAAAGATTGAAAATAGTCATAATCGTAAAAACCTTTCAATATTATACTTTTTATAAGAAATTACTAAAAATTATTATGAAACATACATGTATCTAACTAGGAATTTCGAGATAGTGAAATATATTTTTGCCTTCATATGGCTTTCCCGCTTTATCAATATGTTTTAGTTTATAACTGTAAACTATATTGACCATAACAGCAAAGCCACTTTGGTCGTACATTATTTTAAATGCAGAAATAAAAAACTATAGTAACTACATAGTACGCCATTTTAATAGGCAACATTTGACAGTTCAACAAAATTCAACAACGTAACCTAGTAACGACGACATAGAATAATATATTACATATTTCGTTTTGTTAGAACTGCACATTTGCTAAACTTTTTTCAATTACGATTACATATTTATAATAATAATGACCGATTCAAGTAATTTTAAGATTTGAGTTTTACTGATAAACCATTCTAAACATAATAAACAATTTCTGATTTAAAGAACTGACGTCGCTACATTTTATGACAATAAACCTTTTTTCTTTTTAAATACCAGAGACGTTTCTCTAAAAATCGAAATCTAACATCTAGAATCGAATGCATTGATTACTTATGAATAAAAATCATTATAAATAAATAAATGCGATGTGTTTTTTTAATTATGTAGATACTTGTTCTATTTTGCTCCTTAAATTTACGAAAGAAAGTATATTACTGGGACAGGGATTCCCCTGATGAATTTTAAAATTGACATGTGTTTCAAGTTCGATTGACAAATGTTTTAAGTCCGTATCGATTAATTCACTATAATCGATGTTTTCAAGTAGGTTACCTCTCTTCGAAGATAAAATTGATAGACGTCAAATGTTGCCTATTAAATTGGCTCGACTATAATAATACAAATATTTTCTTGAACAAAACGTGATTTCAGTACAAGTCTTTACAATTAAAAAGGAAACAACGAACCAAACTATTCAGTACAAAACATCAATTTACTTCCAAAAAAGTAACCAAATAAAAAAATCCGCAAATTCTTCCCACTATACGTGATACGTTAACATTTCTTGTACGCTACGCGCGCACGAGTTTTGCCATCCCCTCCGCGATCGTGTTGAGCGCAACGAGATCCTTCTTGGCCGTTTCCATGAGATGCGCCATACCGCGCTGTTGTAGTGACAAAAATTGTTTCACGTCTTCTTGCGCACCTGTGTTGACGAAAATATATTTAAAAACTAATATATTTAGATACAAATAAAATAGTACATAATGTGGCAAATGATAAATGAGTATTTACTATTTACTACTATTACATTAACGTTAACTTGTGAAATGAATACTCGTATAAATTTTTCTTGAAACAGAAATCTGGGTTAAACACAAATGTTGTGTATACTTACTTGTACTGTTTCAGTGCTTCGTGTTAATAATTTAAGTACTTACATAAAATAAGGTTATTTTTAATTTGTTTCTGAATTATTTCGTCTATGCTTTATAAGATATAATATAATTTATTTTTGTATTCTACCTTCAAGTATGTATTATTTTATCAGTCCAAAGTCCATAGCTCAGAAATAACAAAGACATGTATAACTTTGTAGCAAAATTTTGTATGCGTTTTATCAGTACCTGTTTCGCTGTATTGGCTTTTTACAAAGTCGCTTTTAATAACATTATCTATGTAAGGACGTCTTAATTATTATAAGACTATTCTAGGAAATAAATAGAAAAGCTGTTGTCCTCAATTTAAAATACTCTTATTCCTTTTTGATCGACAAAGTGCACTGCGACTTTCCTTCGAAAACAAATTTAAATACAGGATAGTTAAGCCAAAATGCCGTTAGCAGACAATCCAAAAGTGATAATCATGTTACTTTTAATGGCCGTTGATCGGAAAATACGCTTGGTTTAACCCATTATATTTCGTAACCGTAATATTAAGGTACCTACTTACTAAAATTAACATTTAAGAAATAAGCAATACACATCGAATTGTCGTTTATTTTTCAGTGTCATGTTTGATTAATCACAAAGCAGCAAAATATATTATAAAACGAAGCCAAAAAATCGAAGTGTGATAGCCTCGTTACGTGTGTTCGAAACAGTTTCTTTTTCATCATTATTAATTAGACAGAAATAACACTGACATAAATTAAAACTAAGCTTATCTTTCTAAAATTTGTTTATGTTATGACTATCCTGAGAATTAAATTATGTTGACTTATGTTGAATATAACACAATTACTTCCGAGTTCCGACGTATCAACTTAAAAGATAAAAAAATATTTTCAACTCAGTACTTTTTATGGTAAAACAAAACGTAGTTTTTATAGTCAAATTAATCAAATAAATATGGTTAGTATTATTTCAAATATAATAGGTACTACTCCAAAAAATATCCAAAGAATACTCCTCACCACCCTAACAAAAAGGAACATTAATATGATTCATTCAACTACTTTCCTGCTGTACAGAGTACAATGTCCATATTCGCGATAAAATATAACATGGTGAGTTCTTAGTAATTGCTTACCCGGATCCAAATGATATCTTTCGTGAGGTGCGCCCGCACTCGCGCTGCGTTGTAAACGCACCGCGCACAAGAGCTCGTTCAAACGACCCTAAATGCAACAAAAATATCATTAATCGTAACTTTTTTGAAATATTGTATAAAACAGTTTGTATCTATATAATTGTTCTATTCCCACGCATACTTGAGATTCATAAAGACCACTTAAACACACTTTAACGACCGCAGTCGGACCCCTTTCGCGTAACACAAAATTTAATAATAATCAATTAGTATTATTTTCAGTCCACTCATGTTTTTTTTTTCTTTCCCATTTAGTCACAATGACATTACATAATTACTTTAATCAATCTAATTATAGTGTGCTATTTTCAAAACTTTGGAGTTTTAACTTAGATTATAAGCTAACGATTTTTTTTAGTTTATGCATCTAAATGTTCCAATTTCAACAGAGAAGAAATATGGGCTAGCATTAAGTCCATAACCAATGTACTAGATATACAAAATCAGTTGATGTTGACCAGGAGTGGTAGTCTACCAGGAGTGGTACTACCACTACTACCACTGGTAGACAAGTTCTTAGTACGGTAAAGTTTAAAAAGCAACTACAACGACAAGTTTTGTAGAAAACGTGGTAGATGGTATAAATATGAGGTTTCAAAAAGTGCTAAAGTCTAATCCAATAAATAAATGTTTGAGTTTGAATTTTGCGTTTGCGCTGTATAAATGCATTTAATTTTCTAACAGTGGTTCTTTCTGTTTCGAAATTTATATCTGCACAATACCATAGAGACATGTGGGGTCATCAAATTGTAGAACTGATGAAATTCATTCTTTTTTTCATGTGCTTTATTTATTTATTTATTTATTTATAATACTTCATTGTACAAACATGAAAGGACAAAGCAGAAAAAAAAAGAACAAAATTACAAAGGCATCATTTGTACAAAAGGCGGCCTTATTGCTGAACAGCAATCTCTACCAGGCAACCTGGTAGGAAAGGAAATGTAAGAAGGTCGTGGGATAGCGCAAAATAAATGACTATAATTACAATTACATAATATAACAATACATTGCAAATAATGTAAAATAGACACATTTACACACATATTTATATAAACTAAATATTGCATATTATATACTTCAAAAATATGTAGGTACATACTAAAATACATACATAAAATATTACTAAAATACATATTGTACATACACATACATAATATTAAATACATACTAAACATACACATACATATTACAAAATACATACTATACACAAGCCATAGTACACAGATGATAAGACATTCAAAAACAATGGTTACAGTTACAGATGTCAGCAAGCAGAAACAGAAAGGTAGGGAAAAAGCTACAGTAAGGAAAGGTAGTGATCTTTTAATAGTGATTTAAAAGAGGAGAGCGTTTTAGCGCGTCTAACACTCTCAGGTAAAGCGTTCCAAAGTTGGATAGCACGAACAGTAAAAGAGTTGTTGAAAAAATTGGAATGGTGGATAGGAGTGCATAGTAATAACAGGTTGGAAGTGCTTTGTGTTCAATGCTTACAACTCGGTAAAAGGGTTGGCAGATAATGCAGTCAATTCAAACTCAAAAAATTAATTACTCACATTATATTTACAGGTGCCTTCTTAGTTAAGAATATCTCCCTAGTAGGTATTATTAATAGTAAATCTTGAACAAAAATATATAATATAAAGTGTCATGTTGATAAACAGGAATACTCTTTAATTCCTTAATTATGTAAACTCAACATAATTGTATAAAATATATTAATCCGTTAATGATTGAATTGTGGATGTTTCCATAGACATATACGATGTATGTGTTATAAAAAGATCAAGAAATTGATAACAATCGTTTATTCGTGACATTCACCTGCAATACCAGTTACAACCGGTTAATTAGATAAGAATATTATATTAATACCACTACACGCGTCAAAGTGGTGGCTCTAATGCAATTAAATACCAATAAAGGAAACAAAATCACTAGAGGATTCCAATTTCCATTATTACGATAGCAATTATTACACGAATATATGTAAACACAACAAATTGACGAAGCTTTGACTCAGTTTTGACTCAAACAAAAATTTATATAATAAGGGTGCTTTAAACTTTCGAGCAATTACTCATTATGACTGATGAGAGGTAATTCTGATAATGTAAAATTAATACGCAGCTGGTGATTGCTGTTGTAACTTGTAACAATTATGAGTCATATTATAATTGACCATTATAATTTAAAGTATCATAATGTATCTTAATTCGATAAACGAAGTACGATACTAAAATCAAAATTATCCAAGCTCACTATAGGTACGTGTATAGTTCACACTTTGTACATAACTTAATGAATTTTTTTGGGTAAAATTGTTTCCTAGTCAAAAATTGAATTTCTTCTCCGTCATATATCCTGAACATACATTCCATATTTTCAAAAGCAGTTCCTTTATTTCTCGTTATTACTCAAGTAGAACTCAAATTAAATTTAGAACTGCCACTATAACCTTCCTTAAAAATAGCAGATAATTTAGTATCTCATAAAACTCGTGGATCGGATTTATAGACTTCAGGCGCTACGCACAGCCCTACCACGTACTACATACAATGTCTAAGCACACGTCTGGAGATAGCGACTGATAAGCATCGCGATAGTGAACACGCGGGCTGCGAGTGTAACCAAATATTTCAGCCAAGGTCGTGTAAAGTCGCCGATTTATTGCTGATATGTCTGCCAGACTATCTGGTGCAATCGTTTACTACGTCACCGACTTTGTAATTCAGTGAATTAATTCAAAAACCCAAAAATTTAAAGTTTCATACGATAAATCCGTATCTGTATCTGGTGCGTCCGACCCTAAATTAAAGGTGCATGATATATTGAAGGGAAAATAATAATTTAATTCCGAAGACTTGCAAACAACCCCTCGTCCGCAATTGCCTTGCCCCTCGTTCAAAAAATGAACTTACCTCATTAATAGATCAATTATAGGCAGCAAATATTATATTTTTTATGTAACAAATGAAAATGAAAAGGTGTACAAAATTTCAAACCGAGTATTTACAGAAAATGTGTATTAATTTAATCGTCTAATGACTAAACAATATTTTCGTAATCATTTTACGAAAATATCAATGTTGAAGGATATGATGAATATTGGTTTATACGTATTTGCAGATCACAATGATTTTTTTACACATGCTATCTATAGGCATATCAATTCAAGTACGTGAACAAAAGAGTTTTAGTTAGTCTACCTACTCAAAGATAAAACACCGATTTAAGTTTTTTTTTTAACATTCCCACATTGAATGATAGACGAATGCGTGATAGAATGCGAAAATCCGCGACACTTCATCATATTATTATGATAAAAATATGAAAGCTAGATCTATCACCAAGTCTCTTGATTATATATTTAGATGTAGATCGTTAGATTAGACTAGTATTTTTAGTTATTACTAGCCTACTAGGGGGTTCATTATTACTGATATTATAAATGCGAACAGCGAAAGTGTGTTTGTTTGCCTTTCTTTTATGTCGTAATGAGGCGATTTTATGATACAATTTTTTGTTTAGAGATAGTGTTAGATATAGAGGTTAATTTTTACCACGGTGAAACATCTCTTACACATGTAAACTTTATCTGGATATTCGGGCAAAGGCCTGGGCCGAAATCTAGTCTCAATCTATATTATATTGTGCTTTTATTATGCGGCTCAGTGTATCATGATGATGATCTTCAAATTGCTTTCATATTATGTACTGATAAAATATAAAATTTGTCATCTAATTTTTATAACACAACTAGCGGTCCGCCCCGGCATCGCCCGGGGTACATATTTACGTTTTTTCTACACAAGAACCATCCTCGTACTTCAAGGAATATAATAAAAAAAGAATTATCTAAATCGGTTCAGCCGTTCTCAAGTTATGCGGTTACCAACACATTTTGGGATTCATTTTTATATTATAGATATAGAATGTATAATGTATAACACAATGATATAAAAAAATACAGTTTCTTTATTTTGCCAACCGCAGATTTTTGAATAACTTTTTTATTATTTTAAGAACATAAATTAAAACGAAAGAGGTGGTGATGACGTCATACATATGGTAGGATAAATATGTATATACCTTTACCAAATTTTGACCAGATACGTATATAGAAAGTTCAATTTTGACCAGATACGTATATAGAAAGTTCTAACCTCTTTATTACTATGACACATTAATTTTTATATTAATTTACTCGATTTATTAAAGTTTCTTGTAAATTCACAAATATACGACTATAGTCGATATCCGACCCTTGGGTCAAACAACTACCTTCACTTATCTAGTTTCACTGGTTGTGTAGTACACAATAGGTACATTTCTATTGCTATCAATCTTTTTGTACTAATTATAATTTTCACCTACAATTCCTCGGTACATATTTTGTTTTGCTACCTTAATTGAGAGGGTCTGGAAGGTACGGCAAAATCGTTTTTTATTTCTGCACAATTTTTTGAATTGTTTATTTTTTTCTGCAAAATAGTTGTCTCAATCCTGTTTCCCCAGAATAACTTTGAATTAAAAAACTAGTATAATTAAATTCAGTCTCTGTCAACAAACAATCCTAGAATAAAAGGTGACTCGAAAAGAGGACCAAAGGAAAATTTACCAAAAAATGTATGATAAATATCTACAAAATATCATAGTTACATTATAAAGAGGCGGAGCAGCTAACTGTGAGGCTAATTCTTGCAGTCTCGCCCGCGAAGCCTCCTCCTCTGGACTGAGAGCCGCACCAACTCGACCCACCACTTCTTGGCGTGCAATAATCTGCAAATGAATAATATTAATCGTACTACGTTTTACCGCAAATTATATTTTTATATGAACATTCTTGATTAATTTGTTATCTGAATAAGTGTTATAAATATCTTTTTTTTCAACATTCTTGTAAAATGAGCTTTCGCTCAGCGTGTCCGACGTGTCCGCCACTGCTAACACCCACACATACCTGCAGCAGCGTGTGCCGGAGCGAGTGCAGTCTAGCGGCTAGCTGCGCGAGCGTGGCGGCGGACGCGGCGCGGCGCGTGCGCAGCTCGCTCAGCGTGTCCGACGTGTCCGCCACTGCTAACACCCACACATACCTGCAGCAGCGTGTGCCGGAGCGAGTGCAGTCTAGCGGCTAGCTGCGCGAGCGTGGCGGCGGACGCGGCGCGGCGCGTGCGCAGCTCGCTCAGCGTGTCCGACGTGTCCGCCACTGCTAACACCCACACATACCTGCAGCAGCGTGTGCCGGAGCGAGTGCAGTCTAGCGGCTAGCTGCGCGAGCGTGGCGGCGGACGCGGCGCGGCGCGTGCGCAGCTCGCTCAGCGTGTCCGACGTGTCCGCCACTGCTAACACCCACACATACCTGCAGCAGCGTGTGCCGGAGCGAGTGCAGTCTAGCGGCTAGCTGCGCGAGCGTGGCGGCGGACGCGGCGCGGCGCGTGCGCAGCTCGCTCAGCGTGTCCGACGTGTCCGCCACTGCTAACACCCACACATACCTGCAGCAGCGTGTGCCGGAGCGAGTGCAGTCTAGCGGCTAGCTGCGCGAGCGTGGCGGCGGACGCGGCGCGGCGCGTGCGCAGCTCGCTCAGCGTGTCCGACGTGTCCGCCACTGCTAACACCCACACATACCTGCAGCAGCGTGTGCCGGAGCGAGTGCAGTCTAGCGGCTAGCTGCGCGAGCGTGGCGGCGGACGCGGCGCGGCGCGTGCGCAGCTCGCTCAGCGTGTCCGACGTGTCCGCCACTGCTAACACCCACACATACCTGCAGCAGCGTGTGCCGGAGCGAGTGCAGTCTAGCGGCTAGCTGCGCGAGCGTGGCGGCGGACGCGGCGCGGCGCGTGCGCAGCTCGCTCAGCGTGTCCGACGTGTCCGCCACTGCTAACACCCACACATACCTGCAGCAGCGTGTGCCGGAGCGAGTGCAGTCTAGCGGCTAGCTGCGCGAGCGTGGCGGCGGACGCGGCGCGGCGCGTGCGCAGCTCGCTCAGCGTGTCCGACGTGTCCGCCACTGCTAACACCCACACATACCTGCAGCAGCGTGTGCCGGAGCGAGTGCAGTCTAGCGGCTAGCTGCGCGAGCGTGGCGGCGGACGCGGCGCGGCGCGTGCGCAGCTCGCTCAGCGTGTCCGACGTGTCCGCCACTGCTAACACCCACACATACCTGCAGCAGCGTGTGCCGGAGCGAGTGCAGTCTAGCGGCTAGCTGCGCGAGCGTGGCGGCGGACGCGGCGCGGCGCGTGCGCAGCTCGCTCAGCGTGTCCGACGCCTTGCGCAAGTAGCTCGCTTGCAGCTGCGACTCCGAAGTTTGGCATTGCGCGCGGAACTTTATCTGGAATTTCATTTGCGTCAAAATACTACAAATACATAAATTCAAATTCGTTGAACTTACATGGATTTGATTTTGCTAGTCATTAATATGTATAATTAATTTTACCTCGGAAAATCCAACAATAGGCACGGGAATGTAATTTTGTGGATCGGGATTATCAGCTTGGGCTTGTTTCCATAGCCTCATATCCATTCCTGAAAAAAGGTATAACACATGTTAATTGATTTTGCTAATAATGCACGTCTATTTTTGTAACCACTTAGGGATCCATCACGACTTGAAATCTCAAGTTTTATAGTTACAACATTTGGATTTTATTTCAAATCAATCAATTCACGTTTTGATTCAAGATATTCTATAAATGAAGTAAAGCGAAAAAGCATGAGAATTAACAAATAAGCTATTATAAATAGCTAGTGTACCTGGCGGAGGCGTCTGCAAGTACTGATCCAACATCTGCGGCGTGGGCCTAGTTACGGGCGTGACCGCAGCGCAGCCCGCCCCCGTGAGCGCATTACGCGCAGCACCCGCGTTCAGGAATGCGCTCAGTTCCGATGCGCTAATGTGGGACCCGCCCGCGCCCTTGTCCACTACGTACACTACCACCTGGGGATGGGATGGTGATCCTTACTCATATTATAAATGTATAGTGTTGAACGTGAAAGACAGACAGTCTTTCACGTCGCAATGGAGCGATTTTATGTTATTTTTGTGACTGGACCTCCAGTCCTATCTAGGTTAACGAGTGATATAGGTTTCTTTTACCATGAAGAAACATCACATTCCTATGGGAATTTCATAATTTGGAAATGTGTTGCCAACAACAAAGACTTAATCAATAAAACTAAACTTTATTTTTGAGTTCTGATTTTTACACTGCAAATGCTGCTCTGAATCTTTTTTTTATCAATTTTCCCAACTGCACATACCTGGCATTTTTTATCTGAAACAGCTTTTACAGTTTCAATGTTCACAGCTAAATTAGGTTTGTTCCCCAGGAGGCCAGATAGAGAAGTTATAAAACCTTGCTGATTATTTCTGAAATAAAATAAAACAGTTATTTTCTCTTATCCTCATATCAATGAATGGTTTTTAAGTGATAGTTTATATGTTTCATAAATTATAAAGTTATATAATAATTAAATCAAATCTATGCAATTTAAACCTTTGTAAAATATACAATTCAATACATACTTGATTTCCTGTTCAGGCTTTGAAAATATCATAGCAACATGTCCATCCTTATCTTCCTTCCCACCAAGTCTAGAATACCCCACAGCTTTAAACCGACATAATGGGTTTTGTTCATTCAATTCTAACGGTTGTGCATTGCGGCTGTAGTAAGCTTGGCCTAAGTAAAAAAATACGAAACTTAAGTTCCAAAAATCTTCCACTGCAAACAACTAAGCATCAAAATATATAAAAACTTAAAAATATGATCTTCCATGTGAAAATGTTTAAACATAAATTTTGTAATAAGTTCTCAATTCCAAGATAAATTGCTATTTTTTAAATAAAAAATTATTAGGAAATTAGTATCACCAGTTCCCCATTGTGCTTGCAAAAGATTCCACTTTGCCAACACTTGGTCTCTCTCATCTCCAAAAACATTGCAATTGAACACTGCTGCAACAAGAGCTTCATGTGCGTTTGTTGGTCCTTGAGGTTGTTGCTGTTGTTGCTGTTGCTGAAAATCAATATAATTTAATTTAATCAAATAAAAAGCATGATAAACAAAATTGAAAACAACTTTTTTCAATCAATTAAATATGATCATATTTTTAACCGACTTCATTACCTTTTATAACATGGAGACAGAATGTGTTAGAGATGATTAAATAAAATAATAAAAAATCATTGAATCAGTAAGTTCTGAAGTAATTAAATAAATTCAAACCTGTTGTTGCTGTTGCTGACCAAACGCCGGTGTTGTTCCAAGACCAGTTCCAAACCCACCAAAACCTGTTGTAGCAGGTTTACCAAATGTAGAACCAAATGATGATCCAGTACCAAATGTAGATGTTCCAAATGTTGGTGCTGTACTGCCAAATGTTGGTGCTGTACTGCCAAATGTTGGTGCTGTACTGCCAAATGTTGATGTATTTGTGCCAAATCCAGAAGTGGTACCAAATGAACCTGTACCAAATGTGCCAGTTCCAAACCCTGTAAAGATATAAACATATGAAAACAGAACCATTCATTATCATCTCAACATAATTCATCCTTGTTTCACAATACCTCTCTATTTCTGTCAGTTTATATCAAACAAAAAATAGAATAATAGTGGTAATGATCACAAACTTATTTTTTGTAATATTAAACACACAGTTTATCATTGTTTTGCCTTCTATATTAGTGAGAGAACCTTTCTTCTTACCATTAAATAAGAATGAAATTACCTGTAGTTGGCTTAGCTGCAGTTGAGCCAAAACCTGTTCCACCAAACAATGATGGTGCTGTAGATGCAGGAGTAGTGCCAATACCACCAAATGGGGTTGCTGGAACAACCACTTCAATTGAGCATATATAATTTATTTAATTTATCATCCTTAAATATTATTCATTATAATAGTAAAAAGTATACAGTATAAATATCCAAAAATTATATCTGTATAATTTGTATAGTAAAAAATGAAGCAGTTTTGCAAGATTTAGTGTGAAGCATTAGAACTCTCTATTCTCTATGATTCTCTTTCTATGACTGAAAAATTTAATTTGCCTCAGTTCCTACATTTCTTTTTATCTACATACAATACATGAGCAAACATCAGAGCATACAGTGATAATTCAAATGTACCATTTAATAAAAGTGCAGCTATATGCCATCTCGCTGATATAAGTATGAATCCAACTGATGACTAAGGTTTGAATATTCATTGAAACATATTTATCTATTTTATTAAAATTATTAAATTAAAATTATGCATAGGTACCAGTATTAGTAGTGCCAAAGCTACCAAATCCTGATGATGTTGTGCTTGTTCCAAAACCACCAAATCCTGCAGTGCTTGTTGTAGCAGTATTTGTACTTCCAAATGAAAAGGACGCTGCAAGGAAATACATATAATAAATATATAGCATAAAATATGAAGCATAATTGTATAGTGGATATCGACGACATGAGTGGGTACTAAACTTGACTATATATTATCTGAATATGAATAAATTGTATTGGTCTGCTTGTTAAAAGATTTTTATATTAGTTACTCAATACTAAAATGGTAAGATAAAGAGCATAAAATAATATATATTGTATTATAATACATACATATTTGGTTCAAAAAGTTTATGTATCAACATTCATTTTACTGCACTTACGTTTAGCTGCTGATCCAAACGGTGCGGCTTGTGAAGTTGTAGCAGACCCAAACGAAAAAGACATTTTTCTAATGTGGGTCTGTTCCAATATTAGTTAGAGGTTCGCCAATTATTCAACAAACGCTGTATTAAAAACTTTCTTAACGATACAGGTTTTCTTTTAATCACTAACAGTTCAATATATTTTACTATTTCTTATTTGCAGACTGAAACACAACAAATACATAACCACAAATTCACAGAGCAAGTAATATGCACAAATTTTAAATTATCAATTGACACTTGACAGCTTTACTTTCAAGCCACAGATTACTATATATAGGTTTCAAGCAAAGAGAATACAAATACTAGCTTTCAAGCTCAGATTGCCATTATAAATCTCATAGAAATGATGGTCATTATGCCTTTGGCAACCAAATAGAACAGTTAACTACGTAATAAGTAGTAATGAAAACTCCTCTAATCTTAGATCATTATGTAATGGATGGAGTACGCTAGCAAATGTTCTAACTAAACTTTCTGCTGATTTTGGTGCGGGGAGGGTAACTCACACTATTGAAACACAATCACACATTCACAAAAATAATTTGTGTCACGAAAGTCGTAAAAATTTACGACCTTTTAAGCGACGAGTTTTTAAATTCAACTCTATCCCTAAGTTCATAAAGATTAAATTTGTATTTCATTCCAAGTTGTCTCGTGAGGAGTGCGGTTCAATGTCGCGTTCTAAATTCAACTTTATAACTTAGATTATAAAGATTAAATTTGTATTTCTTTAAAAGATAGTCTCGTAAGGAATGCGGTTCATTATCGCGTTTTAAATTCAACTTTATCTCTTAGTTCATAAAGATTTAATTTGTATATTTTCTTTCCATGATAGTCACGTGGGGCCGCATCAATGATCGAGTAAACATGACTCGATTATTTGTCTTGATCATATCGCTAAACGATACATTGACGATTATTAGAAATTGCATTTAATTAGAAATGTACGTTAAAAAAATAAAAAAATATACACAAATGAAAGGTTATTCCATCTTTTTTAATATTCGACATGTTTGAATTGCTTCTGCAAGTCTTGACAGTGCAAAACGGCATTTTTAGCGGAGCACTCGCAGACGTCCTTTCGATGTTTTACGAATACGCAGAGTGTTTGTAATCGATTGCGCAAGTAGTTTTTATGAAAGCATAAGATTTTTCGATTCGAATAATCTTATACCTCGGCAAAAGGGGAAACGCCTGCGAGTGTTATCCATTACTTAATGATCTAAGCCTCTAATTAACGAACTAAAGTCTAATTAAATATTCGCTAAAATATACATAATTTTTATAATTTAATATTAGAAATAGCAATTTTAAAGACTATAATATATATTATAGACTACATATATCATCTGTGTACCTCATACCTGTCATTCGCAATTGCACATTGTGATTTTAGGTTTTTGTCACTTGTGATTTTTCTAAAAACGCTTATTTGTGATATCAAAAAACCCAGTAATTAATCCGTAAAGTTTTTAATTCTGCCAAACAAAATGTCGGATTGGGATACAGTAACAATTCTTCGTAAAAAGCCACCGAAGGCATCTGCTCTAAAGACTGAACAAGCTGTAAATGCAGCACGCCGTCAAGGAATTCCTGTAGACACTCAACAAAAATATGGTGCAGGAACTAATAAACAACATGGTACTACAAAGAATACAGCAAAACTAGACAGAGAAACTGAAGAATTGCGTCATGATACAATCCCGCTGGATCTTGGCAAATTGATAATGCAAGGACGACAAGCAAAAGGTATGAGTCAAAAAGATTTAGCCACAAAAATTTGTGAGAAACCACAAATTGTCAATGACTACGAAGCAGGTCGTGGGATTCCAAACAATATTGTACTTGGTAAAATTGAACGAGCGATTGGAATAAAACTTCGCGGAAAAGAAAGAGGCCAACCACTACAGCCTCCTGGAGTAAAAAAATAGCGGGATCTCTGGGAGAGAAGACCTTTACACCGAATACTTGCATAATTTTCTCATTTGTGCTGTTGAATGTTATAAAATATGTGTATAGTTCATATAGTTATAAAAAAATGATGTAAGCATTTATTATTTTGATTCTGGAATATTCTATAAACTTCATGTGTTACCATCGTGAATATGTTTTGGAAATATAGCGAGCGATTGCAAAATGATAAATAATTATGCAATAATAAAACTCTTTATTCTCCTGCAGTGTTTACTTAATTTCCTGTTCCTTCAAATGTTTAGGCTATTACTATTTTTAAATTAATAAAATTTCACAATCGATCGTAAACAACACATATTTAGGTCAACATGTACCTATATTACAACTCTCTTTGTCAAGTGTCAACATGTCAATTTCAAAATCATCATAAAGACTACAGATTATGCCTTTACAGTACAAAAATCTTAGATTAAGGATTGGTCTCCACGCGCGCGCTACGACTAGATGCCGCCGGCGTACTTGAAAAATGCGGCAACTAAAAGTACGCCGAATTCGGCGTACCCGAGCCAGTCGTGTCACAAGCATTGTGTGGAGAGGGCGAACCGATAGTTTATAAAGATTTTGAACAAAATCTGAAGTAAAATGCCTATTTGTGCCATAAAACTATTTAAAAATAATACAACAAAAAATAAGAAAGACACTGGGATCACGTACCATCACTAAGTATCGTATTATTCGAAATTTCTCCTTTACTTCGAAATTTTTTTCTACGAAAATACGACGCCATTCAGTGTTGCCGTATTGCATATCCAAAAAAATACACGTGGTTGAGGAAATCTTTTAGCAATAATTTGAACTTTTTTTTTTCAATACTATTACTAATACATATATATAAAAGAGTATAATAACAATAATTTATTTCTGTTTAACCATGTTTAACTGACTCATTTAGTATGTTATTTTTTTATTTCCGCTTTTTTACTTTTAATCAACCTTTGTGACTATAGTATAGTAGCGTCGCAAGTGGATTTGAGTCATGCGACTCAAATCGTTCATGGATTCGATTCCCGGCCAGGTCAGGATGAAAAAATATATTTTTCAAACTTCTGTCCAAGATGGCAGATTTCCCATTTATGAGGTAAAATTTATGTAGCTGGCAGCCCAATTCTTCACACACACTAGCGTCTTTACAAATTGCCTAACACACACTACAGAAATGAGTTGCCGCACTCACAGAGCTATTGTTTTTAGGTGGGGCGGTATCTAGTCGTAGCGCGCGCGCGGAGACCAATCCTTAATCTAAGACAAAAATGTATGGAATAGTGGAATATTGAACAATAATAGTAATATGTTTAACTTGCTAACTAATTTCTAATATCCACTTAGCAATAGATAAAATTAAGAAGATTCGATTCTTGAAAAATGTGTGATGTAATTTGCTCTTTTACGGTACCATTTTGGGTATTAACTTTTTAGGCAGGGACTTACAATTAATGGATATATGTACGCTATTAAAGGTTACAGTTTATTTTGTAAAACCTATAGCTTTACATTAGTTAATATTGCGAAGATTGCGAACCTATCGGCTATCGGCCATTGCCAAAATATGAGAATAATTCCGTGGGCTTTGGTCTAATAACAGCTGACGTTGTCACTTGTCACGTTTGTTATGTCAAAGTCAAAATTCAACACGATATGTCACCATTCATATGTTCATAGATTTTCATTTTTCAGAGATGTACATTTTCAGAGATTTTCAGCCTATAAATTCTTTATAAAGAAATAAATAAAATTGAACTCGAGAATATTTACAGAAAAAAATTGCTAATTACACTAATTATTTATAGACTAGGTACTCATTAGCAAACATGATAGTGCAGTAATTTTTCCAAATTTCATTATACCAGGCAAACTACCTATGTATACAAACGTAGTAACTAATACTTAATCTGTGGTATACAAGGTGTATATAAATAAGCCATTAGCCATACAGTGTTTGATTTATTTATAGATATTTTAAGTGAGTATAAATAATACTATGAATGAGAATGAAAATGTATCTGAAACAGAAGAAGAAATCTATGTTTATGTTGAATTTGATGAAAGTGTCAGTATTGAAAAATATGGGAACTTGCATGTCTTAGGAATTGATACTAAAAATCCAATAATACAATTGGATGAAACCTTTTGCTCTGGTAAGGTTCTAATGTCTTCTATATAATAATGTTACACATAATATGTATGTAATTACACTATTAATTAAAAATCTAAACTTAAATTTTTTAGGCAACTTTGAGACTCCCTTAGGCACATACATGTTTTTCGAAGATGATCCATCTGCACATACAGATGACCCTCTATTTGATAAGTTACCAGAAAAAAATTCGAAATATTTTTTAAAGACACGAAAATTTATTAAAGCTGAACATGTATATGTCAAACAAAAGGATGGTATTGGTAAGAAAATGTTCCCTATAATATATACGATATGCCCAGCCCTATACGGACTGCTGGAATAGTTAATGGCTGAGCAATATACACAGACTGGTCGAGCGGTCGGTCGTTGACTGCTGGAGTTGTTGCTGCAAACTGCGCAATTGGCAGCTTGAAGTGGTCGCGATTGCTTGAAAAGTCTGTGTATATGGCAGTCAATGAATGTCTATAGTTCACCGTGCGGTCGCGACTTTAAGCCGTCTGTCTCAACTGCTTGAAGCGGTCCGTGTACGGCCACCCTTAAGAATGATATATTTTTAATAATTTCTTCTGATCCAGAGAATCCACTCAAGTTTTTAAGAATATAATTCATACCATTTTTAAGTATAAAGCATCTGGCTATTGTATAGTGATTGATTCAAAAAAATTCAATACTTTATATTTCTCTATACAATATAAAAGTTTTGTTAATTACCTACATTACTTTTAAAAGAGGAATATTGTTAGTTTTTGTTTGTTCCTTATATGTTTATCATATATTTTTATCTTTCACAGAGAAAGAATTTCAAGAAAGGCATACGGAACCAGAAATAAAACCGGTTACATTCACATCCATCACAGAAGCTATTGAAAAATTTAAAAAGGAGTGGATAAAATCCGAAACATCTACTCCAGGGATCCCAAATAATAATTAACACATCATTATTTTATTTATATTATATGCACAGAATGTGTATTATAATATTATATAAAAAATCATATTATAATAAAACACTACTAAAATCCAAATTTGTACTAAATAGAATCTAATCTTGAATCTTTATTATGTAAAGTTACGATTTTTATGAACCTATAGGTAGGTATGCAATGTCATAATTTTGTAAATAGTGTAAATAAATTTTCAACATCATATATTTTTTTTAATCTTATAATTTTTTTAATTTGTTCTGGACAACAAAAGGACTTTAGAAATTGAGTATGATGCATGGTGTATTATGCTTAGATCTAAGGTTGTATGGAATAATTTAAAAAAGTAGATAACTGTAATTTAAAACGCCGACACCCATGAACGTTTTGCCCTTAAATGAACTGCGCTCTCACTCTCACGCATAAATTTATTCTATCAGCTATCTCGCTCGTTCGTAGATATAAGTCAGGCAATTTCCCGGCTTTCGTATTGCCCTTTTGGAGCCTGTACCTGGAACTTCTTAAACGACTTTCATTACCTATAGTTTAAATTAGTACATTTTAATATGCCTATCTCTTATACCTGGGTAACACGCGAGTGACACCGCAGGTTACAGCTAGGATGCTAACCTTACATTTGCTTCCACCCACTTGCCAAGTTAGGTGTGAAAGGGATAAAAAAACATACAGGTGTCATTCAAGGTCATATTTTCTTGTTGCAAGTTAATGTTCATACTGAAATCTCCAGTGTATTAGATATAAGCTTCTTGGCCTAGGTACATACCTATACATTTTCCCGACCATATGCAATGGATGAGGATACGATAGCCATAGGCAATCTGCAATATTTTCGACTTAGCTTTAATTAAAACTGTTACAATTTAATAAAACTTATTCAGTATAATTATTAGTTCCTTAAAGGTATTTTTTATTAATGTTGTAGGTTAAATTTTAGTTGAGTTTCAAAATTCGAAAATCAAAAAAAAAATATTTAATCTGTTAAATGTCTTATAATCTGTATAGAGGCGCCATTTTACTTGTATCGCCATTTCATTTACGCAGTGAGATGGAGAATTGGGAGATTGCAAAGAGAGATAGAAATAATACATTGAATTCTTGATTTTATATTTTATGAAAATTTATATATATCTATATTAAGGTAAGAGTATTTTAGGTCATTAGATTGTTAAAAGTAGTATTTTCTCGTAGTTTCATAATACAATAGATCTTGTCGGTTTATACAACTGATGATAACTATACAATGGCGTCCACGGTTTACTTGAAGCGCGTCTATAGATATTCCGTCATCCTTTTCTTTCATTATATCGGCACTATTTACGGAGACACTGCTTTCATCGAACGAATCTTTTTACGAGTAGAGTAGAACGATAAGAGGTATTTCCCGTTACCTTCGCACGATATGTTTTGAAGTTTCTCTTTCGCGTAAAGATTTAGCCGCGCTTTTAAATATAAAAATGATTGTATGCAATTTCAGAATACAACATCCAGTTAACCATATTTTTCCCTAGGAGTTGGAATGGAATAAGAAGACAATGTTTACAACTAATACTGTCCAAGCCGGGAGCGTGCCTACTTTACAATATCAGGAACACACTCAAAAGTCGCAAGGGAAAAATATGGATAATGTTCAGCAAAAAACTGCTCAACAGACACAACAAGCTCAGCAGGTTAATTATTTTGAATATTGAGCTATAAAATTAATTAAAATGATTAAACGAAAGGTATTTTGCAATAATATTGTCTAGATCAGGGAACTTGTAAAAAAGTTTTATCATCAGTTTATAATAATTAATTTATAATTGTATAATGAATTAATACATATTTTCACATAATAGCACTGCTATTAACGATTGCAACTGCAATTTGCCTAAGTCAAAAAATGCTAGACTTTCACTTAACAGTCAACAATAATATAACTTTTCTCTTCTAGGAGTTTCCTACATTTTGTTACACTACAAATGTTAACATGATTGGGAAAATAAATGCTGGGACGGCAACAGGAGCAGGCGGTGTTACAGGGGGTGTTAATATTGCCCAGTTAACTACCAATGATGAGAAAACATGCTACATAGCGCAGCCTTTCTCATACAACTATGCTTTGGTCAACCAAATGCAAATAGCCCCTAATGGAATACAAAATACCATATCCAATATTAGTTTTAAATGTGATGTATGTGGACTGATGTTTGGACATTTAACACTGTTAAATGCCCATAAAAGGATACACGCCCAAGATACAGGTAAATACTTTCAAACTATCATAAATGCATTTACACTACATATACTTATTTTATTATGTTTTTCAATATAATGTTTATGATATGTTTTGTAGATTAATAAATAAAAACTTTTATCTATGTATCAATGCTTAAGCTTTAGAGAAATTTTTTTGAAATATTCTGGTCTGATACCATTATGGTCTGGTACCTTGTTGTGTATAATTACATGTATTATAAATATAATATGTATTAAGTTCTGTTTAAATTGTAGATAACAACATCACTGTAGTAGCAACCGGAGTTAGTACATCCAATGAGGTGGCGATGCCTCCGCACATACAAATACTTTCATCAGACCCCAGTGAACAACAACAGCATCATGTGCAACTACAGGATAGTGAGTAATAATATTTCATTAATATTTAAACTGAAACAAACATATAATCAAATTTTTATTTCATTCAAAAGGCTTTTCATAAGTTAAAAATTACAATATAATTGATATTTTCCTCATTTTCAGCAAAACCTATTTTACTAGATAAGGTTCAGAAATGCATAACATGTGGGAATGTCATTCCAAATAATCCAAAAAGAAAAGGACCTAAACTTATAAGATGCGAAAACTGTATAGCACAGGGTCCAGTGGAACATAGAAATAATCAAAGTAAGTACTTAATGTTTTCTTGCATAACTAATATTATATATGAATTGCAACTATTATTACCAAAAAAAAAATTCTATTTTTAAATAGTTGCAATGATGCGATTAACTAACATAAACTTCAGTCACTCTTTACATTACTCAATGTGTTTTTCTCTATGTAACCGAACTGAAATAGCTTAAATAATTCTAAAGTACATATTCAAGTAACCAGAAACCTGATAATAAATATAGTTAACATAAATTCATCTGTTTTCCACTTTCATTGACATTACTTATTACTTTAACATGTTTGAAAATAACAACCTAACATCACATTCAGCCACTACACATGAATTTTACATTTGTGATTTGTGATTAACCATCTAACACTAAATTTGTGCTTCATTAGTGAATACAACACAAATATTTGTGGCCGCAGAAGACAATACCAAGTTTGAAGTTAGCGGAGTGAGCGGGGTCCAAGCAAGTGTTGATCCATTGTCCACAACACAGAACAATCAGCAACAGAAACCATGTGAGTTTTTTTTAGTAGTATATTTTTACTTTTTTATTTCCTAATTATTTTTCATTTTTAAATTATCCTTTGTTATATTCAATTCAAGATATCTATTAACAATTCTTCTATTTTTCATTTTCAGTGCCCGGCCATCATCCTGTGAAAAAAAGAAATTTAGCATCAGTGACAAAATGCCAAAACTGCAATGGGTCCGGTATTATATTTGTGGGTGGCAATAAAAATAAAAGTAACCAACAAAACTCGGACAAATCATATCATTGTAATATTTGTGGAGGTTCCTTTTCAAGATATTCCTCGCTATGGTCACATAAAAAGTTACATTCTGGCGAGAAAAACTTTAAATGTGGTATATGTGGAATTGCATTCGCAAAGGCTGTTTATCTTAAAAATCATTCTAGAATACACACTGGAGAAAAACCATACAGGTAAATCTATATTATACTAACTGAAAACAATATTCTTAGTTGTCCGTTGGTTATTAAAAAAATGCTTTTTTTCCTAGGGCATCTTTATCTGTAATTTATTCCAAATGTCTTTATAACCCCATATACCCTTTTTGGTTTTTAATGTGTATTTGTTTTTAGATGTAATACTTGTGGTATGCAGTTCTCCCAGTCACCTCATTTAAAAAATCATGAAAGGACGCACTCTGGAGAAAAGCCTTATGTTTGTGAGGTAAATATTAAAATTGAATTACCCTCTTATTAAAGAAATATTAAACAAAATATCTGTTTTTAAATGGTGTTCTTTGCATCACATGTTTACATTGTTTGGATTGTCAATTGTTCTCTCTACGGTCAAAGTTTATTGGATTTGTCTATAAATAGAAATATTTATTTTGTGTAATCTGCTTTGTGTTTAGGTCTGTGACAAAGGCTTCGCGAGACATGCGACTTTATGGAACCACCGGCGTATTCACACCGGCGAGAAACCTTACAAGTATGATGTTTGTTCATAAATTTTCTTGATAAGTAGAATCATATAAGATAAAACAATTTAATTATACTAGTACATATAAATGTAAATATAAATATTATTTTTTGTTGTATAAATATAGTATACAACAAAAAATATTTTTGGAAAGAAGTATTGATAAAATTAACAATTGATTATTTTTAAAAGGTGTTTGAATATTTTTCTCTTTATTCTTTACATAAATAAATTGTTTTATAAATAGGAATAAGAATGTATTGAATTTTTTACTGTTAGGTTTAAATATATAAACTCATTATATTTATTAGAATGTATTAACTTTAATATTAATTTTCCTTTTGTTGCACAGGTGTGAAACATGTGGATCAGCCTTCAGTCAAGCGGCTCACCTCAAGAACCACGCTAAAGTGCATTCCGGGGAGAAACCGTTCAAATGTGATATCTGCACCGCGGCGTTCGCGGACAGATTCGCGCTCAAACGACACAGAGGAATTCATGACAAATATGGTAACATATATACTAACAACTTATAAATACTTGTAACAAATAACCAAAAAATATCATTGTTATTTTTCCAAATGATTTGATGCAGTTTTTTTTGTTCAGTAGTATAATATAAGATGTAACTTTTACGTTAAATATTAAATCAATTTATCTAATATTTTAATGTGTCTGAATGTACATATTTATTTATTACCATTCATAATTACATACTTAGATTACAAAATAAAATACAGATAGAGCATGTCAATCATTCATCGCCCTTGTCAAAGAAAATACGAAATCAAAAACGAATACGTTCCTCCGCTAGTGCTATAGCGATTCTAGTGTCATGCAATACGTCAAAAGGGGTTTGATATTTTAGTAAAAAAATGCTGTCTTGTGATATTAAAACGCTGTAAAACTTGTTCCCGAAAACAAACTAAAAGATAAAACATCGTTTTACAGATTTTCTGTAGAATATTTGGCTTATTTAATTTTGTATACAAATAATAATTTTACAAATACGAAGGAATTCAAAACTTCAACGTATGCTGCCAGTATTTTGAAAATGAATTTGCCATTTTTAGGGGTAAAATGGTTAAAAGATATTCGGGGTAGTGCTGTTGGATTTTTCGATCGTGAATGTGATTATTTGTATAGTGCAATAAAAGTTCATGGTCATTATTAGATTATTTTAAAAAGCATTATACATTTTTTTGTTACTTTTATAAAAAGCGTCGTTTTCGCTTGCGATTTAATTCATGTGAACTCCATGATGGATATGATGAAAATAAAATGTCCCGCATTCTCGACTAAAAACTACCGCTATTCGCATTCATATGTTTTGAAAAATAAAAACTTTTTTTAATGTAATTTATTTAATAAATTTAATGTAATTTATTTAATAAATTTAATGTAATTTATTTAATAAAAATTGAATAAAATTATTTTGTCCATGTATAACTTTAGTAGATAGGTGCTTTATGTAACAAAATAATTTTTACAATATTATAAAATAATATCAAAAACCCGAATTTATATTAAAATAAAAATTAAAACATGACTGCTAATAATTTATGTAGCCTACGTCACTACCACCACAGCTACCTTCATAATTCAGATGATTGCAATGACACCTCACAAGTCACAACTCAAAATCGATCCAACAGTTTATACTGCAGGGCGTGTCAAAGAAATATTATACGTACACACCTACACTCGAAAAACATAACCCTCTTTCTTCCGTAGTCGGGCAAAAATTTGGGAAATTTTTCATTAACTGGTAACATAACACGCACACAGAAGCACCGTGTTCGTACAGTGCAGCGGCGAAATGACAGCACACATAGCTTTATGGAAATGACGATAAATCTTTCGGTTTAGTTCGGCATCGCTCCATCTGTCTTTTATTTTGTAATCTAAGATTACATAATTACTTATGTAATATACATGTTTAAGGGAGGTCATATGTCAGTTTTATATCTTATTATAATCAATTATATTTAAGGCAATTACATGGTTCAACGACCTTAATGATTCTGTCACTATATTTGAATTTGTTTTTTTAACCGCCCTCTATAATATACATCATTGTTGAAGTAAAAGTGACCAAAGATTATGGAATTGTAAAATGTATCGTATTGTATCGTGTGTGTGGTTTCTACCTAATTTATGTTTTCTCTGAGAGGCAGTATCTAACATATTACATTTATGAATAGTAAATATTGTGTACTATGTATGTTGTAAATGTAATGTAGGAAGACTCATCTTTCAACATTAACCGTTATAAGCAAAGTCTCTACTACATGACTCATTCTGGAGACCTTAAGATCACTAAGCAAGTAATTATAAGTTCTAGAGTGGGGAACAGTTAAGAAAACACCGATTTAGAAATTAATTTTATTCAACACGGACTCTACTATATTCTGGAGACCTGATGATGGCTAGGGTGGAGAACATCTCACCTACAGAGATATAAAAGATGGAGTACATTATTTGACGTAATTCTATAGAACGGCCTCTACCATGTCATGGTGTATCGAATGGTAATGTTGACCAGGCAAATGTATTTAGCGTTCTCTGTATATCTCTTCATACCTAGTAGGAATATATGCATGCAACCTACACACATCGAAAAAAATAGGGGAACGGACAAGAAATCACGTTTTTTTCGACTTGTTATGTATTTTGTAGTTAGTTCGGGGTTAATTTTTTAAATCCTAATTTGAATGTTGGGTTGTAGCATAAAAACGCCTTCGTCACAATTCATATTTTATTATTCCTTCACTTGGTACATTCACTTGATAGTTTTCTTAAATCTTACATAAATCACAAGGCACGGCTATGGCACTTATAGACCGCACTGGTCGGCTGTTTAAGATCAATTGGCTCGCTGATCGTCTCTTCAAAAAATGTAAGCGATCGACTGACAACTAACCAACTGGAGGGGAGGTTAAGTTGTAGATTATAAATTATAAGGCGATAGATTATAAATACCAGAAAACCTTGTCGATGGAAATGTTCTATGTATGATTTTAAAATTTGTAACACGAATCTATTTCTTTTTTCCTCGGAGAGTCACTGCAAAGGAATTATTGTTATATAATTTATATTTTTATGAATCACTAGCTTTCCGCCGGGGGCCCCCCCCGCGGTTTCAAAGAAAAACTCGCATAGTTCCCGTTCTCGTGGAAAATCCGGGATAAAACCTATCCTATATTACTCGTGGATAATGTAGCTTTTGAATGGTGAAACAATTTTTAAAATCGGTCCAGTAGTTTATGAGCCTATTCATTACAATCAAACAAACAAACAAACAAACAAAGTTTTCCTCTTTATAATATTAGTGTAGAAGAAATCATCGGTTCACCCAGTTAAAAGTGCGGAGGTAACGGAACCAACAAAAAATTCAGTTGAATTGAGAATTTCGTCCTATAATGGCGTCGGCTAAAAATGTTGCTATACGTTTAGGTAGTTATGTCAGTTTTGACTTTCCTACGATTTTATACAATAATATAAAATTAAATGATTTTGTACAATATAAAAAAAATGCTGATTTTCGGCTGTATGGCGACCATTTGGAATTGGAACTGTCTGAAAAGTATGGCATGGCGATTTTCGTACATGGCTACTGGACGATGATTACCTGTGCAAAAATTAGCCTGGTACAAATGGTTGATTTTTTTTAAATCAACGCATTCACGTCGGTATTGTGGGCTGTAAATTACACCGGAAAAGTATGGCATGACACTACCGCCTTATGGGCTATCGGTAAATCCTAAAATTTTTGTGTTACAAATCGTTTGCCTTCCGTAATTTATCCGACGAGTTCGACTAGTCTGCCGGTACCACTGTTCTGACCATGATTTTTCTTTTTGTCATTGCGTACTAAGACCACTGTAGAACCGCCATCCTGTTACAAATGACCCAAAATTTTGTCAGTATCTCCCGGCTTTGGATTGTTTTGGACCCTTAAAATATACGATAGAACAGAAATTAATCTTTTTTAAAAAATATTCAAGACACAGGGAAAGTCTGGTTACTGTTTTATAGGTATGTGTTTTCTGATAATATTTTACTGTCAAAAATTATCAACACTGTATGTTATTCAATGACGCCTTTCAAAAACAAAACTAATTTACAAACAGATTTTTATATCTTTACATACCTATTTTTAACTTTCATTTCATGAACTGCTCATGTAAATACCTATTACAATCTGGTTTAATTTAACAAAACATTCAATTCGGTGAATTTTAGCGTTATTTTGCAAAAAAAACCGCACGTACAGTCCCCCGTCCGAGTCGAACTGACACCGTCAAATTTCGTCGAAAATATGCAATAGAGGTGAGGTTTTATGTGGGTTTTATTATAAATTCGAGTTTTTTCTTGATAATTTAACGATAATAATGAAAATTGAAAAAACAATCAATACAAATTGTTACAAATATCATAACATATTTTTTGGTATAAATTTCATGTATAAATATGTAGCCGTTTTCCTAACAAAATGCGTTTTATGTTCAAAAAGGGGTTGATTTGTATGTATTTTTTTTATGTTTAGGCCGTTCTAAAATGAAAAGTAAACAATACACTTTGTTAATTATATCCTTGAGTATCACATATATTTTTTTTAACACAATCGTACCAACAGTTTCCTCAACAAAATTCAATATGTATAAGGTGTTTTTCGGTTTTGACCATAGTAATCCCCTTAATAATAAATAAACAATAGCTCAAGTTACTAATTAACAATTTCCATTACCAAAGGTCAAACTGCACCATTGCCAGCAAAAATACAACAGAATCAACATGAGCAACAACAGCAACAGAACTCGCAACAGACCAGTGGTACGAGCCAGCAACAAACAAACACACAACCAGCTGTAGAAGTGGAACACTGTCCAGAGCAGGCGCTATGAGTCGCGGAGTATCCCTTAGTTGCCTCTCCTGTCCTCACATAATATTTCCTTGAAATATTGTTAGCACCTACTCAACAGACAAATAATTTATTGTAAATATTAAATGACATTATTGTAGTATACTTGTAAGATACTCAATATTGAAGTTAATATAAAATGTGCTTAGACAAACACTGCCAATTCGCATAGGAAAGTACATAGAGAATGTTTAGTTAATTTTCATGGTAGAATTTGGATTTGTATAGTATTCCAATGTTATGAAGGCGGGTCGTCCGCGATTGAGCGTATAGAAGAGTGGACTATTATTAGAAGCAATATTTTCAAATCATTTATCAAGTACTTACAGATTTTGTATTGGTCTATCCGCCTATAACTTGTAATGCTATTGGGTAGAAATACAATGTTTACATGAATAATTGGCTGTGGAATTAGCAAATACTTTTATAACAGCACAGTTTACTTGTACTAAACTAATTTAATTATACAATGAACCTTGTAAATATATTTCCAACAAGACTAGATGTAAAAATGTGATTTAGTATTAGCTTGTAACATGTTTTAATGGATGAGTTGCTATTTACACTAATATTTTATGCAATAGATTAGTACTGAATCATGTAGGCATTATACTATTAGGTTTATATATGTTTAAAACAGCTCATCCAGAGAAACTATCCTGCATCAAAATGATGCATTTTGTAAGTTAGCATTTTTAAATAAAATAAAGAAGTAAAATGTGAAAATTAATATTTGTTTTATTAATATATGCTCCATATAAACGTGTGCTTAGAATGACTCGGTAAGTGTGGTGGGACGATCTATACATAGATTTGATTTAGCTGAAGATGTTTAAATCTGAAAAAATATAATTAAAAATGTGCGATTTTTAGGCAGATGACAAAACATTGCTTTGTGTCTTATTCTTGTTTTTTTTTAAAACACATCCTACTATAGTTAACAAGATAACATTCAAGAGATCAAACAATAAAAAAAGATCAAGATTAAGAAAAAAATCTGTAAGTTATCATACAAGTTAAAAAATTTTCTCTACTTATGTATGGAAAAAAATACTAACATTTAATTTTGAAACTAATACACATTATCTTATAAATACATTTCCTAGGTGTGACAATGAAATAGCTTGGGAAATTAAAATTTACTATAGGTAGAAGAAAAAAAACGAAATATGTATAATTTATAACATATTTTATTGAGTGAAGCTTACATGATAATTGGAATAACACAGTTAAATAATTTATTCGTAAACCCAGTTTTCAGCAGCTGGGGTCCAGCCAACCAGTTCCTTTTCAGTAAACCAGAGAGCGATTTCTTTTTTAGCAGACTCTACGGCGTCGGATCCGTGGATAATGTTGCGGCCAACTTGAATGCAGAGATCACCACGAATAGTACCGGGTAAAGAATCAGCTGGGTTTGTAGCACCGAGCATTTGACGTCCAGTTTTAACTACGTTAAGGCCTTCCCATACCATGGGCACGACGGGTCCAGAGCTCATGTACTTCACTAGACCGGAGAAGAAAGGTCTCTCAGAAAGGTCGCTGTAGTGTTTCTGCAAAAGTTCCTCTGAGGGCCACACGAACTTCAGGGCTACCAGTTTGAAGCCTTTCTTTTCGAAACGTTCAATGATGGTGCCGACGAGACCGCGCTGTACGCCGTCGGGTTTTACCATGATGAAGGTTCTTTCACGTGGTTCTGCCATTTTAAAAGAAGTAAAAATTTAAAGGTTATCAAAAATACCGACGGCAATGTGGAGTTACAACGTCGTCGACAGCCAGTCAGTGACAGAATAGGAAGAGGAAATTGTTATTTTTAGAGATGACGTAACATACGTCATAGACAACCGGTCTTATTAAAAAATCGATAATTTAAAATAAATCTGACCATTCAAGTACGGATGAATCAAAAATCAAAATACACATTTAAAAAAAATACCTGTCTTTCATTGTTCATTTCTATATGATTTCTTTTCTATATTCTTTAAAAGAGATTTTAATTATGATTCAGACCACACGAACATAAAGCTAGAGCTAGAGCAAGAGCATTCTTTCGTGATCTTTTAATATACGAAAACTGTGACGAAAACTCATATTCAGTATTACAAGATTGCAAAAAATCTTTTCGAACGCACTATAGTAGAGCCATTTTATTAGGCAACATTTGACAGTTCAACATAATTCAACAACGTAACCTAGTAACGACAACATAGAATAACATGATATTTCGTTTTGTTAGAACTGCACATTTGCTTAACTTTTTTCAATTACGATTACATATTTATTATAATAATGACCGATATAAGTAATTTTAGGATTTGATTTTACTGATAAACCATTCTAAACATAATAAACAATTTCTGATTTAAAGAACTGACGTCGCTACAATTTTGTGTCAATAAACCTTTTTTCTTTTTAAATACCAGAGACGTTACTCTAAAAATCGAAATCAGACATCTAGAATCGAATGCATTGATTACTTGGGAATAAAAATTATCATAAATTATTGACATGTGTTTCAAGTTCGATTGACAAATGTTTCAAGTCCGTATCGATTAATTCACTTTAATCGATGTTTTTATGCAGGTTACCACCCTATGAAGATAAAATTGATAGACGTCAAATGTTGCCTATTAAATTGGCTCCACTATAAGTGAACAACGAAAGATTGCTCTACTACGCCTGTTTACTGAAAGAATTGGACGTAGTCGGGTTTTATTCAGCATTCGCTCTGTAATTAAGTAATAAAAAAATATATATTTTTAATAATTATAGTACGACATAAAAGAGATGAAATTAATTATTTTGGAACTAATTCGTTTTTCATTACCTGGCAACCCTGAATTGGCAATGTAGCTGTCAAGTTGAATAAAAATTTGTTGTTTTTTTCGTGAAGTGGAGAATTATTGAGATAAAATTGTTATTTAGAACAAGAAATTTAAATAAAAAAGGAGACATCATGAAAAAGGTTAAACGTAGCGGTGTCCGTGATGTGGTGTATAAAGTTTTTATTCGGTGATTGTCCGAATTTCAAGCTGGAAATTTATTGACTGATTTGGAAAACGTTTACAAACGTACAGCAGAATATACCGGTGAGATTCCATTTATTTTTGCTCAGTACTACGTAAAATAGAATATTCCATTAGTGACGAGTGTTTAATGTATGTATGTATGGCGATTATTACGTTTTCGCAATTTAATTTGAGGTTATTTGTATGTAAACAAAAACTAGTTTTTATAGTGCGACCAGCACAATTTGAGTCAAGAAGTTATATCCAATCCAACCAGCCTCAAATAAAGTACCTAGTTTAGATTTTACTACATAGTATAGTGATAACTGTTTTCATACAGCTATCTATCTATTTATCAATCAAACCATAAGAAAAAAAATCATATTTACTGTATCATATTTACAGATACTGAAGATGCCCCGTACCCTCTTGCCAGTACTTCGAAACAGAGTGATGATCAGTCCTTTGAAGGAGTAGAATATTAAGATTTTGATGAATTATATTAATGTACAAAATTTATCTACAAAAAAAATAAAAATATGTGGTTTTCAAATCGCCTTGTTTTTTTCTACCCGACGGACCCAGAAAGAGGGTAATGTGTTTGAGCTGCATGTATGCTTGTTTGTTTGTATGTTTGATTCTATGTGCGCCTCTGCAGTCTAAGCACTTGACCGATTTTTATAAAATAACTAATTCCAAATACATTTAAGTAAAATTTGACCTAGGTAGGTCAATTAAAATACTAATGTATTTTTGTCTTAAATTTACACTATTGCTACAATGAAACAATTATAACGGTTTAAATCGCGGTATTTATTTTAGATTATATATATATAGATTTTTGGATTTTTATTCTATAGTATCAAGATCGCTTGCGTCGCAGTATCAGTGTTGCTATATGAGCGACGGTGGCGCCCTCATTTATTTTCATCTCTTTTGTGTCGCACTGTAATTATAAATATCATTTCCTGGATTTTCCCAGGAAGCTCATTTTAATACATTTTTTAAAAGACTAAATCTTAATATATATAAATCTCGTGTCACAATGTTTGTCCTCAATGGACTCCTAAACCACTAAACCGATTATAATAAAATTCGCACACCATGTGCAGTTCGATCCAACTTGAGAGATAGAATAGTTTAAACATGTAGGTACCACGGGCGAAACCGGGGCGGACCGCTAGTTTATTATAAAATTCGTTCCATTATATTATCACCCTGGTAAAGGTCGACTTAAGTTCGGATCTTAGACTAGTAGAATATTATTACTGTTGTCTCCAAGTTGTCTCTCTGGAGATTTTACTTAAATGATCGTAATGCCAAATTTCATAAATTTTTTGTTCAGAGGATTTTTGCAACAAATACTGTGACACGAAAATTCCATATTTAGATATGGAGATATTTAAATAGGTTCTTATTAATATAAATAAAATGCGATTATCTCAGAAATATGTATATTTCAACAATTTTTATGTACATTAATCATATCCCAAAAACTTATTTTTACAGCCATTATAACCTTTTATGAATCTAATAAAGCTACTTATTTAGTTTAGATATACAATAAAAGCTTAAAAGTAACATTAACATTAACTTCTGAAGGATCCACAATGAGCTATAGTTGTAAAATTAAGACTACAAAAAAATATTATTAAACAAATTTCTCTAAATAAATTAGTGGAGATAGTATAATTATATCTAAAATAAGATTACGTTAGGTTGTTCAAGCAACATATTCCACAATTACTTTATGTATGGCGATGTAAGAAAAAATGCACGATGTAATTAACTGAAACTTTCATTCCTTTCTTCGTATTAGGTTCAAAAAATTTATTGTACTTTACTTTTTACGCCAAGTTACATATAAAAAAATATATGAGCCGCGAGACACATTTTAAAGAGCGCTCTTCGGTCAGCCAGCAACTTATTGTCTCTTAATGCAAGCTCCACATTACTCAATTTGGTATGATTCATTACTCATTTATCCTACTTTAACTTATTATCTAGAGTAACAAAATAATCTTATAGTAAATATAAACTTAAAGATAAATTCGTACATAAATATGTTATATCGTAAGACAAAACACCAAATATTTTTATTAACATGTATGTATATTGTAGAATTTAGATTTTATATTCAAGGACAATACAAACACAGGGAAAAGCTAATAATTTAATAAAACCATGTTTGTTTGATTGTCATTTTTGTTGGCTTTACAGGTGAAGGAAAGGCGTGAAAAGCAATGTTTTTCTAAATAGAATTATTTCCGTAGCAAATCCGGTCAAATTCGAGTGCTTTGGTTAATCAGACCAATAGATATTATTCACACTTACATATACTTACATATTCTTACAAATATCAATTATATACATTACATTTCTTTCAATACTACTGACAACACCGCGGCCATTCTATTTATCTAGCGTATTTGTCTAACTTAAATTTAAATAAAAATAGCATTTTGTGATATATACGATAATTGCAGCAACTAGCGTTACATAACTTAACAAAGTTAAACTTAAACATATTTGATTTTTCTGATTATCTAATATTATAAGGTATAAAACTTCTAGCTCTTAATCTTGCTCCTATATAAAAAAAAATTCTATGGTATAAATCAACCATCACTATCAAAAATGTAGAAAAGAAGAAATCTAAGTATTATAAATTACACTAAATTAACATTTGTACATAATAAGAGTAAGTTGGAATCTACTAATTTGTGGGAATAATCTACATATATAGGATGAAAATTTATCTATGGGCCCTGGAAATTACTTTAAATACTGGAGATAGTAAACTTTGCAGAATTTACTTTTCCTCCAGGACCCGTACAAATTTTACAGCCTGTATATAATAAAAAATACGTCATCATCTCTTAGAGGGCTGCTGGTATTGCTGTAGCTGCAAGTGCTGAACCAACAGGCCCAGCTGCTGAGTAATCTGTTGCTATGCAAACCGGTAGAGTTCAATTTAGTTCTACAAATATGGAACCAGCGTACTGCCTCTGCTGTATTACGAGCATCTGCTGCTATGCAGCTGCTGATAATAATACATGTTGTATACCATACAGCCCAGTAAGGTTCTCTAATACGGCTGCTGGTACTGCTGCCGCTGCAGGTGCTGCACCAGCGGGCCCTGCTGCTGCTGCTGCATGGCGAGCATCTGCTGCCGCACGCGCTGCTGCTGCGTCATCTGTTGCTATGCAGCCCGATAGAGTCCAAATTCGTTCCTCTAATACGGCTGCTGGTACTGCTGCCGCTGCAGGTGCTGCACCAGCGGGCCCTGCTGCTGCTGCTGCATGGCGAGCATCTGCTGCCGCACGCGCTGCTGCTGCGTCATCTGTTGCTATGCAGCCCGATAGAGTCCAAATTCGTTCCTCTAATACGGCTGCTGGTACTGCTGCCGCTGCAGGTGCTGCACCAGCGGGCCCTGCTGCTGCTGCTGCATGGCGAGCATCTGCTGCCGCACGCGCTGCTGCTGCGTCATCTGTTGCTATGCAGCCCGATAGAGTCCAAATTCGTTCCTCTAATACGGCTGCTGGTACTGCTGCCGCTGCAGGTGCTGCACCAGCGGGCCCTGCTGCTGCTGCTGCATGGCGAGCATCTGCTGCCGCACGCGCTGCTGCTGCGTCATCTGTTGCTATGCAGCCCGATAGAGTCCAAATTCGTTCCTCTAATACGGCTGCTGGTACTGCTGCCGCTGCAGGTGCTGCACCAGCGGGCCCTGCTGCTGCTGCTGCATGGCGAGCATCTGCTGCCGCATGCGCTGCTGCTGCGTCATCTGCTGCTGGTACTGTGCGCTCTGCTGCGGCTGCATACCGCGGGGGTACGGTGGGGCCGGACCGCCCATACCGCCCATAGTCACGTTCGGCGCTTGTTGCTGAATAATACAAAATACGATTATTGATATACATATTAGATTTTATTATAAAAATACATAGTAAAAATTCTTCACTATAAACCAACGTGTTGGGTTCAAGTAAAATAACTAAATATGTACTATGATTTAATCTTATAAACTAACCTGTATATATTGCGGTCGAGTATTCTGTCTTTGTTGCGCTAGATACGCCTCTTGGCTTGCACGACCACTCATCATGTTCTGAAAAACAATCAAATTAGTTAAAGTTAAAGTTATAAAATTTCAATCCATCTATTTGATCTAATATTCACTATTAATAAACTCGCAGAGGAACAACATTTATATAGATAAACATATATAAAATAAAAATAGAAATAAAAATTATAATAACTAACCTGTTGGAATGACTGTTGTCCCGGGAATCCTCCCATACCATTTCCCCCTTGAGGGCCCATCGAACCACCTTGACTGTTCATACCACCGATACCGCCCCCTTGGCCCATTTGGCTCATCTGTCCCATAGCCTGACCCATTTGACTCATGCCTTGACCCATTTGTCCCATGCCCTGTGGCATTTGACCAGATTGACCAACACCCTGGTTCATTTGTCCTACGTTTTGACCTATCGAATTAACACTTTGACCCATGGAGTTCACTTGCTGACCCATCTGGTTAACACTTTGACTCATACCCTGTTAACAAAGAATACGTAAAACTCTGTAAGTCATGTATAGTTAAACATTTTTTTTTTATATGCATACACAAGTTTAAAGAAAATGGCACAAGAGGATTAAAGTAATTTTAATGTTATTTCAATTTAATAAACAAACCTGGTTCATCATTTGCTGTTGCCCACCCTGCATCATCTGTTGCGAATAGCCCCCATAGCCTTGTTGCATACCACCGTACTGTCCACCAAACATTTGACCACCCATTCCTCCCATTTGACTACTCGCCATTTGACCACCGGACATTTGCCCGCCTCCCATCTGTCCGCCGGACATTTGGCCGCTGCCCATCTGGTTTGCGCTCATTTGACCAGCGCTCATCTGACCGGGCCCCATTTGTACTCCACCCATTTGACCCATTGGACCCATGCCGCCCATTCCGCTCATGGGATTCATTTGACTGAAATAAAACTTATAATTAAATAAATTGAAAAAAAAACATTTAGTTACAAAGAAGTGTCTTCCAAATGCAGATATTATCAAACAACATCACTAGTTACTATTCTATGATGGCTTATATATTCCTTTTCCCTATTATTTTAATAATATTATATTCCTTAATATTTTATTTAGCAAAGAGAAATAATGTAAAGCAATGAATCATACTTGGGTTGCATTTGCGCCATTTGGTTGGGTTGCATCTGCCGCATGCCTTGTCGCGGGAACGGCCCGCGTGGCTGAGGCGCACCGGGGTAACCACCACTTTGCTACAAAACGTTATTTATTTAATAATAAATATAAAATATTATTTATTTAACAAAAGCATTAAATTGTTTATATAAGGGTATACAATTATTAAGCTTAAGAAGCTTGAACATTATTTTATTATTTTGAAGATCATCATATTAAATGTGCTAAGCTAAAATAAAATATTTTGAAAAGCTAAGAAGAAGTCAAAATCGGATCAAATCTATTTTTCAATGACGAAAATTTAACATGTTTAATAATTACCTGCATTTGAGTCATCTGCGTGAAGGGGAATCGATTTCGCAACATATTGCTGAGCGCCTGTTTCGACTGAGTGTTGGCGGGAGGCGCTACGCCGCGAGGATTCACGCCTGCTGCTTTAAAATCATTTTTAAGTTAATTTACGCTACTAAAACCTTTCTGAATAAATAAATATCCGGGTTTAAATTTAAATAAAGGCGTATACACACCAGGCGGGTTATAATAGTTCTGTCCGGGCGGCGGGAACCACTGCTGCTGCTGCTGCATGAACTGCGGCTGCTGTTGCGCCGACATACCGCCCACGGCACCGCTTTGACCGCCCACACCGCTTGTCTATAACACAATTAATTATAAAATAAATACCATATCAATAAGGAGCATTTTGATGATTGTGTTTTAGGCAATAAGTATTATAATGAATACTCACAGGCGTAGTCGGCTTAGACTTCTTCATTTTGTTCATCTTACAGGACATTTTGCGTCCTTTCCCTGATCCAGTAGGACTTGAATCCAAGCTTCCATTGTCCTTAAATAAATTCAACATATATAAGAACCTACTCATAAAATATACGATTATGTACGTAGTTTAAAAGTTAAAAACTTATTTAAATTTTTATATTAATACCTGTTTACTATCGTTGTTATCAAGGTCCTCAGGCGGCAAAGGCAGCGGCTCCAAGTAATAGCTAAGAGGCTTAACTAAACTATGCGTGTGATACTTCAACAACCTGAATAAGTTTTCATAGAAAAGAATATTCATTAAATATTAAAAAAAAAATGAAAATAGAACTAGGAAATAAGAAATAGATTATTCGTAATTAAATTAATACAAAGAGATTTAATTTAAAAATGTGATAATGCATTATCTTAATTCGGTATTACAACAGATAATGCTTAAGTTATTTATGAATCATCATTACACTCAGCTATCTTTTTAAGAATTTAGGTCATAATAAAGACATATTTCGTTATTTTAAATAAACATTTACCGATGAGCACTTTCATAAGTCAGTGGTTTCCTCTCAATCTTGGTTGCAGCGAACAGAGTCCACGAGAGCGGTGCGGGGTTCCTTCCTCCTTCTACCAGCTCCCAACTCGACACTGACAACTTGTCCGTTAGTCTGAGACCCTGGTACATAACGCAAAATGTTATAATGTTAAAAATAAATAAAAAAAAACATAAAAAATATATGTAGGTATATTAAAAATAGTCCTTTTTACAAAAAAAAAACATGTAAGGAATCATTTTGAGTAAACTACATAGGTATACATATAAAAAATATCGTTTATATAAAAAAATATATATGACATAGCTCACCTGCTTTTTATCACTGTCGAAGCTAGTTATTTTATCACACGCGATCACCTGTGAAAAATTACCATCTTATGAAACATAACTCTAACCAAAAATATATTATTTTAACTAAAAAAAATTGTAAATATACCTCAACAGTATTTTTCGACAGTGGCAACAATTGCCTAACAGCTTGCACACTAGGCCCATGTCTATCGCCGATTTCCTTCTTCAGTTTCTTCATAAGGTTCTGGTAGTGCTTCCTGTTATTATCGTCGCCACCTTCAGCGAGGGTCGAGTGTATCAAAGTCGCTAGCATGTCGATCAATGTTGTGAACAAGTTGCTGCGACACAAACTACAATAAACTCACTGTAGATTAACAATTCCCTTGAAATGCACGCAGCAAGTCAGTATGGAAAATGTGCTGAATATTACTGTTACTCAATATTTTGGTATGTGACAATGGCAATGAAGAGTGATACCAGTACACCAATTATGGATGATGTTAGGTGATTTTCGTTTTTGACTTGCTGCGTGCGTAATGACAGTCTGTTATATAAAAGTTTAATTAAATAATTCATACGGGTTACGCATGTGACCATGGTCTATAGAAGTTTTAAGGACCTGTAAAGTTATAGTAAGTTACACCTCCACTGATTAATCATTTTTCGAAGTTATCAAGGTAGCATCTCTTTTCTTACATGTCTGGAAATGTATGTACAACTCCAGTGTATTCAAGTAATTTAAATTTACAACGTCGGTTTTCATTGGCGACGACATATTATTATGTCAAAATGCAAATAATCTATTAAATTTTGATTGGTTATCTTTGTATCACTATCTTCATAAGAATTTTTTTTTTAATTTTATGGAATAAAGATAAACTATTTAAAAACACGCAGAATTTTATGCTGAATATCTCCACACATCGTAATACATGTATTGTTTCCTTTAATTTCATTCATACTACCCACTAAACTCTCACCCTCACCCACTCAACACCCACACCTACCTATCCCCGTCCGACTAGGGCCCTTCCGGCCTCCTCCACTCAAGCGACAGCCCAAGCCGAGGTTCGAGATCCCCGTCAAGGGGGGACGCCCTTGTGCATGTCGCTACCAGGGTGAACCTTCAGTTCACCCCCGCGTCCGCGTTAAAATATAGTAGCCCTTCTGGCTAACATTGAGAATCACCACACAAAAAAAAACCTACCTATTATTATACGCGTCAATCACTTGATGCGCCACGAGTTGCGTCAGCAGCACCGCCCAGTCTGACGTCAGCTGATAAGATCGTCTAATCGCGTCAAACATGCCGCCCGCTAGCGAGAAGCGCAACTGCAGCGCTTCGGGGGCCGCTTCCTCTTGCCACGTGTCACCGCACGCCGCACGCTCGTGGTCTCGCGCGTGGTTTAAATAGTGCTGCAGTTGCGCGTGGATCGAGCTGAGCAGACTCTCCTATTGAATGTATTAATTTATATTAACTTTATTGCACATAATATAATGTAAAGAATAAAAAAATTACAAAAGTGTAAGATGCAGTAGGCGGTTATATCACTATAATATTATAACAGATATTATAATGGTAAAAGAAAATCGAATGAAAACTATATTGCGTTTTCACACAACATTAAATCATAACGACAGGTGCACTTAAATGACTAGTAATAAATTTGCGCAAGTATCGTTGCGGCTTTTAACATGTAAACGCTCGCGCAAGTGGACTTCTGCAAGTCGCACGTATATGGTAAACTGCAGTGGGGAGTCAGTGGAAACAGTTGTCAATTGCCCTCTACAATAAACTGTGGTAGTTGCTTGCTAATGGTCTCTTCAAAGCTTTACCTTTTGATCATCCTGATGCCGCAAACAAGTGAGTATAAGCGATAGCAATGGTTCATTCGCGAGCCGTAGAGCAGATGCAGCGCAGGCGCAGGCCGACCCGCACGCAGACCCGCCCACACCGCGCTTACCGCCTCCACCACCACCCGCCGAACTAAATATTATAGAAACTTCATGTAAGTAAACATACGATAAGATGTCATGTGTTGTTCTTCGCCGAAAAAATGGCTGATGAGAAGATAATTTGACACATTGGCATGGATTTCTTAGCTACATCGTTTTGCAAAAACATAACCATGAATATTTTCGTTTATTGAATACAAATTGCATTGAACTATGAATGAGAAATAAATTCTTTGTCTAAATTATCAGAGATTTCATTATTTAAAGATTTCTTATTCTTTTTTTGCGCTAGTAATAGAAAGAACAGGATTCAGGATTTTTTAACTGGATTTATAATTGACACTAAGAATGTCTCACCCTTTATAGCTAGGGCTCTGATGGCTCTTGCAGTCTCGATGCGAGCCGCCGCCCCCGCTTCCCCCGCCCGAACAATTACCGCTACAACCCGCACCCCAACCACTCTCTAGGATCTGAATAACATAAAATATTTACATATTAAGCACATGAAATAATCTGAGAATGTACATTTAACTGGATTATTAAGTGAAGGCCCTTTAAAAAAATCTTTCATATTCACTACAAAGCTATCCAGATTATACTGGTTCTGTTATTCTATTTAATCTTTGAAGTTTTACATGGTTTATGTTTTCCATAGACAACAAGTACTATCAAAACTCTTTGCATTCCACCAAATTTAACATCTTTTGAATGATTACCAAAACAAACGAAAAGCGAACTTTATTATAATTTGTGGATACACCACTGATAAAATCAATTCACCATAGTTTACCTGTCCAGCCTGCTTGAGCACGCGGCCCTGCACAGCCGGCGGCAGCTTCGCGACGAGCGGCGCCACCAACCACACCGACTGCGACCACTTGCTCGTGCTTACTACCCCACGTTCCGTTCCCATCCTAGCACACATCATATGATTATTTAGTTCTAAGTCATGTGAAGAAATAATTCATTAAATTAAGTGTTTTTGAAGTGAAAACTTCTTTAGCGGCGTTGGGTATAAAATCTTAAACTCGCGTCAGGACACGTGACTTGATCGAAAAAGCGTAAGACTGATGGATATCAAACACGCTCAACGTTAATAATCAAGTTTTCACTTCTGCCGGCACTCCCGGAGTGCAACTCAATGACTCTATTATACTAGTAGACGCGGCATACGCCCACATCATTGCACTAAAAAACAGCGCAATTAATACATACCTACTTACTAACGCATTATCACCAATACAGTTGTTCTCTCTTTCACTCTCACGCACGAGACATAATGCATGTCTCACTCATGTACTTCGTAATAACAACTGCCGATTAAAATATAAAAAGAACGTCCAGCCACGACGCTGAATGGTGCGTGACTAAGTGAAACTCGGGCACTTAGCTGAGTTTTTTCTTGCCAAAATAGAGAGCGGGTAACGTATCTAGCTTTTTTATATATCATAGGTGCAACCCGTCTTTTTTTTTAAAGTTGATTTTCTGGATTTCAAATCTCCAGAACTCTCTCTTAAAACTTTCAGGAACTATAGAACTATGGTGTATACTAACGAAACTCCATTTATTTCAAGCTCATCTGAAAAGTGCTCTGCTATGTTCACAGACTATTTATTTTAAATATCAATCGAAATTTGAAATTGTAGGAATAATTTTACGGTTAGAAAAAGTCAGAACCTTGTTAGAAAAAGATCATCAATTGCTCCAAGTTCTTTTAAAAAGTGTTTTATACTAACCTGTCTTTATCAGGCGGCGGTGGAGCTGGTTGCTGGAACACGTTGATAACCGCTCGAGAGACCGTATCCAACCACGCGCTCAGCTCCGACGTACCGCTCCCGAACTGCTTGAACATCAGCTGCAGGTCCAGCCACGACATGCGGAGCGACCATTGCTCCAAGTTCTACGGAATAATTTGCTAATTAAATATATATGGTGATTTAAAATTATTAAAATAAGTCTACCAAATTATCGAAGCCAAAAAGGGAGATTAAATTTTCAGGGTTTACATGATGAATGTATATTATATCCGCTTACTGCAAGAACAGATTATATGAAGAAGTATGACAATTTTATCGTTATAATTTTATCGTATTGTTCAATTTAAAGCTGCTGCTTTAAGAGAATTGTATTAAGACAGTATTGAAGAAGAAATGTAATCACCTCTAGTAGCCTCGTGATCATGGTCTTTTGATCTAGATCAGGATGGGTGTGACTTGCCGAATCCGGATAACATATCATGTGTAATAATCTGAAAAAGACAATTTCATATTACAGAATAAAAATAATTTTAACAAAAAAGAAGAAACTCGAAAATTATCTGTTAATTCGATAAAATATGTTACCTTTGGTTTTGTCTCGGTGTAAGCATCGGATCCAACAACATATCAGGATGGTAAAGTTCGTCCGGGTTCTGTAAACATTTCTGCAGAACCCATTCTTCTGAACAGATCTCAGCGAGTACCCGCCTCGCTAGTGAAGATAAAGATTGCGAAGAATCTAATAACGTCGAACCGACACCACCGTTCCCTCTGCAATATTATTAAGACTTATATTATTGTAATTAAATTTAATTGCAGAATAGGTATTAAAATGTAATTTCCATTAACAACACAATATGTTATTTACAAAATGTATCCCATTTTAGAATGATTTGGGTAGAGGTTAGAGGGTGTGTGAAATAACCTTTTATGTACACAAGGAATTTTGGGGCAGAGACAATGCAATGAAATGAGTAGACACATTAACACATAAAGCAATATCGAGAAGTTCACAAACAGGATTTTTATTTTTAAATTATAGCACAGTATATTAATTATATCTATGTCTTGACACAATGAAATAAAATATTGGTTTTTTCAACAATGCTACTGTGATAATAAATAATTATTTTAACCAATTATTGTAATAAAATTGTTAGTTCCCTTTCAACGGCGCATTTTTTTAAAACAAATAGAGCATAGTTGTTTCTGTTTACAGCAATTCAGGAATCACATTAGGCCTTTTTTAGAGTTTACTTTAAAATAAGGTATCAACTAAATTAATATGAACTAATAAATATGTATAAATAAATAGTTATACAGAAACAACTATAGCCCATCCATTTTATATAATTCCCACAGAGTGAAGTGACAGGATGACCAAACGACCACAAGTCAGTGATACCATGATAGGATGAAGGTGCTGTAACTCATAAAAAAAGAAAACAAACCTAGGCGTTTTATGGCCCCCACTCATCTCTGTTTCTACCATCCTAAGAATGAAAAATAAATGCTAATAAATAATAAGCATTTTAATTAAATTTGTAGATTTTTTTGTATAATACATATTGCTATAATATATATTTTTTTAAATATACGACGAAATTAGTTATTGAAACAATTAATATTTATTTACGTAATTAAACATTTCAATCATTTTTTTTATTATCCTTTACTTTAACAGATACAATTTAACACTATTTTAACTATCACTGATCCCTAGTCACAATATGATGATATTTTTCATAATTAATAGATAAATAAATAACATTACTTACGATATGAGATCAAGCTGTGCATCGCTGGGCACAGTGTCACTAGTGCCCAGTATGTGTGAAAGTTCGCTAGATTTCTTTCCACTCGGTTTGCTGAGATCTCTCGCTGTGGAATCTCCGACCACTGTTATAGATAAAATATTCTTATGATATGTATATGAGTTTTATAAGTAGAGCATGAATTTAATTTAGAAACGTGTAAAGGACAATAATTTATATACTTACAAGAAATTAACAATATGATATGAATTTAGATAGATATTTAGGCAAGGAAACATTCAAATGCATATGACTAAAAAAAATTTTGCAGAATCAAGAAGAATAATTGAAAACAGACGGCGCTGTCTCCGTAATAGGGTCCCGTTTTACGGAGTTCATTTACTGTCCCGTTTACCATAACTTTTACGTGATTGAAGGGACACCAGAGTCTACGTACTAGACTCGTTAGTCAGCAGAATCCGCCGCTCCTTAATATTCTTAGAATTAAAAAAGACGGGTTGCACTCCGGGAGTGCCGGCAGAAGTGAAAACTTGATTATTAACGTTGAGCATGTTTGATATCCATCCGTCTTACGCTTTTTCGATCAGGTCACGTGTCCTGACGCGAGTTTAAGATTTTATACCCATTACAGAAAAAGTGCTCAACGCCGCTAAAGAAGTTTTCACTTCAAAAATGATCATTACTGAGTATAGCCTTAAGCGTGGCTAGCACGGGCCCGACGCCGATGTTCTTGTGCGCGGCGGCCAGCAGGTGCCGGTCGCACGACAGCCGCACGCCCGCGCCGCTCCCGCCCGGCCCCGGGGACGTGGACACGCTGTATAGACCTGCGTGTGGACGATACAATATTATGTATAAATGAGTGAATACTGTGCATAGAATACTAAATGTATTTATTTCTATAAAACACTACCTACGTGTTAAAAAGACGTGTATGCCGAGAACACGTGTCAGAAGTGAAACTTCTTTGACGAAATTCAAAGATACCAAAATCGTTGCCTTACTTCATGACACGACGTGAAGTAAAATTTCAAGCTCGCCATAATGGCCATCATAATGCGAGCTTGAAATTTTACTCTTTACGCGCCTTAAGAAATTTAACTTCAAAAACATTTAGATGGGAACTTTTGTTTTTAAATATCTTTCCGTTCAAGAAATAAGAATTATGGTTTTATATTAGATAATGTAAATAAATATGCTTTATGCATACAACAACGTATTTAAAACGTTCATTGAAAATGTTGTTAGCAATCTTTTTCCAAGAAACCTTTAAAAACAGAACAAGCTAACCTGGTTGCGGAGTATCTACAGTTTTAAACAGCCTCAGCAGCAAGTGGCAAGTGAGTCTCGCGCCCGCGTCAGGTGACGGCGCGTTAGCGGGGTGGTTCACCTTCACGAGAGATGGCAAAGCGGCGTGCCGGACAAAGTCTTCAAGTGAAAAGCAGTGTCGTGCTGGTTGGAGAAAATAATCGTGAATCAATATTTTATTTTATTTTGTTGTAATTACTTATAACACCTTTAAAAATATACATCTTATTGTAAAAGCAATATATACGTATTTATTCATTCAATTCTTAGATTTTTCGGGTTTCGATATGTATGTTACAGTCAAAACCCTGAACCAGTCAATATCCTTATTGACTGATTTTATCTGACAAAATCAGTTAATAAGGTTATTGACCGACACCCTTAGTGACTGATTTAAAGACCTTATTGACTGATTTAAAGAGCAGACATTCAGTCAATATAGGTTTTAACTTTAACCAACGTACTGAATAGATTTTAACACTTAAATCTTTCTGTAATGGGCAAGTAAAACAATAGCGAGTCGGTTCTGGCGTGAGGGTCGCAGTTCAAACCTAACCTAACCTACTGGGTCGAATTTGACACTAGTCAATAAGGTTATTGACTAAGGGTGTCGGTCAATAACCTTATTAACTGATTTTGTCAGATAAAATCAGTCAATAAGGATATTAACCGACGCCCTTAGTCAATAACCTTATTGACTAATTTTACCGGTCAATAAGGATATTGACTGGTTCAGGGTTTTGACTATATCATCTATAATTATTTTTATGAATCCGGTTCATAACATATATTTTGTAATTTATTAAATACTATTATAAGAAATGAATTAGTTAGACGCTGCGTCTTATATCTGTTTAGGGTAGAGCTGCAGCAGCACGCCGGCCGGCGGGCAGCGTGCGGGACAGCTCACCGACGAGTATGCAAGTGAAGACGGCGAGCGCGTCGTGCGCGGCCGCGTCGTGCAGGTCGCGGTGGTGCATCAGGTCGGGGTACAGCGGCGGCGGCGCGGCGTGCGGCGCGGCCGCGGGGTAGTGCTGCGCGCCGCACGCCGGCCGGCGGGCAGCGTGCGGGACAGCTCACCGACGAGTATGCAAGTGAAGACGGCGAGCGCGTCGTGCGCGGCCGCGTCGTGCAGGTCGCGGTGGTGCATCAGGTCGGGGTACAGCGGCGGCGGCGCGGCGTGCGGCGCGGCCGCGGGGTAGTGCTGCGCGCCGCACGCCGGCCGGCGGGCAGCGTGCGGGACAGCTCACCGACGAGTATGCAAGTGAAGACGGCGAGCGCGTCGTGCGCGGCCGCGTCGTGCAGGTCGCGGTGGTGCATCAGGTCGGGGTACAGCGGCGGCGGCGCGGCGTGCGGCGCGGCCGCGGGGTAGTGCTGCGCGCCGCACGCCGGCCGGCGGGCAGCGTGCGGGACAGCTCACCGACGAGTATGCAAGTGAAGACGGCGAGCGCGTCGTGCGCGGCCGCGTCGTGCAGGTCGCGGTGGTGCATCAGGTCGGGGTACAGCGGCGGCGGCGCGGCGTGCGGCGCGGCCGCGGGGTAGTGCTGCGCGCCGCACAGCGCCACCAGCGCGCCCAGCCACTCCGCCGCCAGCCCGCTGCACCACGCCGTCATCTCCGCGCACGCCACGCCCAGCTCGTTCACTCTAAACAGTCAAATTAGATTACGTACACGTCACGTGCGTATTTAAGTTTGCGAAATACGCACGTAACGAGTATATACGTGATACGTACGTATTTTTTAAGTTAACGTACACGTAAAGCACGCGGCGTATTAAAACACCTATTTTCACGTCATACAAGTCCAATAAAAAAGGAATGCTTACATATTACGTAGAAATAATCAAACGTAAAACACGGGCGTAGCTAGCCATGGGCTCAAGGAACTATATGCAACTATATGTACCCAAAGTCATATCCCGGTCTTCGAACCTCAAATGCGATGGCATTTGCGATTGCACTAATTTTTCTTACAGTTCATGTAACATAGAAGTTTTTCGTGCGTTATCGAATTACACACGAAAAAAGAAAATAGCTGAAGAATTAGAAAATATTCGAATAATCGAATTATTCTTATTCAAAAAACCTTATTGTTCACCTACCACACCACGAAATAGATCCAAAAATGTGTCCCTATCTTCAGCCGTTTGGTCGCTGGGCGTATGACAATTTGTAAGTCAGTTAATGTAGAGGTAAATAATACTAATGTTTAGGTCTCATTTTCTGTGTCGACTGTCGACTTTCGAGAATCGAGTGTGAATTTTCTTACGGATATTAAGCTTAGTAGTTAGTGCCTGGATAATACAATTTTTAGATTTGGTTAGGTACGGTCAGCCAAGAAAGTGGTGTACCAGTTTTGATTTAGTTTCCCAGTCATCGAAAATTACAACAAGGTTCGTTATAAAAAGATATTACTGAAAGAGACAACATTATCATGACGTCAACCTATGTATTTAGTATTCATACGTCATATGTCACATATAAGTACATGACATTTTAACCTTTAGTATAAATGAAAAGGACATTAGTTCCTACAAAGCAATTGAAATGTTTCCAAACAAAAGTAATAAAAACTATTTAGACAGTGCGCGCACGAGCAACTTTGTCTCCGCAACTATTTTGTCTCTCCCACCTATGGGCTAGTATGAAAGTGCGCGCACGTAGCGACGCAACTCCCCATACAAATTGATGGGAGAGACAAAATAGTTGCGGAGACAAAGTTGCTCGTGCGCGCTATGTCTTAAATAGACAACCGAATTCCATTTGAAAAAGAAAACTGACAATTGACATTTTGTCAAATATATGCAAAAAATAACGTAATAAATTTCATGTTCGTGATAACTCCTTATGCGAGTGTGGCTTAGCCGAAGGTGACAATGATCATATATTTTTTGAGTGCCCTAAACGAAATTCCTCACTTTTGGATCTCCTTCCCCCTGATGTTCCCCGCCCCACTAATTTTAAATGTTTATTGTGTTTGGTTCCCTCCTCATTTGTTAACGTTTTATCCAAATTTATCCACCTCAATAATCTTAAATTTTAATGCTTTGCTTTTGTATATGTCCTGTTTGGTTATCCAGGTAAGACTGATCCAGCATTTGAACTGCTCAATCTCTTCCGTGATTTTTCCTCAGCACAGAGCATCAAGTTGCTACATTATAACCGTAGTCACTGAAATAAACGTTCAATTTTGATCTGTGCACACATGACACTTGACACTGGCAGAATCCGTCCTTTTGGGATTGGGAAGGCCATAGACAAAAAAGAAGAAGAAGAAGAACGTAATAAATTAATGCTCGTCTGAACTTCGCCAGAGAGCACTTAGAGTTTGATTGGTCTAATACAGTGTTTTGTGATGAAAAAACGTTTAAGGTGATTGCAACGATCTGTTCCCAGCCAATATCCCGCTAGATGGCGCTGAATTCTACATTTCTAGTTTATTTGAGTTTTTGCGTAATTGGAATAGTCATCAAACCTAGGAATAGTCATGGCGGTTACTGAATATTATATTTTATTGAAATATGTTATATCATTGCCTTAAAATCCACCCAATTCGGTAAAATTATGCGTTTTAACATCTGTCATTGCATACAGGGTCGTTTACACACACAGACGTATACAAAAATGATAAAGATTTAACTCTAGATGGCGTGAATGTAAAGCGCGTCACACACGGTGAAGATACTACCTATAATATTTTATCTAATCTAGTAATATTTTATATTACAGTATCTTAAGGTATCCGGTATCAGCGTTCTGACCATCATTTTTCTTTTTTCGCTGTAGAACCGCCATCCTGTTACAAATGACCCACAAAGGAGAATGACCACGGGTGGTATCGGTAAAATTTTAGTTGTGCCACGTATTCGTTATATTGTTAATTCCTATTTGTATTTATAATGATCATATGTATCAATATTAAGTCTTAATTAAACCGGATAAATTGAAATAATAGTAAAAGTAAAAGTTTTTCTTTTGAAACATGTATGAACTTTCGCATTAGTAGGAAGTAGGATTGTTATAAAAATAAAAGTTATATTTGTTGGCGTAAACTATTTTATTGTAATTTTGGGAAATAAATAATGTCAAAATTGATTACCTACAATAAAACGCAGTTTTATTTTATTACCTACATTACACTATTGTTTTTTTTTAATCAAAACATGTATTTCGATCGAGAGGGTAGTTCGATCTCTCGAACGTTCAACAGCTGTTTTCTGTTCTGCCTATTTTATTTTACATTTATATTTAATTTAAGTGAATCTAAGTATCAATCTTCTTTGAAAACATTTTAAAGTTCAATCTAAATAATAAAAATAAATAAAATGCAGTGCTCAGCGTGCCACAACCTAATAAAAAAAGACGAAGTCGTTTGTTCTAAGTGTAATGAGTGTTATCATCTGCTATGTATAAATATGAGTGTTACTTATTATAATATTCATTATAAAAATTCCAATCGAAAATGGTTATGTCCAACTTGTTCTAATGTTACGCAACGTAGAAAAGGCGAAAATACACCCGTGAGGAGACTGCATGAACCAGGTATGGAGGACAGTATAATGTCTTGTGAGGACATGGCTCAGGATATGTCAATTACAAGTGTCCCTTTGGAACAAGCCTCTATCACACTAAACCAATTTTCTGCTTTACTTGAGTCTAAATTCGTCGATATGGAGACAAAACTTACCAGTAATTTTAAAACCGAAATTAACATGGCTATGAATGGTTTAAAGAAGGAATTAAATGAAACCACCGACTTCCTATTTTCACAATTAAAGGACCTCAAAAGTGAATTATCAACTTACCGTGAGCGCATAAATAACTTAGAATCCGAGAACACTTCATTGCATTTGAAACTGTCTCAACTATGTAAACAACAGCCTACTTCACAGGAGACCGTAAATATGCACACTACTATCAAACAATTACAACTAGAAATTAATCAACGCGATCAGGCGGGCCTACTTAATGATGTCGAAGTATCAGGTATACCGGAATTCGATGGAGAATCAGCCTCACATATAGCGATTACTTTAGCGAACAAACTCGGGATATCTTTAGATGAACGCGACATCGTGTCCGCGCGTCGTGTCGGTTCTAAACGCCGGTTGACAACTGATGGAACTAATTATGATTTAGATGTAAACAACCGTGTGCGCCCCCTGTGCATTAGTTTTTCAAGACGCTCGCTGCGTGATGATTTCTTAAAAAACGCTCGAGTACGGCGTGGCACTACAACCACGGACCTTGGTCTTCCGAATCATGATGCAAGACGAGTCCATATCCACGAAAGACTGACACCTAAAAATCGTGTCATTTTCGGTAAAGCCAGGTCTTTGGGCAAAGCTTTGCAGTGGCGATATATTTGGTCCCGTGAGGGCCGTGTTTTTGCAAGGCGTACGGATTCTAGTACAATACATAGATTACAAACAGAAGAAGACATTGACCGTGTTTTTAAAATGCATTCTGATCCCCCCTCTAGCTCATAATTTTTATGATAAATTTGTTTTAATTTTTTACACTTTCAGTTTACTTTGTTTTTATGTATACAAATTCATTGCAATGTGTAATATAATATTATGTTATCTTTTAAAATGTTTCGTATTCAGTTCATGCTTCTGTTATATTATGTTAAAAATTACTCACCTAATTCTATTGTCTTACATAACTATTTTCTGGAAACATAGTAATTGTAATCAACATGAAGTTAGTATTGCATTTAAGTTTGAATATTATGATGCTAAACTCTTTTGTTTTATACAAACTTTTAATAATGTTTATTTTATTTTAATTGAACTACATTTTTACTTTAATTGGATATCTATAGTTTATAAGAAATTACTGCCAGTGCACCGTGTTCTTATATTTATTATCTTTTTAAGTAATTGTAAATTGGCCTACGATTATTTATCATTTTATAATATTAAATATAAATATTATATAATGTTATTAGCTTATGTATGTATCTATTATATTCTTAATACGATTTATTTGCTTTTATATTTATTATTTAATTATCCTATTAAAGTAATCAATTTGCCTGATATATTTTTAGTATATACTTATTTACTCGTGTTTCTTTCCTGCTTCATTTATTCAATTCTTTTGTTATGCATCATTAAGATAATTTCCTATAAAAATGGTTAAGAATAAATTTCTAAAAATTGGTCTCTTTAATGCTGGGTCTATCTGTTCAAAACAGGATGAATTTCAAGTTGCATTCGAAAAACATAAGCCTGATATTTTAGCTATAAATGAGACATGGCTTCGTCCTGGTCAAGACGGTTGCGTGCCACGTATACCCAATTATACGTTTCGCCATATACCACGTCCTCCGGGTGCTCGCTCGCGAGGAGGTGGTGTGGGTTTTTTTATTAGACGTGATATGTCAGTTCGTACTTGTTCCCATCCGACCACCTATCCCTCAGTCGAGCAATTTTGGATAACAACTAATATCAACTGCAACAAAATTTTAATAGGCACAGCTTATCGTCCCCCCTGGCAAAATGTAGACCTATTTTTCGATTCCCTCACAGAATCAGTTTCTTTCTTTTCGGATTATGATTTTATTATCCTACTTGGTGATTTCAACATAAATACATTAGATGAGAAGGATAATAAATGCAACCGACTTGCTGAGTTTCTTAAGTGCTGTGGTCTAGTAAACTACATTAATGAACCTACTCATTTCACGTCCCACAGTGAATCATTAATTGATTTACTGTGCTCTAATATGAATGTATCTGCTACAGCTGTACATCACATACCGGAACTTGGTGGCCATGCTATGATCTTTGCCGATTTCAAAATAAAAAAACCCAAACCTATTACTAAATCGTTTAGTTACAGACCCTTAAAGGATATAAATTGCGAGGCTTTCAATGCTGATCTTATTTCTATTCCGTGGGACGACATTTGTCACATAAAGAACATCGATGATATGGTGAATGCTTTTAATTCTAGTGTTCTGTCTTTATTCGACAAACACGCTACCGTTAAGACTATTTCTGTTAAAGAGAGCCAAACTCCGTGGTTGACATCTAACCTTCGTCTAATGATGTCGGTTCGCGATGAAGCTCATACTAAATATCGCAAAAGTAAATCTATTGACGACAAATTGTACTATAAATCACTAAAAACTTTTGTAAGCGTATGTATGTATCAAGAAAAATTGGCTTTTTATGATGCTCACATTAATGCTCACGCTCAGAATCCAAAGGTTTTATGGAAAAATATAAAAAGTAAGGTTATACCCAATTTGAATAATTCTACGGATCTACCTGATCATCTCGTTGATCCAAACGCTGTTAATTCCCACTTTCTTAACATACCTGGTACTGGTGATGTAGATGAAAGCACTCTAAACTACTTCAAAAGTAGCAGGTTCTGTCAAAATACTTTTAAGTTTAGTACAATCGATGTGAATATGGTAGGTAAACTTATAGTTTCTATTAAATCAAATGCGCGGGGATCAGATGATATATCCAGGGACATGATTTTGCTCACTTTGCCATCTACGCTAAAAGTTATAACATCTATCTTAAATAAATCCCTTGAGACGTCAATTTTCCCATCACAGTGGAAATTAGCTCTTGTTCGCCCGCTTCCTAAATCTAATAATCCCAAAGAACTTAAAGATCTTAGGCCGATTAGTATTCTCCCGTATCTTTCTAAGTTATTGGAAAAAATTGTTTATAATCAGGTAGTTGAGTATTGTGAGACTAATAATATATTACCGGAACTTCAATCTGGCTTCAGGAGGTCTCGTAGTACAGTAGCACCTCTATAAGTCGAATATCAAGGGAGACGCCAAAAAATTCGAGTTATAGAGTTTTCAACTTATGGAGGATTTCGACTTAGGCGGATTTTGATTCGACATAAAGAGTTTGAGGTTTATTCTTATCAATTTTGAGTTACAGAGGTAAAATAAATTAAAATTCAACTTGCAGAGGTCACAAACATGTTTTTATTTATATGAATATTATTTCAAATCATTTTAAAATAAAAAATATGGCATTAAAAAAGTCAGTATTTTTTTTGCTTTAGATAATTTGGTTGTTCTCAAGCATTTAATAATCTATAAAGAGCAGAAAATTCTTCTTTTTCAAAGATACTGGTTTGCTTTATAAAATTTCGTAAGGTATTCAATACGGTTCTTGCCCCTTTGATGGAAACCCATGGAGCGCATGTACTATTCACGTCTTCTATGTCATCTTAATCATTAGTATCGGTTTTCTGAGCTACTGAATCGATAATTTCGTCATCAGATACTTAACGCAAACACGTGTTTCGTGAGTCATAAATCAATTATCGTATACTCCTAAAATGTTTTCTAAGAAACTGGTTGTAAAATAAAACGTTGCTATGTTCGAGATACAGAGGTCAAATTTGATTTTTCGAGTTATAGAGTGAAAATATGTACCAAAATGGCTTGGAGGGACTCGGTGATTATTTCGACTAACAGAGGGACAAAATTTCAAGTAATAGAGGTTTTCGGGTTTGAAGGGAAGGGAACAAGACATTTTTTTGAGATTTGGAGGTTTTTGACTTATCGAGGTTCGACTAAACGAGGTGCTACTGTACTAGCACAGCTTTGCTAAAGGTAGTTGATGATATCCTGTCTGCCCAGGATAGTGGCAGTGCATCTTTACTTACACTCCTAGACTTTTCACGCGCTTTTGACTCTTTAAATTTATCCCTCCTTATTGGTAAACTTTCCTATTATGGTTTTAATGACGCGTCGGTTCAGTGGTTCGATAGCTACCTCAATCATCGCGCCCAGAAGGTTGTCATCACAAAAAATGATGGTACATCCTCTTTCTCCTCGGTACTCCCAGTTACCCGCGGTGTTCCACAAGGTTCGATCCTTGGGCCCCTTCTCTTCACCATCTACGCCGCGGACATAACTGAGTGTATTAAATATTCAAATTATCACCTTTACGCGGATGATTTGCAGGTATACGCGCCAATAAGTCGTGTAAATGCCTCAGAGTGTTTAAATGGGTTGTCGCAGGACTTGGATCGCGTATCTACATGGGCTTCTGAGAACTCACTGGTATTAAACCCCAACAAGTCCAAATTTATGGTAATTGGCTCGAAGCGGCAGGTGAGATCAATCAAAGATTTGGGTTTATCTGTTTGTATAGACAATATTCCAATCGTTGAAGTGGATGAGGCAAAAAATCTAGGGCTTCTTTTTAACAATAATCTTAATTTTGAAAGCCATGTGCTGGACATTGTTCGTAATTGTTTTTATCGTCTGAAAGTGATTTATAAGCTGCGTCCTTTCTTAACAACTGACCTTCGCCTACTTTTATGTGAGTCAATTGTACTTTCCAAACTCAATTATTGTATTAATACTTACGGGCCATGTCTTCTACAGCGATCACAACATTTGATTCAAAGAATTCAGAATGCTTGCATTAGATATTGTTTCAATGTTCCACCTAGATCTCACATCACACCTTTCCTAAACTCAGCAAATATTCTAAATATGAAAAGTAGACAAAAACTATTTATGGCTAGCTTTCTATTCGACCTCTTGAAGACCAAACGCCCAGCTTACTTATTTGAGAAGCTTATGTGGCGAAAAGATGGTGGTTCTAACCCAGTAAGACTCGGATCCAATATTTTCTCTATACCAAAACATAGAACTATGGCTTTCCGCGGCAGTTTCAAATACTTTGCAACAAAATGTTGGAACGACATTCCTCCACCCATGCGCAACATTAGTAGCAAATTAAGATTTAAAACTGTTTATCGGGAGTACCTTTTAGGTATCCAAAAATCTATTTAATAATAATTTTCAATAGTTTTTATTTTATTTATTTATTTTCCTCTTTTGCATAGTTCTGTTACTGCCGTGATCCATTAGTATCGTGTACCATCTGACTGATTATATTTTTAATATTGTCTATTGCTATTTATTGATATTTTATATATACTAAAATTGTTTTCGTTATTTTTCCTTTATCTCTCCATATATCTAACATTATTTATACTTGTTTATTTATTTAAGTTTTTTTTATTTTTCTGCCCTCTAGAGGCATTGGCAGAATATCAGCGTTGGGGTTTTTCAACCCTGACATATATGCTGAGCCAAGGCCTGTTCGTAGAACACTGTGCACATTAAATGTATCCGTTTCTTTTTTATACTGTGTTTTTTGTGTCTTTTAATTGATTTTATGTTTTGTGTTTGTATTATGTATATTTTCTTGTGTTCTATGAATAAACGTGTTATCTATCTATCTATCTATCTATCTATCTATTTGAAGTAGCAAATATGATATTATGCTGATCCAAGCATTTTCACTCAAAACTAATATCAGTAATGATTTGTAAAAGTAAATTATTTCAAAATACATTTCATAACCAACAAGTAAGAATAATTATTCATACAACAACAAATCAAAAACACTATTTACTATGGAAAAAAAACCAGGAAGGTGAAAAACATATTTACGATTTCGATGCACTCGACTTTTAGTAAAATAATAGGTAAAAATATTATTATGGTTTTGATCACAGACATATCTGTGGTTTTGATTTTAGCTACTAGTATCAGAAAGCTGCGTGTTCAATGCACGTCGGGGTCCCACAACTGTGGAGGAAGGAAGGTAGAATACCTCCATCGAATAAGTGAAGTTTCTCGACATACTCGATTTGCCGGCCGGCCTCAATGAAGATTGTCCGAAAGTTGTATATGTGCTCTGTAACGAAAAAATTTCGCTAGCGCGATTCAGAGTGAGGTGTCGTACAATATACCTAATGAAGTTTTTCATCTTTTTATTTTACTGCAAATACAAAATAAAAATTAAACAATGGTAATGTAAATTCTAAACAAACTACTACCAAAATACAATTAGAACAAAAATCATTTGACTTGTTTATTTCACCCAGAGGCCAGAGGCGGCTCGTGACAAAATTGTATACCTAGGTGTTCACTTGAAATAAAACAACGAAAATACAATAGCGTTCGGGATGATTTATTACAAAAAAATGAGCACCACATTTTATAAATGTCTATAACACTAAAAATTACAAAGTACAGGCTATTTCAAAACGAATTCAATGACTAGGTATCAATAATTAGTAAATCACCGAATTTGCATTCGCGAGCGTAGGTATCCATAGTGTTTGTCACTGACGGTCACTGACCTCTATAACTTATAGTTATAGAGGTCAGTGGTGTTTGTTGTGTAAACATGTATGTATTTGAGTAGTTAGTAGCATATTATATTCTGAATTTCTGATCCATGCCTATTCACTCAAAACTAATAACACTAATGATTTGTAACAGTAAATTATTTCAATAGGTAGGTATTTGAACATTTCCCAACAAGACGTAAGAATAATTATTCGTAGGTATACAAGATACAATAACAAATCTAATACACTATTTATTATTTTATTATTTACTAGCGGTCCGCCCCGGCTTCGCCCGTGGTACATGTTTACGTTTTCTCTCCATAAGAAGTAATAGCTAGAGAGCTAGCGCAAAGCTACCTGTATGTATTTGACCAGACCTGGATTTTTGTGTGTTGATTCCCCTATACCTACTATACATGAGATGAGGAGTCACTAAGCCCAGAGTGGTGGACGGGGCGCGCGCTTAGGTAAGACAGGTGGAAATTTTTGGCGAACTTTGAAACCATTTGACCACGTCTGCCATTTTGATATTTGAAAATAGATTATTATTACTATCGGAAAATAACAATGGCAGACCATTATCACGCGGATAACATTCTGGCAGACACTTATGAAAGTGCTGAAAAAAATACAATTTTGAAAGTATTTGACCAGATCTGCCATTATATATACATATATTTTATTTATTAGGGTCTTAAAAACTTATTTTCGAAACGGCAGACATTTTCATTGCGTACAGACTTCAGCAGACAACAAAACTTTACAGACTTCAGCAGTCAACAAGACTTAGCTTCTACATGGTCAGATGTATATATGTATTACGTTCCCTGACCTTACATCAATGATTTACTTTATTAATGTTTTTATGGTCATTTACATTTAATTTTGAAAACTATGGAATAAAATTTATAAATTTGATGATACAAAACTAAATATACATTTGTAAAGAATCTCAAATATAAAGTTGTGTTGCAAATAACAAATCATCATTTAAATATTTAGTTTATTTCTTTATTTAAGAAACAATTAACAATTACAAAACAACATAAAAAAACACGCATGCATTTATTGAAATGTTCATTCATCATCACTATCGTATGGCGTTGTGTGACTCGTCTTCATAATCCATTGAATCGGATTCTGTAAAAGTAAAACGTAAATTATATAATAAAAGAAATGAGTCATTATAAACTTACCTAGTAAGGCAATGCCTTTGATGTCGCACGATGCCGCCGCGCCGCCAGTGTAGGTACTTCTGCTGCTACATGAAGATATGCTAGGGTTGCAACAAATGGGAAATAAAACAATTGTAATTATTACTATTATGATGTAATCATTTATTCATATTATGTACATTCAAAACAATTGCTATTATTAAATCTGATGTAATTATTTTTTCATAAATATATAATTATTATTAATTATATAATATATTGCACTGTGAAATATTTACGTATCACTTTATTTTTGATGTTCTTAATTGTCTTTTATAAAATTTAAGTGACGCATTCGCATTGGGATCAACAATCCGATAAGAAAAGAATGGAGACAACATATACATAGCTTTGATTTCAATTCTACAGATACAAAATATACAATCTATCTAAAATGATACAACGGATGTTTCCTGCGTTTTCTCGTCAAAATACCGAAACAACGTAATTATTGTATAGTAGTTGGGCGTGAAAGTAAAAAAACAAATGAAAAGTGTTTTCCATATGATTATTTATTAAATTTACGCGATTAAGAATAATTTCAACGATACAATTTAGTAACCGAGAATTCAGAGGATTAAAGAAAATACCTGCCTGATCATTTTATCAAACTCTAAAAGAATTATGGTTATTTCGCATCACTCGGTTTATTAGTTTGGTAATAATTATTAAAGGTAGTTACAACCCTAGCCATTGAGTCGAACGGTAGGCAACACAATATCGACTTTGTGCGGGTACATATGGTACATTTCTTCTTGCTGTGAAGCGTAATTATTATTATTAAGATTTTTTAGGCTATTTTGAATCAGCTGTTCTAATTTAATTCTAGAAATTTATTAAAACGTGATTTTTTTAAAAGTATATTATGAGTTTATAAATACCTCAACCAATAGTTATTGTGTCCTATCCTCATTTCTTTATATCTTGGTAGTTAACTAAAGTGTTAAATTTACATAACCTCAACAACAACATTTACACTGCCACTGCACTAAAACTAAACTAACTAGCTCTCTAGCTATAAGAACCATCCTCGTACTTCAAGGGATATAATAAAAAAAGAATTATCGAAATCGGTTCAGCCGTTCTCGAGTTATGCGCTTACCAACACATTTTGCGATTCATTTTTATATATAAGAAGACTAGCGGTCCGCCCCGGCTTCGCCCGTGGTACATGTTTACGTTTTCTCTACATAAGAACCATCCTCGTACTTCAAGGAATATAATAAAAAAAGAATTATCGAAATCGGTTCAGCCGTTCTCGAGTTATGCGCTTACCAACACATTTTGCGATTCATTTATATATATATATATACTAGCGGTCCGCCCCGGCTTCGCCCGTGGTACATAATATTTACGTTTTCTCTACATAAAAACCATCCTCGTACTTCAAGGAATATAATAAAAAAAGAATGATCGAAATCGGTTCAGCCGTTCTCGAGTTATGCGCTTACCAACACATTTTGCGATTCATTTTTATATATAAGAAGACTAGCGGTCCGCCCCGGCTTCGCCCGTGGTACATAATATTTACGTTTTCTCTACATAAAAACCATCCTCGTACTTCAAGGAATATAATAAAAAAAGAATGATCGAAATCGGTTCAGCCGTTCTCGAGTTATGCGCTTACCAACACATTTTGCGATTCATTTTTATATATAAGACTAGCTGGTGCGTTGTGCGCGGGCTGCAAGCAGCCCGCGAGCCCCTTTTGCCCCTGGGTTGAAGCAATAGGGCAGTCATTTGAAAATGCATTCGAATTTTCTGTCCATTTGTTACATCTGCTAACAGCGAATCTACAGTCAGTCGGTAATGCTTATAAATTCCCCATTCAAGTATTTTCCACTCCGGGAGGCTGTCCACCTTCGAGGGAGCGTGGTGCGGAAGCATCCCAGGGCAGAAATCTTCAGTCATTTGAAAATGCATTAAAATTCCCCGTCAATTTGTTATTATCTGCTAACAGCGATTCCACAGTAAATCGGAAGTGCTTATAAATTTCCCATTCAAATATTTTCTATTCCGGGGGGCTGTCCACCTTCGAGGGTGCGTGGTGCGCGAGCTGCAAGCAGCTCGCGGCTCATCCCAGGGCAGAAATCTTCAGTCATTTGAAAATGCATTCGAATTTCCTGTCCATTTGTTACATCTGCTAACAGCGATTCTACAGTGAGTCGAAACTGCTTATAAATTACTTATTATTCAAATATTGGTTAAATTTTTGAAACGTGATCCCGAATTTCATTTATTTGATGTGTCTAATCAATAGCGGTGACTTTTCATAATAAACTGTTCAAGACAATAAATGTGTGAAGATGTATAAAACATATTGAAAACTTCAAGTCTTTTTGCGTCGTTTAAAATCAAATTCATTATGCTTTCGGCACTTAAAATATCTAAGTGAAAGCCATAGGACTACAGTCAAAGGGTATATCGAATAAGATATCGTTACACTATAAAAATAACTATGTACTTTAAAAAAACCGACTTTAAAAACGGAAAAGTAAAAAAATAATTAATTACTACATACTTATTATTTAGTTGTGTTATTCACTATATACATTTGAAGTCGGTGCCAAGCACTAAGCACTTATTAAACTACGCTATTTTTTGATACAAGAACTGCGATTATTTCGATACAAGAACTACCTACTTGCAATTCAATTACATTATTCGCAATACAAAAAATTGGCTATTTTCGATACAAAAACTACACTACTCTTGGTGTAAGTCCTACGCTTATAAAGCGTGAACGATTGGCTCATTAACTCAATAAATGTGTGAAGATGTATACATTATTACTTATAACTTATTGAAAACTTCAGTCTTTTTAGTAGCTTCGTTTAAAATCAAATTCATTATGCTTTCGGCACTAAAAATAAGAACCTACTTTTCCGTTTTTGAAGTCGGTTTTTTTAACGTAGTTTTAATAGTTTTTAACCTACGTAGTTTTTTTGTTTGAGTGGGAATCGCCCTAAAGTCGCTTCTGTTCAAGAGTTTACTTAACACGCTCGTCGCTTCGCTCCTCGCTACCTATTTGAATATTTACGCCGGCCGCTGACGTGACTTGCTCGCTTCGCTCGCTTGGCTAGTGCGGTAGTTCAAAAGTAACCTAACTCGCTCGTCGCTTCGCTCCTCGCTACTTCTTTGAATATTTACGCAGGCCACTGACGTGACTTGCTCGCTTCGCTCGCTTGGCTAGTGCGGTAGTTCAAAAGTTAACCTAACTCGCTCGTCGCTTCGCTCCTCGCTACTTCTTTGAATATTTACGCAGGCCGCTGACGTGACTTGCTCGCTTCGCTCGCTTGGCTAGTGCGGTAGTTCAAAAGTAACCTAATTTGCTCGTCGCTTCGCTCCTCGCTACTTCTTTGAGTATTTACGCCGGCCGCTGACGTGACTTGCTCGCTTCGCTCGCTTGGCTAGTGCGGTAGTTCAAAAGTTAACCTAACTCGCTCGTCGCTTCGCTCCTCGCTACCTATTTGAATATTTACGCCAGCCGCTGCCGTGATTCGCTCGCTTCGCTCGCTTGGCTCGTGTGATAGTTCAAAAGTTAATAAATATTTTCTACTGCGGGAGGCTGTCGACCTTCGAGGTTGTGCGGTGCGCGGGCAGCAAGCAGCCCGCGGCGCCGTCTTTTGCCGTTGCTATTCAATTACCCTTCCTACTATGGAAATTTCCATACAAAATTTTCGAAAAAAAAAAATTTCGCTTTTTACCAAAAATTTTTATATGCCTGGAAGCGGACCAGGTTTTGAAGCATTTTTTGCTTCGGCGACCCCGACCTACCTGCCACCAGTTCCGAGAGCCGTTGAATTTCGTGATGTATGGAAAATGGAAACCGAGGGTCGGAGAGAAATTCTGAGTATGCAGTATTGTAAATCTGGCCGATTAGAGCACAAAAGTCAATTTTCAGACCGATCGTAAAGTAATCGGCGCCACCATCTTGCTTTGAAAAATTGGCCATTTTTGAAAAAAAAATTGCGTCCAATTTGAAATTTATCGATTGCCCTGGTAGCGCCCCATCTTCCTGATTATTTTTTAGTTCTACACCCCCCACCTATCTCGCGCCGTTTCGGAGAGCCGTCGAATTTTGCGTTGTATGAAACTCGGAAACCAGCGATGGAAACTCGATTATGAGTATGCCACCTCAATGTGCGGCTCGATTAAAGCCCCTGTGCCAAGTGTCAGCGCGATCGGACCAGCGATGGCCATTTTAGAATTTGTATGGCGGCGGCCATTTTTTCCGCCATTTTGAATTTTTTTCGCACTCTGTGGTAATTGCTCGAGGTCTACTCCAAGTTTAGTTCGAGCACCCCAGATGTAGCTGCTACCGTTTGCGCGGGCCGTTGACCGTCTTCGAGAGATGAGGGAAAGTTTAAGATTTCGTATTTTTCTGGATATCCTGGGAGCTGGGCGAGTACGAATGCATCATTGGTGTATTTCTCCGTTGCGCCACCTCGTCTAAATTTACGTTTTTATGTTTGCGCCAAAAATGGAAAAATTCCAAAATCGAGCGACCCACTATGGCTCCCTGGTAGCGTCCCAGGGTGGTGATCATTTTTAGTTCCGGGACCCCCCACCCAACTCGCACCGTTTCCGCGGGCCGTTGGATTTTCCAATGTATGAAAGTTGGAAACCGGGGCCCGGAGCCACTCGAACGGGGCACCGATCGATTCGCCGGCTCGAACAGAGCACGTGTGCCAAATTTGAGACGTAAGGATTCATAAACGGCGATTTTGGCAAAGTACGGCGGCCATCTTGTTTTCGCGAAAATCCCCATTTTTCCACCTCCCCTGGTAATCGCCACCAGTTCCGAGCATTTTTTGTTCAGACACCCCCCCTCCAGGTATCACCGTTTTTGCGCACCTCCAGGGGTCCACTCGGTTTTCGAAGATGATCGAGATCGCTATATTTTTCCTCTGGTCGCTCGGCGCACCTCTACACGATCACGTCGTTATCCCCCCCACTTTCCGCATAGTTTCCGAGAAAACCGATGTCAGTCAGTGAGTGGTAGTGTAGCTTTATATATATATAATAAGATTATGTGAAAATAACCAGGAAGGTGAAAAACATATTTACGAAAACATAGTAACATAATATGGCTGTCGCTACAATAATTATATTTCAATTTTATCTTTTTATACCTAGTAGAACTGGCCGACGAATAAAAAAAATCGTATTAGAATAAATACAATAAATTACGGAACAAAAAAAGGATTGTAACTGAATTAGGTATGTTTGTTTCTGGGCGCACCGTTTTCGACGACGCGACGCGCGACGTAAGCGTATAGGTATAGGTACCTACTTTGCTAAAACAAACTAATAAAATTGTGTGTCTGTCTGAAAATTCGGAAAAGCATATTTTGCAAGTTTGTAATTACTTTGATAGTTTACCGATTTATAATAATTGTAATTGTAATTGTATAATATATAATTTGCAATGTGGTGAAATTTCATAAAAATCACGGGCCAATTTTTTGTTTTGAATCCCACCGAAAATATAATTGCGTTATTAGAATAATTAATTACTATACCTACCCACGATCAATTATTACAATATAGTCTCAAATGCATACTAGAGAAATATTGCAATTTGATTCAATTAAAATGCATAGCATACAAAAATAAATTCACAACACAAGAAATTCCGCGCGCAAATCATAGCGCGTGTCAATGAAATCAAGAATGTTTTATATCAAGCCGACGCGGACGACGACGCGACGCCGAACAAAAGTACCTACGACGGACGACCACGCTTCGAGTTGCCAAACAACATGAGTAATAAATTGTTTACAAAAAAAACAAGTTTTCCATTTTTCTGTATGAGTAGACAGAACTTCAAAACGCCACCTGCTACGGTTTATATTATGAACGATTGTTATAAAAATAAAAGTTATATTTGTTGGTGTAAACTATTTTATTGATCAATAATTTTGGAATTTAAAATTGTCAACATTGATTACAATAAAACGCAGTTTTATTTTATTACACTATTGTTTTTTTTATCAAAACATGTATTTGAAGTACCATATAATATTATGCTGATCCAAGCATTTTCACTCAAAACTTATATCACTAATGATTTGTAAAAGTAAATTATTTCAATATACATTTCATAACCAACATGTAAGAATAATTATTATTATTCCTACCTACAACAACAAACCTAAAACACTATTTACTATGGGAAAATAACCAGGAAGGTGAAAAACATATTATTATTTACGATTTCGACGCACTCGACTTTTAGTAAAATATAGTAGGGAAACATAATATTATGGTTTTGATTTTTGCTACTAGTATAAGAAAACTGCGTGTTCAAACTACTTGTTTGTCTGTCTGAAAATTCGGAAGTACTTTGGTAGTTTACCGATTTATAATAATATTGTATACCTATATCGTTGTTTAAAAAATATTCAAACACAATAAAATATGATATATGTACTGATTTATCACTGGTTTCAGTGATGAACTGATGAGTCAATTATAGCCACTATACTTTCGTCATACGTGTGTATGATTGATGTGATTTGCAACGTGGTGATATTTCAGAAAAATCACGGGTCAAATTGTCCCACCGAAAATATAACTGCGTTATAAGAATAACTATACCTACGATAAATTATACATAATACAATATAGTCTCAAATGCATACTAGTGAAATATTTTATTTGAATCAATAAAATAAAAAAATAAATAAAAAATAATAATAATACAAAAATAAATTCACAACACAAGAAAATCCGCGCGCAAATCATAGCGCGTGACAATGAAATCAAGAACTTTCGAGCCGACGCGGACGACGAAGGAGCCTAACAAAAGTACCTACAATCATAGGCGGCTCGTGACAAAATTGTATGGCCGTGTTCACTTGAAATAAAACAACGAAAATAGGTACCTACAATAGCGTTAGCAGTACAAAAAAAATGAGCACCACATTATAAATGTCTATTTATACACTAAAAATTATAGAGTATTTCAAAACGAATTCAATTATTATTTAGCAATAATTAGAAAATCCCCGAATTTGCATTAGTGATCGTATTCATAGTGTTTGTCTACACTAATATTATAAAGAGGAAAACTTTGTTTGTTTGTTTGATTGTAAATTGTAATGAATAGGCTCATAAACTACTGGACATTTTACCAATGTTTGCAAGTTTGTGATTACTTTGATAGTTTACCGATTTATAATAATTGTATACTTATATCATTGTTTAAAAATATTCAAACACAATATGATATAGGTACTGATTTATCACTGGTTTCAGTGATGAACTGATGAGTCAATGTTAGCCACAATACTAATCACTTTCGTCATACATGTGTATGAACTATGATTGATGTGATTTGCAATGTGGTGAAATTTCATAAAAATCACGGGCCAATTTTTTGTTTTGAATCCCACCGAAAATACATATATTACTAATTGCGTTATTAGAATAATTAATTACTATACCCACGATCAATTATTACAATTTACAATATAGTCTCAAATGCATACTAGAGAAACATTGCAATTTGAATCAATTAAAATGCATAGCATACAAAAATAAATTCACAACACAAGAAATTCCGCGCGCAAATCATAGCGCGTGTCAATGAAATCAAGAATGTAATTTTATATCAAGCCGACGAGCGACGACGCCGAACTAAAGTACCTACAGTACCATTTACCTTCAGTGTACAATACAGTTTACAGACCTACGACGGACGAACAATAATGAGTAATAAATAAAAAAAAACATAGTTTCTAAGGTCATTAGTTTTATTTTATTTTATTGTTATTTTCTTTGAACGATTGGAAATGAAATTACTCAATTTTTACACAGAACTTTGATTTATTAGAATTATGCTCATTATGCATAAGATAACGAACGCGAATGCACGACATCTAGCGCGTCAATGTCTAAACATCGCCTTTCGTTTAGACATTGACGCGCTAGATCTGTAATAAGTATATAGTCTATGCGCTAGATGTCGTGCTTTATGTCGTGTTTCGCTTGGCAAAAGTCACGCACACTACTGTAGAAGTGTCAAATTTTTCCGGTATTTTACTGTTGTTTTTCTAAGTAAATATTGTAAATTATTGATTAAAAAGGTCGAACGCGCACACATTTCATTATAGAGAAGTGATAAAATGATTAGTTTTAAAGAAATAGTGTCTGTGTTAAGTGTTTAGAGGTAATCAAAAATGTATGGAGGGACGGTCGGAACATCAACCTTAAATCCAGTCAGCATGGACGTCTTCACCTTTGGCGATATAATTCAACACGGTATAAAGATGATCATGTAATCCCAAATAGAGAATCAGGTCGAATTTCTGTAAATATTTGGGGCTGGATTGGATGAGTGCGGATGGTGTAGGAGAATTGTGTTCTCTACCTCCTCGAGCGACGGCTGTAAATTATATCGAGGTGCTTCAGAATGCAATGCTACCGACAGTCCGTAATGTTTACCCGGAGAACGAAGTGCCACAATTTGATTTTGTTCAAGATAATTGTTCAATTCATAATGCGAGGATCGTAAGAGCCTGGTTTCGTTCACACACTGACGTAAGGGTAATTCAGTGGCCCTCAAGATCGCCGGACCTCAACCCGATAGAAAATCTTTGGGGCCTTCCGGCCTTATGGTCCAACGATGGTCGCATCAAAATGAAAGAACCAAACAAACTCTTATTAGTCACTGTAATTATATTTGGGAGGAAATGCGGGGAACCGATATTTGCTCACGGCTTGTTGGTTCAATGAGGTCTCGTCTTTTAGAGGTTATAGAGGCCAACGGCGGTTACACCCGTTTCTAATTTTTTAAAATTTTCAATATCTTCTAAATATTACTATATATGCTATGTTTTTGTTTGTTATAAGTATTTTAAAATTGATTGTAGAAATTTAATAAAAGGATAAATCTATTTTTAGCTTGTTTTTTATTGATATTGTAATTACAAGTTTACAGAAATTGTAGGTTTGTGGATTCGCCTTGTGCCTTTACAATTTTATGCAACTTGTTGATTACAATTCTGAATTTGTAGATGCAATTTTGTCATCAAAATCTACAGCCCCCCGCCGTTGATTTTACGACGTCATTGGTTCCATCAAGTTCAAACTAAGAACAGCTGTCATGTTACAAACAGTAATAGTCGTTATCAATAATCAGATAAAGCCAGCAATAGAAGTTGTCAGATCGATCTGCAAGCGAAACTAATCTTTATCACCTATGAATCTGCAAGCGATATTCAAACTTAGGGTGGTACACCACTTTCTTGGCCGACTGTACCTTCCAGGTCAAAGCCTGGGTGGGGCAAGGGCCCTACCCTGCACCCCGTGGCTACGCCCATGACGTAAAACGAATATGTGTGCGGAGCGGCAACGTCGCGTCAACCATTTGTCATGCGTTCGTGCGACGCGCGCGGCTACATGTACCTACTCGACTGACTCGAGATACTAGTTGAAAGAAAACTGAGACATTTTGTAGCGTGATTGATAATTGCAAGAAGCAACGTGGACATAACAAATGTGTCAAATGACGATAGGCGTATAAATTTATTGAAAATTTCTATTATTATCTCTCTCTGTCTAATTTGATCCAAATAAATAGAAATATAATTGAAGGACATTTTTAATGATAACAACTATGCATACAGTAAAATGGACAGAGTTACATGTTCAGTACAAATAAGAAAAATATTAACACTTTTTAACTTTGATGACAATTTTCTAATATTAAGGTGATGAATTAATTTTTCTAACATTTACGGCCCTTTTTAAACCTTCGTAATTTTTATATTATTAAAGTTGTCGTGATGAAAATTCTTGACAAGAAAGTTCAATAGTAACTCAATACGTCTACCGTTTTAGAAACATGATTCCATGATATTTTCTCGATAGAAAAAAAATACAAAGTTCTCATTGTTATTTTTTTTTAATCTCTGGCATCTTCAAAATAACAAACGTAAAGTTACGACTTTTTGGATATTAACTATAAAATATACAACCTATACGTCTACCGATTTAGAATTTTGAAATATGCGATGGTTTTGAAATAAACAAGAAATACTTGAAATTAGCGCGCGACCAGCCAATATAGCGAGAGCCGCCCTGTACCTTCCTACCCCGATCGCTGCACGAGTCATTCCCGCTACGGCCGTCACACGGGGAACTTGTGTCGCTCGCGCAATCGTAACAAAGGGTGACAACACGATAAGACAAATGGGGACAATAAAGAAAATAAGAAGAAGAAACATAAAGGTTGGAGGAAAAAGAATGCTTACAATTGGAACAAATTAATGAAGTAAGTTGGTTTTATTTTAAATTTGATGATAATTGTATTATAGACGATGTTTGATATGTACCCCTGTTTTAAGTACATAACGAATGTGTAAGGTTTTTTCATTTATATCATAGATAATCTTTTCAGAAATCCGGAATCCAGAAGGAAAATAAACCCACTGATTGTTCACAATGTGAACCCACTCCTTCGTAAGTACCTTTATTCAGTCAAAAATGTATGTTATCAACGCTCTACTGGTTTTATCGCATGATTCCATTTTTAACAAAAAGCAACAAAGTGCAAAGAAATAAAAAATCATGGTGAACTTAGTGGAAGTATGGCGGACGTAATATGGAACAGGAGCTCATTGGAGTAGTATTATATTTAAAAAAAATACGAAAAAATTTCAAGAATTACATTTCTTAGTAGGTGGTAGATGAGTATGTTGTATAAAGAATTTGATGTTGATATTTATTTCATTTATACTTACTACACCTGTGCGGGAAATTGCTTAGTACTAAAACAGGTTTATATTCATATTTACATAGTAATGTGAGTTTTCATTTCGAAAAATTTTGTGTAAGTATATTAAATTGAGTTCCTGGGTGATCTGGAAACACAATTGGGCCCGGAAGATGGCGCTGCAGTCACTCCTCCTAATCACATGAACCGATTTGGATGAATATTTGTGTGCACATTTCATTGTTGTGGGATGATTGGTTGATTCGTTTTCACATTAGCTAATATTATGTATTTTTGTTGTTAGAAAGTAAACTTAATTTAATGTTTATAATACATTATTATTGGTATAAATAAGCCAGTGTTCGTCTCACATTGTTGTACCTGCCTACCTACCCTACCAGGGCCTAACTTTGTTCTGGCTATTTTATTTTGATTATTTGTAATGAATAATTAGAATTATTATAATAGAGTGCAAAAAATAAATACATGCGTCAATATATTTTGTGTTTTTTTTTAAACAATTTTTTTATTTAAAAAAATATCATTCCGACCGCGGCTTTGCCCGCGTGGAATTAGGTTATATCGTGAATCCTGTTTTATCCCACAGAAGTGTTCAGTTCGGATAAAAAGTATCCTATGTGTAAATCCAGGCAATTAGCTATATTTTATCAAAATTGGTAATGTAGTCTTGACGTGATTAAGTAACAACTAACAAAAAAATATACAAATTAACATCCAAAGTTTCGCATCAGTTTTACTGTATTAGTGATATCTTCCACTCTTAACTTTGACTGAGAAGAATTAGGGTTTATAACTTCTTTCAGAATTAGTACCTTTCATTTCTGGGCATGATGTAATATCTACGTCAGCATCAAATTCTATCTAAATCAATTCAGTAGTCCGCGTTATTGAGTACCATTTCATTTTTTCAGAGTAACAATATTTTTTGTTATTTTAAAGATTATTTATAACCTGTATTATTTTGTAATAAAGTAAACATTACGAAATAATAATAATTATTAATAATGTCTAAGTAGTTGTTAAAAAGAAGATTATTTGTTTATAAGCAAGAAAATAAAACCAATGAATCAACAATTAAATAAATGTATAACAATATTATAACTGTATGACGACTCCATACATGTTTGTCCCGAGTCGGCCAGCGGCAGCGCGGCGAGTTTGCAAGAATGACTTCGCGCACACCCGCGTTCACGATAGCGAGCTATTAGACTCCGCCCGCCAGGCAGTGGATTTTTTTGTGTATCGTCTTAATATCAAGACAAAACTTACCGATCGTTGTCAACTTCGCGACATACAGCCAACATGGCGGAACACACAAAGCTGTAACGATTTGCTGGCGACTCCGCAACTTGTCGTGCCCAAGATATTTCAATTTTACCTAACAAATAAATATACAATAAATCATAATTTAGTAACAAAGTGAAATTAAATGGATTTGATCAATTTTTACATTAAAATATTTTTATTATCAAAATATTACCTTTTCTAGGATTTGTGAAAAATTCACTTAAGAATTGTGGATTATATGAGTAATTTGACGGTGTGGGTTGTAAAGGAGAGTACAGCGCTTGTCTGAAACAAAATAATACCATATATAAAAATGAACAATAATTTTATGACGGTAGACTTATAATACCCGCCCCGGAATGGCGCGAAAGGATGCGGGTTCGAGTCCCGCCTCGTGATCGAATTTTTCTATTCTTTATAAATTTATGTTTATAATACCCACTTTATTTTCGGATACGCATTCGCAAAGGTATCCGCATGGGGCGCATGAAACAGATGTGCAGCCGCCTTATACAGATCGTGTAATTGTGCGAGCACGCATCGCTCAGCGGACCCGCAATCGCCGGGATTCACCACGCACTTCACCAGGCGACATAGTTGTTCAAACACTGCTGACGTTTGCTCTACGCACACTGGAAATTAAAAAAAGTTGTAACACACTGAAAATAAAAAAAGTGATACAATTTCTGTAAAAAAAAAATTTGCCAGTATTATTGTTTTACGTCTATATGTTTTAAAAAAAGTCGTGTTAGTTACACTTTTTATGACACAAGACAAGACATAAACTGATTTGGCTGAAAATTGGTGGGGAAGGAGCTTAGATCCAGGAGAAGGACTTTTTATCAATAAAATAAAATAAAGTTACAACCGTAACGGAGCCGAGGCGAACAGCTACGTATTTTATATTATTACTATTTTTGCAAAATCGTTTATAAACGCAAGCAAATTACATAAGTTGTTTTACTTACACAGTAAACACGAATGGTATCGCCTCAAAGCTCCAACGGTATACAGAGCTAGCGCGGAAGTGTATGCACGCGGGGCTGCCAGCCCACTGCTAGCTGCGCCGCGAGTTATGAGTGCCGCTTCCACTTCTGACAACTCTTTCAATATCTGTGAAAATGAAGTGTACATATACTAATGTTTAAAAAGACAGTCAAAAATTCTTGACAAATCGACTTATAAATCGTATTTTTTATGAAAAGTCCTCCGACTTTTTTCTTCGAAGACGAAAAGACATAGTACGAGTCCTTAAATTATGTCTGAAAGCTATAATAATAGTGCGTCCATGTTAAATAAAACATTAGATTACAATAAAAACACAATTAACTTTTCACAACAATATTAATTATTTTTTATGAAAAAACAAACAGACCAACAAGCAGCTCCTATCGATATTTTATTAATTATTTATTTTTGATATATGGTAGGTTTGGTATATTTACGAAAGGTTACATATTCGAGTTAAAGAATTCGTTTAATAAAAGTTCTATTACTTATGTAACATGTATTGTACCTGTATGCAGGTCTCGATGAGGCCGTGCACGTTGAGCGCGATCTCCATGAGGTCGAGCGCGAAGGCCACGTGCTCGGGCTGCGGCAGGTACGTGGTGGCGCCCGCCGCGTACGCCGCCAGCGCCTCGCACACCGCGCCGCCCACCGCCCACGACACCGCGCCTTGCTCGTACATCGACATCGACTGGAACCACACTCACTTCTATTACCTAATTGCTTGTATTCATGACGAAATATTAAGCACTAGCGGTACGCCCCGGCTTCGCCCGCGCAGTCAAAAACCCGCATAGTTCCCGTTCCCGTGGGATTTCCGGGATTGCGTCATTTTCCCGGGATAAAAAGTAGCCTATGTCCCTTCTCGGGTATCAAAATATCTTCATACCAAATTTCATGAAAATTGGTTCAGTAGTTTAGGCGTGATTGAGTAACAGACAGACAGACAGAGTTACTTTCACATTTATAATATTATTATGGATTTTTTTCCTACTCGATAAAGTACGATTCAAACTTAATGGCAGCTCAGAACATCGTACCTTCCGATGCGCAATACGCAATTTTGGGTATCTGCGGGATTGTTAACTTAACTGTACCTGCGCGCACCTGCACTCGCAGCTAACTTCCGAACTGCCAATAAGTTTGAATCGAACTGTACAAGTAGTGATAAAATATTGACCTTCTCTTTAAAAAAAATCACTATCAAAACAAAAATAATTGGAAACCTACCTGAAATTTTTGCGTAACAGCCTCAAAGTTAAACTCGCTACGCGAATGTTTCTTTATTTTTCCACCCTCCGCTACATCAATGGAAAACTTCTTGGAGAATAATTTACATATTTCTGAAAGAAAAAAAAAACAACATTTTTCAAAAAATCATAAAGAATTTTTTTCCTTTATTTCCATATAAGTGAAGTATCTAATACCTTTGGTCATCTTCTTCACAGCGTGTTTGGCGTCATCCCTCTGGCGGCCCACGCCGTACAGCAGTATGTGCCGCTGGTTCGCGTCGTGCGGCGTGTGCTCGGGCTCGGTGGGCGGCAGCGGGAAGTGCATCGTGTAGTGGTAGTGCCGGGACACCGTGCCGGTCGTGTTCGAGCCGTTCGAGCTCGTTGATCGTATGCCTTTTGGTGGAGAATAATGAAATTAAGAAAAAAAATTAAATGACATTCACAAAAAATTGTGTAGAACAGTAAAGTCTGATGTTTAAAACTATCATTTGATACCAATATTTAGAAAATTACAGATATAACTATAATTCGTTACAAAATATCAAAAAATAGCTAAAATAAAAGTATTTTATATGATGTATGACATTATTATTGATATTGATACCACTTACCTGGTACAGACATAGGGCCCATTCCCATTGATTGCATTGATCCTATACCCATTGCACTAGCACCCATCATTGGCGAATTCACACTGCAATCAATTAAAATCAATAAATTGCGGAATTATTTTCGTTGGAGACAATATATTAAAAAAATACCAGAAAGGCAGTATTGAATATAATTAAACAGTGTGAATTTATAACTAAATATATTTTAAAAATTTAATAAGTTTTATAAAAATATTTTACTTGTGAGACGGTTCTCCCGGATCTTTTGGACTATCTGGAGCGTCCATTGAATTCTGTTGATCTTCTTTAATGTGTTGCAAAAGCTTGTCCAAGTCGTCATCTATTTTGGAATCATCCAAATCCATTCTGACGTTCTCCTAGATAAAAATGTCATGTAAAATCTTACATCTGTTTTATTAATTATCGATTAATGAGAAAATAGTTAAACTCACCTCCATTTTCGGTTTCAGATCGATACCAGCAAATATATCGTCATCCATATTGTGATTGGTTCCCGTACTATTTGCTGGTTGAGCGACCGTATGTCCGCCAGAACTAGAAGTTACAGTTGGTTCCGTGGGAGATATTAGATCACCTAAAACATTCGAAAATATTATTTAATTACAATTCAAGAAAAAAGTAATTATTCGCAGAAGTGGCATTAAAAGAATTACCTCTTGATATGAGCGTGCACATGTACGCATCATGTGAAAACACGTCACGACGAATTAGCTCTCCGAATAGGTGAACTAAATTGGCGAACTGTTGGCGATTACCTGGTGGGGCATTTGGACTTTCATCTGTAGAAATATTATTTAATGAGACACAAATCCTAAATATAATACAATAACAATAATTTATATTTAACAATATTACCTAATACGGGCGCATCGTTATCCAAAAATCGCAACAAAAGGTTTTGGAAAATGGGTGGACCATTGTACATTCCCGTTCCAGAGCTGATAGATTCTTTATCATCGGATCCTGTTTAAAAAACAAACACGTAATTATAGGCACAATTTTATAAAGAGAAAAAGGCACAATAAGGGCCGATTTTTCAATGCCCAGATAAACAGCTATATAGACTTTATTCTTCAGTTAACAAAATATTCAATTTTTCAACAGACGAATAGGACGTATCTATCGAATAACTACGTTATTTGAGGAATAAATTATTTGCCGCTCCAACGGCCAGATAGCGCGCTATTCGACAGTTAGGCGTTTGAGTTGACAACTGACGCGTCAAATTTGGGATATTTTCGTATGTCATAACATAGAGCGTAGAATTATTAACAATTAAACCTCTTTCTATATAATTATTATCAATTAAAATCATATTGAAATTGATGTTTTTGATAGTACTGATGACCATGCCATTGAAAATTTGCCGAACGCTGCCTTTAAGTACGTTTCCATCGTAAAATATATAAATTGAAACACAAATTTAACCAAACTCTTTACTCGAATCAAAACAACAATCAACAATCATAGAAGACAAGAGCAATACAAGACGTGAGTCATAATGACGGTTGTTGACAAATTGCAAGAGTTGACTCTATCCCGCTCTAACCTGACTAATTTAATATGTTTGTTTCGCCACTCCGAGAGCAGAGCTGCCAATATGGAAATATTTGGTCAGATAGTTGTTCATCAAATAAATCACGATTGAAAAATAGGCGAGCCGTTATGAGTTAGATAAATAATTGAATAAATCTATTCGAGGGGTAGTTATTAGACTGTTTATCTCGGGATTGAAAAATCGGCCCTAAAACACACTTCAAATGTTCCGGTTTTGACATATTTTATGGAAAATTTTAAAAAATATAGGCTAGGAAACTAAATAAAAATAAAATAAAGGCAGATAAAGATTGTATTCTTTTAAAATGCTAGACTATATAAAACCATACAGATATTATGTGAAAAAAATTAGTTGCTATTGCGTTAATCATTGGCAGGCACACACAAAACATCAAAAAATAAAGTAAAATATCAAGCATACCCTGATGCTCATGATGATGGTGATGGTGCTGCCGTCGATCCAGCAGCGCGGCGGCCGCCATCGCGCGGTGCTCGCCCCAGCGCGCGCCGCACACCGCCCACTCGCACAGTACGCGCACCACCGCGTACGAGCACACGTACTCCTGCACAACGATACTTTTGTTACCATGTGTACATGTGTGTAACACGATTCACGCTACATCGTGGCGGAGCCGGGAAACAAATCTATACTTAATATTATAAAGCTGAAAAGTTTGTTTGTTTGTTTGAACGCGCTAATCTCAGGAACTACTGGTCCGATTTGAAAAATTATTTCGGTGTTAGATAGCCCATTTATCGAGGAAGGTTATAGGCTATATATCATCACCCCAAGATCAACAGGAGCGAAAAAATGCGGGTGAAACCGCGGGGCACAGCTAGTAAATCAATATCCATCGACTTTTCAACGCCGTGCCCCAGGCGACACACGGTCAGGCATGAATCACTTCATACAATAAGTATACAATAATGCTTAATAATGAATCCGACCGAGACACGAAACGGTGTAGCGTAAACCATCTTTAATTTAGTATAGTCAGTCATAACTTGAATTATGTCCTTAGTTTGGACTGTTTTTGAAAGTTGCTTATTTTGTACAAAAAAATTGTATAATATGCTTTCCATTTTGAAGTGAAAAATTATAACTCACTGGATCCTTGGGGTCAGCATTTGCGTCCTTAGAGGGTGGACTGCAGTTTGCGAAAACTTCTTTATACAATGTATCTAGATTATTATTTGGATCGACACGATCAAAGCAGTGACGATCCAATGCTTCGAGGACTGCTAACACTCGAGCTAAAAAATGTATGTATTTTTTTACTTAAATTAAACATCAATAATGTTATTTAGTTGATAGATTAAATAAAACTTACCCTGAGAACTTGTTTGCCATTTATCTGTGCACCATTTGCTTTCAGCTTTTTTGCTTCTTGCTGCGATTTCTTGTTCCGCTTCATATACCTTTATTAAATTATTCAATCAGTTTATTACAAAGTTAAAATGTATAAAAAATATTAGTAATGAATAATTATTCATACCAATCGCCTATGTTCTTCAGTAACTTCCGAATCCATCTGTGGCATAGGTAATGCAGAGGGGGGTAATGGCAAGATGTCCAAAGGTGAACCTTGCAGAGATGAGCCACATCCAGACCAAATCATTGCAGTTGGACATTCTATACATATTATCTAAAACAATATAACCATGACAAATCTGTACTTTGTCAACTTATGATATTTAAATTATTAAAAAATATACATATATAAGCAATTACTCCAAATGATATGCTTATCCAACATTCAATTGTAATAATCAAATAATACTGTTACTAAAATGCAGACTAACCTGAAGAATAGTGGCCAATTGTATAATAACATCTCTATGAAATGAACAATTTAATATCTCTCCAAAACCAACTTGTACAGGATTAAGAGATGCTGTGACAACTGTATTTATTGTTGCTTTAGTATCCCTTGATGGTGAATCATTTTCTTCCTTCACTTGTTCCATGGGTTGAGAGGGGTTAGGGGTTCCCAAAGGATTTGGTGTTCCCAGCGAATGGTTAGGGTTAGGGGTTCCTAAGGAATGATTAGGATTGGGGGTTCCATTGTTTTGATCAGCTGGTGTGTTTGAACGTTTAATTTGCGATATATTCGGTTTTACATCACCATTTGTTTCTACTGAAGGTGACAGAGGACCTCCATTTGCATCTGAAAATTACAAATGTACGTAAATAATAGCACTATCCATTTTTTTTATGAATTATACTTACTCTTCACACATATCTTACCTCCATTTCTGTCTGATTTATTGAAGACTGCAGGTTGGTTGAGTGTTCGTAAAGTAGTCTCTGATAATACTGAACATATAGCAGCACACTTTTTAGCGCAACTTGCTGCAAGGCGCCGCGATAGACCCTCGCAGCATACAAACTCACACATATATTGTAAAGCCAATGGCAGGAACAATCTGTATGAACATAGGAAAATATTTCATTTTGTTTATGGACAGTATTTTTTTTTACCACCTTTCAATAATATTTTTTATTGGAATATTGAGGAAAACTTGGAGATTTGAATAATTTAATGTGTGTATTCTTATGCAGGCGCTAGACATGTGATCAAATACGCAAATACCTACAAAGTCGCGAAGTGTGGCACTGACATTTGCCTATTTGTTCAAAGTTTGAACACATATTTGAAGTTTGCCGAGTCGAGTCGGTTTTTCTGCGAACATCAAAGTAATCAAACTTCAAAGTTGCTTCAAAGTTTGTGCGCCCTGACACACTTGTTGCGTGTGCGCCGCTGAACGGAGCAGTTGTATGCAATAGTTAATCTGTGAGTGGTATTTTGAGCGTCAATAATGGAGTGGGGTAATGACGCAGTAATAGAATTATTTATTGAGCTACTTCAAACAAAAAAATTAAAGGCACTCAAATAAAACAGTCTGACGGAGTCATTAAAATCGTCGTCTATTCTGTGAGCCATCTTTGCGGTAACTGTGCCCGTAAATCATTTGAAATACAAGTCTAGCCGGATACATTTGTGCATATAAAGTTTGATCGAAGTTTTGAAAATGTGTGCTCAAACTTTGATCCCCATGTATGGCGCCGGCATTACAACAATAAACAGTATAGTTGCAATTAAATTCTACAAATAATATGTTACCTTAACAGTCCATCATCAGGTGCCCTCTTATCTAGCAATTCTATGATCCATGTGAGAAAGTCATGTCTATCCAATAAACCCTCATCTAGGAGATATTTGGCAAGTCGACAGCAATAATTCCATTGCTTCAAAGCCTGTCGCCAGTCTGTGCTCTCAGGACCAGGTGTAGATGAACCTAATACTATACAAATGTTACTCATTGAAAATGAAAAATGTTATGTATATCTATAAGAATAAAAATCGATTGCTGTTAAATAGTCTCGCTAAAACTCGAGAATGGCTGAGCCATTTTAGGTGATTTTGGTTTTAAAATGGTTTTAAAATGTTTGTGGAATGTTTAAAGTCTAGTTTCTTATAAATTTCCTTTCTTTTAAAATATAATTTGAAACAAAATAATGTATTATAAGATAAAAACATACAGCTGGTACTGCCTGGAGAATGCATGGAATTTGGCACTGAGGAATTTGGTGTAGAGCTGCCCGGAGGGTGGCCTGACATATTGTGACTTGGTGTGCCTTGACCTAATAACAATCAAGCTCTTATATTATAGAGATCAACATTTGTAAATAAAACATAGCTTCACAAATATTTATTAATAATTTTTACTAGTATGCATCTAAGCTCGTTTTATTTGATTTGTATAAACTATAACTAGAAATAAATTTGGAAAGCGTAATATAATTTGCTATAAACTTTAAAGAATAACTAAATATAATAAAACATACCTGACTGAGATGGTGGTGTTTTGTCACTATTACCAGGACCACTTTGGTAGTATTCAGCCAGCTTTGGAATTTGATCCTTTAAGAATTTTATCAATGTTGTTGTCCACTCTGTAAATATATGCAAATTTAAAATGTGCCTATTTCCCTTAATTTTTTTATTGTTACTATAAAAACTTAAACATAATATGTTTTTATAGTATTCTGTTTATTATTAATTGATTTGCTACTTTATAATTTTTAGAATTAATTACCCACATCAAATTTTTATTTATTGAATAAAGATGCATATATAGAAATAGGGAAAGTAAACAAACCAGTGGTAGGATCAGGATGCTGCCTCTTTTTAATTTTTGCTTCAGAGACTGCTACGGTGTAAGCAGAGCTTAATTTTATAAACCATGCAGCTCTAGGCATAGCTACTTGATATTCCGTTAATGTTATAAATATCTCCTCTTTCTTATTGAAGTTAGGTGCTTTCTTTGCCAATATAGATAAAGGTTTGCTCCCTGAAAAAACAAAACTTTTTTAAGCATATCAAGATCAAAACCACCTTAGAAATACACTTTCTAATGGATTAATTATCATGCTAATAAGTTCCCACATCTAAAATAGAATAGTATTTGTATGATAAACTATAAAATACCAGCTAAATCTTTGAACCAAGCTTCAATTTGTGGTTTAGTTCTTGCTGTTGCTGGCCAAAAGTTATCTTTAGGATTCACTTGCTGCCTCTTTTTACCGCAATCAGGTAGAGTATTAAGTTCTTCCTTTTTAGACAGTATACCAGAAAAAAATTGTCCAATCTGAAATAATCAACACAACAATTATATTTAATGGTATTGGATCGAAAATTATACCTGTTCACTTACTTTGATAGATGTTTTCCTACCTTGGATGCAAAAGCGGAGTGATTAAAATTTCTTGCCGTCCCAAATTCATCACTGGACTGTGGTGTTGTTGTAAATCCATGTTTTACGTTAGCGGATGTCAATTCATCTTCCTTTTGTCTAGGTTCTTGAGGATACACATCAGGAGGACCTAAACGAGGCCTTTTCAAAGGCCGTTTCTCGTACATAATCCCCATGTTGTCCACAGGAATGGTACTATCTATTTAATTAACAATATAAACAATAACGTAATAAAACCGGCCAAGTGCGAGTCGGGCTCGCGCACAAAGGGTTCCGTAGCAGCAAATATAATAAATTACAGTTAAATCAACCTATCTCAAAAACTATAAGAGATACTTTGATCAAACCAAAAATCGTTGAAAGAGTTAATTAGCATGCATCACCTCTATTTTTTTTAGAATTTTATACCCCGTAGTTATAAAAATAGAGGGGGGGGGACATACTTTTTACGACTTTGAGAGCTGATATCTCAAAAACCGTTCACTTTAAGAAAAATGTTTTTTAGAAAACTTTATATCATTTTAAAAGACCTTTCCATTGATACCCCACACGGGTATGTACATCGAAAAAAAAAATTTCATCCCTCAGTTACATGTATGGGGGGCCCCACCCCCAATTCTTTTTTTTACTATTTAGTGTCATATTTTTGTAGCGGTTCATACAACACATATTCCCATCAAATTTCATCACGGGTTGACTTTAGAAACGTGCGGCACGAATTTCGGCGCGATTTTAATTTTTATCGATCGATAATGATGCCCCGAAACATACATTAGCGGCTTTTCGTGCGGAAACGTGTAATTACAGAGAAATCTTTTTTTTAATTTTTGAGATTATGTTCAGAATTGTTTGAGTTACATTGACAAAACTACAAGAATTGTGTTTGAAAGAGATAACAAATGTCTTAATGTACATATTAAAAACCATAGTTCATTCAAAAGCATATTGCTGAGGGGACAACAATTCATATGGGTTATTGGCGAGCATATGATTGTTTGGGGCAATATGGGTATGTTCATAAAAAAGTTAATCACTCAGACCCAGACAACCCATTTGTTGCCTCTGACCCATTTGAGTCCTAGTGGCATGTTGTAAAAAGATTTTTTAAAAAAGATAACTATAACCACCCAGCAAACTTCGGTGATAATATTATAGAATATGTGGAGACGATGGGTGGAAAAAAATAAAATGGATCCATTCATTGCCATTGTAAATTGTATCAAATATGTATACAAGATTTGAAAAATAATTATTAAAAAAAAATGTATTATTGTATGTAAGTATATTGCACACAAATTGTTAATCACAGAACCGAATCTGTCCACCCCGATTCCACGTGGTACTTGTCTGTCATACACTAGAGTGTATTTAAAAAGTCGGAGGCGCGGAGGAGCGTGGCGCCCGCGTGTGCTGAGGAGCAGGCAGAGTCAAGCGAGCCGGAGTGGCTGAGGCTGGTCGCCAAAGGCGACCAAAAAGCCGAAGCTACGAAGGCGAGTGAAGACTCCTGCCTGCAACGAGGTACACGGGGGCAAGCGCCACGTTCTGCAGCGCCGGAGCAGTCAAGAAAGCCCATAATCTTCGTTATATTTCTAACTACATCACTACATAGTATAAAACAAAGTCACTTTCTCTATCCCTATGTCCCTTTGTATGCTTAAATCTTTCAAACTACGCAACGGATTTTGATGCGGTTTTTTTTAATAGATAGAGTGATTCAAGAGGAAGGTTTTAGTATATAATTTATTAGGTTTAAGTCAAAGCGGGCGAAGCCGCGGGCGGTAAGCTAGTATAAATATAATCTCAAAAAAAAATAAAAAAAAAATAGAAGGGGGGGTTTCCTCACCCCCCCACTTTATAGGGGGTCTCCCCTTACCTCCCCCCTCCCTTTCCCTCCCCTCCCCCCCCTTAATTCGTGCCGCAAATTTCTAAAGAAATACCTTCATCACTGTAGTACTTATAGTTTCCGAGTAAATCGGCTGTGACAGACGGACAGACGGACAGACGGACAGACGGACATGACGAAACTATAAGGGTTCCGTTTTTGCCATTTTGGCTACGGAACCCTAAAAAGTAAGTCAAGCTTAAAAACGTTATCAAGTACAAGTGGCTAATGATTGCATACTTCTCATTTAATATTACTATGATAGGTTCATAGCTGATACGCTAAGCTTTTATTTCCAAAATATCTCCTATATTTTAGTTCATTATAATTATTGAATTAAAAAGAATCGTACAATAAGAAAACAAAATATACGAATTGATTAGAAACACTCTCACGACTCAACGTCAACGATGACTGCCATCTATAATTTTTGATTTTGAATAAATTGACATTTCAATACACCTAAAGTAATACCATACACGTCACGATTTTCACATAGCATTTTGCGACTGTAAATTGCACAGGTAAATTGTATTACACATCTTGTAATCTTGTAACGCTTACTATGTCTTATTGTTTTAACAAGGGATACCTATTATTGGATAAATATTTCGCTGCAACCACCCATTACGTACTTCAATAACATATAAGATTTTGATTACCATCGTCTTGTGTGTGGTAAGCTTTATATATTTTGTCCTTGGCTGTATGAACGCAGCCACAGCTTTCTCACACATTATTAAAAAGTGTGTGTGTTAAAAAGTCACGTCAAGTAGGGTAAACCACCCAATTATTGGCACTTTAAGCAGCTACTTCACAAAACCGGTGAAATTTGCATGTACAATTATGTTTTAATTAAGAAAAAAACATTTATACTGGTATTCTAATCTATGGAGAATATTATAAAGTACTTTTCAATTTTAAATTAAATCGCTTTATTTAATAAGGTGAACCTTTAAAAGAAAAACCTAAAATACCAGTTGCTGGCATAGTCAAACCTTTTATTGGCAGTGATTGTTACCTATTATTGTCACTATTCAAGACCTTAAGTAGGGCTTTCAAAGTGTGTACTATGACATTTTAAAGTTAATTTGTACAATTCATAAATTAACAGAAATTAATTTTGAAATAAACAAAATAAAAGACTTTGTTAAAAGAAATGACACATTTAATTGTAGAGGAACATACGGAGGAACGCTTATTTTTAAATATGGTTTTAGACAACCAAAAAACCTACTTAAATAAAACATAGAACAATTTCAGCTTACGATTATCTTACATTTAATTAAATCACAGCTCTGGTTGAATGAGATCATAAGTAATTTTTAAGTTTCAATTAACATTTTTGTGTGCGAATAAAATGGATAAACAGATTTTAAACAGCCCAATTGTTGGCATACCACAAATAACTAAAAGTTGGCGGTTAAATTTTAAAATCATGTTTAAAAAAGGCAGTTCATATGTAGCGACGACAAGCCAATTTACGAGTTACCGAAATATTTCAAGTGTAGTACCTACTAAGAAAGTTCACACCATAGGTTCACACGGTAACTCGTATATAAACAGTTCGTGCGCTATGCATGGACAGTCACGGGCTTGTCGGGACGCGGGTGGGTCGCATAGGTTGAATATTAATTACATACGGATAAATATATGTAGTTAACGAAATATAACCTTTGCGTAGTTATCACATCTTTATTACACCCGCACATAACAAGCCCCCAACACATACATTCAATAATAAGACAAAATGAATATGCATAAGAATAACACAACGGAATTGCAATTTCTTTTAAGTTTATGATAGCTCTTACCTTAGCAAAAAACGAATATTTTGAATATTTTTGCCACACAAGTCCCGGCTTGTCAAACAGATGGTTGATACGCCGCAATGTTATAAGAAATAAAAAACATTGTTTGCTAGTTGAGTAAAGAATGATACGCTACTTATTAATTTCTACTACAAAATTTATACTGGCTACCAAAAAAATCTTAATTTTCTTAAAAAACTGAAGCATGCCAATAAATTGGTAGAGTGCCAATAATAGGGTGGTTTACCCTATACGTCAACGTCAATGGTCAACATTTTGAGGTTATGTTTATGTTTATAATCAAATATATTTCAGTTTTACTTGTTTAATTCGTTTATTCATCATTTATTTCCTTTTTTGTAATGAAAAATAAGTTATGTTTAAGTCTCTAAGGTTCAGTAGAGTAAGGCCTCTTCTTAATTTGTACAAATGTGAATGCTCTGTGAGAAATATACAAAATGTTAGCATTGATATTCCTAAAGTAACAGTTACCGATATAAGAAAATTACTACGACAAAAAGGTTTTGCTGTACAGGATGGATACACCTCAATTACTACAAAGTGCACCATTTGTTCAAACGAAGAAAAGAAATCAGATAACAAGGTGTATATCAATAAAACTACCGGTAAGAACTTCCCCGAGATTTGATGCAATATTTTACTCTATATTAAACTTTTAAAGCAAGAAAAGTGAAGCCAATTTTTTATCCATTAATTAAAATTTTTCGTCTTCACTTGTGTTTAATTCAATAAAACTTTTTAGGTTATTTTTTATGCCAAAAATGCAACATTCACGGAGATTGGAACATGCTTGAGAGACTTATTAAAAAATCTAAAGTAGAAGGCACTATCAAAGAACATATAGAAAGATTACAGCAAGACACTGATAGATTTCAAAAAGACTGGCAAAATATTGTAAATGAAACTACCTCATTGTTAAACTTAAATGAATCAGAAGTACTTGATCTATTCCGTCTCTTTGAATATCCTGTAAGTATGCAGATTATAAATATTTATTTTGATGTTTTATTAAACATACTTCTTATGTTTATTGTATATTTAAAGAGTAACTCATCTGTATCAGATAATTGACTAATAGTTTTTTTTTTTATAATTAATCTCTTACACATTTTCTGATTTTCAGTACCATTTTGATGCTCACAAAGTTTTGGGTGATGTAAGAGTGTCATCTGATCATACAGTATTATATTTTCCACTTAAAAACTCTTTGGATAATATAGTTGGATATAGAAAAATTCAAGCAGGAAAAGAAGAGGAGATAGAGAACTATGGCAGTCATACAGCTGGTCTGTACTCTTGCCGAGCTCCTAAAGTGGGGCGAGCGGACCAAGCAATATTAGTTCCTAATATTCAAGATATATTACATTTAGCTGCACATAAAGTTCCAGGTAATTATTTGTACTTTCTATAAATCTTTATAAGATAAATTTCACATGTATTTCATCATTCTACAAGGGTTATAAAATATATAAATATAAATTATTATTAGAAACCTGCTCCTATTTATTTATTATGAAACATAATATTGCTGTTACAACTCTATCTAATTTTCATTTTAAATGAAAAGAATCCATAATCCTTTGAATTCTGCTAGTTAAATTAGCTCTTCCTTTTACCCTTTATTAAAATAACAACATGATAATCATTAAAAATTGCTACTACTAACTATGTAGAAAATTTCAGGTAATCTGGTATGGTTGAGTAACTGCAGCTTGCCACCTGTTGTACTGCCCGTTCTTGAATGTTATCAAAAGTTATGTTTATGGGGTGACTGGAACAACATGAGGGCTGTTGCAGAGAAGCTTGGTGAAGGAAGGTGCTGTTTTGTAAGGTAAAACAATGAAAGTAAATGGTTGTCATTAAGTTTCATAATAGTTAACAACATATGCATGGTATTTAATCTTTCTAACACACCACTTATAAATATAGTTATGATAAATATTTTTAAAATTCCTTGTTGTTTTAAAATTATAAAGTGCACAATGCTTATAAGATACACCTCACAGTTTCAATAGCTTTAGCTTAGTATGGATAATAAAAAAAATAATATATATACATAAGTAAAAAAAAAATATTTGCCCACATTTTTTCAGACCCACAGATGGTTTAGTGACGGCTACTGAAGCAGCTAATGCTAATTTATCACTCAAAGCACTTGTGTCAGAAGCAAAGCCAGCTGCACACAGATCTATTACAACATTTGCAGCCTTGCGGGATGATGTTTATGCTGAACTTACCAATATTGATAAGGTTTGTTCAAATCTCAGTGATAATAACAAAATTTTTATGTATGTCCTTTTTTGCTTATACATATATGTTTAATTTGATTTCTATGTTAATAATATGGATTATATTGGATAGTGTAAATTCTAGGCAATAAATAATATTTTTCATGAAATATATGTGTACACTACACTTTTGGGTTTTGAGTATGTTGTATATTATTATTTATCAGGTTAGAGGTATAAAATGGAAACGATTTCCTGCTCTGACTCGGTTACTTGGCGGCCATAGACGTGGTGAACTAACTGTTTTAACTGGACCTACTGGCTGTGGAAAGACTACATTATGTGCTGAAATGTCTCTGGATCTTGCTCAGCAAGGGGTATGTACTTGGTATTTAATAATATACAATAATTATCATGATTAAATAATGTAATTCTCATTTTTAGCAATAACAAAATTAGATTTGCTTCACTATGTAATCTTACCTAACTTACTTGTCTGCTATCAGAATAAAAAAAACATGAAAGAAATTGCGTATAAAACTCGTTTACACAATTAAAAAAAAATTTAAACTTATGTATAGTTTCTTCGTTTTTACAGGTCAGCACATTATGGGGCAGCTTCGAGATTCGTAACTCTAGACTGGCGCGCACAATGCTACAACAATTCGCGGGAGTTCCGCTAGAACAGAATCTTGATGAGTTCCACAAATATGCTGATGAATTTCAGAAGTTACCAATATTCTATCTGGCTTTTCACGGACAGCAGCCCATTAAAGTTGTAATGGAAGTAAGTCCAGATTGTCTTTCAATATAATATAAGGGTACTTTCGCATAAGACGGAAATAAGTGAAAATCCATTTATTATTTATAGCACCATTTATTGAAATCTGAAAAAATATGCTATTAATCATATGTTAAACTCGTATTCAGTGTTGTTCAGTAATAGAACATTGCTTAGAATCTTTTCGAACACACTAAGAACAAGGAAAGAATGCCTCTACGGCGGTTTACACTAAAAATTTGACATAGTGGGGTTAGAATGAGTCATATTCCTTCTACAAACCAACATAAAAATATCTTGGACACTGTTGTAGATGTTTTGATGGAATCTTTAAATTAGGGATGTAACGATACCGATACCGATGCCGATATATCGGCCGATATATCGGCAAGCCGATATATCGGTATCGCCGATAATAAATCAACCGATACCGATATTTTTTTAAGGAAGAGCGGAACCTCCTGACACAAGCATTTTATTTGCTTACTAGGAGTGTTCCAATCACAAATTTGTTTATGTAAAGGAAAGAAAGATATAATTTTGAATTTTTTTAATTTTTAACGTGATAACGTTTTTAAATATGATATGCTCTCATATAACGATTCCAATGGAAATCCTTACCTTATTTGCAGTTACTCGCCCTTAACGCTTTTTTAGTTAAGTAATTTTATTTAGGAAAAATTATAATAACACTTTTTTGCTTAGCTACAAAGCAGCTAACCCTCATTTTTTAGCTAAAAGGCAGTTATCCGATTCTGGTGATGCATCAGTTTTGGGGATGAGAGTGATGATGAAATAATGTCGCTCCCAAGCAGAGTACCGATTGTTTTTGATTTTCTTTTACAAAACGTATTGTTTCTGATCAGGTTTACTAAGTTTTAAACAATCTAGCAGCTAAATTACGGAAAATATAACAAGTCAAAGTTACGAAAATTTGGTAGGTAATGGTTACGACAGTGCGAACTTTCAATCGTACTTCTCTGTTTAGACTCTGATTTGTCTCTGTAACCGAGAAAGAGAAGAAAGACAGTCTGTACTATTTAATTTTTAAAACTATTTATTAATTATGTAATTTACCCCTTGGGTGGAATTAGTAATCGACTGTCAAGCAATGTACTAGAGATGGTGATACAAAAATTGTTAGGAGTACACTACCTTTGACCCGCTGACGGGGAGTCCATTTTGCAACTATTGCTATTTTTTCTTATCTTTATATGTATTAGATTATTAAGATTTGTATTTTTTACATTGTAGCAAATAAAAAGTTTTCTACCTCCTGCTATTTTCCACATATTCTGGTATATTATATTTTCTGAATGTGGATGAAAGAGTCTTCTAATCATTTGATAAGCGGTTCTACATTATTTATTAAGAGCATCCCACATGTAAGAGCTTGAAGCCCTATTGAAACCAGGGTGTATTTTTTCAAAAACCTTGTGCACAAGTCTTAATTTTTTTTTCAGGAAACGATTTATGTTTACATTGTTTGTGGTTCTATATGTACTCACATATCCGTGACTCATATGATGGCTTCGCAGAAGAATATTTATAAAATAACGTTAAAATTGCAATTCTAAATGAATATACGGTTCCAAAAAAGAAAAGCGAGAAGATTTATCTCAATCTTAACCCCTTAATGAGCCACTGTTATGAAATAAACGTGAACATGACGAGAAATAAAGGTTAATTTTATCGAAAACTTAAAAGAGTAATTTAGTAAAAGAGTTTAAAATACTTGTTACTCACAATAAGACGCTAAAACCATTAATTTAGATAGTGTTTAAATCCTTAATACTTAAACCTAAAATCTTTTGATCCTTTTCCTTTCCATTGGTTGACCTAGAGGATGTAATTCCCGAGAGCAAAGACTCAGACAGCAGCAAATTTTTAACATTAGTAAGATTAAAATTTAGTACAACTATATAGAATCATAGTACAAAAGCATCCAAAAACCCTTAAACGCTGATTATAAAGTTTTTGAAATTTAAATTAAAACGAAAGTCATAGCTTAAAAGTAGTTATAGTAGCTTAACGACGTTTTAGGTAAGCATTTTATTACTAAATAAAATAAATCACAAAATGAAAATAAAAATACTAAATTACTTAGCTAAAAAGTCGCTATGGTTACGCTTGTCCAGTAAATAGTTAAAATTTTCAGATTATATGCTGAACTAAACGAGAAAAAGTGAATTTAAAAATAAATTATAACAGTTTCTGGGTAAAAACTAATATTTATAATATATAATTAAATGTCGATCGATGTATCTCACAATAATTATTGTAAGTGTCATAATTTTTAAGAAATAACGATTTCCGTGTTTTTTGCCATTTACTCGAAACTCACTTCGTGGGCTTAACGGCTTTCTAGTTAAAGGATGGCAGAATAGTAAACTTTTATTAGGTACTGATTGTATGTGTATTACTTAAAGTTTAACTGACTTCGTAAAATAATAATACTAAAATAAATGGTTTTGTTGTTTTTTGATTTGGCATTTTTATTTAAAAGAATACGATTAACAGTTGTCTCTGTTAAATGTTGGTAACTTTTTATGCATAATTCACTTCATATTTATTTTTCTACCAAGCCATCGATATCGGTATCGGTATCGGTATCGCCGATACATTACTAAAAATATCGGTATCGGTATCGTATCGGCAAAATCATGTATCGTTACATCCCTACTTTAAATTCTTAATCTTAATCTTAATACTATTACATATAAAGGCGAAAGTTTGTAAGTATGGATGTATGGATGTTTGTTACTCTTTCACATAAAAACTACTGAACCGATTACAATGAAATTTAGCACACATATAGAGGGTAACTTGGATTAACACATAGGATAGGTTATATCCCGGAAATCCCACGGGAACGGGAACAATGCGGGTTTTCCTTTGAAAACGCGGGCGAAGCCGCGGGCGGAAATCTAGTACATTATAATTTAAACCAATTCCCAGGCAGTAGAGCACGCGCGGTACATGCACGACATATCCCACGTTGTAGTGGACAACGTGCAGTTCATGTTGGGGTTGGGCGAGGAGCGGGAAGGCGATCGGTACTTACGACAAGACGCCGTTATAGCCGCCTTCAGAACCTTCGCCACGGCCAGGCATTGCCACGTCACACTCGTCATGCATCCTAGAAAGGTATCTATATCTGCTACTTGGTTAAATGACCAGGGCTCATACTTCTGTGTAGTTAAAAATACAACAAACCTAAGGACAACTCTTCAAGTTATTTAATGTAACGAGAATGTGTAGACTGAACATTATTTAGCATAGTAGTTGGTTTAGGGAACGGGGTGAAGAAACAAAAATAGAAGCCCCAGTCATTACCTTAACGAATGTTACACGAGTAACATTCGTTAAGGTAAGGGAGTGGCCCACCTTAACGTCATCCAATCAAATAGCAGATTCAACCAGATTACTGTGACTATTATTACTAGCTTTCTGCCTGTATAGTCAAAGAAAATTCCCTCGGTAGAAAAAGCCGTTCTGTTGCGACGTGAAAGATGTATGTATAGCTACTAAGACGTGACATAGGACATAATTAGAAAAATCAGCCGGGGCGGACCGCTAGTCATATTATAATTCATGAAAACGCACAAAATAATGTTATGACAATAAAACAACTTTTAATTGCGAATGTGAAACAATAACAAACACAATTTAAAAGGGGCGTTCATCAGAAACTAGTATTAAAGTTTTTTTGCTCCCAAATGCATATTATTATGTTAAAATTTATCATTGTACCCTTTTGACCATTCGATCATTAAACTATGTTATAATAAACATTTCAACCAACATTAGGGTATTTACTGATAACTCGTAATCTTTGACACTAATATTGCAAACGTAGCGCTATACGATATCTTGGCGTATTGTGACGAAAAACTGACAGCGTACGTAGTTAAATACAATTAAATCATTACCGGTCATATCGACCATTTATAGAAATTAGGTTTGTAAAGTTACTTTTACATTCATTTGTATTGTGTGGCCGCACAAAGTACCAATAAATAAATATGAAATGCACCTGCCTATACCTATATAGAATAAAAAAACATTAAATAATAATGAAACTGTAGGATTTGTTGCTTGGGCAATTTCATTTTGAACATTTGAGCAATTTCACTATTGAATCGTTATTTTCAATGAATCAAAAAACTAGTTTGTGGATGGCCTATCGGAAGTAGATTTGAGGATCCATTTTAAGCTGTATCAACAAGATGGCCTTTAATTAAATATTTACCTGTTTAGAACAAACAGACTTTGAATTTAATGAAAATGTTTTATACAATATAGACAGCGTACTTTTTTTTCCAGGAGCGTGATTCCGAAGATCTTTCAACTAGCTCGATATTTGGTAGTGCAAAGGCGTCACAGGAAGCTGACAATGTGTTGATTATTCAGGTCAGTGTCTATGGGTCAATCAATTTTTAAAGGTCCCGATCATAATTTTCTCGTATTTTTTTTTTTTACTTAATTTTCAGCATTTTACTATTTCATTTAGAAGATAATTCTTCGTAGATTAAGATTATATAAGCAGCAGTGCAGTTGATTTAATACATTTGTGGATTTACCTTCACGAACCGATCTATTCACGGGAAATAATGTCCTTTGGACAACTTACACAATAGTACTTTTTTAAATGTTAAATTCCCTTAAGAATTAAAACAAATTCTTCTAATATTAAATAATAAATAATATTTTGATATTTGTTCTATTTACACCCAAAATACGAAATATTTTTATTAAAATTGAAACGAATGATGTCTTTTGAACAACCAAATAATGTTTCATATATAAAAAAGTTTCAGTAAAGCGGAAATAGTGATATTTTTTACAAAAAAACTATTAAGGCGAGGTTGTTACGTATCGCATTATTGATTTTACTTAATTAAAATGAACTGATTCTCGATATAACTGAATGAATGAAGTATAATGTGATTTTCATATGGGGACATCTTAGTCGTCTTGATTTTTGAAATGTTAAAATTACAATTAAACTAGACATAAAATCGCGTAATAAAAATGTGTTCCCGAAACAGCCGAGTAATAAACAAAACATGAACTATTTAACTGTTAAAGTATAAGTTTTATATAATTATTGTCCTAGGTACAACCAAATTGTCCATGGTACAACCACTTTGGTTGGCCCAGTGACTGGTTGTCCGCGGGACATTTTTAACGTTTTGAGCCGCCAAGCAAATACTATTGTTATTTTATATATTAATCTCGGCTCACACTAAATTATAGACGAAAGCGCATCTCGTGTAGTATAATTGATAACAATGCATCAAGTACTTATGCTTTAATCACAGTTGTCTGACGGACTGACAATAAAGCCACCCCACACTCACCAACATCGCTCGGACGACTGTTGCCGTGATTTTATACAAATCAAAATGGCGTTTGAGCCCGACAGTTAATTGTTGTGTTTAGCTTGTTGTTTAGGAATCTACCGCGCCATTTGTGTTTTGTTTCCATAACTAAATTACGGTTGTCTGTGAGACCTGTGCCATGTAGATGATTTATGGGGACAAAAGTAAAATGCCTGAAAAACGTATTATATCCAATAAAAAAAAAATATTTGTATGTTTTTATGTCAATAATCATGAACTGAATCAAGAAGTCTATTTGGTATTTATGGTCGTGATAGTATGTGTTCGTGATGCGAAGTTTGTTTATGCATAGTAGCTTGGGGACAAATGTGATAGTACTGGAAAATTGCATTTAGTCTCTGGACAACCATGAAACTACGCACAAATTAATGAAGCAAGTAAAATATTGTTCACAATAATGTTAGAAAATATTAAGAGGAATATAATTAAAACCAATTTAACTCTTTCTGATTTCATGTTTATTAATTATCGTTCAGGGACATGATGCGTGTACCGTCGGACCATTAAAAGTTGATCGACCCCTATAATATTTCATTTTATAAAAACGTATCACAAAATTATATATCTATTATGTTAATATGTATGTATACTTTTATATTTGCAGGATAAACGATTAACAGCAGTAAGAGGCAAAAAATATTTACAAGTAGCAAAAAACCGTTACAGCGGCGATTTAGGCATTGTACCGTTGGACTTTGAAAAGGATTCATTAAGTTATCAGTCAAAGAAGAAATCAAAAAATAAACAAGATGATCCAAACAAATTACTCGATGATTGTTTTGAAGAGTTCTCTTTAGAATCACATAACCAAGGAAATGGAAATCATCCAATTAAAAGCACCAAACAACGTAATAATAAAAAAGAAAGTGTAGACAGTTTTCTCAGTGATATATTAAATTTGAATAGGACTAGATAAGTGCAATATTTGTATAAAGTGATAATATTGATGTATATTAATTAAGAGATGTAAATGTAACTACATGTGTGATTAGTATGAAATTAATATTATTCTCGTATTAAATATTTCTCAATGTTCTTTACTCCTAAATCCTAATTTAACTGTTTTTCTGAGATTTAAACTGAAGCTTCTCTCATAATATAAACTAAAATATACCCTCATACATAAACTATTATTTAAATAAAATGAGTCAAGTGTGAGTCGGATTCGTGACAGCAAGCAAATAAGCTAAAGAAAGAGCAAGTGCATATGCCATTTATACAGTTGTTTAACCTGTGTGTTTAACCATCCAATTTGTAACCGTGACAACGACTGCTTTACGTCATTTTTGAAGTGAAACTCCTTTATGCGCGTTGAGAGTAAAATTTCAAGGTCGTGTTATGGCAATACCATCACGTCATGGAGTAAGGCAACGATTTTGTTATATTTGAATCTTGCCAAAGAAGTATCATTTCTGACACGTGTGCTCGGCACACACGCTCTTTTTATGACTTGTTGCTATAATGGCATATAACAGAAATAGAAAATCTATTGTGTCGTGGCCCGATCGGGCCGTTCGGGGCTCAATGGGTTAAAACACTTAAAAAGTTATTTAACAATGTACAGAGGGCGGCCCTATCGCTGACAGCGATTTCTGCCAGGCAACCCAAACGACTAGGACAAATGCTGAGTATGGTGGACAGTGGTGCATAATAAAAAATGATTTTATGTACAAAAAATGTACCCACTAAATCAATAAAAGGAATGATACACCCAGAAAACATTTCCTTTATTTATCATATTTGTACATGAAAACTATTTAATAGGTAAATTAAAAAAAATAGATATGTATATATTATATTATAGGTATATATATTACTCTTTACTAAAAATTATTATGATTTAAAAAGTAAGTACAATTTTTATCTACCAATATATTTGTGATTACATAGTTTAATAGCTTTTTAATAGACTTATCTTTTATAATATTACAATCGTAATATAATGGAATCATGATCACTGAAGCATTTATCTCTTATCAACCCTCAATAAACTACAATGTATTGAATTTCAACTCATAAACAACAGAGCCATTCAATTCACATTGTTTCTTTTATTGCTTTTCAATTATGCATATCTCATCCAATCCATAAATGTGAATATACTTCTATTTAATCATTAAACTGTGAAGAGCATCAACTAGTGATGAGTCATTTGTTCTTTCTTGTCTTCTTTTGCATTTTGGACATGGCATATTCTCATTTAAACATTTTGCATGAAAGACACTGGTACATTCATCACATCTGTATGTTGTACTTGTCTCAAAAGGATACAATATCTTTGGGTCCCTGCATACCTCACATATGAAACCTTTCTGACTGCACAGCCAACAGTCTAACACATGGGTTTTTGCAAAATTTACCACTTTCTCCAACTGCAAAACCAAAGAACCATTTGGTATTTGTGCTAGATCTGATATTGTGTATAGATGAACATGATCATACAAATACTCCCTTGGCCATATCCGTTTTTGCAATTCTTCTATGACTGGTTCTCTGCAAGTGAATATATAAGCTCTGAGAAAATTTAATTGAATTCTCAGTTCCTGCAAATGTGCCATATCGGAGACTCCCATATATATTTTTGGATTCAGTTTTTTCATGTCTATCCAAGGTTGATGTTGAAATTCTAAGAGGAAAAGTGCTGCCCTCTTCGAGACAGCATATCTTTTGAAATCCCAATTATGAATAACTCTTGCTGGTATAATAAATACATTTGAATCCATACAATTTGAACAGTAATATTCTCCAGTAAAACCACAAACTTTTGCCTTAGATACTGTACTGCCTAAAAGATCTTGACATCCTCTACATTGATAATTTTGATTATCAAGTCCTTTTTCTCTAGATAATAGTCCTAATTGTTTCATCATCTTTTGTAACTCGGGAACTGAGAAGGAGCCAGTTGAATTTGATACTATTTCAAAATCTAAACTGTGAAGTGATGGATCTTCTGGTGTAACATTCTCTACATTCAAATTACATTCATTATTGTCTTCCACTGTTATTTTTAATTCTTTATGAATATCCTTCATAATATCTCTTAAATTGGGAGTATTGGTATTCACTTCTCCATATAAGTTAGAGTTGTCTATAAGCGAGGAAAGACTTTTTAGCTCTGGGGTTTTTATCATACTGCTTCCATGAGAAGAGTTAGAATTTATTGAAGCATTATCATCATTTGTATCATTAGACCAGCCTTTGCCACTAAGAGAATTTCCTGATATAATAACATCAGATGGGGCAACAAACCCTTCTGAATTAACTGATGATGAATAAATCTGTGAGAGATCTTGTTGCTCTTCATTCAAAGGAATTTCTTCACTTTCTTTTACATTTGTTTCAACATCAGTTTCTGGTTTAGCCTCGGCTGCTTCTACAACATGTGTATCTTTGTCACTACTTGAAAATTGTGCAGAATCTTTAGACAAGATAAAGTCTAATGCTTCATCTTCATTAAGAGCCCACATTTTACCCAAACCAGTAATATTTGAAGATTTATTAGGTGTAGAAGCCAATTTGGGTACAGTTTCATCAGATAAAGTGCTAGCAACATCAAGACCAGCTGAAATTGGTGCTACCTTCAGAGTTGGTACCCAAATACCAGCTTGCATGAGGACTTGCTCAGGCCATTGATTGAGGAGACTTGAATTTATTGGAAGATTAAACTGCACACATGTTTCTAATCCTTGGATTAATTTCTGAGCTACTTCTAAGACTTCAGAATCGCAAACAAATGCACTTCTATTGTAGAAAGGCTTAACAGCTGATATGTTTTTTAAGAGCGTAGCCATATATGATGATAAGAGACACTCGTTGAGGGCTATACGTAGCCAGGCCCGACATTGTCCAATTTCGGTATTAATTTGCGGTAATGAAGAAATTTGATCAATATTCTGTCGATGAGAAAGAACTAAAATAAGTGGCCAAAAGCTTGATTGAGGACGATCTAGTTCACCAGAGATAACATTTTTAGCTTTTCGTAGAAATGTATCTTTTAAGCCATGTAGAAAAATAGCTTCCAAACCCATGCAAAGAGTATTTGTTGAATCCGAAGAACCAAGGACACTGTGAAAATTTTCTTCGAATTGGCTATTGTATTGTATGTCTTTTACGCATTCTGACAAATTATTTATCAATGATTCCTTCAGAATTGTTTCACGACTGCGAATATTAAATCCAGAAGTTACATTCTTGAAGAAAGACATTTTACGAGTAACAGTAACAAAACCTTTTGATAAATTAACTTATTATTGTTCACAGTTACAACTTCAATGTTCTTATTTACGATCACAGTTATCACAATAGTAAAATGTTCCAATAATTCTGTAAAATGTAAACATAATATTATTTGACATTTGATTTGACAAAAACGACAGAGTAGGTAACACAGACTATAAAACCCCTTCCAGACGACACAATTTTTCGTCCAATTTGACTACATTGGCTGTTTTCCAATTACAGAGCATAATGCGACTCAGTGCCGCACAATGCCGAATTATGCTGATGCATAGTTGGAACATGAAACGCACCAGCAGGTTGCGCTAAGTTCAGTGTTGAAAAAAAAAAAATATTCTTAGAGTTAGCAATAACCTCATTAATGTGTAAATAAAGTGTAATACATAATAATTGTTTGAAAAATATTTACGGTTATTTTAATTAACATGGATTTTGATTATTTCATTTACATTTTTTCAATGTTTGTACCTTCATCCATACTTATATTTATTTTTTTAACACAATTTGAATTAACTTTGATTATTTCGAAAAAACTACAATGAAACGAAATCTTTAAAATTTTTTCCAACAATTAATAATTACTAACGATAAATCGATTGCACGCATCAATTCACGCGCATTACTTTTTCTGGTGCTCGATTGTGCGAAGCGTTGCTGTAGTTGGAACATTCAACGTAAGCATTATGCCGCATAATGCGCTCTAGTGCTGTAATTGGAAAACGGGGTAAGGCAATCAAATTGGGTCGTCTAGACGGAAATATGAAATTCAAGGTCATTGGGTGGTCGGGATCGGCCGATTTGCGATTGCCTTGGGATTGCCCGATCAAATTGGGTGGTGTGGACGCTAATTGGCCAATCTCTTCCTGATGCTAGATATTTAAGCGTTACTATTAATCTCTCCTCAGGACTAACGGCTTCTCTCATAACAGTGTCTTGTTTAGTAATGTATGGGCTTACTAGAGATAATCCTACTACTATTATAAAGGCGAAAGTTTGTAAGTATGGATGTATGGATGTTTGTTACTCTTTCACGCAAATACTACTGAACCGATTACAATGAAATTTACCACACATATAGAGGGTAACTTGGATTAACACATAGGATAGGTTTTATCCCGGAAATCCCACGGGAACGGGAACTATGCGGGTTTTCCTTTGAAAGCGCGGGCGAAGCCGCGGGCGGAAATCTAGTAAATGGTCCATCCGCATAAAATTTGTGAAACCGACACTGTCCAGTTCTCTAACAATATTTATATGACTTAGGCAATTTCTTTTAAGCAACCATTCTTTGCTCCATATCCTTTTTATTTTTATTTCTTCTAAATTTGTAGTTACAGCCAATATCAGCCCCAATTTTTGTTTTTTACTAAGAGGCATGTTGCAAAAAAAAAGTCCAGTCAGTAACAGCAACGGAGAAGAACTAAAATTGGCGATTTAATTGTGTACGTGTGGATAGACGATCAAATTGGGACCGATTCAATCGGCAATCAAATCGGCTGATTAAATTGTGTCGTCTGGAAGGGGTTTAAGTAATATAGCAAAATATTTTTTTTTTGGTACCTATTTCGTTGACTGTAAAATGGTAAAAGGGCTGATAGACGTAGGAACTTTAAAACCGCGGTTTTAAAGTTCGCGTACTTACTCGGCTCGACGTCGGTGACACACGCAAGAGCTTGGTCAGTAGCTTCTCGCGTGTCACCGATATCGAATGTCTCTATGTCATCAACAGAGGGAATTTTATGTTATTCAGGAATTAAATATAGACATTTTTAATTTAATAACCAGCACTTATTTTTAAGTAAATAGCATTCTAACAAAATAAATGTTCAAAAATTGAAGGATATATTTTCGTTTTTACTATTATATTTTGAGGGTACTTTACAAAAAAAGAGCGTGTGCGCCGAGCCCACGCGTCAGGAGTGAAACTTCCTTGGCGTGATTCAAAGATACCTTCGCCAATATTCAATTATATTATATGCATTCATATTAATTATATTAAATTATTTTCAGAAAACTAAAAGAAGAAGACGAAATTAATTGAACTTTTGCACTTAGTAACACCTATTATAGCTAGACAGGCTAGGCTCGCGGCTCGCGGCGGTGACAGACGTGCGAGCGAAGGCGGGCTACGAGTAAAATTTCAAACATGTTGGATCGTCAACGAACTTACTCGACGGTTTTTAAGTACGCGTACTTGGGGTGACACACGAGCGAAAAAGGTCGTCGAGCCACAAGTTCGCGTACTTACTCGTACGTCTGTCACCCCTTTAACACTGCCAGAGGCTCGCAGAGGGGTGAGATGTCTCATGTCAAATGTCAATTTGAAAACAACATGAATCTGTGAACATGAAATAATGAAGTTGGAAGTTCGTGATTAAATCTTAGAAATATATATTATTTTTTGTTTTTTTAAACATACTACTAAAATATTATTTTCTATTTATTCTTTTCCTTAATACGGTTTTGTCATTTTAATTCACATTTGATTAATTTTTGATATTATTTGATCTATAGCTAAGTATCCTAGTTCTTGTGTTTACTTTATAATATAGGAATGTTTTTCATTTTGTTTTCTTTAATTTTATATAGTTCTTGCAACTATCTAGTTGAGACATATTCTCGAACAGAAACTTATGGCAGAGGTAATCCATTAATTGAATACTGCTCTTATTGAATGAAATTGCCAATATGAAGAAAGAAAAACAATATAAATATAAAAATTCATGATTTCAGAATTATTACTATGTCGAAAATGTGGCACCGATGTGGCTGATTCTCATTATTTATTCAATAAGCTTAGCTCAGGAGCACATAAAGTGGAAAAGCAAAGTATGTTTGGAAAGCAAAACATCACAGTTCAAACACTTGTTAATCCATTTGGTATCAATTTTGATATAATAACAATGGAGAAAGCAAGCTGCAAAAATATTGGCGCAGTTAGTAGTCTATCTATTTAAATTGAGGAATACAGTAAATGGACATACTTAAAGGTTTAAGTTTTATTGCCCACATTTAATTTTTAGAGTCAAGGAGCAGATTCTTGGTTTCCTGGTTATACTTGGAGAATTTGTGTTTGTCCACATTGTGGCCATCACTTAGGCTGGACTTTTTCACATTCAGACTCCAATAATATTGATAGTGATGAAGTAGATACTTTTCATGGATTAATTTTAAGTAGTATACTTGGAGAAAATTGTAAGTAAATATGAGTATTATCATAATGTGTCTACTAGTCTTACTAATGCATTTTATGCCATAAAAAAATGAATAAGTATATAAAATGAAGTTATGTAAAGACTATGTAATCAACTCTCAATAACTAATCTTTAAATTATGAATGTGAACAAATCTTTATACTAATTATTTTTAGTTACAGACTCACTCATCATGATGCCAAAGATGTATAAAATGTAATTAAAAAACAAAGGCACAAGCTCTGGGTTTTAGCCTTCCAAAATTTCCTGTAAAATATGTAAATAAAAAAAAAATATTTATAAGTTGAAAGAACTTTTATTTTCACACTATATTATAAGTAACAAAAATATTTATAAACAATAGAAATTTTACCATCTTAAACCTAAGAAAACATGAAACTTTAAATTGTACTTGTACATAGGTAATGTAATATATGTATATTGATATTATTACCAAAACAAAAGCAATGTTTACAGAATTTTAATGTCAACATAATACTGTTAAATGCTAATGATGTTTCAAATACAGGTTTAATTACAAAAAGGCATAGATCTGCCTTTAAATAAACCGGCTGTGATAAATCACATTGGTAGTTATACCAGAAAAAAAAAACAGCTTATAGCTATTGTTAGAAAAAAGGGCCAAGACAAAGTGCATTGCCTTGTTGTCACAGAAAATTTATTAGTTTTATTGACTAGGCTGTAGCAAATCGTTGGTGCATTGTCTGCTTAGTAGTGGCTGGTGTAGGAGTAAAATTAAAACCAGCCGGAGATTCTGCGTCATTACTACCATAAACTTTTCCCTGAACAGCTGCAATTTCCTGTTGTAATCGAGGATTTAATATTTGTTTATTGATAAATTTTCTACCAACACCTCGGTTGTTTCCCCGTCCCCTTCCCCTTCCTCTCGACTGTGTAGATCTTTTGCTAGAATTGCTTCTGTTTGATTTATTTGATCCTATTGATTTTACGCTACCAGGTCCACCTCTTTTGCGATAACCTCCATATTCATTATTAAGCTGTGCTAAACTTTGCTTATTCAAATAATTGGCGTTTCCAAAACTATTTCTACGCCTCTTGGCAAAATCATTAGCTACACTGACTGTGAGTTGAGATGCAGAACCTAAAGAATTATTTCTAGAACGAGTAAAAGTCTGAGATCTGATAACATTTTGTCGTTGTTCTTGCAGTATGAAATCAGAGCGAAGACCGACATTACTATACTTATTTCGAGTAGTGAAACCACGGCCTCGCTTTGCAATTCCTCTCTTTGCAACTGCCAATGGTTTAAAACTAGCATTTGCATTATTTTTTTTACCAGCAACTCCAAGTCTACTATGAACTCCTCCTTGCAGGTGTGTCATGGAGTTTGATCGTCTTAGTCTCATTTGAAATCCACCTAGAAGAATAAAATAAAATATATTATCTTAATTGTGTATTCATAAATTAAAAATATTCCTTACATACTATAAGTACTATAGCGTTAAAAGTTCTAAATAGCTAATTTACACAGGGACACAGCTAGTACAAAATAAATATGCTAGATATGAAAACTCCAATTTAGGTATTTTTCAAACTGAAATAAACATTTACATATCGCTCATTTGCGACAAGAACGTGTTAACGAGCATATGTATCGTTATGGAATAATGATACAGTAGAATCCGGCGCATCGCGCTCTACTTGCTGCTAAAACGCGATATTTCTGCTCCAAAAATGACCGAGTTATGAGGGAAAAGGTCGGCGACTATCGGTTTAGCGAAATCTCTTTTCGCTCTTGAATTTAATGCAAGAACGGTTTAAGTCAGTTGTCGCTGCTCTCTTGAGAAGGAAACTGCTGCCCGATTGCGGTAAAAACGTAACAGCCTATTGTATCACGGTTTTGCTGAAAGGTAAGTACAGCTTTTTGTTTTTTTACTGATGTATATTTGCAGCTATAACGGGACATTTGTATGTGGGTCATTATTGTAGTAAAAATAGTATTCGCATGCTACGGTTTACATAGGATTGTCCCGTTGTTGCTGAAATAAACAATGTTTTTTGTTGGTTAATTTAAGATGTTCCGTTACAGTTGATAATAAAAGTACAAAATGTTTGGTATTTATGTTGGTTATCTCAAGTTAACACATTCTTGATAAAAAATAATACATTTTTACAACGAATACGCTATAATGTTGCATTATAAATGATAAAAATGTTGTCTGATTACTTAATTTATTTTTCAGATGGAATCACGGTCTAGGAAGCTTGTAAATCTTGTACGAGAAAATATTAATTATTTTATTTTACATTCACTTAAGTTGGAAAAACGAAAAGATCATACCGATTCTCGAAATACAAATGAATTAAACAATCAATTTATTTTATAGCATAAATGAGTAAAAAATACCACTGAATAAAGAAAAATGAAAAAAAAAATATTACAAATCAGTTAAAAAATGCAAGACAGTCCTACGAATCGAAAGCATCACAAAAAAACTGTGCCGCCCCGTCAACTAAAAGAGAATCCTGCAAGGAAACCTGCATTTTCAAGTGTCAATTTTTTTTCCGAAGAACAACACCGTGAAATACTGAAAGATTACTGGAATTTAGAAGATCAAGAAGCTGTCTCGAGACAAGAACCTGTGATTTGTTTTGCTAATATGTTTATTTGATTTATGTATGACCGGGACCCGCAATAAAGATTAGTTTCCTAATATTACTGAGATAAGCAAAATATAAAACAAAGTCGTTTTCCCCGGCCGAATGCTTGCCGTTTTGCAATTTTGATGCAGTTTTTGTTGACAGATAAAGTGATTCAAGAGGAAGGTTTATATGTATATTGTATAATAGCATCCATAAATAGGTGAATAAATACTGTTATTTTTGACGTTTCTAATGTGATGTCGTAAATAATTACATTATACGTATTTTCCGCCTGCATTGCAAACGCATTCTGAAATATTGAAGATTTATCAAAATAATTTACCTACTAAGTATTTAACACATGAAAAAGTCTTCAGAAAAATTGATGGTATCAGGATTGCACCCGTGCGAATTCGGGGCGGGTCGTAATATTATTTTCGTAATATTAATTGCCAACGGTTGTGAGTAAAAGTAAAACAAAAAATATTACATAATGTCTGGTTAAAATTGTATATTTTTTTAAATATGTAATATGTATATTACTTGTATTTCAGAGAAAGTTACACAATAATTTCGCAAAAATATCTTTCATTTTATAAAACAAAATACAAAAATAAAAAGATTACTACAGTAACATGTTTTAATTAAAATTTCCAATACATTTAGATTACTGATTATCAATAAAACGTAACAATACGACATAACTTGTAAAGTTTTAGATTTTTATTCAATTTTTTTTTCAAGAAAAATGGTACATATCTGTTTGTAATGCAATACTGCACACTTTTTACAAGAAAAACGCAACAAGAAGGGCCCTTTCTGAAATAAATAATCATAATAAATTTAATAACCGACTTATTGTTCTGAATACAATTTGATTCAAAAAAACGAGAACATTTTAATATGTTGTATTGAGCTGAATATTCTAAACATAATAATTAAAAAGTTACAGGAATTTTAAACTTTCAAATGCGTTTTCCCAACAATTGAGATTTTGACTTTGTCACGTTATAGAAGCAAATGAGCGATATATACCTGAGTGCCACCAAATACTTAGCTGTTTTATGGAAAAGTATCCCATTTAAAGAAATAACAAACAATTGGAAATAATATTAAATAAATAAAAAAAATGCTTAACAGGACTATACTAGTCAATAGTAATGTAAAGCTTTTAATCAGACATTAGATAATCTTTACTAATCCATATATTATAAACAACATAAAATATTATTTAATTACCTCTGTTTATTCTGTTGTTTCGTCTTAGCAATGGCGGCATTTCAGATTGATGATTTTCTAGACCTGCTCTGCCTTTAGGAGTAAGACCTCGAACTTGTGAACGAGATCTTGAAACAGATCGTCCTCGTGAAAAGGATCGACGACGTTGTTGGGATCTTGATCTGTTGCGAGATTGTGAACGCCCGCGCGTCTGTGCTTGACCTCGGGGTCCTCGAGAACGAGAACGCGACCTGGAACGTTGTTGACTGTTAGGTGTTCCAGGCCGTGATTGAGAGCGACCTCGCCGCGCGCCTCCACCACGTCCTCCCCGTCCCCGGCGCCCACCTCGTCCGCCGCCACGACCACGGACTGTTCCACCTCCTCTGTTTGCTTGCTTTTGTTTATTCTGTTTTATAATCTCATCTATAAAAAAAGCATTCCGATTAGATTTCCTAACCTTGAGATGAAATAAACATCGTTGTCTAAAAAACAGTTCTTGGTATTTATTTATAGCATTATAAAATGTGACATGAAAATAACCACAAAATCAAAGATTTTTTTGCGCCTAAAGTACAGATTCATACTAAAATTATAGATAAATAGGTATTCAATTAATAACTGAATTGGTTACTTACCTAATGACATATTCACGGTGTCCGTCATCTTTTATCCAGTATTTATTACAAATCCACGTTAAAGAGAAGGTTTACTTTTATTATTATTAGTAGTATGTTGACTATGATAATGTTTTATATTTATTCACATCAAAAAAGATAAGATGGAGGCATTCCGCGCCGTGTGAAATGAGTCAAAATGAGTAGGTAATCCGGTAATCCGAACAAAATATTTTGAACTCACAGATTATAAAGCATCTTTGGTCACAGATAATTATAAAAACGTCACAGATAATATCTCGCTTACTCGGAGCAATTAACAAGCCTGGAGAAGTAACAATTAATTGAACGTTTCTTATATAGTGGCTCTCTTTTATTCAATACCCTAATTAATGCGATAGAAAGAGACAACACACTGTTATCTGCTTGGCATTCAAAAGCACATGTAGCCACTTTTTGTTCTAAAAAGGTAGTGCTTGCCACTTTATCGAATACTAAAATATCGATAAATAAAAAAATTAAGTTATAAAATTGCTTGAAGATAATTTAAGATTCTTTTAATTTTGAATTATGGCTAAGTAATTCCAAATTTTAAGATTCGTTCAATATGGAATTATTCATTTACGATGCGTATTGACTGCCTTGCATTGTATGGTAGTGGTATTTATAAAAAAATATTATTAGGTATTTCGGTTTAGGTTGTTTTTTATGGTTTCGTAAAAAGGTACGTTTTTTTTCCTGTTTTCATAGATTCATTCATAGAATTATACGGAACCATTCGTGCGAGAATCTGACTTCCACCTGGTTGATCTTTTTACAAATCATTAATCGTATCCTACTAATATTATAAAAGCAAAAATATATAAGAATGGACATTTGATATTCTTTCACGAAAAAACTACTGAATGAGTTTTTATAGAACTTTACAATTATACATATTATAGCTTAAACATCAGAATAACATATAGGCTATAATTTACCGCGGGAAAATAACTCATTCCCACAGGAAAAAATTGGTAAAAGTTTAAAATAAATTGCTTCAAATAAAACAAATAAAATTTAAAAAAAAATTTTACAACATTTTATTTCGATACTTAATTAACAAATAACAATATTTATTATTTAAAATAGATGCCACCTTAAACTTGTGGCACAGCATCTCTGCAAAGCACTTTACTTTTCTTCCCGTCTGATTAGAAATGATTTGAACAAGGCCGAGAATGTTTTGAAGGCTTCCAATTTTCCCTGTGCTATAGTTTTAACCCAAACATCTTTTAATTTTTCTCAAGCCAGAAACCTGCAAATAACAATAAAATCCATACTTAAATACCTTTTTTTTTCTCCTAACCTAAAGCAGTCATTATCAATGAAGTACTTCGTACCTACTCAAGTATCGATAATTGCACAACACTATGGAAGTTATATTTTGCATTTTTTCTAAAAACTAAGCTGATTATGATTTCATTTCAATGATTACGGTTAGATAAAACATAGATGATTATGAAAATAATGTAAATTAACTTATTTATAATACAATTAAAAAAAAAATTGATCAAAACACTAACCTGTGAAAAGACAAATTCCAATCTTCATCCGATTTCCCAGTACTACGGCTTTTACAGCCGTGAACAACACAAGCCATGTAATCTTTAGTAAATTATCTTTTCAGAAAATAACATAAGAAACAAGAAAACACGTTTTTCACTTCAAAAACAATAATTAAAATCACCATGCGTTAGTGACCAGACTGGTCACTAAAACAAATTGAAATGGCTACATGTCATTTCAAACTGTCGAACTGACATATATCTGTCCTCTTTTTTCGCATGACATTTTGCCATAAGCCAAAAGGGCCAAACTAGTGCTTTATTGTTCAATTAATTGTTACTTCTCCAGGCTTGATAATTGCTCCGAGCTCGCTTAGGTATTGGTGAGGTATTGCCTTATGGCAGCCACACATACAAGTCCGGACTTGCGCAAGTATACTGTATCGTGTGTTAGAAGATTTGCGCAAGTTGTTCACTTGCACAAGTTCTTTAAAAAGTTTTAAGTTTCAATTCTCAACTTGTGCAAATTTGCGTTTGCACAAGTTGACATGAACGTGTGTGGGAGCGCGTGCAAGTTTCAGTACTGTTTTAGCCACCTACACGGGTGCAAATTTCAATTCATTCAACAAATTGATGTGCGAATAATGCTTTCTTTTTCTTAGCCAGTCTTTAGTCCATATTGTTTCTCTTGTAAGTTTTCAGTTTCTTCATAGCTAAAATAAAGCCAACTAATGGCACTGCATCATCCAAAGCACAAAACAACACAACAAGAACACAACGAAGCTCACTTTCAAAAAATGATAATATTGTTTTAAATGGAGCAGATACGCATGCTTGTACGAATATCTGTGAAATGATATTTGTGCAAGCATGCTTGAGCAGTTTGTGGTCGGCTCCCTTAGAGTATAGATACTATCTATAGAGTGCGAACAACCAAGTGGGAACAGTAGGCACAGGTGGGAACAATACGACGTTCCCGCCGCGAGCGCTCGCAGTCGTGGTTGAGTGCTGACGAAGTGCGTTGCTCTGGAATTTTTTTCATATTTACGAATAAACATGGTGAAATGTGCAGTTCTATCTTGCAAAAATGATACTAGAAAATACACAAAATTGAAATCCAGTATCACATTGCATCGGTAAGTCGATTGTTATACTTATTTTTATGAAAATAAATCTAGCATCGCGGGGGTGAAGGGGAGGTGGGAGGCGGACACGCGCGGGCTCGCTCGCGCGCCTCACTGCTGCCACGTGATCCTAGTGATGTGACCTGACCAACGGTGTACTCGATATAAAATTTACTAGAAGAACTATATTTTAACAAATTATTTATTTAACTTTAAAATTAAAACTCTTTTAAAAATGTATTATAAATAAATTTGTGGTGTGTTTTGTATGATACACTTTCTAATATTATGAATGGGAATGTATTATAGTGTAAATGTAAAGTATGTAATATTACGATATATTTTTTGAACCGCTAAATTGATTTTGAAGATTTTGATAGTAGAATAGATAAAATTAAACAAAAAAATTATGATAGTGAGAGACAACATTTTGTAAGAAAAATAAAGGTTCTTATCTACAAATATAGAATAAAATATTTTGAGGATAAACCTACCCAAAATACTGAATCTTTCCCAAAAAAAAAGTTAAAATATTAAAATTATACATGTTATTAGACTATTTTCTTATTTTTCAGATTCCCCAAAAATCTAAACTTGATGAATAAGTGGATTATTGCTTTAAAACAAGCAAATTTTGAGCACATGGAACTTAAAGAACACTTTACTGGAAACTGTGCGTCCCTGGAACAAATAACTCTGCTTACTTGTTCTTCATCCGTTAATCACAGAAACCTAACTACTAAAGGGCACAGGTCAGCATCCCAAGAGGAAGATGCTGTAATGGTTGACGAACTATTTATAAGCAATTTCGAGGGCGATCTAAATATACCAACAGCGTAGATCATTCTTTTATTTCGCAGCACGGCACATCCTATATTGCTGGATATGTTACAAAATATTTACTATATAAAATAGAGTGCTTGGACTGTGTATTAGCTTTAGTAGCAAACGCACCACCTCAAAATAATTCATTCATCTTATTTAAAGATAGAGGAGGTCTTACTTATTCATCAGAGGACGTGATTTATTTATGTACCTAATGCCCCTGAAAAAATAATAAAAAGTAATATAGAATCGAAAAATGCAGCAGATCGTGATCCTCGAAGCATGGTTAGTAAAACGCTGAAGTTGTTAATTGGAAAAGATATATTTAATGTTCTTCACGCTCATTTATTTGAACAAGAACCTTGCAGCAATCATTTACTACATTTGCTTAGAGCCGTGATACAAAAATACATTGATATAGGTAGGTACGCGTCAAATATTTAGTTCGAAAGTCAAATGTTAACAAAACTAAAAGACAGCTTTATAACAAGCTTACGCTTTTTAGCGGTCAATAAAAATGAGAAATACTATAATTAAGTATATAATTATTTCTTATTTTTCTTTAACATTTTTTAAATATTATAATTATTATTTGATTTATTATTAAAAAATAGCACTAAACCTGATCTTTTATTTTATTAACTTTAAGAAGTTCACACGTTTTTCTGATATTCCAATTAAACTTATTTTTATTACATATACAATAAATATTCAATAATTGGAATAAACACACTTTATTCACTTGGCAAACAAATTTAAAATTACATATTTAATATTTATACTTTTTTATTCATACATTTCTCCTTTAATAACACATTGAACATAACATTTACTTATGATACATATTTATTTACATAACTTATCGATAGCTCAACACGCAATTGATATCTACCCATCCCTATTTGTCACACACACATCTATATAGTATCTATAGCTCATCTGCCTACAACCCCTTCCAGACGACACAATTTTTCGTCCAATTTGACTAGATTGGCAATCAAATTGGGTCGTCTAGACGGAAATATGAAATTCAAGGTCATTGGGTGGTCGGGATCGGCCGATTTGCGATTGCCTTGGGATTGCCCCATCAAATTGGGTGGTGTGGACGCTAATTGGCCAATTTTTACTTGTTAATCTATTCCTGATGCTAGATATTTAAGCGTTACTATTAATGTCTTCTCAGGACTAACGGCTTCTCTCTTAACAGTGTCTTGTTTAGTAATGTATGGGCTTACTAGAGATAATAATTCATTAAAAGTTTCATTCCGCATAAAATTTGTGAAATCGACACTGTCCAGTTCTCTAACAATATTTATATTAGGCGATTTCTTTTAAACAACCATTCTTTGCTCCATATCCTTTTTCTTTTTCTTTCTTCTAAATTTGTAGTTAGTAAAAAACAAAAATTGTGGCTGATTTTGGCTGTTGCAAAATAAAAGTCCAGTCAGTAACGGCAACGGAGCAGAACTAAAATTGGCGATTTAATTGTGTACGTGTGGATAGACGATCAAATTGGGCCCGATTCAATCGGCAATCAAATCGGCTGATTAAATTGTGTCGTCTGGAAGGGGTTTACGATGTGCACAAAGCAATTTGTGCAATACACGCGCTCTATACTATTGTAATATATACTCTAAGGCTCAGACCAATAAAAAAGTACTTTTTTATTGGTCTGAGCTCTAAGGCTGGTTGCAGAGCTTGACCGACCGTCAGTGCGTACCGTCGGTCCTGACGATACGCATCAACAATTGTATGACTATGACACTAATGCGCATGACAATACGCGTGCGTTATGGTCGGTCTAGCTATGAAGGGTTTTATGAATTTCCATACATATGACAAGCGCGACTGACGTACGCACTGATGGTCGGTCAAGCTCTGCAACCAGCCTTAGTCGGCTCCGAAATACGTGAATTTGTACAAGTACAAGCTTGCGCAAGTATACTGTATCGTGTGTGGCTGCCATTATATGGAAGTTTCTCTGTGACATATTTAAAATCTCTGTATAAACATTCACAATAACAAGCAATTTTGAAAAAGCGCGGGAACCTTCGAACGAAGCGGGTGTAATTTTAATTATTGAGCTTAAAATTATTAATTTAATATATGATCAGTGGAGTTTGGTTTTGTATATATAGTTTATAATTGTAGAATTGTATATATTTAATAAATTTTGTATAGTAGTGTTCGTATAGGTAAGTTTTTTTTATATTTTATGTATAGTATGTAAAAACCAAAAATTCATAGGGTAAGATTCGGTAGATGAACGATCCGCCGGATCCTAATCCCCCAGGGCTGGGTACCCCCGGTCCTGAGGTAGCCAGTTATGTTACAATTTCAAATACATGTCTAGATAAAAATTTAGTTCTGGAGAGTACTCCAAAAAAAAGGCGTCTTAGAAGGAAAGAAAATAATGAATTAAATGAGCTAATGTTAACAGATAATACTTATGTTGATAATAGGCAAAATGAATCTAATATTCAACCTAAAATACTTGATACTAGTTCCATGCAAGATAGTCGATGTGAATATGTAGGTACAGATTCTTATCCTTACATTGTTCATGTTCAGCGAACTGAATCATCACCCGGGGATGGCTCCACATTGCACCCCATAACTTTCGGAAGGTTTTTAAAAAACAATAATATTAAGAATATTGTGTCTGGAAGTATAAAAAAAATAGGCAGAAACCGTTGCATAGTTGCATTTACTACAGCACAGGATGCAAATGATTTTATCAAAAATAAAAATTTAAGCTCATACAACCTTAATGCAAAAATTCCATTGTTTAATATCACTAGAATTGGTATTGTTAAGGGAATACCAACTGAATGGTCACCTGAAGAAATAAAAGAAAATGTGTCCACCCCAGTAGGCTGCGGTAAAATTATTAAAGTCAGGAGAATAAATTACAAAGTAAATGTTAACAGTACTGTATCTTGGAAGCCAACACAATCAGTTGTTTTAACATTTGATGGCCAAGTTTTACCCGAACGTGTGTATGTGTGTTATAACTCCCTACCAGTTAACCTATATATTTTCCCTACCATCCAATGCTATCAATGCTGTCGGTATGGTCATACTAAAAATATATGCCGATCTAAACCCAGGTGTTACAAGTGTGGCCAAGACCATTCCGGTGACACTTGTACAGTAGAAGAAGATTGTGCATCATGTTTATTGTGTTCAGGGTTTCATTATGCAATCAACAAAATCTGTCCAGAGTTTAAACGCCAAAAAGACATTAAAATTAGCATGGCTCAAAAAAACATTTCATATGGTGAGGCAAGTAAACTTTACCCACAAATATCAAAGTCGTATGGGGATGTATTAATATCTTCACCGGCTTATTCATCCCCAAACAGATTAAATGTAAACACTACAAATTCTTCTTACAAAAAAACTTATTTTTTGAAACCAAAATCGCCTCCGAAGATGAACAAGGGTTTTGACAAAATAGCTCACAATACAATTATTAGGGAAGCTCAGATACCTACGCCTGAAAATGGATGTGGTTATCAAGTTGCCCCTAATGATACTGAAACTGGGGTTTCTTTAGAGAACTGCCGCACGTATTATAGGTTTTTTGTGGGTGGGGGATGGGGGGGAGGAGGGGGGGACCCTCCCACCAAAAGGGGAAAGTTAGGAAACCAATAGTTTTGGAGAAAAATCAATTTTCCTATTCTAACCTCAAAATGTATGGAATTGGTGTAACAAAAATTTTACGATACATAAATAAAATACAAACAAGTTGTGAAAACCTACGTAGTTTTTTTTATTTGAGTGGGAATCGCCCTAAAGTCGCTTCTGGCAGTTCAAATGTTAACCTAATACGCTCGTCGCTTCGCTCCTCGCTACCTATTTGAATGCTAAAAGTTTAATAGTTTTTTAACATACGTAGATTTTTTTAAAGCTATTGCATAGCTTCTATCGCGGGCCTTGAGCGCGGGGACCGAATCCAGAAATTGCGTAACGAAAAACCTCACGCTCCCCACTCCGACGGGCACGGAGGTGCGGCTTGAAGGCATGCTATGCAATAGCTTTGCCGCGGCAGTCCCCGAGTGCCACACGTCTTTTTTGTTTGAGTGGGAATCGCCCTTTAGTCGCTTCTGGCACTCGCCGGCCGCTGCCGCGGCACGCTCGCTTCGCTCGCTCGGCTCGTGCGGCAGTTCAAGAGTAAACCTAACACGCTCGTCGCTTCGCTCCTCGCTACCTATTTGGATATTAAAAATAAAAGTTTAATAGTTTTTTAACCTACCTACGTAGATTTTTTTTTGTTTGAGTAGGAATCGCCCTAAAATCGCTTTTGGCACTCGGCCGCAGCGTAAAGTCACAGTACAGTGAAATGGAACGTCTTGGTCCGCTTTTTTGCACAACAAAACAGATAAATGCACTTTTTTCGCACAAAAAATTATTAACTTTAAAAATTAATAACTAAAAAACTACAAGTTTCCTAACGATAATATTTTGGAATTACAATCTTACATTACCTAGCTAACTAAAAATATAAATATTTCCAACAAATTCGTGCGGCAGTTAACTAAAGCCAACCCCTGAAACTTCCCAGATAATGGACATAATTACTTCCCTTATCAACACATTATTAAAGAATAACACCTTAAAACCGTCCAACGTTGCCACTTTATATAAATTAATTGATAGTATAAATAGTAATCATGGATTCCAAAATAATACAGTGGAACTGCAGAAGCGTAATACCTAAAAAGTCAGACCTAATTCACATAATAAATAAGCATAATCCTTTTTTAATCGCTCTAAATGAGACTTGGCTAAAACCAAATCTCTTTTTTCGCATTCCGCTATGTTTGTATTCGAGATGACAGAGTTGATGGGTATGGCGGTGCTGCCATACTTATTAAAAAGTCAATTCAATTTAAACGTCTAATATTACCAGCGCACAATAATAAATATGTAAATAGTGTTGGCATTAGCTTAAAAAATAATATTTCAATCATTTCAATATATATATCGTATAATTCAGCATCAACGTTTAATTATTTACAAAATTTAATAAGATCAATTTCTACACCTTTATTGTTGCTTGGTGATTTCAATTCCCATCACCAATATTGGGGAAGTAGTATTACTACTAGTAGTGGTGAGCAACTTTTAGATATTATGGACATGCATAATTTATGTATACTTAACACAGGTGAACCAACGCGTCGTACGCGAGCGAATGAAAATCTGAGTGCGGTAGATCTTTCTCTTTGTTCGCCAGGTTTAGCATCATCCATATCATGGCGTCCCTTGTCATCTTCATTCGGCAGTGATCACTTCCCGCTATTAATGTCAGTTCCCATAGGAAATACTAATAACACAACAAGAAAGCCACGGTTGAAGTATCTATTGAACAATGCTAATTGGGATAAATTTAAAGAAAAGGTTGATTTACGTATTAAAGATCTACCTGAAAGTCAGGCAGGTAATGAAGAGATTTGTTCTGAATATTTAGCGAAAATATTGATTGAAGCTGCTGATGAAACTTTCCGGCATAAATCTGCTAAAAGTTTTAAAGTTCCTACCCCACCGTGGTGGGATAAAGAATGTAGTGATGCAGTTAAAGAAAGGAAGCGTATGGAAAGAATATATGAAAATGACATGTCTGATGTTAATTTTGAAAACCTCTCTCAAAATATTAACTTTACCCGATCACTTCTCAAAAAGAAAAAACAAGAAGGTTGGAAATCTTTTTGTTCGTCATTATCACCAGATACATGTTCAAGTGAAGTGTGGAAAAACATCAGGCGTTTCCGATCTGCTTTCAGGGAACAAACATCCGTCATTTCTGAGGAATTAGCTTACAAATTTATGGATAATTTAGCTCCATCTACAGCGCCAGAGTACATTGGGAAATCATTACCTATTATCTCCCCTACAGACCACGATTATAGCTCTTTAATAGTATCTCCGTTTGTTTTAAAGGAACTTAAAGGAGTTCTTTCATGTGTTAAAGATTCGGCGCCGGGTATGGACGGGATTCCATATTCCTTTTTATCTCACCTGTCAGAAATTGGTCTAAAATATTATCTGGACCTCATAAATTTAATTATGAGTTCTGGGAACATTCCGCGATCCTGGAAATTACAAGAAATTATTCCTATTTTAAAGCCCAACAAATCTTCAAGTGACGTATCATCATATAGACCAGTGGCTTTATCATCTGTCCTTTGCAAAATTTCAGAGCATTTAATCAAAAATCGACTGGAGTGGTATTTAGAACACTATAATTTTTTATCAAATAGCCAATACGGATTTCGTAAGGCGAAAAGCGCCATTGATAACATCTCCATACTGACTTCTGATATTAATATTGCTTTTTCGGATAATCAACATGTTGTTGCTGCGTTTGTTGATATTCGCTCAGCATATGACAATGTGGTTATCACAATCCTACAGCAGAAACTTTTCAGACTTGGAATTCCTGACGTTTTGATTAATTTAATCATATGTTTATTAGAAGAGAGATATATTGTTTTGAATATTGATGAATCAGTCCATTTTCAGCGTACCATGAGTAAGTAAGGGTCTTCCTCAAGGGTCGGTCTTAAGTCCTCTATTATATAATATTTATACACATGATTTAGCTGATTCGTTTAATAATAGAATTAACACCCTTCAGTATGCTGATGATCTTGTATTATACACTATAGATTCTAGTTTAGATTCAGCTAGTAATTTTTTAAATAAAGGTCTCATCGAGCTTAAGGGCTGGCTAGATAAAAATGGATTGGATGTTTCTGTTGACAAAAGCGTCGCTCTGATTTTTACGAGATCGCGAATAGTTCCTAGGGTTGATATTAGTTTTGATGGGAAACGGATCCCACTCCAAAATCATACAAAATTTTTAGGCGTCGTCTTAGATAGCAAAATGTCTGGTACCTTTCACGTTGAGTACATATGCTCAAAATGTGAAAGTATACTTAATTTGTTGAGATGTCTTTCCGGAGTTTGGTGGGGTGCCCACCCTTTTTGCATGAAATTGGTGTATAATGCTTTGATTCGCAGTATTCTAGATTATGGAACGTTTTTGTTAGAAAGCGGTAACGTAACGGCACTTAAGAAATTAGATCAAATCCAAGCTAAAGCGCTGCGCATTGTGTTAGGTGCAATGAAATCGAGCCCTATTAATGCCCTTCAGGTTGAATGTGGAGATCCCCCACTGAAGATCAGAAGGCAATATTTATCTGATAGATTTTTATTTCGTATAATACAATTCACCAACCATCCATTAATAAACAAGTTGAAAATTTTAAACGATCGGATACGTACATCTTCTTTCTGGAAAAATAACCGAAAACTCATTTCAATGTCATCTAGTATTTTTCAGTCCCCAGTTTTACCTCTGTATGCATATAATTTCAAGTGCCTTTTGATCAAACCAATTATACGGTACAATATAGGAATCAATAAGAATGATATGAATTCAAATGCAAACTTTAGGTTTAATGTCGATAGGGAGTGGCGCAATTGGCATCATATTTTTACGGATGCATCTAAAACCTCGACTGATAGTTGTGTTGGAGTTGGTATATTACACGTTCAATTTAAGATTACACAAAAGATCAAGTTACCGCCGGAGTCTTCAGTCTTCACTGGGGAATGCTTTGGCCTACTAAAAGCAATAGAATATATAATATTAATGAAGCTACATAAATCTGTAATTTTTACTGATTCAATGAGTTCTCTGCAATGCTTAGATAAATATCCTTTCTATAATAAACCATTTTACCCTGTTATTTTTGAAATCAGAAATAAGTTAGCTGAATGCATTAACCTGGGATACTCGGTGACTTTTGCCTGGATCCCAAGTCATTGTGGAATCCAAGGAAACGATAGGGCTGACAGTTTGGCAAAGGATGCGGTGCAATGTGGAGATATGTATCCATACATCAATTACCCTCATGATCTTATGACATTACCGAAGCGATATCTCTTTGAAGCGTGGAATACGGTCTGGGCAGATACTGGGCAGTGTAAGGGAAGGAATTATTATAAAATTCAACCGACTATACCAATAAAGCCTTGGTTTGTTGGTGTTGAAGCAAATAAATTAGTTGTATCTACAATAAGTCGCATGAGAATTGGACATATGTGTATTCCTAGCCATCTAGCCAGAATTGGCGTATTAAATACTGAAGTTTGCGAGTGTGGAGAGAGTGAGGGAAATATAGACCATATATTTTTCTCTTGCTCTTTATACGATCATTCTTCCTTTTATAATTCATTAATTTCCTCAAATGTTCCTCTTCCTACTCGTATGTCATATCTTTTAATGTATCCTAAAAAATATTTTATTAATATATCTATTTTTATATTTAAGAATAACGTCAATTTGTAAGGTTTATTATTTTCCATTATTTTAATCTATTTAGTTTATGTAAAAAATATGTAATATTATAATGTTATTTGTATTGATTTTTCCTAACTCTTCTGATCACCTTGCCTTTCCTATCGTGGTCCTATCCTATTTTCCCGTGTATGGATTCCCTACCTTTTACTTGACACTGGCAAATAGTCATATCTTCTTGCCATTATAAAAAAAAAAAAAAAAAAAAAAAAAAAAAACAAGCAATTTCATAACAAATACAATATTAACTATAACTAATTATTAAAAGAAAAAAATATATATATAATAGTATAATATTATATTCCAAATATTGATAGTACATAATATGTTATATAAAAATATTATATATGTCATAAAAAATTATTCTGCTTAGCTTAATCATTAATGTTAGCATGCCCTATTATACATTACTTATACTCTTTGGTTAGCATGTTCAACTGCAGTCCAAACCATAGTGATGACCTTCCAGTGTGGAATAGCTGTTCTTCACTGGATGTACATACTGCTGCATGTAAATATATCTCTTACAAAGGCAGCTAGTCTCCATTATAGATATATATGGATTAAAATTTTAATACAATTAATTTGATCCCAATAACAGCCATTGCAAATTTTGATAAAATGTACCTATATGGATAATGACTTCATTATCAATATGTATTGAAAGGAATTAAACCACTGCATTGGGGGCTCTGGCATAAACATAATTTTCTATCATTCAATGTGTTTTGTGTGGAACAAGTTAAACTGTCAACGCCATAGTGAAAAGTGATTTCTTCTTCAGGTGATATATCACAACAACTAAAAATTGCCAATTTTGGGATCGGACAGTTAACACGCACAGGCAACACCACAGAATTTGGTGAACAACTATGATTTATGTATCGGCCTATATTACCAAATTCACTTGGGTCTATAAATGTTTGCATTTTTTGGTTTTCTACAACTTCATTTAAGCAAAATATGTAATTCATTTTCTGCCCTGAGGTGTTGGAAGATTGTCTCTTATCAGCTTCACTTTTAGTTATAATTTCTCCAGCATATTCACAAATAAAAGTTCCTTTTGGAATATAGGATTTAGTGAATAGGCCATATCCTTTTGCTTCACTGCTACAAAGCTTTATTGTAAGATTTTTGATTGGACCTTTTTGGACAGTTCGATTAGAACACTCTTCAGTGCAAGTGCAGGTATCATTGCATTCTAGTATGTAGCTATTTTCCAGGTTTTCAATTTCATTGTTCTCATAAATTTTACTACTTTTTGATGTTTGGATGGTGCTGTAATGTATTTTACTTAAAAGTATACAATCACATTCTTGGGGACATATTTCAACACAGTCACAGCTATGTGTGATTTGAGAATTATAATTATTTATTAAATTAGAATATTCTATACCATCTTCTCGTGGTCCGGGTATGCTTTCAGATATATAAAATATTTTAGGGTCAACATGACTGTAATTATCAATCATGTTTAAACTTCGTATTCTATATAGAATCTTTAGTATTTTAATACGTGTTTCACAGTCACTGATGTGTGTGTGAAATATTCCTCACTTTAACAATTAAAGAACTTTCAATAAATATTACAATTCATTTATTTTGAGAACAATAAGTATAATTATAGTAGAGCCATTTTAATAGGCAACATTTGACAGTTCAACAAAATTCAACAACGTAACCTAGTAACGACGACATAGAATAACATGATATTTCGTTTTGTTAGAACTGCACATTTGCTTAACTTTTTTCAATTACGATTACATATTTATAATAATAATGACCGATACAAGTAATTTTAGGATTTGATTTTACTGATAAACCATTCTAAACATAATAAACAATTTCTGATTTAAAGAACTGACGTCGCTGCAATTTTGTGTCAATAAACCTTTTTTCTTTTTAAATACCAGAGACGTTACTCTAAAAATCGAAATCTGACATCTAGAATCGAATGCATTGATTACTTGGGAATAAAAATCATCATAAATTATTGACATACGTGTTTCAAGTTCGATTGACAAATGTTTCAAGTCCGTATCGATTAATTCACTTTAATCGATGTTTTTAAGCAGGTTACCACCCTATGAAGATAAAATTGATAGACGTCAAATGTTGCCTATTAAATTGGCTCGACAATAGTATTGATTTATATACTCTACTCATTTTTAAATAAAATTAATAATTTTAGATTCTCAATAGAGATTTGTATTATTAATCGTAAATTATAGTTTGATGATGATTGTTCTGTGGTTCTGCGTTCAAAGCTCTCGGTAGAGAGCAGTGTTAGCAACCTGAAGTGAGCTGATTATCGTACCAGGGGCGTAAAATTATCGTACATTAGGCGTTTTTGGTTCGAAATTATCGTACTTTTTAGAATAAAGTCAATTATAAATAAATAAATCATATAAATTGTAATATTGATAAGTATGCAAGTTCTCTATAGTTATTCTTTGTTTAACTACCGCTGTCAAATCAACGGGACACTGAAACCCAAACGTTTTACGTGCCTTAATATTCATTATACTCTTTGGTTTTACGCGTGGTACAGACTACAGACCTGAACCGATTCCATTTCCACTTTATGTTCAATAAACGCGCCAAGTTTAAAATTCAATCTGACAAAATTTCACTGTTCCCATGAAAGTTCGATAAGAAACACGTCAAAATTTCATATTTGTATGGGTGAAATAATATAAATTCTCGAATTTTGCCTGATAGAAATTATCGTAAAATCAGCGTACGATAATAACATGCTATCGTACATCGTACGTAGGCACCAAATTATCGTGTTTGTACGATAATTATCGTACGGTTGGGAACGCTGGTGGAGAGTCTCGGAGCAATTAACAAGCCTGGAGAAGTAACAATTAATTGAACGTTTCTTATATAGTGGCTCTCTTTTATTCAATACCCTAATTAATGCGATAGAAAGAGACAACACCCTGTTATCGGCTTGGCATTCAAATCCACATGTAGTCACTTTTTGTTCTAAAAAGGTAGTGCTTGCCACTTCGATAATCAAGATATCGATAAATAAAAAATTGAGTTATAAAATTGCTTGAAGATAATATGTGGTGTAGGTTCGTATGAATCTTGTAAACCGCTATATAAACTTAAGTTGTTAACTTTACCGTGCATATTTATGAAATTTGTATTTTTGTAAAGAGACATAAATATCTTGATTTATGTTATGTTTAATTTTGAGTATTGAATATATTATTGTAATATGTACCTTTTATGATGTAACTGAAATAATGTTCTTCTAATCTTAAATAATGTTGTGGAGCTGATGTAATTTGCACGCCATTTAAGGCGTTACGCCATTTATGGCATAATGTGTTGATTTTGCCTGGCCTGGATTTCGTATGGTGATACATATTTATAAAAAAATATTATTAGGTTGTTTTTAGGGTTTCATTTCCTTACAAATTAATAATCGTATCCTACTTATAAAGTCGAAAATATTTAAGAATGGATGTTTGTTACTCTTTCACGTAAAAACTACTGAATGATTTTTTTTAAACTTTACAATAATATAGTTTAAACTTTAGAATAACATATCAGATGGAATCAATCTTATAGAATCTTATAGAAAAATAACTCATTCCCATGGGAAAGAAATTGTTTGTTCCCTGAGAACACGTGTGCAAAGTCGCGGAGGCACCTCTAGTTAAAAATAAATTGCTTCAAATAAAACAAATATACATTTTTTTTACAAAATTTTAATTTGAAACTTAAAAACCAAATTATAATATTTATTATTAAAAATACATGCCACCGTAAACTTGTAAAAATCGTTAGTTTATAATCTGACTCACAGAATAGGCATGACGACAGTATCCATAAATGATCAAATTAGTGTTTTTAAGGGAAAATGTATAATAAATAAATTAAAAATAGTGACTTAGAAATATTAAAAACATTAAGATTAACGAGATGATGAACTACTTGAAGTTGATGGTGCATCTAAACCAGGCTGAAGATTGCTGATACGTCGAAGTTTTCTCTGAGAATCGATGATTTTGTTTCTGGCTATCTTTTTAGACTCCTGGAATTAAAAAAGAAAATCACCATAAATAAAAAAGAGCTGGGCTATATATGAGTTGAAACGAAACAAAAAAGTAGGTAAATTATTTATAAGTAGTTACAAAAAGTGGTAACAATCCAACATAACCTTAAAAACTTCATTTGTAAATATCTCGAAAACTATTAATTTCCGCGCCCCCCCCTTTACAGGGGAAGTTCCTAGTACCCACCCCCCCTCTCTCCACCCCCCACTACCCCCAAATTCCACGCCCTATAATGTACAGTCTTACCTTGTTTTTGGTTCTAGTAAAAATATAAAAGTGATAGATCACATTAACAAGGGTCGCATAACTATTTATAATTTAATTGTGGATATATTAATTGACTTGATACAGTACCTTCTGTAAGTATGTAGGGTAATGTTCGAATATGGTTGGCACAGCATCTCTGCAAAGCACTTTCCTTTTCTTCCCGTCCAAATAACAGTCTAATCCAAAATGTTTTGTACAAAGCCGAGAATATTTTGAAGGCTTCCAATTTGCCCTGTGTATAGCCTTAACCCAAACACCTTTTAACTTTTCACAAGCCGGAAACCTACAAATAACAATAATCCATGCTTAAATAACTTTTTTCTCCTAACCTATTTGATTTAAAGCAGTCATTGTCAAAGTACCTTAGCAAAGTACGTATATTTCGTTTCTATTAAAGTATCGATAATTGCACAACACTATGGAAGTAATATTTTGCATTATCTCTCAAAAAGAAGCTAATTATGATTTCATTTCAATGATCAAGGGTAGATAAAACATAGATGATTTGGAAAATAACGTAAATTCACTGATTTATAATACAATTAGCCAAAAATTGATCAAAATCACTAACCTGTGATATGATAAATTCCTATCTTCATCCGATTTCCCACTACTATGGCTTTTACAGCCGTAAGCAACACAAGCCATTTTATCTTTAGTTAATTTTCTTTTCATAAAATAACAAATTAAACTAAAACACTCGTTTTTCACTTCAAAAATAATAATTAAAATCACCATGCGTCAGTGACCAGACTGGTCACTGAAACAAATTGACATGGGCACATGTCATTTCAAACTGTCGAACTGACATATATCTGTCCTCTTTTTTCGCATGACATTTTGCCATAAGCCAAAAAGGCCAAACTAGTGCTATATTGTTCAATTAATTGTTACTTCTCCAGGCTTGATAATTGCTCCGAGTAGAGAGTAGTTATATTCTTTGGTTCAAAGCACAGTTCAAACTTCAGTCTTCAAAGAAATCACAAAGAAAATGTCAACCCAAGTCTGTCAATTATTGTTAGTGACAAGCACAGATAACTTTAAACTAGTATAGACAAGTGACAATTAAAGAGCCGCGTTTCACTATTACATTTTAGAACTTTTTGCCTATATATGTTTTAAATTTATTAATAAATAAAATAAATAAATTAATAACCTACCGAAAAGAATGTTTTGTTTTCTATACGAAAATAAATCTAGAGGCACTGGGCACTGCTCAAAAATTTTATTCATTGGGTATTGCTACAAATAGGTCCCTGCTAAGTATATATTTTATTCTGTATGTGGCTCTATTTCGTTGTTTAATCGGTATAATTTAAAAAAATGTGTGCGTGTACTAGTGTACCTACACACGTAAGAAGTGAAACTTCTTTATGACCTTATTTTTCAAAAAATAATTTACTATATGCAACTTTACAGAAATACGTCGAATCACGCGTGGTAATTGTTTTATCGTCTTATAGTATGCGCATGTCTTAAGATTTTAATTTCGTTCTTTTTATATTATCTAATAAGTGCGCGTAGGTGCAAACTGCAAATCTTTATATTAGTATTGAATTTAAAAAGGCCAGAAAACTTAACTTGAATATAAAGTTATAAACAGACGTTCGAATTTGGTACGGACCGCACCGTGACCTTGGTGCGCTCCGGACCATATTCGATCATGTGTACAGTGGTCCGCCGGACATAATTATTATTATTGACGGTACGGTTGGTTCGATGGTTTTTTCATCCGAACTTGGTGCGGACCGTACCAAATTCGCGCGTGTGGACGGGCGATCGCACCGGACAGCGCATTAGTCATAGACTATATACTTATTACAGCTAGTCACAGTTCTACCGCCAAACAAAACGGACGTCGGTCGATCGTTATCAATGGCGATGGCGTCGGATGACGTGGCTAATACTGAAAAAAGATTTTAGAACTCTACAAAGATTTATGATATGACTGCATATGTCTGAATGAATCCCTGTCTTTTAAATATAATTTTGCCCATTCTTTTCTCTTCGTTTTCTTCTTTTCAATGGTTGTAACTTGTACTTGTACTTGTACCAAAAGAAGCCTTAAACTGAGGTCTACATGTGAAAAAAATACAACATTCTAACCACGAATTTATTACGAGAAATAGATTTTCAAAGAATTCGGTTTGACTTTTAATGAGATTACTATGATCAATGCTCGAAATATTCACAAAAAAGGAGATTAATTTGTATTAATTTGATATTATTGAATTGTCTTATAAATCTGAGATATTTTTTTTGTTCAGTTAATTTATTACATATAAAGACTGTAATAAATTAACCTTTTACCTACATATAATAATATATTGAAATATCGACTATAACTAACGACTAAAACATAAACAAAAACTTGGTAATAGATAGATGATATATATAATTTTGTTTACTAGGGACAACCCTGACATTCTTTGAAAATCTATATCTCGTAATAACTTCGTGGCTAGAATGTAGTATTTTTGTCACATGTAGAACTCAGTTCAAGGTTTCTTTTGGTACTAAACAGAGCTTCTACTAACGCCTGCATATAATATAAAAAAATAAAAACGAAAATCAGTAAAAAATTACAATACTTTCGCCTCTATCGACAATATCGAAAATTTCAAAAAGGGATAATTTGCGCCTTTAGTCACTTCATATATTAGCAACGTAATAAATTATCTAGTCGCTAGTGTATCTATTTTTTTATACGAATTTATTTAGCTCAGTCGGCCGCGAAAATTCCAATATTTTAAATGTTTTTTTAAAAATCGTAAATTTAATCGTAATTTTTAAACAAAGAATATTTTCTTTGTGCGGCAATGCCTGGACGGATAGCCGAAACCGATTGAATATTGAAACTGTAAAGGCGAAGCTGCAAATTAATTGTAATTTTAAATTATCGTGCAAAGATTTTTATACATTCGCTTAAGAAAATGAAGAGCTATTAAAAGCTGTTTCTTCCAACAGCAAATATAAATGCCAAAAATAAATTTTCTCTATTTAACATTGCTGTTTTAATTATCTCCCGTAAAAAATAACTAAAACTCGTATTTTTGATGTTGTTAACCCTTAAATCAAATACTGGCAACCCTAGGTGCGGTGCGGTCGTGTGGCGAGTCGATCGCACGGCGCACCGCACGAGTACGGTGGTCCGGTCGCACCAGTTCGAACGTCTGTTTATAATTTAATATGACCTATTGTATTGCAATATCTGCATAAGATTGCTAATATGTATGTATAAATGACTAAATGTATTGGTATGCAATAAATGATTTGATTTGAAAAAAAAAAAGATATTTTACTTTTACTGCTATTTAACTATTTAAGAATTTTGTATAATTTCTTAAATATAATATGGTGTACCATTAATTTAAAAATCTCTGTCTACGGTGTATCCAGTACATAATCCGGTATGACAAAATTTTTGGTGGAACATCTTTTTCAGATCTGGCTACACTGAGCCTTAAAGTCTGTAGTGAATTTATAATGAATCAGTTGTCTGTGCGTGAATTTGGGGCCGCGCAGGCGCAATGTTGTGACGTGACGTCATTGCTCATTCATACTTTTTGTTCATCAATGAGACAAATTATTTTATTGACTTGGTGCTAGGTGTTGTGAAAATTAAATAACAATCGAAACCCCATTCTTCGATCAATCGTGTGTGTTTCAGTGCTTTTTGTTATAGTTTAGTGAGTGAAGATATTTAAGAATCCATTAGTGTATTCATTGATAAATAAGTGCATGAAATTCTGAGCACATGCGCAATGCAAGCAATTCATGGACGGATTATGAGAACATTTTTATTTGTTAATAACTACTTGAACAGTTTTGTGTACCGTGAGTTCAATTTAGGTAAATCATAATTTGTTGGAAACAGGCTCAAGTAGAACATTACGACACTCCGGAAGTGGCGGGACAAGCCGGCCGAGGGGCTCGTTCCGAAAGAGATAACAGCGGATGAAAGAGATAAACAGTTATGGATTTAACATGGCGGACGAAACGCGTAAAGTGCGAGTAGAAGAACGTTTGAAAATAAAGATCGGTATGTATCAGTGCATAACTTTATACATTGAATAGTAATGATTTATAAAGTAACATTTATAATTGGATGAAATTGCCACAGTGTAGATTATGTAGTGTTTATGAAGTGTTGTTGACAGTTGTAGTGAACAGGTGGTAACTGGGGAGAACACTTATAAACTTAATTTAAAGTTTCCTCTCGGGAATTGACTCCGTTTAGATATGTACTTATTATTAGGTGTAAGAAAGAATAGCTTTGGAACGTTGCGGTTGTTAGGATGGTTGGATCTATCTTATGTTATGGTACAGAATAGGCCATTGTTTTTGTCGTATGATGCTTTGACAGTTCGCGCAGTTTATGAATGAATTGCCGAGAACACAATGAACTCGTGCTATGATCATATTAGATTAGATATCGGCTGTATACTATTGTATAGTTGTAACGTGAACAAAATACTAATTACTTAACATTTATTGTATAGCTTTACATGTTACTTATAAAGTAAAGAAGTATATTATGGTCATGGCATATTTTTAAAGTTTTTCAAACTAGAAAAATATTGTTGTATATTTTATACAGCGCAAGTTTCTTTATTGGTACATAGTAGTTCATTTTCTTCTCTGTTATTTAAGTTAGTGATAGTAAATATGTTAGTTAACTATTTTCAACATGAAAGAGATATGGTAAAAGTTATAGTTTCGAAGCTTACCTCAATGAAAAACATGTCAGGTAGCATGTTTCATATAGTTAAATACCACAATATTCAAGAACTTATTTCGCCTGTATGAAATAGGTCTATCCGCCACATGATTGGGTCAGTGGATATTATTGGTGAAATGATTGTATTCATTTTTAATATTAATCAATCGATATTCTTTCTTTTTTATAATAATAGTATGTTAATTTGCTCTTAATACAGTATACAGATATTACTAGCTGCCCCAGCAATCATTGTTTTGCCTTACTCTTATCACTTAAGTGTATGAAAAAAATGATGTTGTCCCTTCTCAGACCTTCCGTGCAAATTGTCAAACCTGTAAAGTTTATATGGCTGGTATGTTTTGCATTTTGTATGACTTTTCTTTCATAAGATCCTTCTCCTGACAATAACGAACACATCAAAATATGAATTATTGAAATCAGTCCAGCCGTTCACGGGTGATGCCAAGGCGAAGGGAAATAGGGATTCATATTTATATCTAGGTATATAGAGATTACTATTATTAAGTAGGTAATGTATGTTTAGATTTGTCAATAAAATAATAGTTATTAATATAAATGTTTCATATTTCGTAATCAATAATGTTGAATGTAGTCCTATTGATTCTGGTTCACAGATTCTTTAGATTTAAATCACACTGCAATATGATAAATTATTTTTGCTAACACTTGATGGGAGGGCTAAGAATACTAAAATATCTGTGAATTCACTTTATTGTAGTTAATGTAACCTAGTATTTAAATTATAACTGCGCCTCAATATTTAGATTTTTCTTCCTTAAATGTTTTTTTTTTTGATTAGTTTGTTTTCGAAAAAGTTTAAAAATGTTGCTACACATACACTACATATTAAAGAAATATAATAAAATCCAAAGATGGTCAGCAAATTGAAATTAAACCTAATTTATATAATATGTACTTATATATATTTTAATTTATATATACATAGTAAAAGCACATATATTTTAATCTCAATCATCCAATATACATACTTTTCAAATAACTAAGATATGAATAATATCAAAATACTATTCAAAATTGATTTCGTTTTTAGTATTTAGATTCCAACATGTACTTACTTGTGAAGAGTCCCTGATTAAAAAACAAATGTAATTCAGTTATCGGTACTAGGCACTAGCAGCGATGTATCTCAAGTTATCTATGCCAACAACTTTTCCCAGCTCTGCACCACGGTATATGAGTTATCCAAAACTTAATTTTTATTTAACTTCAAACAGAGCCACCCAAAAACCCTTAAAATCCATTCTTTAGTTATACTTATTACTAAAATTACTTTTTTATATAATACTAGCGGCCCGCCCCGGCTTCGCCCGTGGTACATATGAAAAATAGATGTTGGCCGATTCTCAGACTTACCCGATATGCACAGAAAATTTCATGAGAATCGGTCCACCCGTTTCGGAGGAGTATGCAGACTAACATTGTGACACGAGAATTTTATATATATACTAGCGGTCCGCCCCGGCTTCGCCCGTGGTACATATGAAAAATAGATGTTGGCCGATTCTCAGACTTACCCGATATGCACAGAAAATTTCATGAGAATCGGTCCACCCGTTTCGGAGGAGTATGCAGACTAACATTGTGACACGAGAATTTTATATATAAGAAAGATATTATCAATATGTTAAATTTAAGTTTATTTCTTAATACAGAATCCAAAATGATGTTATATTTTCACAAGAATAAACTAGTATAAGTATTTAATCTTTTTGTTTGTAAAGAAAAAATGCCATGGATATTTGAAAGGAAACATAAGTTTCTTAGATTTAAGGAAGGTAAATCCTACCTATTGGTAATAATGATTTTCTTTATTATACAGTCATAATACGACATTATGCATTTCAATCATTTTAGTTATTTTTTTACTATGTAATTTAAAAAATATTTTATTCTTAATATTATATATATTATGTACAAGCAGTCTCCCATATAATCATTACTCGCCCTGCACCAATGGTACTTATATAGCCTAACAGCACACTTTTAATTAGTCTCTTAATAGAACTTAGGGATCATGTTTGAAATTCATTCAGTAGTTGAGATTTATTGTGTTCAAACAAACAAACTCTTTAACTTTATATTATTAGTATAGATAATAGATATATGTATATATATATTATGCAATAAGCATATCTTATTATTTAACCCATTGACCACCGAGCGGCCTGATCGGGCCGAGACACAATAGATTTTCTATTGTGTCTGTGATCCGAGGACTGACGGATTAAAGAAATAGATTTTATAAAATAACTGATGACATGATTACTATTAACTCATCCTCTATTAAAGTAATATTCTTAGATATTTTGCTCATTAAATTTTAATAGTTTGCAATTACCAAACATGAAGATATTATCACTATAAAGTTGATTGATTTATGTTAGTGGCGGCGCGAGTATATAAATCCATGATAAGACTAAGTATGTCTGTAGTGATAAGAGTGCAGTACGCCTTCCGGGGCATGACTCCTGACCCTTTTCACTCCTCTTCTATCATACACAATAGACTCAGGTCTACAAGACAATAATAATTTGAAACTTAGTATACTATGAAATATTATAAACTAAAACAAAAAAGAAAGAACATTGCAAAATCGTTATTAATTCAAATACATAATTTCAAACATTAAACTCTATATTTTCTATTGCACACATAATTTTCATTATATATTATTAGTAACTAACAAGGTTACTAGGTAAAACCCGCATAGTTCCCGTTCCCGTGGGATTTCCGGGATTGCGTCATTTTCCCGGGATAAAAAGTAGCCTATGTCCTTTCTCGGGTATCAAAATATCTCCATACCAAATTTCATGAAAATTGGTTCAGTAGTTTAGGCGTGATTGAGTAACAGACAGACAGACAGAGTTACTTTCGCATTTATAATATTAGTATGGATTATTGCAAGTTCCCTCAAATTGTCCTTATGCATATCACATCTTTGTTCACATATATTGCATATTTTCTCTATTAAATCATAACACATTTTTAAGAGGATCAATGCAGCGTCATCCTACATAATGATAACGACAGTGCAGTTTATGACTCGTTCATCTGAAGGATGACATAATGAATAGTTTCAGGAGCGTGACGTGACGCATTCGTTGATTAATGGGCCGGTGAGTGACATACAAACGTTTGCGTGCTTGAGGCGCGCTGATGGTAGAGTTATCTACGATGCGCGATATACCGTGAATGGGGCGGCCTAGCGTTTTCCATTCAGCGCATCCATTCATGGAAACCCGACGGCCCGTTAATGAAAAACGCGCTCATTTATCGTTGTTATCGATGTACGACGTCCGCGTCGCCTTGAAAATCTCACGTGGAGTTATATGCTCATTCAAAAGTTTTATCTGCTACTGAGTTCGCAGATAAGATTGTGATAATATGCCTCTTCGGTACATGTCAGTTACAGTTATTGTACTTTCCGAATTTCGTTTGTTTTTGGTTTTGTTTAATTGCCATGAATAATTTTAACTTGTGTTACTTAAAACGACAGAGGTTCTGAGGATCACGCTCATATACACGGTGATACAGACCACTTAGCATATACTTATATGTATGGCATAATCATTGTATTTTGCTGATTTTATAAAAGAACAATACTACCTACTGTTAATTGCTACATAATATAATGAAGTAATCGGCTTTGATTTTAAATGTATGAATCAGATTATAGGTTTTTTATACCTTTTACTTATATGCGCTTCCTATATATATCTTATCCCAATTTTTGCTCGTATCTATGACATTGTAGACAATTAATATCTGTAACTAGCGGTCCGGGCACGAAGGGATGACGTTTATCTCCAAAGCAGAATTAATTTTAGTTTAATTTGTTATTGCCACAAAAAATCCAGTATACAATGCAAACATGATAATGAATAAAATAAGATTTAAATCATCATCGTGGTCCGTTTTAAGTTTTTATGTAAATATATCATTCATGTTAAATGTGTATAACATTTAACATGAATGATATATTTAAAACGAGTAAAAATAACGTAATAGCGCATATTATTATTTTAATTTATCACAATGAGAATTGTTAAAAAACCGTGAAGGTTTACCAAATAATGTGCAAATCATATGCGAAATGTCTATTAAAATGGTATTACAAAATACTCGCTGTTAGTTGGTTAAGAATTTATTTTGCAAAAATACAAGCTGAGTTTTCGCAACCCACCTGTTTATTTTGTCGTAGGACGGGACCTAGATATCTTAATACAAAAGTTCTATCTACGGGCTACGTAGGATGCTCTTGTGTACACGAGCTCTCAGGATCATTATATCAATACCTAGTTTGCAATTGCCTACGCACTTTTAACAATGAATATTTATGTAATGGTTCAACATTTAATATTAACATAATTGCAATGTGTTATTTATGAGACAATTGTGTACATACAAATCGAATTTATTTTTAGCAATATTTAACTTAAGTTGAATTAATTGTAAATCTCAAATCTAAGAGATAATTAATTTCATTGAAGTTTACATCAATAATTGTAAAATTAGAATGTTTTAACAGGTTTACAATAGGTATATTACAATTTACAACCTGGGTGATTGTATATATTTGGCCTTTTAAAGCCAACAGTTTAACGCGAATGGCGCATATTATTTTGCCAAAGTACTTTCGATTTCGAAAGAAACGCACCACGCATACGAGTGTGGAAATATCTTAATGACGGTATTTGCTATTGTGCTCCATAAGTACATATAATTCGTTTCCTCAGACAAGCTTATTCAGATTCCCGTTTCACTCCCACGGTCTAGTTTGATGGCGTGTATTACTGTCGTGTTGGAGATGATGGTGGTCGTTTTTTCATCAACAACATTATTATTATATCTGTATGTACTTCGTTTGGATCGTCTTTCTCTTTTATAGTTATACTTTATTATTATTTTCACTCAATGGATAAGACAAATCATCAAGTTATCTATTCTTTGATCAATTATAAATGCGTGAACCATGATGCTATTTTTTATGTGGAACTTTTACATTTTTAAATAAATATTTTAGAAATTATTGGAATGTCCCTATACACTTAAAACCGAAGGACGCGAAGTCGGTTTGGATACCGATGATTTTTTCTATAATTTTATTTTTTACGAATATCCATGCAGGTGTAGTGGATAAATACATATAATAGAAACGATAGGTGAGATATTTAGCCAAGGCAAATAACAATGTGAGAAGTTTTTCCTTTTCACCTTCGTGACGCAAAGTGCGTGTGATTATTTCGTAACGTATAATTAAATCTAACGTTTATGTTTGTACAAGGTTTTACTTATATGCGCTTCCTATATCTTATCCCAATTTTTGCTCGTATCTATGACATTGTAGACAATTAATATCTGTAACTAGCGGTCCGGGCACGAAGGGATGACGTTTATCTCCAAAGCAGAATTAATTTTAGTTTAATTTGTTATTGCCACAAAAAATCCAGTTTATGTTTGTACAAGGTTTATTTTTGGAAATTAGGTTTCACAATATTTAAGGTACCTAGGTAGTTTTCTTTTTGACATGCAAAGCTTTTTATTAAGGACAGCGCTAGTCGTCCGCTAAACGGATGAATAAAATAAATTAGTCGTCCGATTACCGGATGAATAAAATAATTTAATCGTCCGATAACATCTATTTATCTATATAGTTAGGTTATCGGGGTTTCTTTAGAGAACTGCCGCACGTATTATAGGTTTTTTGTGGGGGGAGGAGGGCACACGTAGGTATTTGATTTTTTTTTGCGCGTCGACGGAGCCCCGCGAAGCGGGGCTCCTATTTCTGTGTAGTTTTTTTTAAGAAACCTCACCTAACCTAACCTAAAGGCTAACCTAACCTAACGAATTGAGGGCGAATATCTCGGCCATTTTTGATTTTAGAGAAAAGTTGTTCCTATAAAACATGCTTATATTAGTGTTATCTTTACGATAAAACAATAATAAATAGGTGTTAAAATGACACCAACTCCATCAAAAGTCCTGCGCCCCCTTTGCTTTAGTCCAACCCAACTAGCTTTAGTGTTAAAAGGTTATCTAGTAATCCGAATAATCGGACGATTAAATTATTTTATTCATCCGGTAATCGGACGATTAAATTATTTTATTCATCCGGTAATCGGACAACCAATTTATTTTATTCATCCGTTTAGCGGACGACTAGACACTTCGTTTTATTAAACGTTACATATAGTCCCTTGATTTGCTCGACGGGATTTTAATTCTTATGGATGCCAAATATGTAATGGTTGACTTGCCTTGTCCGGCCATGTACGGCTTTATCTGGCGAGGTCGCAATCATTACGCAATCAGTGGACCCTTCTTTAAATACCATTCATGAACGCTTCAAACTCTTGCGAGATTTATTTCCATCCTCGCTAATATTTTTGGCGCATCTTTTTTACTAAGGGTTATGAATGGATTCATCACTGCGTGACTAAATTACATATGTACTTATATAATACACACCTATCACCTGTTGACACTTTTGAAATGCGAAAGCAAGACTCATTAATAACGGATGCAAGGTCGTATTTGGCGGGTGTCCAACAAATTTCAAACTGGTATACGCAAAGGTAATTAAGGTAAAGCATGCAATTTAGTAGTATAAATCGAGTTATTCTCATGTCGAGTTTATTGGAACAATTGTATGAACACTTACGCAAATGACCGATGACGACACGCGAGCAGAAAGGCTAGGCGAGTCCAATGGCGCGTGTAATTGGAGACACCTCCTTAAGTGACGCTAGGTCACGCTTTGTATAACTTATCAAGTTGCACGCATGTTGAATTAATAATCGCTATACCCCTATCTCTACCTTACACAATACTTACACTAAAGACTCTTCCCGTACTTATCTACCGTCGACGTACTATAGTAACTATGTATGTATTAGGTACTATCCTCCAATACAAATCATGAGTTGTATATAGACGTTATTGATAAGTCAACATAATATGTGGCATCCTAAGGACTTAAATTCATTAATTGAGTACCTATCTGGGCTTAACAGCTTTTGCGATATGAAAATTAACGATAGCCTAAAAAAAGTTATTCCATTATTTATTGCTCAATTCGGTACTACAATTTGATAAACCAGCACCTGATAGTATTCCATCGTTGTAGAGTTTTAATGTCATATTAAAAGTATGAAACACTACAGTTCAATGTTAAGTACATATTTATTTTTGTGTGTTGTGTATTAATGTTTTAAAATAAAATTTCTTTTACTTTAGGTGAAGCCAAGAATTTACCAGCTCGCAACAATGGAGCCGCGTGTACCCGTGATATATACTGTGTCCTGTCACTTGACCAAGAAGAAATATTTCGCACATCCACTATTGAAAGAACACTCAAGTAAGAATTTACGATAAATATCATTAACGATAAATTAAAAAGTAAATGCAATCAAACTCAACATAAATCGACTGTATGCTGATAGCATGACCGTCCTATTTATTTTTACCTCTACTAAAGGAATCTGTCCATTCTATTTGTCCGGTCATAACGGTCCCTTTGTCCAGTATCCGGACTGCCTTCCGGCTGATACGGTGTGGGAAACGTTTCCAGCGTTTTAAATTTAGGGAGCAAACATAATATTTACTGGGTCAAGGTTTCGCTCGCTATGAATGGCTGTAAAATTGTTCATTGCGCTCGGCTCGTAAATTAAGAATGATTAGAGGTGTAGTACGAACATGCTTTCCGTTCACATTTTTTTTACGCAGTTTTGCTTATCTGGAATGGAATCAGCTTTATTATTGATTTTGCACGCCTCATAAGCGAAGCGTTGAGGTGGGTACTACTGTCACTTCGCGCAAAACATCTGATTTTTCAAACTTAAAATGTCTTTACGTATCATACATTTTTTTTATTACTCCCATAAAGTAATTCGTCACTTTATATGTATACAAATTATTTCATTTAATGTTTGAAATTATTTTTTTGGAATATGCTAGTTATGCTATTTTGGCTATGGTATATACATATTTAAATATTAGATACATAATATACCTATTTTCGTTGGCCTGAAATAATGTGTTATATCTCTATAATCTAACTAAAAAATGTGACCGCCAAAAATATATGTATGTTAAATAACTGTAACATACGAAAATAGGATATAGACGATTTAGTGTTTGCACTTTGCAGTAATTTATCTGCTTTAGAAAGGGGAGGATCGATTGTGTGACGGAGGGGTGTGGTGTGGCGCGCCACGTCCCGGATGCACTTCCGGCGGCCGCGCGCTCTTGCGGAACGTATCTTCCGCTAAAACCCTCCAGTTTACATTTCGAGCACAAAAGGGATGCCGATGTGACAAACAATAAAAAATCACTATTAACAATAATCCTTCATGACTCATGCCTCAATTATACTCTTTCCGTATTGAATGTTTATCAGCGTACATGATTCTATTTGTTCATTGAGCGATTGAACGGAAATGTGATAATAATTTAGTGACCCCAGAGGTGAGCAGGACGCGGTGACGGATATCTAAGGAAACGTCACGTCACCCGCTTGGCGAGTTACTTAATGGGTTCTTTGTCTTATGATACCTTATCACTCATTTGTCCCTGTCCAAACAGCATTGAATGTTGTCTACACTTCATGCATTGCTACGCAGAATTCATAACCTTATGAAAAGTAATTTGTATCAAACTACATTTCTATATTAATTCATTATTATCCTTTCTCGATATGGTAGACATTTTCCCTAACACTTTACAAAGTACAGATTACAATTGTTATGTTTTTTCTGTTTTGTTGATATTGGATATCACAAACAATAAAAGATGTCAATGGCACAAGTACGCATAAGAAAGATAATTATTCAAGTGGGATGTCATGCTCAATAGTCATTTAAACTCGAGATCATCTTAAAACTGTTCCTTTTAAACTCTGATTGTTGCTATATTAGCGGAAGCTTCTAAGTGATAAATTGCACCGGAACGGTGTGGTGTGTAAAATGGTTACTGCGTGAAATCGTTAGGCAGGCAGCGATGAGCCAGCGAGTGCAATGCTCTGTATTGCCGCTAACTCGTATTCTAGGTTTGTTGCCACGATTGTTCAAGGGCACAATAAAGTTCCTCTAGTCTTCTGAGGGGATTTCATGCAAACACTTATTTTTTTGTTTTGATTGTTTATAACCCATTTTATGTAGTTGCGGGATTGACAAGGAAATAAAAGAATCACATGAATATTTGCTTTATCATGATATTCTTACCATATCGCCGATCGCAATATTATAATAACAAATGTGGCACATGATAAAAATTGAGTAATGTTCCGAACAAAGCATTTATTCATAGCTGTAGATATTATAATAAATGTAATTGACAGAATGCAACCGGTTAGCGGATCAACGGAAAGGATTAAGTAACTCGTAAGATACGGTTCAAGTCCGTAAGGTCGTGCGGCGTGCCGCGTGCGTTACTAGTTCGCTTTTTATGTCCGGGATATAATAAAGTATTCGTGTTCATCCGCCGCCCCCGCTCAGCTGGTGGCGGTTCCGCCTCCGGTTTATTAATACTGCTGTGGCGCCGGATGCGTCTGCGAGCACGCCGGCTTAATACCTACCATATCTAGAAGTTTAAAACGATAATAATTCTCAGAAATTTGTAAGGGTAAGTCATAGGAACGACGGTTTTATTTATAATTGTTTGTTTTGTATAGCAATTACAAAAACGTATCTTTAGTTTAGATTACAAACTATCTTTACTTATTATCAATGCAGAATCAGATGCCACAGAATATTAGATTATTTTTTATTTGAATATTTTATAGTACTTACCCACTTGTGCAAAATGTGCACATTTCATCCGTAACGTTTAATAAAATCATCACTTCCACGAAGAAAGGAAAAACCGTGTCATATAGTACGGTATGGCCAAAATAAACAATTCATCATGTTCACATTGTTACACAGTATGAGTGTTAATTTTCATAATAGTCGGTACATCAAAAATTTCCACGGCTACGTATTACACAAAGGCGAGTGTTAAAACTTTCACCTTTGTCGACAACGACGCTGGCCCACGCACATCCGTAGCGCGATCCTTATCGTCATGTTTACTTGAAGGGACATGGATGTTTCATAGTGTTCAATATTTGTTAGAGCCCCCGCAGACCACAGACTTTTTATCGGCAGATAGTTTGGTCGGGCTCTTAATCAGTACGCAGATATAAGCAAATGCGCACACTATGACGATTAGGTATCGGCCGATAAACAAGTTTGATGGGCTTCCCGATTCAATTCAAACTATACTGTCGGCAAACTATCGGCCGACTGTATAATCAGTATTGGCTCCCTACCACACGCGCAAACACGACGATTTTTTAGTCGGCCGACTAGGCCAATAGTTCAGTTCGCTCCGAGCTTTGACAGCGAATGGTCGGCCGCGCATGTTTTGTAAAATGGCGTCGCTCAATTCTCAGTCGCTTATTTCGGAATTTTCGATCGTAACTTTGATCGAGGAAGTCGAAAAACGCCCTCCACTTTATAAGAAAGACTTAAAAGAGTAGGTACTCTGTATTTGACAAGTTGGTTGAAGCTAGTTATGCTCATTCGATAAAAGGCGAAAATTTTTTCGGGTAATGGAGTAATTTGGAATGCATAGTGTAAAATTTTCCATTTTAATCTATCACTAAAGATAGGATGCACCCAATACTCTCGGGCTCTCTTTTTAATTTTCCTCCTCCGGTGTATGAGAGCAATAATAACAATTCTATACAATGTTTTATTAATTTTCATTGTGCGGTGTGACCACTCTTTTCAACAGTTGGTTAGAAACTAGCAAATAGTCGGCAGACTGTTGGATAGTTTGCGCACTCATAACCGACTGAACTGTTTAGTTGGCTCGGTGTGCGTACTAGCAGGCCAACCCGACTAAACTATCGGCCGATAAAAAGTCTGTGGTCTGCGGGGGCTCTTACAGCTTCAACAAATTAAAATATCTCCCAAGTAAACATCTTACTAACGAATTTAAGAAATACACGCTTCAATAAAAAAGAAGTATCCTGAAAGAAATCGATTTATATTATTTTCTTTTTGATTCTCGCCTATCTATTGAAACAATAGGTGCGAGAATCGTGATCATTGCGACTGGGAAACTAGAAAACAAGCGGTACTGTTTTACTGTACCCATTTATTTATACACGATTCTCTCTTAATTGCAACTGTATTTGATCAAAACAATGTAACGAATGTACGAACTTGTTAGCTAAAATCGGTATTTTATCATTTATCGCAGTACTTGACTGCCCACTGATAAATGCAGACCGTTTCTAGCCAAGACAATATATTCATATATGATATCTCTATAGTAACTTAACAAGTCGCGTGACTTAGTCATATTATACTTGTTAATTATATTTAACATATGCGTAATTATGTAATGTTTTTGTTGCAGTCCATTTTTCGGCGAAGAGTTTCAATTCGAGGTGCCCAGACGATTTCGATATTTGTCCATATACGTGTTCGACCGTGACAAGCAAGCTAGTAAACAGGACAAAGTCCTCGGAAAAGTTGCCATCAAAAGAGAAGACTTGGAAAGATACAATAACACCGACCATTGGTTTGCACTACGACCAGTCGATGCAGATTCAGAAGTTCAGGGTAAGGCGTACATTGAATTGTCCCTCGAGGACTCCAGAAAACGGCTACGAATGGATCCAAAACCGCCTGACCCGGACCCGGCTACAGATAAAACCGACTATTCGACGAAAACGAAAGCAAACAATCTCACTAGATTATCGGAATATTGTAAAGAGAGTATGAGATTCGGTTCATGCTCAAGTTCGACGAGTAAAAAATTATTAGCAGCCGTAGCGACTGAACCCTCATTAGCTCTATCGCGATCTGAAAGTTTAAAAGATCGCGCTCAATGGGCGATACGGACGAAACCACCAATGCATACGATGGCTGAATCGGATGCATTGACCTCTCCCACCGCAGCCGACTATTGGTCGGACCCAGAAAGACATTGTGCCGCTCGTGTAGGGCCTGACACGTTACGCTTAAGGGTGCTGGAATGCTCAGAACTAACAACGAAAAATGGTCAGTGCGATCCTTTCGCTCTTGTTACGTTACTGTATTCAAATGGAAGAAGAGTTGAAAAACGTACGAAACCAAGAAAGAAGACTGTCAATCCTCAGTTTGATGAAATTTTTTGTTTTGATCTCGTTATGGAGGCTGATCCTAAGGATAAAGATGGCTCGCAATCTGTAAGTTTTGCACAATTCACGAAAAACTTGTAACATTTAATTTTTGTATAAATAAATAATGTATTTTTACTTTTATTTCTAGGCTGGAATAGCTTGTGAAGCTAGAGTATCAGTGTGGCATGATGCGGCTACGCCTGTTTTTCTTGGAGAAGTAAGGTTACAATTAAGACAACCTGCACCTGATCCATTATGTGCATGGTAAGGATCATTTGTGTAAAAAAAATTGAAACCTATAATTAGTTGCGCAGAGATTTAAGTTTTTCGTTATGTTTAGGTATTATATTATGCTTAGGTATTATATTAATTAAGTAAAATTTAATTTGAGTGTAATTAATAGATGTATTTTAAAATGACACACGAAAATAGTACTGCATGACGCAAGTGATAGAATCTGCGCTCGTATAGCGTGAAACCGAGCGTTTACTAGCCATAACCCTTCATTGAATGGTCCATTTGCTGCCTTCCGTTAATCGCAATGGAAAGTTATGCAGTTAGAGTTACATTTAATACAAATGCTTGGTTGCTTTTTCATTTGATGTTGATGACCACGATGGGAATAGAAAACTATAGTGTATGGAGGAGAAACGCGAATCATGTATTAAATAATGGCCCTTCACAAACCTTCAAAGGGTTTAGAAATTGGAAAGGCGGTCGAACTTTTTGTGTTTATTCGTTTGAGACAATATGTATAATTTTAAAACAAAAACCATAAATCTTAAAACAAAGGGTCGAATCGTCCGCAATACTTTTCACTATAAAAAAGATGTATAGTTTTGCGTTCCGCGTGTTCATACTTAAAGTCTAATAATGTGTACATATTAAAATGATAAAATCCTGATAAATGTTAAAGTGTGTGTCTTTCATGTCGCAAAGCGATTTTATAATAACATTTTTGTGACTGTTGACAGTTAGAAGAATCGAAAGTGTTACAAGCTATACGACGGTGAAACATCTTACTCCCGTATTAGTATTTAACAATTGATGTTATTGGTCAGGTTTTTCCTAACGTCCCGCGCGGGCGGCGCGCTGTCCCGCGGCGCGACGCCGCCGGGCACGCGGCTGTCGGCGGCGGGCAGCGCCGCGCTCGGCTCGCTGCGGCTGCTGCTCAAGTACACGGTCGACCACGTGTTCCCGCTGCAGCACTACCGCCAGCTGGAGGAGCTCTTCTTGAAGAGCGTTCAGCAGAAGGTGGGACGGTATTTCAGTCTGCATTATATGTCGTTTTACTGAGACTATTGCTTGGTTCTGTACAGAACTTCTGTATGAGATCAATATTGGTTCAATGTCGAAATCCGACTCGTGGACGTTCCTAATACATAAAAAAGTTTTTTTTTGCAATATTGTTTACGAGGCTCACCTGGGATCTATTTCTATTTGCCGTCAAGGGATAACTTCAGTGAAATTTAAATATTTTTTAGAGCTAGCGCGCACAAGCAACTTTGTCTCCGCAACTATTTTGTCTCTCCACCCATGCGCTAGTATGAAAGTGCGCGCACGTAGCGACGCAACTCCACATACAATTGATGGGAGAGACAAAATAGTTGCGGAGACAAAGTTGCTCGTGCGCGCTAGCTCTAACACTAAATCTTTTCGAGTGTCTAGTTTTCATGAAACAACATAATCCTACAAAGACAATCTTTATTTTCAGCCAATTACAACGTCAGCAGTGTACATTCTCGGAGAAATAGTTTCGAACAAGACTGAAGCGGCGCAACCTCTAGTGAGGCTCTTCACCCACCATGATCTCATCGTGCCCATCGTTAAAGAGCTGGCCGACTCGGAAATATCAGTTTTAACGTGAGTATATCGAATTCACTAAATAAGGTAGAATTTAAAAGTAAAAAATAGCATATAATTTATTTGTAACACTCAGGATTATAATAGTTTTCGCAATCCAATCCCTTGTGATTTCATTGCGCAGATATAATAAAAGCACTGATGACTTTCTTCACATAAAGATCTTATTAGTGTGATAGCAAAGTGATGACAGATATAACAATATAATACGATTGTTCTGTGGGAAAATGTTTGTAATATACCTACCCGTTGCGTGAGCTAATTTGCACCATATTTTATTGTGTATTTTTTATTCTAAGTTTTAAATAGCGTTTTCGTAATGACACGAATAATTTTTTTTATTTTGTAATACATATTAACATTGACCTGAGAATTATCAAATAAAGATTTCAAACTATACTCGCTTATCTTACAATTTTCACATATAAAATACTGTCATTTGATTATTTTCAAAGTTATATTTTGTGATATAGTTATTATTACCCTTAGGCTATTATGACTATTACAAATGTACGAAATAAGCTTGAACAATTTCATAATCCTGTCTTCAATTTGTGAAAATTAAATGTAAATTATTATTGTAAACTGGAGACTTTATCTAAGTTTGCACTGATAAGCCTTATCGGTGCAAAGCGAGTTTGATCTTCGACGCATACAGAGGAAGTGAAATGTACTGATAAAAATATAAATAAACCATGATTATATTCATGAAGATAATATATAGCAAACAATGAATTACTATGTGATTACATTGTAATTTCAGTAAAATTTAAAAATGTACATGATACTTTATAAAATGATACTTTATGATAATTAATGATACTTTATAAAAAATTAAATAACATAATATGTATATCTACTTGTAATAATACATTCAAAAAATACCTACATTAATTTTGGTAAACAAACATTTTGTAATTGCGTTTGCATAACCAAATTTGCTATCAGATAATTCATAATCCGTTTGTTTTCATTGCAATAAATGACCTTGTTATAGCCAGGAGAAGTGTTTTTGTTATGTGTAAACTGTAAAGTATCTTGAAAAGGTTTCTGTTGGTCTTCAGGAATAATAGCAAAATTTGGGCTATACAGGATATTAAATTTAAAACTAAGATAATTTATACTTTGTACATTGCATTGTTACCTCTTGATAGAACTGCATTTTTATAGTTAATATTGTTCAAAATAACATACAATTCACGTTTTTTTTGTAATAAAAATCGGAAAAAAAAGTGGAACTAGTTATTTGTGATTGTGAACAGTTTCCGGCCTAATTATAAAGAACTAATTTGCCTTAATTATCTATTAGTTACTGGGTGACAAATGATGATAAAAGTTTTCTCCAACAGGGACGCGACAACAATATTCCGCGGCAACACGCTGGTATCGAAAATGATGGACGAAGCGATGCGTCTCACGGGCGCGGCGTACCTGCGCTCGGTGCTGCGGCCCACGCTCGCGGCCGTGCTGCACGAGCGCCGCCCGTGCGAGATCGACCCCGCGCGGGTGAAACCCTCCGCCGATATAGCCGCCAACCTTGCCAACTTGAAGGACTATGTGGAGAGGGTATGTTATATTGCAAGTACTAAATATGTAGAAATGTATAAAGGGGGATAGTATTTTGCATAGAAATTCTAGTTACAATTATATAGGATTATTTTTCCGACCCAAATATCGACCAATAGAATTGCACCATTCGACGTCACGTGGTACAACCTACATGGTATTATACTGATAATTTTTTGAAAATTTTCTCTGGTCGTTGACGTCAAACTGACAGGTTCAATTCAATTGTGAAATTATTGGCCGACATTTGGGACGGAAAAATAATCTCCCGAATACCACACGAGCTTCAAAATTATCTGGCATTTCCCTCAAGGCTCCCTGCAAACAAATAAAGTCGTCAAGTTTTTCAGGAAAAATTTTTTAACCTTGACTAAAAACTTGACTCCTTCATTTGTTTGCAACGAACCTATCGGAAAATACCCGATAATTTTGAAGCTCTTGTGGTATTATAAGTGAAAATGTACAAAAGCAAATTGTATTTCATCGATTTTTATAGGTAATTAATGTTGAGAGTATGGCAAATTCTATGAAACCTCTATCAAATGTTTGCCATGCTATCTGGAAACGTTGTTTAATTCAGTATTCATACATACTACTATTCTAAATGTTTTTAAAGCTATTTTAGTTTTCTATTGTTATATTTTATTCCTTTGTTACTGTGTTATGTAAATGCGAATGTAAATCCGAATGCATATCAGTATAAATATTGTGGTCTAGAATAAAACGAATAAGAAGAGTCGATTCAACTGTTTAACCACCAAAAAATATAATTGATTCATATCCGTAACATTTTAAAGAATAATTCTACATAGTATAATCTATACTAATATTATAAGGCTGAAGAGTTTGTTTGTTTGAACGCGCTAATCTCAGGAACTAATGGTCCGTATTCAAAAAATTTTTCGGTGTTAGATAGCTCATTTATCGAGGAAGGTTATAGGCTATATATTATCACCCGACCAACGGGAGCGGAGCAATGCGGATGAAACCTAGCTGTGCTAGTAACATCTAAAAGCGAAAGTCTATAAACACAAAAACTTGTTGGCATAAGGACATCTACGATCGAAATCTATAAACATATAACATATATTAATTGATTTTTGATTTTATTTAAATTGTCACTGATATCTTCGTGTCTGTGTAATTTTAAATTGAAGACACAAGTACAAGCCTCAGGGCGCGGTAACGCCGCATGAGTCATGTTTTTTCGTGCCGGCAGGCGGCTCTATCGAATTTTAAGATGTTGTCACGTCAAAAAGAAAGAAGAGAAATGTGAAGCCCTTAACCAAATGGGCGATCTCTTGCAGGTGTTCGCAGCGATCACGTCGTCGTACGGCACGTGCCCGGCGGCGATGTGCCGGCTGTTCGACGCGCTGCGGCAGTGCGCCGCGCGGCACTTCCCCGCCAACGCGGAGGTGCGCTACTCGGTCGTGTCCGGCTTCATATTCCTGAGGTTCTTCGCGCCCGCCATACTCGGACCGAGGCTCTTTGATCTCACCACGGAACAGATTGTGAGTGAACAGAATGGACTAGATTACTAGAGAGTGCAAGTTATCTTCAATTTAGCTCACCATCAATTTTCATTCTTCATCAGTCTCTTATTTTTGCTCTACAAAAAAAGTATAATTATAACCTAAATAGAATAGTCAAATGTATTTTTAGATAAAACAAGTAAACAACAAGATTATTTAGCCATCTTTTTGTAAAGTGTGTACTTGCATCTCAGATTTATGCTATAAGAATTTCACATCAACCGACTTCAAAAGAAGGTGCAGATTCTCAATTCGACGGTTTTTTCTTCTTCTAATTATACCCTCAAATGTCTCCAGTCATTGAATGAATAGCCAACATTTTATTAAAGCTTGATGAATCCATTCACCCAGGACTTGCAAACGACGCGGACGCTAACGCTGATCTCGAAGACGATCCAGTCGCTCGGCAACCTGGTGAGCAGCCGGTCCGCGCAGCAGGTCTGCAAGGAGGAGTACATGGCGGAGCTCTACCGGAGCTTCTGCACGCCACGACATGTACGTCATACATTTGTACATACACATAGTAAGGTAGATGGTACACTAATATAGATGTATATTGAAGTAGTAGGGCAGACGTGATACTAATTTTGTGATATTGGGCTAACCTCGCCTCCGTGGGTATTGGTAATCTGAGTGGAATCTGAAAGGACTAAAATATTCAGTAATCAGTTTACAATTTCATCCAAAATCTGAAATTCAATAATACTAATGCATGAATAAATTGTTGAATTATATAAATATAACATTTTATTTCTGTACAGGTGCAAGCAATAAGGCAGTTTCTCGAAATAATCTCCTCCAGTTCAGACACACAAAACAATAATATACAAGAAACATCAGTTCTACTCAAAGAAGGGTTGGTATTCAATATTTTATTTGAATTATTATATTATTCTAATACTAAGATTCTTCATTCTATATATTTAATAAAGTGTTTTAAATTATTGCTTTCGTATAACCTGGGAGCGTTCTTGGTAAGTCATTCTTTAAAATATCATAAAGCTCATTTTTTCGCATCAACTCAAGAGTTTCTAGTGACATTTTTAATTCGCAACATATTAATGTAACATATAAAACCCGCAATCCTTTTTGATTGCAGCCATTTTCTAGTACATACGCACTTTACAGTCTTGTTCTTAATTTAAAATTCTGTATATATGGTGCTTATTATCTTACATATACACGGCCACGGTCACAGAATCGGAAGAAAATCAGTCCAAAAAGAAAGCCAAGTCGCGTTGTCAATACACAGAGGAGCACAGAAATCGCATCTACTACGGACGAATCACATAAGCAGACTAAAAAATACAAAGCGGCATCCTTCGCCCCATACAGCTTCGTCCATCACCTTGCTCGCTCTCTCCAGTAGGTGGAAGCGAGATAGTTGCAGCGTGTGAGTGAGACATCATAATCACGCGGCACAACCCTTTATTGTTCGCATAGGCAGATAATAACTAGACCGATGTTAATGAGCTATTCTAAGAATTATTTCCCCATACCAAGTTTATCCCCGATTTCTTGGAATCTACGAATGCTACCTGAGGTTATCATACCTTTTTACATAGCTAAGAACATGCACATGTTTTTAAAAACATCTGCAGACACATTTTCATAGAGATTTTTTTCAATATCTTTGTTTAAAACGAGTTAACTTAATTACTTTAATGTTATTATTTTTAGTTTAAAAGCCATTTCTTTGAATTGTTTGCAGCGATATGGATTTTTATTGCTGAGAATTATTGTTTAACTCAACCTTTACATAAAAACTCAAAAAAACCCAGACCAAATAAGTAAAATAAAAAATTAAACGCTAAATGCGAAGATAAAGTGGTATTTTCAAGAAAAAAATTAAAATTGCAATAACTCTTCAACGGCTAACTTTTGGATATGGTATTATAAGATCAAATCAGTTTGTTTTGACCCCTACTACACGCTCTTAACAGGAATAGGTCGACTTAACCTGTAACCCTGTATACAGTATTTTTTAGTTAGTTATTAATTATTATTATTTATAAGACGTGTTCGTCAACAGGACGATGATAAAACGTTCGGAGGGTGTGCGCATGGGGCCGGGCTCGCCGCGCCGCCGCTGGGTGCGGCCCGCGCACACGCACTCCAAACGGAGACACTTCAGATTGACCAGGTAATTTATACTCTATTGCTTGTGGTTTAGGGTATCATTTTGGGTTTAAAAACTATCTCGCTACTTCTTATAAATAGTGTTATCAAATTTATGGAAATAGGTGCAGATTCCTATTGCTGTTGCAAGAAAAGAAATCATTAAATGTAATAATGTTACTCGTGGTATATAATTGATTAAAATAAATAATTTTAAATATATTCAGTTTCAGATTAAAAATTTTGTGAGAAATAAACATTAAATATGTACATGAGCAGGCGCATATTATTAACAATTCTTCACAAATGTTGTCTGTAGCGACTACATATTCGTAAAAATTTGTCCATCCCTTACACATATCCTACGAATTGTGATATTATAATGTCTATCTTGCAGTGGTGAGTTATGGTGGTCGCGTTGCGGTGCTAAAGCGGCGGCACACCGGCTCCCTCTATCGGGCGTGCTCTCCGTGGCGCCCGTGGACTGCCCGCCCGCTGGCGCACCACTAGACGCTAACAATATCTTCCAAATTGGTGAGTACAACTTGATACGAGTACAGAGTTTTTTATACAGAGAAAAAAATATGGAAAAAGGAGTAGTATATTTATTTTAATGTGAATAAATTAATATTCAAACTGGGTGAATGGAATTATTGTTTATGGATGAAAAAGCAACCATTTTTGCTATTCTATCAGTCGAAAGAAAATTAACGCATCAATAATAACGCGTTTTATATGTTTCGTACAAAAAAAAAAAAGCCTTTACAAGCTAACATTCAACACTTATTTGTTCGGCTAGTCTTTTTGAAATTAATCAATGTACTAGCTAAAATATTAATATAATTCGTACTTGCAGTGCACCGCGAGCGCGTGCTGTTCGTGCAGGCGAGCAACTGCGTGGAGCGCGCGGAGTGGCTGCGGCTGCTGTCCGCGCTGTGCCGGCACTCGCCCGCCGCCGCGCCGCACCGCGGGTACTACAGCGACACTAAGTGGACGTGGTACGTGCTTATTGTCACTTTATAAAATATTAATCTGTTTTTTTTTGTCAATAGAATAATTTTGTTTGTCCTTCAATTGTATGAATTTTTAGGTAGGTATTACCTACGCCTAAAATTTTGTATAAGATGAATAGTACAGTTATAAAAATATAAATTTTATACAAGTATGTGATACAAAAAAAAATATTTTAAATACTCAATAAGAACATCAACCTTAAATTTTGTATAAGACATAATTATTGTCGGTTTTAGTTAATTTATAATCAATAATATTTAATATTTTATAGAGAGTTTGTCATGAATTTGTTGGAGTATGTTTGTTGAACGTGAATAGTTTTTAAGACGCTTTATATCATTCGTTTGTAGTAGTAAGTAAGGTTATCGATTGTACTGGTTTGTACATTGTGTTTTATCGTGTGTGCAGTTGCGGTCGCAGCTCGGCGGACGCGGAGGGGTGCGGCAGCGCGGGCGGCGGCGCGGTGGCGGCGGGCGAGCGGGACGCGGACGCGGCGCGCGGGCCGGCGGCGCTGGCGCTGCGCCTCGACCCCGCGCGCGACCTGCAGCGCCTGCACGCGCTGCTCGTGGCGCACGCCGCGCTGCTCGACGCGCGCCTGCGCCGCCCGCCCGGTACGCACCCTGTATTTTACTTTATGTGTACAATCAATTGTAAAATAGCCAGCTAATTATATGAAGTTAAAAATTATTTAATGTATAATATTGGACACAATTTAAAACTTAATAATTTATTATGTACGAACCTAAATAATCCAAGTGACCAGGAAAATAACTTAGACACGGCGGTGCAAGAAATACTATGTGATTAATAAAAATTATAATAATAAACTTCATATACAACCTTGCAAACCAATAAACTGTTAAACTAATTAACTTTTACACAATATTAGCGCATTCGACAAAGCTAATTAAGATATTAATTTTTTTTCAGATGATACAAGTCTAGAAGAGCGCGAAGCGGAAGCGGTAACGCTGCGGGATTTACAGAGAGTTATGTTTGACTTGGAGCACAGGCACTGTATATATAGAAGGTCGTTAGCGAGGGAAACAAAGTATGGGAGCAAGTAAGTGGATTATTTTGTTTGTTATTATAATCGATATTTATTAAGCCTAAATTATCATGTTATCATATTTAATTTTACTTATTTTTTATAGACAAGCTCCAATCGGCGACGACAATTATTTACATCTGGCCGGTGCCGCTGGTAACATAGAGAGCGGTTCGTTCCTGTGGCGGCCGTGGCGCGGCAACGTGTCGCCCACGATAGACCTCGACGGCAAAGCCCTCCCGCTCCAGCCTTCGATCGACATCTGTTCCAGCTCTGAGTCTCTTAAATTAGCGAGACTCGGCGATGAACGCTCCTCGGGTAAATCGAATAAATCCACGGGTAGTGGATATTTAACGATGTCTTGTATCAAGCACGAACCGTCCGAAGATAGCGATGCCTCCAATGAAAAACCAGCCAGACCTCCGAAACCTGCGCGCCTATCCCCGTCACGGCCTACCCTAGTGTCTCCGGCGACTCCTCTGTGTGAATATGTCGATGTGGAAAGAAAGCCTCCTGTTCGAAGGCCTAAACCGGAAATTGCGCCGCCTAAACGTTCCGACTATGAGTTGACAAATAGATGCAAAGAGTATGAGCTCATGGCCAATTTTATGAGCCATGCACAAACGTCCGAGGAAGACGTTCCACCTGCGGTTCCTCCCAGAGGAAACACTGCTGCACGAGTGAGACTTCAACCTAAACCCATAGATATAGAATCGAAATCTGGAGACCAATCTGTGCTTCAGAGAAAAGAATTGTCTTGTTCGACAACCAGTCTACCGGATGCCGCAAGTTCAGATTTCTCAAGCGGTCAAATAGAGAGGCGAGAAGAGAGGCCCACAAGTAAAATCGACACCACTTCAAACGATGATAGTTTACTTGACGAAATACAAAATTACTGTGTGCTCAAAGTGTGCGAAGACGAAACTCCCGAAGGAGATTCTACCGAAACTAAACGCGAGGAGTCAAAAGATCGAAAAGAAAAAGACGATTATGGCATGTTTTCGAGGATAAGTTTACAGAGGAAGTCGAATCCTATCAAGACCCAGTCGAAATCGATCAAGACCCTCAAGACCTCCAATTCCACCTCGAACGTCCACGACGTCGCCGCAAATACGTCGAGACCGTTCGCGGAGAGGTTGACGCCGTTTTTTCTGAAGAAAAAACCCAAGTCGGAAACCGCCTCCAAGGAAGATTCGCAATCGGGCAACAAGAGCCGCAAGGAGGACAACCTCATCGGGCGGCTGACGCCGCGCTTCGGGCAGTCGCGGCTGTACAACCGCGGGCAGTCGCTCGACCTGACGGCGGGCGGCGGGCACGCCAAGCGCATCGAGCGCTCGGCCACCACGGTGAGCGTCCCCACGCGGCCCATCAACTCGCTGATCGTGGCCAACCTCAAGTTCCCCACGCTGCACCGCTACAGCGCGCAGGACGAGGTGCAGTGCCACGCGTTCGTGCGCACGCCCGAGGAGGGCGCTGCACGCGAGCTGGCGCCCGCCGAGCCGCTGGAGCCCGCCGCCTGGCGCCGCGCGCCGCCCCCGCTGCTCGCCGCCGCCACCAACGACATCAGGCTGTGAGCGGCTGTAGCAGTGCTGTATCCTTCTGCTGCGACGCGACGACTGACCGTGGATACGGTGCGAACGCATTAGGCTAGTTTCGTATTTATTTCTATATTTTTCGAACTCGTTTTCGTCGACCTGAGCGTGTGCCTCCTCTAGTTCGTAGAAGTCTTCGAGAGAGCCGGCGTGAATTATATTTGTAGCGTAATTGAATACTCATAAAGTGCCAAGTTTGTGCGACGCCGCGGCGGCGGCCCATTCTCATTCCTGTTGCACGATTTATTCACGACTATTGTACTGACGGTTTAAAATAGATGTATGATATTCTGTGATCGGTGTCGATGTCTTATTGAATCTATCAATATTAAGAGAGATACTGTATTTATATTTTATTATATGTTATTGTAGAGAACAATGTCGATATCCAGTTGACGCAAATGTCGCTTTTGACTCGTTAGCTTTGTAATATAAAAGTACTCTATTTATATAGATAATTGTGTACATTTTACGCACTGTAATTTTGTTTGTATTTAAATATATTTGTATTGTATATGTCACGGGTTAAGATAATATATTAAAGTTGTGACGAGCATTAGAACTCGTGTAACAGATTTGTTTCTTATTTTTACAAAATAACGAATCCGTAGGGCGATAAGTAGTTTAACAATTAAATCTAGCTACGAACTGCCACTCCTCTCTTAACTCGTATCATATTCTAGCGCTCAGAGCGATCTGAGTGTCTGTGTATATCTTCTACATTTTCAATACCTAACTTAGAAAGTCTATAAGTATTTGAATTTTAAGTAGAATTGTACATTCTTATAAGCAATTACTAACAACAAAAGATACACCATACATAGCAAGCGTTGTATGCACCTTTACATATTATTATGTACTTAAAAGTGATATTATTACATATGTATCATGAAAATATTCTAAATAAAGCCTTAGCGACATCACGCCTACAATAAGGGCCTTCGGTAACACTGTTACTTATTCTGTGATTCACTTTACAAAACTCATCTCATATTATAAAAATATAATTTAGTTAATAATTATTTTGTAAAATAGATGCATGGATAATTTTAAAGGGTAAAACGAACTTTAATCAATGTTTTTAAAGATAATTTTCTTATGAATGTATATTTATATAACCTTTAATTTGATAAGGTGCATTGTTGTTCTATCTTTTTCGGATAATTAATTTTTGATGTAATCTATAAGAAATATAAAATATTGTACAAATTTAATATTTCTTTAAAATATATGTTATTTATTTCACTTACATATTACATTTTGTTAATAAAATTACACTAAGTACAAATTTGATTACCTTGTTTCTTTTCATCATTTCCTCATGATTCATGATTTATATCACATCTCAGTGTCTCAGTGGAGGCAGAGGCTGGGGTGGTTTGAATGTCTACTTACCCATTTCTTAGAGAGAGGGGGTTGATAAAATTAATTTCTTACGTTATATTTATGTAACGAAAGTTTTAATTACCCCAAAAGAAATTTTATAAATTTTTAGCTCTGTTTCGTGTGCCGAATGTTTTTATTCACTCTATTTGATCAATATATCAATCAGCCGTTTATTGTATTCGCTCATGTCTATTTTTCATTATAATAATGTTATTGCAAACGAATAGTTACGCCCGTTTCTCAATTTCTGGATATATTCTGTTTAGCTTATCTATCAGACAAATAATGTGTGAAAATAAACGTTTAAAATGTTATAGGGTCGAGATATCGTAGATACCCTTACATAGGAATAGGAGGTCGCCATAATTATCGTACGTAGGTTACCTAATTAAGAAATGGGTATTTTAAAGCTTATTTGCACTCGTTCACGGTCAAACCGCATGGAGAAGCGACTAGAAACGCGAGATTAGATTAGACTGGAACGACCCAATAAAAAAGGGGAATAACAAAGCGAGTGGCTAGCAACTAGCTTCAATTAAATAAAGTTAGCAAGTTTGTTTAAATCTGAGAAACGAACTAATAGTAGCTATGGGAAAAATACTTATTGAAATAGATTTAGCAATAGCATTTCTATAAAGAGACCAATCGTTACGTATTTTCCCTAATAATGAATTTTGTTTATTCTAATTTATTATTTATTAGATAAGGATTCTGAGCATTTAATTTTTTTTATTAACAATATATTCGAGGAACGATAAGTGACAAACAGTGGAAATGATGTTCATTAAGATAATGGTTTGTTATTGGTTATTTGTCGTCAGAAGTTTATTTGTTATTGTTAAGTATATGTAGCGGGTTATTCCTAAATTGTTGTTTGTTTTAATCTGAATTATATGTGTCACCGTTTAATTGTTAACACGTAGGTATATGTATTAAGTAGATAATAATATATGTAGTAATACACTGATCTATCGGCTTTTGGATGAACTTGTCAGGCGTGGGTGTGATATAATATAAGGTTTACTGACGCAAAATCTCATTTATTTCAGAAAATGTACCAATAAACAGTTTTGCTCATCTAATTTTTTCAACCTAGATTAGTTTCATTTTGAACCATAGCAAGATCTTGGGCTGTCTTAGTTTTCAGTAGTATTCAATGTTCACTGTTCAGTCATCAGTGTTTAATTGTATCGAACTCGATTGAATTAGATTTAGATCATAGAAATTTAAATAACAACACACTATGTGTAAAGTCCCGTGTCCCCGTAGTGGGGTAAGGGGCAGATGCATTATGCATACATCTGCTTCACTGATCGATTTTCTTTAGGGACAAGTAGGTGATCAGCCTTCTGTATCCTACCAGACCGAGACATTTTTTTTTCTTCGTCTCCACCGGGAATCGAACCCAGGACCCCTCGGTTCTACGCTCACGCGTCAACCACTGTACCAAGGAGGCGGTCAACGGTGCCACTATATTTTAACAAGACACTATAGAAGTGCTTGTCATAATTAGTATGAAAACCACTGTCGCCAAAATCAACACATTTACAGTAGGTACTCCAAAATTAATAATGCGTTTGCAGATCTTCGCTAATTATCGTATTTCCAGAAACACCCGAATCACCCCGAATCATTGAATCGTAAGTGCCCTAAACAATGCACTTGCATCTTGCACCTTGTTCGAAAGAAATAGGAGTCAATTCAGAGTCATACACAAACGAAAACAATTCGGGCGATAGGTGACGGTAGCCTGTCAGTCAAAAAATTCAAAAATCCGTCAGTCGTCTTTATATATTGGTGGTGACCGCACGTATTATCTCTGTATGGAATTATATAGAGCTGCTGTTACATACCCTTCTTAGTTTTGTTTCAAAGTTGAATTTTCCGGTAAAATGATTATTTACACAGGTAGCAGATAGCAGTGGGGAAAGTGAAAATTAATAAGAGCATAATGAAAGTTCTGATCATTCTACGATATCAGAAATAGAGATAATCCCTGATTCTGTAAATCCTTTGGACTGAGATTTTAATGATTAGATTTCACAATTTAAATGTAAACCAGTGTTTGAAAATCATTTTTTGACGTGACAACGTCTTATAATTCGATAAAGCCGGCAGCACGCACGAAAAAACATGACTCATGCGGCGTTACCTCGCTCTGACTCATCTGAGGCGTTCCATGTAAGGCTTGAAGTGCGAGCGAGAGCGCGGAACGAGCGACAAAGAAGCACAATCGGACGTTGTCACGTTCAACTATCGTCAGTAAACCGACTTTACAGACAACCAATTTTTTTTAAATATAAACTTTGTCTTATTTTAACCTTCCATACATCGATCATTACGCCAGCTTCAGTAAGACACTTTAATAGTTCTAAGTATAGAATTTTCCAAGTAAATCAATACAACAAATATATTATATTCGCAATCGTGTGGCTTATCCTCGCTATTAACTTACATTGAATTATCGAAACAAATTTCGTTACTTATCTCTTTTACCATAAAATCACAATAAAACTCATAATTCTAATAAACTATGCATGAAGAAAATACATTTAACCACTCTATATACATATCATCTTCGGAGGCTCGGGGAATATGACAGTTGCCGAACAGTGACGAATTTTTCTATGCGCATTATCAGTTTGGGAGTACTGTAAACCGATAGCTAAACAGTACACACAAGTAAACTATGCCTTTTTTTGGACAGCTTCATTTTAGTGAAAACTAACTTTAAAAAATAAATACAGCTTTTTATTAAGTACCCTAATGCACGGTTTTACGGTTTATTTTCGAATAACATCCCCAGGTACCTACATGAGATGTTTTGTTTCTTTTTGCTCACAAAAATACAAATTCGAAAAAAATCGGCTTTTCTACAACAGAGGGCGTTAATTTTCAATAGATAAAACTTTGAACCTAAACACTTAGAAATAAGGTTGAAATTTGTGTTAAACGTGATAATAAGAACGGTCGACTGTGTCATTCATTGTTATTTAGATTACTATGGTAACATTCGTATTACTTGTAAATATTCTTTAATTTTAAGGAAAAACGGCATTATTTCTAAAAAAAAATAATTACCGATGAAATATTATTCCTTTATTAGTATAGCAGGATGAATTTCCGCAATGGGAAATGATGAAACACATTATGTTTATACACGCACGTCTCGAGAGCAACTGAATAGAGACGAACGCACTGGTGGCTTGGAAGTTGGAAGTCACCTGAGTGGCGACAGTCACGCGTGCTTACGACTTCTAGTGTCTTGTTATTTCGATTTCTATGGTTATACATACCGCACACAACAATTCGAGCAACATAATAGGTGGTGCGCGGTTTTATCGAATGATGTTAAAATAAATGTATTCTAATGTACTTAAATATTTTGTGATACATTAAAATAATATGAATGACTTTGCAGATTTGGAACCCAAAAATATTTTCTTGACGGACGGAGATCCGACTGAGGGAGAGACCAATACAGCTCGCATCCTAACTCACCTTTCTGAAAAGAACTTTGGGGAGAAGAAAGCTTCTATATTTTCACTCGCTTTCGGTAAGAATTTAGTAATTTTTATTACATTTTATTACATACACATTTTATTAGTATACTATATTTTTAAAGGTGAGGGTAGATGTTTATTGAAGTGAAACTTCTTTATCGGGGGTGGACAAAAATTTTGTGTGACATTTTTGCGTTACGCCGCGCGCGTGACATTTTTGCGTTACGCCGTACCAAAGTACGCCGTACTCGTGACATTTTTACGCGCCAACTTTTTCTTAACCCTACCACGCGTGATTCGACGTATACTTTCTCCAGCGGAGTAGGGATAGCGTATCGTTTTAACGTACGTCCTACCCAAAGAATACTTATACTCTAAAAAAGAGGTCCTACCACTTTACTTGACCGTTTTTCTATTGCACTCGTATTTATTTCCAACGCTCTATAGTGACGTGATAATATTATATTAAAGTGATCAGCACAATCAAAGTGTTTATTTTAATTCTAATTCCAGTGAATTTCAAAAAAAAGTAAGTAATTACATATCTTTTTCTAATACTTAGGTGTAATTATGGTATTTATTTTTCTAAGTTATTTAAAATTAACCTCACTTTTTGATTGTATTTTTCAATTTTTTCAATTTTATTATAATATGTATAGATACACTAACACGTGGGTGGAATTATGTATAAATTTTTTCTAATACTTGAATGTTATTGTGGTACATATTTATTTTTCTAATTCTAAAATATTTACAGTTATTCTCAGTTTTTGATTGAATTTTTTAAAACACCAACACGTGGGCGTGATCATGTTATTTATTTTTCAAGTTATTTAAGCTTAACCTCTGTCTTAATATGTATATATTATGTACTATGTGCGTCATTAATTTCTGACTATTTCGAGATTTGGTGCAAAATAAAACAGTGTGTAAATAAAATTAAACAATTGAGTAAAAGTATAATTTCATAGATAACACGTTGAGAAGTTCCCTGTATAAATATATATACACTCACCGGCACGGAATCTTGGCCACTGCAAATTTTTGCGTAAAATAACACTATTTCTTTTCTACTACAAAATTCAATAAAAATTTAATCAAAACTAGTTACTTTAATGTTTTTACTAACTTTTAGTAATAATTGGAAGTTTATAAGAAGTACTACCGCGTAGATATGAATTAAACAAGAATTTACGCTTTTCCTGTGAAATTTAAATGATTTCTTCAAAAATGCACAAAAATTAGAAAGATCGTTTCCATAAAAAAAAATTGAACCTTTTAATATAGGGTGTTTCCTTCTCTTGCCTTTAACACTGTTTGCATCCAGTCTGACATACTCCAGAAGACATTTTTGATGTCCACTTGAGCTATAGTGTACCAAACGGCCCCAGCTGTATTTCTAAGCTCATCTAACATTGGTGCTGGGTTGGAATCGAACTTTATGTTTATTTTAAGCATGTCCCAGATGTGTTCTATTGGATTAAGATCCGGGCTACGAGCTGGCCACTCCAATTTTTCAATAATAACCTCTTGAAGGTACTCTTATAGGCATCGTACGTCACGCGGACGTGCGTTATAGTGTATTAGTAGCAAATTTTCTTCACTGATAAACCTGTAATAGGGCTGAACATGTTCCTGGAGAATTTCCTCGATGTACCTGATCAAATTTAAGCCATTATCTACGATAACTAACTCCGTGCGAGCATCGGAACTTATACCTCCCCATACCATTATTGACCCTCGATGAAATATCGCAGTTTGAGTGTGGTGATGGGTGAAAACCTCTCTTCTCGTCTCCTCTATACTGACTCTTGGCTATCAGAAGCTCGTAAAGTGCCTTAGCAGTCATCTGTGAACACCTCACGAGCGCACTGGCTGTGGGTCCAGTTTTCATGTTCTCGTGCAAAACGAAGACGTGCTTCTCTGTGATGTCTGAAGAGTTCTGGACGGCGTGCTGGTCTGCAAACCTTCAAATTAACTTCCTTCATTAGTCTTCTCACGGATTGCTCACTCACATTTATTATCCTGGTGTTTTAGAGCCGGTGGCGTATCTCAAAAACTGTCAGAAAGCCATTTCTGAATATCTCTTGAACTATAAACGGGTCTTCTCGAGCTGATGTGCACCTCACGCCTTCATTTCCTAGTCTGCACGTGTAGCTGCCAGTCTCCTGGTATCTTCTCCATGCATAGTGCATCGCTGAACGTGGTACGTACTGTACATTAGGTACTTTACATTGCGGCAGTCATTGGTCTAACATTATGATGGCCTGAGCAGGTTGTTCAGATGTTAACGGCACTTTTTATTGTTTGTTATGATCATTGACTATAGTACAACAATAACAATATCTTAAAACGGCATAAACGATATCGAAAAAAGTTTAAAACGAACAATTCGTAACTTCGGCTTAACCGCACAAATCACAAATTTCGAGTAACTCTTAAAAAGTGGTAAAAGATTATTCTCAAACTTAATGATTTCTTACCATAAAATTTAACAAATAATATGTTAACATATCTGCATACAAAAAAAATCGTGAAAAACACTTCAAACTTTTTTATCGGCAAATTTGTAAGTGGCCAAGATTCCGTGCCGGTGAGTGTACATATCTTGTATAAATACATACATAATATGCCTATAGATCTTTACTCAATTGTTTTATTTTATTGATTTTTTACAAATTTTATTTACACACTATTTTATTTTGCACCAAATTTCGAAACAGTCAGAAATTAATGACGCACATATTATATATACGTTTTAATATAGAATATTTTTTATTTTACAACCTTTACAACTTGATCATTAGGAATTTATTACCTCTATTGTTCGAACAAAAATAAGTTACCGACTTTAAGAACGTGCCGACAATGTAAGTACACTATTGTTTCTTAGAAAACATTTTAGGAGTATACGATAATAAATCTATGACTCACGTAAACACGTGTTTGCTCGATTGGTGTCAGGTGTTCAATTATAATTTTATGAATTCAAAATTTATAAGAATAAACCTCAAACTCTCTGTCCAATCAAAATCCGCCTAAGTCGAAATCCTTTATAAGCTGAAAATGGCAGTGGCCGGCGTAAATATTCAAATAGGTAGCGAGGAGCGAAGCGACGAGCATCTTAGGTTAACTTTTGAACTACCGCACGAGCCGAGCGAGCGAAGCGAGCGAGTTGCAGCAGCGGCCGGTGTAAATATTTAAATAGGTAGCGAGGAGCGAAGCAACGAGCATCTTAGGTTAACTTTTGAACTACCGCACGAGCCGAGCGAGCGAAGCGAGCGAGTTGCAGCAGCGGCCGGTGTAAATATTTAAATAGGTAGCGAGGAGCGAAGCGACGAGCATCTTAGGTTAACTTTTGAACTACCGCACGAGCCAAGCGAGCGAAGCGAGCGAGTCGCGGCAGTGGCCGGCGTAAATATTCAAATAGGTAGCGAGGAGCGAAGCGACGAGCATCTTAGGTTAACTTTTGAACTACCGCACGAGCCGAGCGAGCGAAGCGAGCGAGTTGCAGCAGCAGCCGGTGTAAATATGTAAATAGGTAGCGAGGAGCGAAGCGACGAGCATCTTAGGTTAACTTTTGAACTACCGCACGAGCCGAGCGAGCGAAGCGAGCGAGTTGCAGCAGCGGCCGGTGTAAATATTTAAGTAGGTAGCGACGAGCGTGTGACTAACGTATTTCTTTAATATTGTATATAGTAAATTATTTTTTGAAAAATAAGGACATAAAGAAGTTTCACTTCTTACGTGTGTACTCTAGTACACGCACACATTTTTTTATTTTAAGTCAATCTAGACACTATTACAGTTAATCTAACATTGATTCTGTTCATTGGTTACATTTTTAAAAATCTTCGTGTTTTGTGAATTTTCACCATCTTGCGTTCCCACAAAAGGTAAGTTGTTACTTTTATAGGTATAGGATATTAAGCTATTGCATAGCTTCTATCGCGGGCCTTGAGCGCGGGGACCGAATCGAGAAATTCCGTAACGAAAAAACCTCACGCTCCCCACTCCGACGGGCTCGGAGGTGTGGCTTGAAGGCATGCTATGCAATAGCTTTACCGCGGCAGTCCCCGAGTGCCACACGTCTTTTTTTTTTTATTTACAGATTCAATGTTCATAAAATTATATCGCCTTTGGAAGAATTGATGGTTTGATGATGAACATAGTGGCAGCGAGGATGTAGTGGAAATTAGTAATCATCCGCTTCGACAATTTTTGACTGAAGTAATGTCCAACGTATGGTTCAATCATTGGAAGTATCTCGGGTAAATTTGGAGGATATTTTTCAGGAAGGAGAGAAGGGGCAGCCAACCACATATCAAACTTCTACGTTTTAGTACCGAAAAAAAAAAATGTTATTAACAAAGGAAACGTAAATTTTGCACTCACAACTGTACAAGTAATGATTTTTATTCGTACTTTACTGTTATCTGATTATAATATTTATCGTTATGGCTATCGAGATTCGAGGTACAGATCGTACTGGGATCAGTGTACCTACATAATATACTCATGATCCAGGATTGCTTAGGGCATTTTCACACAGAAAAAGAAGTTTTCTTTGATTTGTAGTTGCTTCATTTATTTGTAGGGGCTTGTTATAACTACATAAATATATTCGTATGTAATTAATATTCGACCTATGCGACCAACCCGCGTCCCGACAAGCCCGTAACTGTCTATGCATAACGCACAAACTGTTTATATACGAGTTACCGTGTGAACCTGTGGTGTGAACTTTCTTAGTAGGTACTACACTTGAAATTCGGTAACTCGTAAATTGGCTTGTCGTCGCTACATCATTCCCCCCTTAAAATAAAAAAGGTATACAAGTAAAAAAATCTTACAATAAAATTAAACAATAAACAGATGGGTGTATATAAAATGTCGCTGTATAAGGTTACAAAATGTTTACAATATAAAGTATAAAAAATGTTCACAATATAAATCAATCAATACGTATGACGTATCGTATACAAGTGGTTAACAGTTAACACCTAATTTCGTTAAACTATTTATGTTATTACAAAAACTTGGTTGGTTCTTCTAAGTGGCGTGCGATAATTGTTACACGTCATCTAACACTTAGTAACATTAACATTTCAAATCTCAATACGTTCTTTACACTTGTATCGTTTAATATTACAAAGGCTATTACTATACACTCATAAGCCATAAATCAAAAGTACTTAAATTTCTAAGTAGTAAACATTTCAATCAAAACTCAACACAAACATAAATTTGAAATACCATACTTAAAACGTTAAACAATGAACTCGTTTCAAAATTACTTAAGTTCTATTATTTATTAAATACGATGTGTTGATTACTAAGTATTTATTATACATTTCTATGAAGTCTTATGAATACTTATAATCATCGTAATTCTAATAAATATAAAATAGTTGAAACAATTACAAATACAATACTATTACCTAAATCGTACCGGTAATCGTATAGCTCTTCCACTACGCGTGGTATGTGTATTAGGCAATTCGCTACTTGGAATTTGTAATGGAACCTTAGTATCTGCCCCAGATGTCGTATCACTATCATCATTCAAATAATATGCAGGTTTTAGACGGTCTACAGATATTCTAACTTTCCTGCCAGTCATTTGAATGTAAAATACCTTTTCCTCTCGACTCAACACACGATAAGGACCGTCGTATGTTGGTTGTAAAGGCTTACGTACTGCGTCGTTTCTTACAAAAACATAATCGCACTTTTCTAAATCGGGGTGAATAAATATGTTCCGTCTTCCATTCTGCCTAATAGCTACTGACTGATATTTCCTAATAGAGTCTCGTAATTTACTTACATACTCAAGACTGCTATCTATTTCTAAACTCGATTTTTTATCGTAATAATCACCTGGTAATCGTAAAGTTGTTCCGTGCGTTATTTCTGCTGCGCTTATGCCGGTATCACTTCTTACTGCTGTTCTAAGTCCTAGCAACACAGTTGGTAATGCCGTAACCCAAGATGATGATATATTGCATAAACGAGACGTTAATGCCGCTTTAAGCGACCTATGCCAACGCTCTACCGCCCCGTTACTCTGTGGGTGGTAAGGTGTCGTACGCAACTTATTAATACCTAATAACTTCATTAGTGTAGCAAATAATTGACTTTCGAATTGGCGTCCTTGATCGCTTGTTAGCTTTTTCGGACAACCAAAACGAGAGATCCATCCTTCATATATTACACGCGAAATCGTTTCAGCAGTTATATCTTTCGTAGGAAAACATTCTGGCCATCGCGTCCCCCTGTCACTATGGTTAGGCAATACGTCCTAAAACCTTCGGGTGAAGTGGGTAAAGGTCCAATTAAATCAACATGAATATGTTCAAACCTATCGCACTGCAGAAACGATCCTAAACCTGACATTGTATGTCGATTAAACTTCGATCGTTGACATTCAATGCATGTTTTAGCACATTGACCAACGTGACGATTCATATTTGGCCAATAAAAACGATTTTGAATCAATTTGCGTGTAGTCCTTATTCCGGGATGACATAAATTATGTACACTATCAAAAGCAATACGTCGAAATTTATCAGTCAAGTAGGGTCTAATTTTATCATTATCTAAATTACAATAAATAAATGTACCGCTTTCAGGTAACATAATTTTCTTTAACCTATTAGAAACGTCTTTCGAATTAGATAATTGTAACAAATAAGAATCCTTTTGTTGATTCTTAGCAAGTTCCGCGTAATCTATTACAGTGGGACAACTTATTGTTGCGACTCGTGATAACGAATCTGCAACGACATTATCTTGCCCACTTACGTGTCTCAAATCCGTGGTGAACTCACAAATGAATATCAAGTGTCGTGTACGTTTGGGTAACTCTTTCTCGCTATTTACTTTAGAAAACGCGTAAATTAACGGTTTGTTATCCGTATACACCGTTAACTGTCGTCCTTCGACCATATTCCGAAAATGACGAATAGCCAAGTAAATTGCTAATAACTCCCTATCATACGTACTATACTTGCGTTCAATCTTAGATAGATTCTTAGAAAAATAACCTACATGAGTATCCGATGCGTCCGTCATAAGTGCGAGCGATGCATCGGCCCTAGGGTGCTAAAAAATCTGCACCTTATAAACAAAAACATGGTTGTGTTACCTCGGCGATAAAAAATGACATACGGTCGCCGTAAACTAAGATCTAAAGTTATTAACTTAGTACCAAATGTCTTAATTACACTACCGTTTGCCGCGTAAGGTTTATAATCACTACACAGTACACTCACTCGCGGATCGGTTATTTTTCGACACTGGTAAAATTAAAACATTTTTTGGTCGGCTCTCCTGCTGCTTCTGCCACGCACAAGGTTGAATGTACTTGCTGGCGTTATGCTTAAAGCAGTAATGAAAAAACATAACCAATTTGGTTTTCTCTGTTTTGAGCTTCCTGCACGATTGCGACTTTGCGATGCGGAACGATGCGTGCTATTTCCATACCTTCGACCGCTAAACGATTTGCCTCTCGAGCCTGCACATTCCAGCTGGTTTATCCGCTGCTTTAGTTGTGCTAACTGCTCGAGAAGGTTTAACTGTACCGACGAAACTGCTCTAACTGGAACTGCCGGATTCATTTTTTATTGTTAACAAATGATATCTATGCAATTCACTATAATAATGTTCACTTTTCGTCGGGAGTCACCAATGTAGGGGCTTGTTATATGCGGGTGTAATAAAAGATGAATAACTAGGCACAGGTTATATTTCGTTAACTACATATATTTATCCGTATGTAATTAATATTCAACCTAATGCGACCCACCCGCGTCCCGACAAGCCCGTGACTGTCTATGCATAACGCACAAACTGTTTATATACGAGTTACCGTGTGAACCTGTGGTGTGAACTTTCTTAGTAGGTACTACACTTGAAATTCGGTAACTCGTAAATTGGCTTGTCGTCGCTACATATTTATTTATAATAATATTACATAACTATGTTTTATATTTGCCCATTTTCATTATATTTTATAAATAAAATGGATTCAACATAAGTTTGTGTGTATCATTCCTCTATTAATAACCTGTAGACATAATATTTTCCGAGCGCCCATTAAAGGTGCGGTCCTGAAATGATAAAAAAAATAATGTATACTTTTGCCTAATATAAAACCTCCTTTTTAGATAAAAACAACAAAAACAACTTATTTATTAAAATTTAGTATCTTGGGAACTTGGGAAGATATGGGTTAATAGATATAAGAAATTATGTAACGATTTTATACGAAAACAGTATATTTATTAGGCAAACTTATCACTTCGTAGTGATCTCTTCCAGGCAACTGCGGCAAAAGATAATTATCAGCTCAATAAAATTGAATAGTATGTTGATAGTTATTCTTTAAATTCATAATATATTGTATTGTGCTGTATTATTTCTTCTATAAACACAGAGCTTGCAGCGCTTCTACCAATAATTAATGTAACTATTTTACGATATGATCAAATAATTTTGATCATTTCATGAAAAAACCGCGCGTTTAGTTGGCCATATCGAGAAACGATTTCTTATCATTGATCTGCTCAAACCACATCATGATGTGGCCAATAGACATTCGATCATTTCATGAAATGCGACCATTTCACGAAATGATCGATCATATCATGAAATGAGCAAATCTACGATATGGCCACGACAGATATATAAGCAAACGTGATTGTTGTCGCAACGAGTTCCGCGACGGTGGACGAGCCGAACGCACGCCCGTTACCAGAGAAATAAGTAGAGGTCTTTCAATTGAGGCAATCATCTCGTTGAGCGTAAACAAATCAGTGAGTATACTTCCATGCACGTAACAATAATAACTTTCAGTAGCCGGTAAATCGTTATACTTTTATTTATTTATTTATTTTAGAATTTCCGACAGAGGATACAGATTACATTCGTTACATCTAATCCAAGTACATGATCTTCTGCACCTCTAATTATAGGAAATTACAGCGTTCAAAATGTTAATTACGATTACAATTCGTCAATTTATTAAAAATATTAGATAAAAAAAAATTAAATAAATTTAATAACATTAATTATATAGGTAAACCACAAAAGTATTACAATTACAAATTTAAAATTACAATTATATTCGTCAAATTATAAAAAAAAATATTACTTATATAATAAAAATTTAATGAGCAATTAATTATTATATACAGAATTCAAAGAAAATCATTTATTATGTACACCACATTGACACATAAAACATAAAAAAACAAAATTAAAAAAGAAAGAACAGAACGCATAACAGAGAAAATAATTTAAATGACACGTAAAAAATAAGGAGGAATGAGAAAAAAATAAATAAATCAAAACACATTTGTGTGGCGACCTAAATGGTGAGGCCCTCAGCATATGTCATGCCGACATGGTCGGCATAACGCTGGTTTTCAGTGCCCCCCACAAGACAAACAAGGCAGAAGCCCAAAGTGTCCCCTAACCGTGACTGTTGCTAATAATACCTATACAGAAAAAATATCTAATAAATACTAAATAGAAACAAAATCCTCTACAGAATATTCATTTACATTATGGAGCATTTAAAAATAAAAACATTATAATAATATAAATAAAAATAAAGAGATATATACATATAAAATAACATAAAAAATAAATAAGTATATAAATAAATTTATATTAGCCCTATATACAACGCAACTAGGCTTGTTTTACGAATTCGTTTATCAAATGTGCTTTATATATTTTATATCTGAAAGCATTTTGCAAGCACATGATGTGGCCAATAGACATTCAACCATTTCATGAAATGCGACCATTTCACGAAATGATCAATCATTTCATGAAATGAGCAAATCTACGATATGGCCACGACATATACATTTATATACTTTAGCTAATATTTTGGTATTTAATTTCTTATTGGTATTATCACAGATATATCACTATAACTAGTATAAATATTAAGAATATCGCGTTAAAGTTCAACTCTTAAAGTATATAAACAACAGTTACATAACATTTATTATCTATAAAAATCCGTGTGGTGTAATCTACCAGGTTTCCAATCTGGAATACCTATGTATGTATACCTACCTATGTGAATGACCTATATTCTTCTTCAATATACAAGCTCAACTGGTTATATCGTTTTGTTTGATTATGCTTAGTTGTTGTTCTAGCCATTCGCAATTAAATTTGTTAATATTCCATAATTGCTGAAATTTCATATCTAAAGTTTGAGTATTTATAAAATAAATGTATAAAACCTATAATTTTTGAATGTTTTTAACGTAGGTACTATGGTAGCATCATCACTACATAGTATAAAACAAAGTCGCTTTTTCTGTCCCTATTTCCCTATGTCCCTTTGTATGCAAAATCTTTAAAACTACGCAACGGATTTTGATGCGGTTTTTTTAATAGATAGAGTGATTCAAGAGGAAGGTTTTAGTATATAATTTATTAGGTTTTAGAGAAAGCGGGTGAAGCCGCTTTTAATAAAAGGTTCTATTTAGTTAAATAATACCTAAGTTTGTGTCTGCGAAAAAATAATATAAAAAATCCCTATCAAAATGCCGAATCAATTAATTTAGTCAATCAAAATAATAATTACAGATAAATCTTGCAATATGGAAATACCAAGGTCAAGGCAGGTCACGATATCGCTAACTATCTTGAAAATGGCGATAGTTCCAAAACATAACATATATTATGTACTTATTCATTCAGTAGGTATTCTAAGAATCACCAAATGTAATCAACAGCAACAAAAACAAGTTATTCTAAATATAATATCACACATATTTTTAACTAATCATTCACAAAGTTACCCATTAAATATATTATTATTCTAACCTTTAACTAATTTCTAAAATAGAAAGAGAAAGTAAAAATTTGTCTCAGAGTAAATCTAAACTTGTGGTTACCTATAGTTATATCCATTAACCTTACTAGGTAATATTATGAATGAGAACGTGTATTTCTTTGATTATTTTTTTTTGTTATTTCTTTCACGTCCCAGCTGAGCGATTTTATAATATAATTTTTTGTCTGGAGATGTTTAGGAAGCCAAAGAGTTACTTAAGTAATCCTACATATTATGTAACTCTTTCACCGTGGTAATAAGTAGTCACTTAATACCACGGTGAAATATTTAATTCCCATCAGTAATGCGTATTTGAATCACTCTACTCGGTTCCTAGGACCATGCGAGCATAGACGCTGCATGCTGGTAGTAAATATAGGGTAGTAACTAGAATACTGTTAAACTATTTAAATGTGCTATAGCCAGAACATTATTTAAACGGGCTTTTATTTTAAGTTAACCGCCTAAAATCTAAATAATGTCCAGCCGTATCGGCAAATTAAGAACATCAATTTTGGCTACTTCATGAGCTCGTTATCTTGTAAATACTTAGTTACGCTCATGTTACGCTATATTTAGATTTTGACAATTATAAAAGGGTAGTATAAATTTATAAAGAATAGAAAAAATTCGATCACGAGGCGGGACTCGAACCCGCATCCTTTCGCGCCATTCCGGGACGGATGCCTGACCAACTCAGCCACTCGTGACCCGCCAGAGCAATCGAATTTATTCTATTCTTTCAGTTTTATGTGTCTAAGGGACACACCGCGCGCCATCTATTGAGATGATTAACAACCATCTCAACCAATATGAAGCACTTTTCAGTGAATACAATATTGTAACGATGGAACACGACCTTTTTTGTTGAATTTATATTTTTGGTATATTTATAAATTTATATTTATAAAGCATTGGAATGCCATAAAAACCAAAAATATAAATTCAATCAAAAGGGTAGTATATTTAAACGAGTGACTGTAAATTAAAGTTTTAGTTATCAAAAATAATTAATTGGGGTAACAGAATTACTAAGTGAGCGACTGACTGCGAGCGATGAAAAATTAATAGATCAGCAACTAACAAACATTAATTTGCGTTACATAAAATACAAAATGAGCAGCTTCATAATATTTGAGCGACCTAATATTAATTGTTTGAGTGACAAAATTACGTCTTGTATTATATTCATTATTTGGCATATGATTTATTTATACTGAGTGGCATTTTATCTTAATCGAGGTATTTCGAATAGAAAAATCACTTTGAAAAATACTATAATGGACAGAGTAGGTACTATCAGTTCAATTTGTTTTTGAAAGTTTTATCAAATTACTATTTGAACAATTTATTCTAGTGTTTTTAGTCGCTCTAGATGAGCGTAATTTAGTCGCTCACTTAGTAATCTATTCGCTCAACTAGTAATTTAGTCGCTCATATAGTAATGTAATCACACAGTTAGAATTCTAATATATCAAATGGATTAATCACAATCCTCCTTTAGTACGCTCAATCTGTATTTTATTATCAACTAATATTCGTTGCTTGTTTAGTTTATTTGTCGATTACTCAAATTCATACCGCTCAAGTTATTATTCATTCGGACACATTTAAACTTGAATGTGGGGTAAGACAAGGAGGGTTGACTTCTCCAACACTCTTTAACTTGTACATTAATGCACTTATTGCTGAACTTAGCAGCACTCATATTGGGTGTCATATTGATGACACTTGTGTCAATAATATTAGCTATGCAGATGATATGGTCTTATTGAGCGCGTCAGCATGTGGGCTCCGTAAGTTGATTACTATATGTGAAAGGTATGCCGATGGTCATGGCTTGCTCTATAACGCATGTAAAAGTGAGGTTATGGTTTTCGAGGCAGGCAGGAAATCACCCCGGTCAATGCCTCCAATCACCCTGAATGGGCTTGTTTTAAAAAGAGTCAATGAATATAAATATCTTGGCCATATACTGACATCCGACTTGAAGGATAATGCTGACTTAGAGAGGGAGCGTAGAGCGCTGTCGGTCCGTGCGAACATGGTGGCCAGGAGGTTTGCTCGTTGTTCCACTGAAGTGAAATTAACACTATTCAGAGCATATTGCTCTAATTTCTACACGTGCAGCCTCTGGTCTAACTATGGTCGTCGGGCATACAATGCTCTGCGTATTCAATATAACAACGCATTCAGAGCGCTGATGGGGCTGCCTCGCCACTGTAGCGCATCAGGGATGTTTGCTGAAGCTCGGGTAGATTGCTTTTATAGTATAATACGGAAGAGATGTACATCTCTGGTGCGCCGGGTGCGGGGCAGTACCAACAGCGCTCTTAAAATGATTGCAGACAGATTCGATTGTGTGTACTTGCACCATTGTGAGCAAGTACACACATCTTATATTAATAAAAATAAAATGACTAATTATAAATGGTAAAATATTCAATAATGATAATATTTAAATTAATGTAAATGTAAACTGTATAAAAACAATGTAAACTAACATAGTAATTAAGAAATTATACTCACAAGTGGACCTCTGTTGTTCTATAAATAAATAAATAATAATAATTAAATCAGTATCTCATAATCAGTCGCTCACTTTATTTTCAGTCGCTCGTTTTATTATTCCCCATTATAAAATATTTTAGTTTAATGTTATCCACTTTGAACACATTTTAATGGATCCTAACTTTCAAAAGGTACCTATATCAATCATGCGAAGGAAAAGCATGTTATTGTGCTTGGCGGCACTGATAGCGGCGGTTACTTCTGCTGCAGTCTCTACTCAGGAAACGCTAGTAATAGCTAGATCTGAAGATGAGGTAAGTAAAAATATTTTTTTTTTATATTATCATCATTATTAGCTCATATTATATGTTCGAGCCTATGAGGGCTCCTATGAGGTCATACATAATTATGGTGGATACAACGCTGGACAAGTGTGGGTTGGCAGATCACATGTCGTCGAACTTTTGTTTCTCAATATGTCGGTTTCCTCACGATCGGATAAATTAAAAAAAACTTGTCGATTCGAAGTCCGAGGTACTCACCACTGACTACTGAGCCATCACTGCCAAAAAGTATTATATTTATCTTCATAACTAATATAAAAACAAATTATTTAAAATAAATTTTATTAAGTAACTAAGTAGTTACTTAGTTAATTATGTTAACTATACATTTTTTTTTGTTAAATATGTGGTTACAGTTCACACTTCAGTCGTACCTAATTACCTTTTTTACTATTATATATGTTATATATAGATCCAGAGCCCACGACGGCCAGACATTCCTTTCTTTAATAAAGTTGAAAGTTTCTCTGTATATGTCTCCGATAAAGATAAGAACGACTAGCGATTATCAAGTCTGGATTGTGGTTACTTTGGCAGGAAACAGGTAGTAAGGGTGTATAAAATTGTACCTAACTTTCATTATAGTTTAAAAGCTAAATGTTATATATGTTACTTCAGACAGTTTTCATGGTTCTTACATCTAGCCAGACACATTTAAAAAATAACTAACATATCATCAAATTCACATAACTACCTAAAAGCGTAACAAATATGAAATAACCCACTAAAGCATTAGTTAACTATAATTATTAAAAAAATAAAAGTATAATATATAAGTAATAAAGTTATTACTTATCTTTTACGGGGACTTATGTTGATGGAATTTCACGTATCTCGATGACACAATAAAAAAGTCATCGGGATATGTGAAATTCCATCATCATAAGTCCTCGTAAAAGATAAGTAATAACTTTATTACTTATATATTATACTTTTATTTTTTTAATAATTATAGTTAACTAATATTTTTAGTGGGTTATTTCATATTTGTTACGCTTTTAGGTAGTTACCTATGTGAATTTGATGATATGTTAGTTATTTTTTAAATGTGTCTGGCTAGATGTAAGAACCATGAAAACTGTCTGGCTCTTAAGGTAACATCTTTTTATAGGTCCCCAAGTAACATATATTTAATTTAGCTTTTAAACTATAATGAAAGTTAGGTACAATTTTATACACCCTTACTACCTGTTTCCTGCCAAAGTAACCACAACCCAGACTTGATAATCGCTAGTCGTTTTAACTTTATCGGAGACATATACAGAGAAACTTTCAACTTTATTAAAGAAAGGAATGTCTGGCCGTCGTGGGCTCTTGATCTAATATGTATGACTGTTTTCAAAGTGTAAAATAACAACATTTATAGTAGAAGATCCGAACATAAGTCGACCTTTACCGGCGTGATAATAGAATGAGACCAATTTTATAATAAATTTAGTCTATTAAAAAATGTATTAAAAATGGGTTTACTGGGAAAATCCTGGACAGGACATTTTTAATGAATTTAAAAAAAAAAAACATTTTTTTTAATTAATTGCAGTATCAAGATAATAAAAAAAAATTTTAATAGACAAGTATGAAACCTACAGAATGTGCAGTCATAGTCGTTTTCTAATATTCACCGGGACAAACGGCTAGGTTGGCAGGTATAAACAGGTATGTCGGTATACCAGTTACTTTCACTTGATGGGATGATGAAAAAAAAATTATGTCAGCGCTGTTTTATTACAAAATTGTTTTATTATCTCGAAACTGCAATTAATAAAAAATGAAAATAAAAGATTTTTTAATAATTAATTAAAAAATATCCTGTCCAGGATTTTCCCAGTAAACCCATTTTTAATACATTTATTTATTTATTACACTTTATTGCAATACAATCATTAAATAATAGGAAACAATAAAAAGAAAATATGGTACTAGAAAGATGTAGTACAATTGGCGGCCTTATCACTAAGCAGTGATCTCTGCCAGGCAACCAAGCGGTAAAAAAGCGAAATATTTAGTAAATAAAATTAGAGTTTAAATAACATGAAAATAAAAAAGTATGATACTTACACAAAAAGTACATTATATGCACATAAATAACCTAACATAATATATACAATATATTATAATAGAAAAATAAATAAATAATTAATGATTATACATACATAAAACTACATAAAGTATTTAAAATATATTCTATACTAATAAATGTAAATACATATAATAAATATACTATTCCGAATTAAAGGCTGATAAGAAGTAATGTTTCCGAACAAGGTTTTTAAATGAGGATAAAGAGAGAGCAAGTCTTATCTTTAGTTTACATTTTTTAATACACTAAATTTATTATAGTCCATTGAATGAGTCCCTCCAAGGGGGGTCTAGAGTGCGTGAGTTAGTAACGTAAGATGTTTCTTCGGAAACATGTCAAGAGTCCCTAGGTAATAAACATACTAAAACCCCGGGACACTAGGAGGAGCCCCGGAGTGGGGGGAGGGGGGAAAAGGTCCATTTTTTTCATTTTTCGCTTAAATCTCAAAAGCGGTACATGTTAGAGAAAAACTTTCAAGGAAAAGTTGAAAGGCCATAAAATTATCTACAAGTTGTACCTGAATCATTTTTTTCTATTCGCAGCCGTTTTCGAGCTACATCCCATGAAATGTGAAAAATTCGAAAGCTTTTTATTTTACCTAACTACTCTAATAAATTCAATACCTCCTAAACGCCCCTGTTTTTTTTATCAATGATAGACCTAATTATGAGCAATCTATCTGAACCGGTATCAAGTTGCACTTTTGAGTTTTTTGGAAGAAAAAAATAAAAAAGATCAAGTTCAGTAACTAAAACTACCCTAATATAATATTTTGACAATCGATTCCTCCTAAAGGCTTCTATGGAGGAATGTGTTTATTTTACCAATTATAGACCAAATTAAGAGCAATCTATCAGTACCGGTCACAAGTTGCACATTTGAGTTTTTTGGAAGAAAAAAAAATAAAAATTTCTACTATCGTAACTACCCTAATAAAATTCAATTCCCCGTAAAGGCCTCCGTGGTGGAATCTGGTATTTTTATCAATGATAGACCTAATTATGAGCAATCTATCTGTACCGGTCACAAGTTGCACTTTTGAGTTTTTTGGAAGAAAAAAATAAAAAGATCAAGTTCAGTAACTCAAACTACCCTAATAATATATTATTTTGACAATCGATTCCTCCTAAAGGCTTCCATGGAGGAATGTGTTTATTTTACCAATCATAGACCTAATTAAGAGCAATCTATCAGTACCGGTCACAAGTTGCACATTTGAGTTTTTTGGAAGAAAAAAAATAAAAAGTTCAAGTATCGTAACTACCCTAATAAAATTCAATTCCCCGTAAAGGCCTCCGTGGTGGAATCTAAAATTTTTATCAATGATAGACCTAATTATGAGCAATCCATCTGTACCGGTAACAAGTTGCACTTTTGAGTTTTTTGGAAGAAAAAAATAAAAAGATCAAGTTCAGTAACTCAAACTACCCTAATATAATATTTTGACAATCGATTCCTCCTAAAGGCTTCCATGGAGGAATGTGTTTATATTACCAATTACAGACCTAATTAAGAGCAATCTATCAATACCGGTCACAAGTTGCACATTTGAGTTTTTTGGAAGAAAAAAAAATAAAAAGATCAAGTTCAGTAACTCAAACTACCCTAATATAATATTTTGACAATCGATTCCTCCTAAAGGCTTCTATGGAGGAATGTGTTTATTTTACCAATTATAGACCAAATTAAGAGCAATCTATCAGTACCGGTCACAAGTTGCACATTTGAGTTTTTTGGAAGAAAAAAAATAAAAAGTTCAAGTATCGTAACTACCCTAATAAAATTCAATTCCCCGTAAAGGCCTCCGTGGTGGAATCTGGTATTTTTATCAATGATAGACCTAATTATGAGCAATCTATCTGTACCGGTCACAAGTTGCACTTTTGAGTTTTATGGAAGAAAAAAATAAAAAGATCAAGTTCAGTAACTCAAACTACCCTAATATAATATTTTGACAATCGATTCCTCCTAAAGGCTTCCATGGAGGAATGTGTTTATTTTACCAATTATAGACCTAATTAAGAGCAATCTATCAGTACCGGTCACAAGTTGCACATTTGAGTTTTTTTGGAAGAAAGAAATATTTTTTGATCGTATGGGGAAATTGTTTGAGCCAAAATTATTTTTTACTGCGTGTAACTCAGAAACGGTAGGATATAGGAAAAAATGATTTAGGTACAACTTGTAGATAATTTTATGGCCTTTCAACTTTTCCTTGAAAGTTTTTCTCTAACATGTACCGTTTTTGAGATTTAAGCGAAAAATGAAAAAAATGGACCTTTTCCCCCCTCCCTCCACTCCGGGGCTCCTCCTAGTGTCCCGGGGTTTTAGTATGTTTATTACCTAGGGACTCTTGACATGTTTCCGAAGAAACATCTTACGTTACTAACTCACGCACTCTAGAACTTTTTATTCAATGGACTATTATAAAATTGGTCTCATTCTATTATCACGCCGGTGAAGGTCGACCTATATTTGGATCTTAGACTACATGTACTTCTGATAAGTTATGTAATTATATACGTTCATACTTTTATTTTCGATGTGTTTTTATTGCAGTTGATTTATGAAAATTTACTTAGTGTTGATAACCTTTTATTATAGAATACAACTCCTACTGAAGTGATATCGGAGGAGCCAACAACAGAAGAGCCCATAGTTCCAATAAAGTTAACAGAAATGCGAGTTCACTCAGAAATAGCACTACGATATGCTCACACGTCCGTGGTCACAACGGTTCGGAACCGAGCCAGACGAGCACAGGAGGCCTTCTTCCGCATGCTTCTCCCGGAAACGGCGTTTATCAGTGGATTCGTTATGTATGTAAACAGAAGCAACTACATTTAGTACTATAATAAGAAACATACAAATGTGTCATATTTTTACTTAGGTATATAAATCAATATTTTTGTCATTTGCAGGACCTTAGATGGAAAGTCTTATAAGGCATATGTTAAGGAGAAGGAAGAAGCAAAACAAATTTACAATGAGGCTGTGTCCCAGGGCTTCGGGGCTGCACATATATCTGCAAAGTAACATTTTATACATTATATATTCAAATTCAAATTCAAATTTATTTATTATTAAACATACATACATACAATTACAATTACAATTTATAATTTGAATACATAATATAATCTGTTAAAAAGGCATATCCATTAGAAATTAAAGGCCAATTATTATTATACTTACTCTTTTTGACTTTGTTTGTTCTCATAGATTTAAACTTTAACTAATTTCAGAGCAAGAGATTCAAATCATTTCATGGTGTCAGTAAATGTTGAAGCAAATACAACAGCCGTCTTCAACCTAACTTACGAAGAATTACTAGTCCGTCGTAATGGCGTATACAACCACGATATCAATCTGCATCCAGGTGCTTTAGTACCGAAAATGAAGGTTACAGTTCATATCCACGAGACAGAGAAGATTACCAAATTGAGAGTGCCAGAAGTTAGAACCGGTAATGAAATCGACGCAACTGAGCAAGATGCACGTGAGTAGATAATAAAGTTTAATAAGTATAAGAAATCTTTTTGTAACCGGCATCAACATTTATAATAACTAAACTATAACAATTATTTACAGAAAATCCCATAGCTCTCATAGACAGAGCTCACGATGACCGGGAAACCACTATAACGTTTAAACCCAATCTTGAGGAACAAAAACGACTTATGGAAATATATTCGGTACGTTATTAAAGTTTCCAGGTGCTTAAAGATTATTATGAATATTATTATATTAAAATACTTATTTTCAAATCCAGGCTAAGTCGAAGGAATCTGCTTCCAGAAGACCTGAAGAAGAAAAGAAAGAAGAAGGAACAATTGGCCAATTTGTAGTGCAGTATGATGTAGATCGTTCAAAGAACGGTGAAGTTTTGGTAAGAATGATAATCATTTCAATTACTTACTTTTCAATTAAATTGGGAAACATTAACGGAAACAACTCCAATAAAAAATATCTATCATTCTAGGTTAACGATGGCTATTTCGTTCACTTCTTAGCTCCCAGTTCACTTCCTCCTCTTAAGAAACACGCAGTTTTCGTTCTCGATACATCTAGCTCTATGATGGGGAGGAAGATAGAGCAGTTACGAGAAGCGATTCAAACTATCTTGGACAAGCTTAATCCTGGAGACTATTTTAATATTGTTGAGTTCAATTCGGATGTTGTGGTAAGTTATTAATAACAATAAGATTTAAAATAGAAACTAGAGTTTACCAATAATTCATTGATGCGAAATGTATGTTATCATTAATATCATGTCATATTATAGCTATTATTAGCTTGATGCAACAATTTAACTATTTTATGGATATAAAATATAAAGAAGGTTTATAAATTACGTTACTGATAACGGGTTTTAATGGCAATGACCTATGATGAAAACGTATTTTATAATAATAATATATAATATGCTAGTGTCCTCTTTATAGATATATTATACAGCTTTCGTGGTGTTGCTAGGACACGTCGATATATTTTTCTATTTAATTTTATGATAGATATATAATAAAGGCGATGACTTTTTCTGGATATAGGTTCATAACTTGCAAGAAGCTCTTCAACCAAAAAGAACCGAAATCACTTGCTGCAACTACCGCTACAAGCCGCCGACCCTAGTACCACCGTCAGAAGCTACAGTTGAAAATATTATTAAAGCTAAATTGATTGTTTCACGATTGCAATCAGACGGCGGTAATTTACTTACGAAATATATTAATATATATTAATTATCTCTGTATTTGCTTTGAAATATGCATGAAAAGTGATATGTAAGATGAGGAAGGCAAAATACTAAAATATATCTACCAAATTCCAAAAGTAAATTAGTTACTAACACTACCTACGAAACTATCCATAGTCTTTTGGGAACTTTTGGGATCACTACTTCAAAATGTTGCTTATTAAAATATATTTATGTTATTTTTAGTTACAAATATAAATAGCGCTCTTAGTGTAGCTATTGACTTAATTCGAAAAGGGGTAAATTGGGAAGTGAAAGAAAACACAACGGAAGTCGCTGCAACCACTTCCTCGCCAACAACTACGGTCAGCGAAGAGAAAGCTGCAGATGACCCCGTTGATACCGATACAAATGGTAACTATCATAACATATATGTATTATTATTGTTAAGATTGTATTTATAAAACAATTCAGTAGAATAATAATAATTAGATATACCTAGTTATCTATTGTATAGGTTATAGGAAGGTTATACCGTGGTTATACCGCTAACCGCACACAACAATTCGAGCAACATAATAGGTGGTGCGCGGTTTTATCGAATGATGTTAAAATAAATGTATTCTAATGTACTTAAATATTTTGTGATACATTAAAAAAATATGAATGACTTTGCAGATTTGGAACCCATAATTATTTTCTTGACGGACGGAGAACCGACTGAGGGAGAGACCAATACAGGTCGCATCCTAACTCACGTTTCTGAAAAGAACTTTGGGGAGAAGAAGGCTTCTATATTTTCACTCGCTTTCGGTAAGAATTTAGTAATTTTTATTACATAATACATGTATATTTTTTACATATATAAGTTTGTTATATGCAAAGTTGTTTTTTGAAGGTCGCACTTTTGAGTTCGTCTGTTAACTACACATAACTATAAGCATTATTACTTTTACAGGCGAAGACGCTGACCGCAGTTTCTTACGCAAATTATCTTTAAAGAATGAGGGTTTCATGAGACATATTTATGAAGCAGCTGATGCAGCTTTACAGCTGCGCGATTTCTACCAACAGGTGTCGTCGCCGCTTCTATCCAACGTTAAATTCACATATCCCAAAGATCAAGTAAGTCAACATAGAAATGTTTTTATTAGATATTTTATTGGTACATATAGTATATTTCTTAGGAAATTATGCACTTTCTCACGATTCATAATAATATATAATATTATGTGCTTGACAAGACTGCTTATGAATTTCCGATTGCATTAATTTATAAACAAGAAAAATAAATGGACAAGTGCAAAAAAATAATGTGTATCTTTCAGATAAAGGAGGGTTCTCTAACTCGTAGCAAGTTCCGCGCAGTGTATGATGGATCAGAAGTGGTGGTGGCGGGCCGTGTCGCTGAAGACGTGTCAGAGATCGATACACACATCATAGGTATTTGCGGAGTCTCCGATGGACCTAGCAGGGTACGTTATATTGTTAAATATATTACAGACGATGTTTTTATTCAATTTCAATTTTTTCATGATTTTTAAGAGTCCTTATCGATTTTAGAGTGATTTTTACTTGTTTCTGTAATTCTTTAGACGCTCGTTTAACAAAACTAAATTAGTAACAATGTGTGATGATATCTTAAATTAAAGATTCATTCAATATCTAAAATACGTTCGAGACAATTTATTGATATTCATTGTCCAGTTTGTTTAATAGCCAATAACCTAAGGCGTGTTTAAATTTTTTCCATGCGGGACGTTCGTGTCTTTGTATTTTACACGGAATTTAATAGAAGAAGTTTTCTTATAAAATATACTACAGTAAAGACACTGAGACATCCTAAAATATGTTCGAGGCAATTTATGTACTTTTATTGAAAAATTCAAAGAACATCTAAGTTAAAATAGCCTTACTTTGATGAAATTTTATGCGTATATGGCGTCGAATTTCTAGTTCTTACAACAGAGTTAAAAAAAAATAAAAAATACACACTAAATGATAGGTTAATGCTTAAAAATTTGCAATAAAAAAAAATACATATTATATGTTTTATGAAAGAAATGGAATAATTTAAAGTTCTCTAGAATTTTAGATTATATACGGGAGCGCAAACGTTGTTACGGCAGATCTCTATAGTCGAATATTCTAGAGAATTTTAAATTATACCATTACTTTCATATAACATAGTAGTTAGTTTTTTTAAACGAGCTCCTAAAGAATTAAAGAAACAAGTCAAAATCACTCTTAAAATCGATACGGCCTCTTAATGAAACCGGAATCCTTTATTCTCTTAAGTATTGAACTGTTATTTTCCACGAATTAGTACATTGTTATTGTTATTAAATAATTATTGTATGCAGTATGTTTCCTCGTAATAGTTGCTGTGGGTATAACGCAAGTGAGAGTAGTTAAAAAGAGTCTACAGGAGAACACTGGGTGATATTTTATAATGAAATGTGACTGTTCTCAAAACATTTTATATTGGTTACAGAAAAAATACGAAATAATGCATAAAATACCCGTTTCACGTGGTAAGAACGAGTACATGCCGCTAGAACGTTTATGGGCATATCTCACTATCAAACAGTTGCTGGATGAAAAAGAAATCTCCGATGCAGACATAAAGGCGGAATATACACCAGAAAAGAAAGCTTTGCAAATAGCCCTGAAGGTAATTTGTATTGGAATTTGATATTTTTTATTTCTTTTTTATTTTTTCTATTTCACTTTAATGTGATTTTTTTATTTCGTTGATGGTTTATGCTAATTGTATTTTTTTCCAGTACGAGTTCGTAACACCCTTGACTTCGCTGGTTGTAGTTAAACCCAATGCTTCTAAATCTGCCGTTAACGCCGAATCCGTGGATTTAAAACCAAGTAATGTTTCTCAAATTTTTGAAGTGAAACTTCTTTATCGGGGTTGGAAAAAAATTTAGTGTAACATTTTTTCGTTACGCGTGACATTTTAACGTTACGCGCCATCTTTTTCTTATCCCTACCACGCGTGATTCGACGTATTTCTGTAAAGTTGCATATATTATAGTAAATTATTTTTTGAAAAATAAGGTCATAAAGAAGTTTCACTTCTTACGTGTGCACACTAGTACACGCACACATTTTTTGCTCATAGTTAGTTTAACTACTAAACTACATTATATCATCTAAATTATATCATTGTAAAACTCAATCTTATATAAAATCAAATCTTATAAGAAAATTTATTGGTAATTATTTCATTGTATTTATTTTTGCATAATTTTTCAGGTTTTGATTTCGCAGATAATAATGGCCCGCAAAATGGTATTATTCGTAAGTACTTTTTTTCTCCTTGTGTTCATAAGGTTATTTTTAAATGTAAATAAATATTGAAAAGCTTCTGAAATCCTCTTTATATTGCAGCTCCATCGGGTCACTTCACGTCTTCTCTCACCTTATCTCGACCTAATATATATACTATACGCGGTAAATATTCTTATTTATAATAACAATCAAATCAGAAAAGCACGTTATATAGACAATTCTTTTATTATTTTGATTATTAATTCTTACTTGTATACAAGAGCCCGTTGCATCCAAGAAGCTTATATCTAATACACTGGAGATTTCGGTATGAACATTTGACGTGTAACAAGAAAAATGTTGTGTTTTATCACTTTCACACCTAACTTGGTATTGCCACTGTTAATACGAAGTTTTCCCAAGGCTACTATGTATGCTGTAATATTCTGTGCAAAAGGTTAGTATTTGTACATGAGTTTGTTGATAAATTGCCAACAACGTCATTCAGAAGCATTGTTGGATGAGACAATTATTATTTATGCTAAATAAAATAAGTATCTGAACCAATTATTAAAAAGCGATACTCCCTGATTATGGGTAGTTACCATAATAAAATTGTAGCAACTCTCACTTTGACAATATGGCATAAGTGTCAAAAAAATTGCTTCGCTTCGAATATTTAAGTTAATATTGTTGCGTATTTAATAAATATTTTCCGAATATAAATAATGTATTGCATTGTGAAAAATTGCAGAAGTTTTTGGACACCAAATTCTGGCATAAAATTTCACAGGCAAGTGTATATTTACGCTATTTACAATATTCCTCAATACTCATGCATTTACCTGTTTAGAATCATTTTCATGGCAAAAATCGTCAATTTTATCATCATTTTAGTAATCAATCATGCTAAATATCTATCTATCTTCTTTTCCTAATAATTTCATCATTTTTCAATAAACCAATTTAACAAGTAAGGTAACCATGATGACGAGTTTTTACGGATAGCTAAGAGAAAATATTGTAATAGTTAACAAAATTATGATGAACATTTAGAACACCATTTCAAAGATTTTTATACTAGTAATGAAACAACGCACGACATCGATATTGCACTCACATGTGGTTTTATGTTTGTTCTTCTTTAACATAGAAATTAATAGTTCTTTTAACTTACCAAATTTTTTTTGTTTTACTTATTTCAGCTTTCCAAAAAATGAAATAAAAAGAAATAAATGGCTGTCCATAGTGCCTATCAAGGGTAAAATTTATCAACATGCCAGAATAATTATGCAGTTTGCATTTTAAGCCTGAGGATTACGGTCCAGAAAAAAAATACCTTTTGAAAAGTGCTATACCTTTTTATTTACCACATTCTTGTTACTGCGTCTCAACTGTGGATAAAGTAATTTTAATTATATTATAATTAACCACCATGAAACCATTATATTTCACTGAATATTTATACTAAAATAACAAAAGTATTTACAAAGTACCTATATAATCTGAAAATGTTTTTAGGCATGTAACTAGTAATGTATGTAGCACTCATTTTAATTAAAAAATCGTAGTATGAGATCAAAAGTTATCAAGCGTTATTTAAAACTATCATTCTCTACCAATTAAAATGGTATGTACCTATAAAGATGATAATTATTCATGTAAGTTGACCAGTAATATTATAATATAAACTAGCTGGTGCGTTGTGCGCGGGCTGCAAGCAGCCCGCGAGCCCCTTTTGCCCCTGGGTTGAAGCAATAGGGCAGTCATTTGAAAATGCATCAAAATCCCCCGTCAATTTGTTATTATTTGCCAACAGCGATTCCACAGTCAATCGGAAGTGCTTATAAATTCCCAATTCAAATATTTTCTATTTTGAAATGCTGTCGACCTTCGAGGGTGCGTGGTGCGCGGGCTGCAGGCAGCCCGCGAGCCTCTTTTGCCTCTGGGTTGAAGCAATAGGGCAGTCATTTGAAAATGCATTCGAATTTCCTGTCCATTTGTTACATCTGCTAACAGCGATTCTACAGTCAGTCGGTAATGCTTATAAATTCCCCATTCAAGTATTTTCCACTTCGGGAGGCTGCCCACCTTCGAGGGTACGTGGTGCGCGGGCTGCAAGCAGCCCGCGAAGCATCCCAGGGCAGAAATCTTCAGTCAGTTGAATATGCATAAAAATTCCCCGTCAATTTGTTAATATCTGCTAACAGCGATTCCACAGTCAATTGGAAGTGCTTATAAATTTCCCATTCAAATATTTTCTACTCCGGGGGGCTGTCTACCTTCGAGGGTGCGTGGTGCGCGAGCTGCAAGCAGCTCGCGGCTCATCCCAGGGCAGAAATCTTCAGTCATTTGAAAATGCATTTGAATTTCCTGTCCATTTGTTACATCTGCTAACAGCGATTCTACAGTCAGTCGAAACTGTTTATAAATTACTTATTCAAATATTGGTTAAATTCTTGAAACGTGATCCCCGAATTTCATCATTTTGATGTGTCTAATCGATAGCGGGCAGTGACTTTTCATAATAAACTGTTAAAGAGTTTACTTAACACGCTCGTCGCTTCGCTCCTCGCTACCTATTTGAATATTTACGCCGGCCGCTGACGTGACTTGCTCGCTTCGCTCGCTTGGCTAATGCAGTAGCTTAAAAGTTAACCTAACTCACTCGTCGCTTCGCTCCTCGCTACCTATTTGAATATTTACGCCAGCCGCTGCCGTGATTCGCTCGCTTCGCTCGCTTGGCTAGTGCGGTAGTTCAAAAGTAACCTAACTCGCTCGTCACTTCGCTCCTCGCTACTTCTTTGAATATTTACGCAGGCCGCTGACGTGACTTGCTCGCTTCGCTCGCTTGGCTAGTGTGGTAGTTCAGAAGTTAACCTAACTCGCTCGTCGCTTCGCTCCTCGCTACCTATTTGAATATTTACGCCAGCCGCTGTCGTGATTCGCTCGCTTCGCTCGCTTGGCTCGTGCGGTAGTTCAAAAGTTAATAAATATTTTCTACTCCGGGAGGCTGTCGACCTTCGAGGTTGCGCGGTGCGCGGGCAGCAAGCAGCCCGCGGTGCCATCTTTTTCCGTTGCTATATTCCTATTACCCTTCCTACTATGGAAATTTCCATACAAAATTTTCGAAAAAAAAATTTCGCTTTTTAACAAAAATTTTTATATATCTGGAAGCGGACCAGGTTTTGAAGCATTTTTTACTTTGGCGACCCCGACCTACCTGCCACCGGTTCAGAGAGCCGTTGAATTATGTGATGTATGGAAAATGGAAACCGGGGGTCGGAGAGAAATTCTGAGTATGCAGTTTTGTAAATCTGGCCGATCAGAGCACAAAAGTCAATTTTCAGGCCGATCGTAAAGTAACCGGCGCCACCATCTTGCCTCGAAAAATCGGCCATTTTTGAAAAAAAAATTACGTCCAATTTGAAATTTCTCAATTGCCCTGGTAGCACCCCATCTTCCTGATCATTTTTTAGTTCTACACCCCCCACCTATCTGGCGCCGTTTCGGAGAGCCGTCGAATTTCGCGTTGTATGAAACTCGGAAACCAGCGATGGAAACTCGATGATGAGTATGCCAACTTAATGTGCGGCTCGATTAAAGCCCCTGTGCCAAGTTTCAGCGCGATCGGACCAGCGATGGCCGTTTTAGCATTTGTATGGCGGCGGCCATTTTTTCCGCCATTTTGAATTTTTTTCACTATCTGTGGTAATTGCTCGAAGTTTACTACACATTTAGTTTGAGCACCCCAGATGTAGCTGCTACCGTTTGCGCGGGCCGTTGACCGTCTCCGCGGGCTGTGAGAAAGTTCAAAATTTCGGATTTTTCTGGATATCCTGGGAGCTGGGCGAGTATGAATGCATCATTGGTGTGTTTCTCCGTTGCGCCACCTCGTCTAAATTTACGTTTTTATGTTTGCGCCAAAAATGGAAAAATTCCAAAATCGTGCGACCCACTATGGCTCCCTGGTAGCGTCCCAGGGTGGTGATCATTTTTAGTTCCCGGACCCCCCACCCAACTCGCACCGTTTCCGCGGGCCGTTGGATTTTACGTTGTATGGAAGTCGGAAACTGGGGCCCGGAGCCACTCGAACGGGGCACCGATCGATTCGCCGGCTCGAACAGAGCACGTGTGCCAAATTTGAGACGTAAGGATTCATAAACGGCGATTTTGGCAAAGTACGGCGGCCATCTTGTTTTCGCGAAAGTCCCCATTTTTCCACCACCCCTGGTAATCGCCACCAGTTCCGAGCATTTTTTGTTCAGACACCCCCCCTCCAGGTACCACCGTTTTTGCGCACCTCCAGGGGTCCACTCTCTTGTCCAGGGTGTTGGAGATGTCAATATTTTTCCGGTGGTCACTGGGAGCACCTCTACACGTCCACGTTGAAATCCCCCCAACTTTCCCCGTAGTTTCCGAGAAACCCGATGTCAGTGAGTCAGTCAGTGAGTGGTAGTGTAGCTTTATATATTATAATAACTAGCTGGTGCGTTGTGCGCGGGCTGCAAGCAGCCCGCGAGCCCCTTTTGCCCCTGGGTTGAAGCAATAGGGCAGTCATTTGAAAATGCATCAAAATCCCCCGTCAATTTGTTATTATTTGCCAACAGCGATTCCACAGTCAATCGGAAGTGCTTATAAATTCCCAATTCAAATATTTTCTATTTTGAAATGCTGTCGACCTTCGAGGGTGCGTGGTGCGCGGGCTGCAGGCAGCCCGCGAGCCTCTTTTGCCTCTGGGTTGAAGCAATAGGGCAGTCATTTGAAAATGCATTCGAATTTCCTGTCCATTTGTTACATCTGCTAACAGCGATTCTACAGTCAGTCGGTAATGCTTATAAATTCCCCATTCAAGTATTTTCCACTTCGGGAGGCTGCCCACCTTCGAGGGTACGTGGTGCGCGGGCTGCAAGCAGCCCGCGAAGCATCCCAGGGCAGAAATCTTCAGTCAGTTGAATATGCATAAAAATTCCCCGTCAATTTGTTAATATCTGCTAACAGCGATTCCACAGTCAATTGGAAGTGCTTATAAATTTCCCATTCAAATATTTTCTACTCCGGGGGGCTGTCTACCTTCGAGGGTGCGTGGTGCGCGAGCTGCAAGCAGCTCGCGGCTCATCCCAGGGCAGAAATCTTCAGTCATTTGAAAATGCATTTGAATTTCCTGTCCATTTGTTACATCTGCTAACAGCGATTCTACAGTCAGTCGAAACTGTTTATAAATTACTTATTCAAATATTGGTTAAATTCTTGAAACGTGATCCCCGAATTTCATCATTTTGATGTGTCTAATCGATAGCGGGCAGTGACTTTTCATAATAAACTGTTAAAGAGTTTACTTAACACGCTCGTCGCTTCGCTCCTCGCTACCTATTTGAATATTTACGCCGGCCGCTGACGTGACTTGCTCGCTTCGCTCGCTTGGCTAATGCAGTAGCTTAAAAGTTAACCTAACTCACTCGTCGCTTCGCTCCTCGCTACCTATTTGAATATTTACGCCAGCCGCTGCCGTGATTCGCTCGCTTCGCTCGCTTGGCTAGTGCGGTAGTTCAAAAGTAACCTAACTCGCTCGTCACTTCGCTCCTCGCTACTTCTTTGAATATTTACGCAGGCCGCTGACGTGACTTGCTCGCTTCGCTCGCTTGGCTAGTGTGGTAGTTCAGAAGTTAACCTAACTCGCTCGTCGCTTCGCTCCTCGCTACCTATTTGAATATTTACGCCAGCCGCTGTCGTGATTCGCTCGCTTCGCTCGCTTGGCTCGTGCGGTAGTTCAAAAGTTAATAAATATTTTCTACTCCGGGAGGCTGTCGACCTTCGAGGTTGCGCGGTGCGCGGGCAGCAAGCAGCCCGCGGTGCCATCTTTTTCCGTTGCTATATTCCTATTACCCTTCCTACTATGGAAATTTCCATACAAAATTTTCGAAAAAAAAATTTCGCTTTTTAACAAAAATTTTTATATATCTGGAAGCGGACCAGGTTTTGAAGCATTTTTTACTTTGGCGACCCCGACCTACCTGCCACCGGTTCAGAGAGCCGTTGAATTATGTGATGTATGGAAAATGGAAACCGGGGGTCGGAGAGAAATTCTGAGTATGCAGTTTTGTAAATCTGGCCGATCAGAGCACAAAAGTCAATTTTCAGGCCGATCGTAAAGTAACCGGCGCCACCATCTTGCCTCGAAAAATCGGCCATTTTTGAAAAAAAAATTACGTCCAATTTGAAATTTCTCAATTGCCCTGGTAGCACCCCATCTTCCTGATCATTTTTTAGTTCTACACCCCCCACCTATCTGGCGCCGTTTCGGAGAGCCGTCGAATTTCGCGTTGTATGAAACTCGGAAACCAGCGATGGAAACTCGATGATGAGTATGCCAACTTAATGTGCGGCTCGATTAAAGCCCCTGTGCCAAGTTTCAGCGCGATCGGACCAGCGATGGCCGTTTTAGCATTTGTATGGCGGCGGCCATTTTTTCCGCCATTTTGAATTTTTTTCACTATCTGTGGTAATTGCTCGAAGTTTACTACACATTTAGTTTGAGCACCCCAGATGTAGCTGCTACCGTTTGCGCGGGCCGTTGACCGTCTCCGCGGGCTGTGAGAAAGTTCAAAATTTCGGATTTTTCTGGATATCCTGGGAGCTGGGCGAGTATGAATGCATCATTGGTGTGTTTCTCCGTTGCGCCACCTCGTCTAAATTTACGTTTTTATGTTTGCGCCAAAAATGGAAAAATTCCAAAATCGTGCGACCCACTATGGCTCCCTGGTAGCGTCCCAGGGTGGTGATCATTTTTAGTTCCCGGACCCCCCACCCAACTCGCACCGTTTCCGCGGGCCGTTGGATTTTACGTTGTATGGAAGTCGGAAACTGGGGCCCGGAGCCACTCGAACGGGGCACCGATCGATTCGCCGGCTCGAACAGAGCACGTGTGCCAAATTTGAGACGTAAGGATTCATAAACGGCGATTTTGGCAAAGTACGGCGGCCATCTTGTTTTCGCGAAAGTCCCCATTTTTCCACCACCCCTGGTAATCGCCACCAGTTCCGAGCATTTTTTGTTCAGACACCCCCCCTCCAGGTACCACCGTTTTTGCGCACCTCCAGGGGTCCACTCTCTTGTCCAGGGTGTTGGAGATGTCAATATTTTTCCGGTGGTCACTGGGAGCACCTCTACACGTCCACGTTGAAATCCCCCCAACTTTCCCCGTAGTTTCCGAAAAACCCGATGTCAGTGAGTCAGTCAGTGAGTGGTAGTGTAGCTTTATATATTATAATATAATAATAATATAAATATAATAATATAAATACTGTTAAAAATATATGTCGTTATTATTTATAGACCATGATTTTTAGTTTTTTCTATTTCGAAAAATCCTGAATATACAAACCAGTGTGGTCACCCACAGAAAGAGACAAAAAACAACACTGACGTCATTCAAGGTTATATTTTCTTGTGACAAGTTAATGGTCATAGTGCAATCTCCAGTGTATTATTGTCGAGCCAATTTAATAGGCAACATTTGACGTCTATCAATTTTATCTTCATATAGTCCATTGAATGAGTCCCTCCAAGGGGGGTCTAGAGTGCGTGAGTTAGTAACGTAAGATGTTTCTTCGGAAACATGTCAAGAGTCCCTAGGTAATAAACATACTAAAACCCCGGGACACTAGGAGGAGCCCCGGAGTGGGGGGAGGGGGGAAATGAGTCCATTTTTTCATTTTTCGCTTAAATCTCAAAAACAGTACATGTTGGAGAAAAACTTTCAAGGAAAAGTTGAAAGGCCATAAAATTATCTACAAGTTGTACCTAAATCATTTTTTCCTATATCCTACCGTTTGTGAGTTATACGCAGTAAAAAATGATTTTGGCTCAAACAATTTCCCCATACTACACATCAATCGATCAAAAAATATTTATTTCTTCCAAAAAACTCAAATGTGCAACTTGTGACCGGTACTAATAGATTGCTCTTAATTCGGTCTATAATTGGTAAAATAAACACATTCCTCCATGGAAGCCTTTAGAAGGAATCGATAGTCAAAATATTATATTAGGGCAGTTTGGGTTACTGAACTTGATCTTTTTATTTTTTTCTTCCAAAAAACTCAAAAGTGCAACTTGTGACCGGTACTGATAGATTGCTCATAATTAGGTCTATCATTGATAAAAATACTAGATTCCACCACGGAGGCGTTTACGGGGAATTGAATTTTATTAGGGTAGTTACGATACTTGAACTTTTTATTTTTTTTCTTTCAAAAAACTCAAAAGTGCAACTTGTGACCGGTACCGATAGATTGCTCATAATTAGGTCTATCATTGATAAAAAAACCAGATTCCACCATGGAGGCGTTTAGGAGGTATTGAATTTTATTAGGGTAGTTACGATACTTGAACTTTTTAACTAACTGTCCTAATAAAATTCAATTCCCCGTAAACGCCTACATGGTGGAATTTGGTATTTTTATCAATGATAGACCTAATTATGAGCAATCTATCGGTACAGGTCACAAGTTGCACTTTTGAGTTTTTTGGAAGTTTTTTGACAATCGATTCCTCCTAAAGGCTTCCATGGAGCAATGTGTTTATTTTACCAATTATAGACCTAATTAAGAGCAATCTATCAGTACAGGTCACAAGTTGCACTTTTGAGTTTTTTGGAAGAAAAAAATAAAAAGATCAAGTTCAGTAACTCAAACTACCCTAATATAATATTTTGACAATCGATTCCTCCGAAAGGCTTCCATGGAGAAATGTGTTTATTTTACCAATTATAGACCTAATTAAGAGCAATCTAATAGTACCGGTCACAAGTTGCACTTTTGAGTTTTTTGGAAGAAAAAAAATAAAAAGTTCAAGTATCGTAACTACCCTAATAAAATTCAATTACCTGTAAACGCCTCCGCGGTGGAATCTGGTATTTTTATCAATGATAGACCTAATTATGAGCAATCTATCTGTACCGGTCACAAGTTGCACTTTTGAGTTCTTTTGGAAGAAAAAAATAAAAAGATCAAGTTCAGTAACTCAAACTGCCCTAATATAACATTTTGACAATCGATTCCTCCTAAAGGCTTCCATGGAGGAATGTGTTTATTTTACCAATTATAGACCTAATTAAGAGCAATCTATCAGTACCGGTCACAAGTTGCACATTTGAGTTTTTTGGAAGAAATAAATATTTTTTGATCGATTGATGTGTAGTATGGGGAAATTGTTTGAGCCAAAATCATTTTTTACTGCGTATAACTCAGAAACGGTAGGATATAGGAAAAAATGATTTAGGTACAACTTGTAGATAATTTTATGGCCTTTCAACTTTTCCTTGAAAGTTTTTCTCTAACATGTACCGTTTTTGAGATTTAAGCGAAAAATGAAAAAATGGACCCATTTCCCCCCTCCCCCCACTCCGGGGCTCCTCCTAGTGTCCCGGGGTTTTAGTATGTTTATTACCTAGGGACTCTTGACATGTTTCCGAAGAAACATCTTACGTTACTAACTCACGCACTCTAGAACTTTTTATTCAATGGACTAATAGGGTGGTAACCTGCTTAAAAACATCGATTAAAGTGAATTAATCGATACGGACTTGAAACATTTGTCAATCGAACTTGAAACACATGTCAATAATTTATGATGATTTTTATTCCCAAGTAATCAATGCATTCGATTCTAGATGTCAGATTTCGATTTTTAGAGTAACGTCTCTGGTATTTAAAAAGAAAAAAGGTTTATTGACACAAAATTGTAGCAACGTCAGTTCTTTAAATCAGAAATTGTTTATTATGTTTAGAATGGTTTATCAGTAAAATCAAATCCTAAAATTACTTGTATCGGTCATTATTATTATAAATATGTTATCGTAATTGAAAAAAAGTTAAGCAAATGTGCAGTTCGAACAAAACGAAATATCATATTATTCTATGTCGTCGTTACTAGGTTACGTTGTTGAATTTTGTTGAACTGTCAAATGTTGCCTATTAAAATGGCTCTAGTATAGATATAAGCTTCTTGGTTGCATCCTTTATAATGAAAGCTGACGTATGCCAGTTGCCACCCTTATTTGCTTGTACGAATTTACGTAAATTATAATTACTAATTGTTTGCAATGAAACTTACATAATATATCATGCTGGTTAAGATAACGCATACATACTTATTTAGCATAATTTTATATCGTTAGGTCCACCTGCACCTTCGTTTCAAGCTGTAGCAGATGCATTTGAAGAAGATCTAGATTATGGTAAGCATGTGCATTGTGCAGGATTAATAACGATTATATAAGGGATAACCATTATAAGTGAAATGTATGAACTTAACAACATTGGTTATAGCATGTTTCACATATACAGGCTATTAGTGTACATTATTACACCATTATCCTGGAAACCATCTCGACAGTATTAATATCCATTAAATTATCTATAAAATAATGTGCAGGTTTGGGATATTACGTGGATATAAATAGTTGCGGAACCAAGGCAAAACAATTTTTCGATCATAGAGCACTCTCTAATGCTTCGCATTTTTAGTCACAATGCTGTAAGTATTTTATCATATTTTATCTATTTTTCCGGGTGACATTTTTAAAACCGGACCTCACCTCGAACGTGATGTATCTACCGACAGCCAATAAGTGTTACGCGAAATTTCTGCTTCAATATATGTATTTAGTGATAGACTCGGTGGTGACAGAATGAGATGTTCCTCTTCTTACCGTGTCAAGTGATGTCTACGGCTAGGTAGGTGGTATAATTCGTGTGGTGTTCTGAATGCATATTAAGTGTTCTACGGGTATAAGAGTATATGTTTAGACTTAGAGCTATGGTTTAAAAATGCATGAATGCATGTTTGAATGCATTTTTGAATGCATGTGATCGAGTTTTATATTTTGTGGTTTAATTTGGTCGGTTTTATGTTCAATTTGAGGTGTAAATCTAATTTTATTTAATATTGGGTGTTTATCGAATACATACATATATAAAGGTATAAGATTAATAATTTAATATAAATCTTATACCTTTATATGTGTATGTATCCAACTATCGAATGTATTTAATAAAATGACTAAAAACATACAAATTTAGAAAGCAAAAAACATAAAACAGAGAAGATTTGTGAGATACATATTTTTATTGACGCCACGAGCAACGAATATTTTAAGACCTTATTATTTTTGCCCTACTTACTTTACTTTTAGAATATTAGAATATTAAAATGGATTGTAATAAAGATTGACTTATCTTCATTTTCAGGTTTTGCACCGTTAAGATTCTCTAACTCTCATCGAAAATGTAAATATTTTTTTTTCTATATTAATTTACCTGCCTAACGAATTTATTTAACTTTTTATTGATTCGATTAGATACTTTAGTACCTAGCTTGAGTTGTTTTACTTGATAATTAATTGATTTAAAAGCAATAAAATTCCACTACTGTGTTCAGTTTTTCCTAAATTATTATCACATTTGTCCACATCACATTCAGAAGGTAAATACTAATAATGTACAATCACATATGCCTAGATTATAACTTATTGTCTATTAAGCGTCCAGGGGTTTACCCGTACGTCTTAAAGCAGTCTTACTCCAACGTGAGAAAGTGACGGCGCTAGCCGACCCCTCTAGCGCCATCGCTTTCCTACAAAGGAATTATTACTGCTTTAAGAGGTGACCACTACTATATACATTTGTGATGAGTGATGACTGATATTGATGACACGTACGCCTATTGTAGTTCTTATCTTGTTCATTTAATGTTGTACATTCTATTTTCTTGTACATAACATATTGGTAGGTACCTTTCGTTTATAAATCGTAATTTTATTGTTGTTATTAACTACATAATATTTATCCACATTTTTAGATTTGCTCGGATACCCGATGCCGAGGCATTGGACTTTGCCTCAGCAAAGTAAAGGTAAATATCGTCTAATATATTGTAAGTACATACATATATTACATATACACGGACATTTCTACGTCGACAAATAAAGCTACGTAATTTAAAAAGTTCTAAATTTGAGTAAATAATGATATTTTACTAGTTTTAAAACTATTTTCGTAACCTATCTCTCCCCAACGTGAGATTAATGAGATTACGTATTATGTACTTGCTTTGTGGTGAGATTTAAAACTTCACCCCCTTGGCCTTCCTTGAATGATGAATGCCTCACGTAGTTAATACATGCATGATTAGGGAATCCCTAATTTTATTTACAGTTTTAAGCACTTCCTGAAACACGTTTAAACTGAAATGTTTTCACGCACTTATATTAGTGAATTCAGTGGTGAATCATCGGGCAACGAAGTAGGCTATTGTTGTCGTTTTAACCGATCGCGACAGAATAACGAAAATACAAATGAATATTAAAAAATAATTTATAATAATCATATGAGTTTTATTTTAACCCAGAAGGGACTATTATTAATTGATATCGTTCGTTTTGTCTGAGTTCATAATATTTACTTGAAAGTTGAAGTAGATCTTGGTCATTGAATTACGGTGTACGTGTACCGTGATGGATCTGCTGTATATAACAACATGCTATGGCCAAGCCAATTATCAACTATTACAATTTTGAAAAAATGTTAAATTCTATACCTAAAAATCTGTTAAATTATGAAGAATAATGATTTTATTATGAATGTTCCACAGCTGAGCGAGTTGAATACGCATCAACAACATTCAGCACTCCTCCTTTATCGCCCTTGAACCAATATAATTTAGATGAATATCCTTGGGCTCAAGACCTCATCAACGTTACCACAGATATGCTGGAGTTAATGGTCAATGGTACACAAGTGAACCTAAAAATAACCAAAGCCACAATGGTGAGTGCAAATCCTCTAATGTTAGATAGTCAATAAATGTTAAGTAAAAATAGATAACAATGTAAATTCAAATTTATCTCAATTTTTTTCCATCCGGACATAAAAAGCTCTAGGAATCGTGTGCACGGGAATGTCACCACCGTAAAGAAAATCCTAATGGAATGGAATAGGTTCGAATGGAATCAAAATTAGATGACTTATTTCTATTTATATTATTATATATACCTACAGGTCCCCACTACAAGTGGAGGCGATGCACAATGTGGAAAATCTACGGACGCTTCTACGGGTGTCTGTGTGTATGTGACACGCTGTCGTTCAGCCAAGCCAATCAGTTCTGTTCAGTACGCTGAACTCTTCTGCATTGTTGGCGACGGGTACGTATATCTCTTTTAACTATGATTAGGTCCCAAAAATTAAATAATTAATTATTATTAACAAAAAGCTAAACCGCCCTCAGACTGTCGGAACTAAATCAAATTCTTGTGGTCCCAATTAATCAAATTAATTGGGACCACAAGGAAGGCTCTCAAAGAAAGAATCATCAAAATGGGTTTATCTAGTCGAAAGTTCTGAGGTAAAAAAACCCAAAAAAAAAACAACTGAATTGAAAACCTTTCCTTTTTGAAGGGGAGTGACAAATTTGAATTCTTTAATACTAATGTTTCAATTTTTTGCAGTTATGCTGGAGTTTGCTGCCCGAGCGGAGAGGTGGATAAAATTGGAAGCAATTAGTTTTTAAGATATTTAATTAGATATCTATAAACACAACAGTGATAATGTTAATAATAGGTGCTAACTTAATAATGCGAGCGTAATTTGGAAACTGTATCATTTACTCCATGTCTGTAAAATTTCTAATTACTCTTTGTCCTATACAATTTTTCTACTATGATGCTGTTCTAAAGCATGCCTAAATACATAGTGATATACCTACCTATGTAATAAAAAAGTATAACTTCCGTATGGAAGTTCTGAATTTATGGAACTTAAGTTTATACTTAAGTATAAACTTAAGTATACACTTAGGTACTATTATGTGATAAGATACCTAAATACTTAATAAGCGAAATAAAATGTTTTATGGATATTGTTTCGTTTAATTTTTTTCTGACCTTTCAATTTTCATCCTTTCTAAAATAAATAGAGATGCAGTAGTTACATATTTGATCTATTTTATACTCGGCGATAGGTGAAAATTAAAAAAAAAAACGTCATAACTCCGAAAATACGAAAAATAGCATAACATACATGGGGGTGATTCGGATAGCCCTCTACCTCCCAGCTTCAGTATATCACTACTTCTTGGGACACCCTGTATTAGTACCTATGTCTGTATTTGAAAAGCCCGAGTTACGGTATCTATGAAAAAAACAGAGTAAAAATCTAAATCTTTTAAGTTAAGGTTAAGATATTACAGTCAAAGAGTAAGCAGCTTTCAAGTCTTAAGAACCGCTAAACTCTGCCAGTTCTGACACCAGTTCTGTTTAGTCAGTTTTCGTGATTTTCACTTTGCATTTGAAATGCTTTGAGATACGGAAGTTAGTTTGTAAGATGAGCGGCCGATTTTTCAATCCTTGGTTAATTATTCGTCGAATATCGTATCAAACGGCCATTTCAAAAATTTGTTCTAATTGAATGTTTTGATAGTTACATTATTATTACAGTAATTACCTGTACATTTTAATATCATTTTCCTACTTTGGTTTAACCCTAAGGTTTAATGAACCAAAGAAGGAAAAAACGGCTCTGAGTATAAAAATTTTAAATTTTAATGTTAATTGTTTAAATAATTTCTTAAGTTTAAAATGAAAAATTAATAATTTTTCTGACACGGTGAGGCATTGATTTGAATGCCACGTTTGACCGAGTTTTGCAGTCGCATCTAGGATTGACTAGGCCAAAACTGAAACATAATAATTTACTTTCGATGTTTGGGGGTGGCCATGGCTTTTGCCAAACCTAGGATAAACCAGTCCTTTCATGAAGAGACTGTGTACGGGCTTTGACTATAACATAACTGATACAATACTACTATACTTAGACGTCTTTTTCTAAGAAAATTATATACATACCTAGTTGGTACACCATGATTATATTTTCCTCAATCAAAAATATTCAATTTTGAAGATCAAACCGGTAACTATGATCACGATAAGTGGTAACAAATAAAATAGTATTGCGTACTGCAGAGGCGAGAGTTAGCGATGATATTAATATATGCACGAAGATATATAAGCAAACGTGATTGTTGTCGCAACGAGTTCCGCGACGTTGGACGGGCCGAACGCACGCCCGTTATCAGAGAAATAAGTAGAGGTCTATATTTCTAAGGAACGTTTTTCAATTGAGGCAATCATCTCGTTGAGCGTAAACAAATCAGTGAGTATACTTCCATGCACGTAACAATAATAACTTTCAGTAGCCGGTAAATCGTTATACTTTAGCTAATATTTTGGTATTTAATTTCTTATTGGTATTATCACAGATATATCACTATAACTAGTATAAATATTAAGAATATCGCGTTAAAGTTCAACTCTTAAAGTATATAAACAACAGTTACATAACATTGTTTATCTATAAAAATCCGTGTGGTGTAATCTACCAGGTTTCCAATCTGGAATATGTATGTATACCTACCTATGTGAATGACCTATATTCTTCTTCAATATACAAGCTCAACTGGTTATATCGTTTTGTTTGATTATGCTTAGTTGTTGTTCTAGCCATTCGCAATTAAATTTGTTAATATTCCATAATTGCTGAAATTTCATATCTAAAGTTTGAGTAACTATTTATAAAATAAATTTATAAAACCTATAATTTTTAAATGTTTTTAACGTAGGTACTAAGTTTGGTAGCATTTTTTAAATTTAGTTAAATAATAGGTACCTAAGTTTGTGTCTGCGAAAAAATAATATAAAAAAAATCCCTATCAAAATGCTGAATCAATTAATTTAGTTAATCAAAATAATAATTACAGATGAATCTTGCAATATGGAAATACCAAGGTCAAGGCAGGTCACGATATCGCTATTTAACTTGAAAATGGCGATAGTTCCAAAACATAACATATATAAATGTACTTATTTAGTATTCTAAGAATCACCAAATGTAATCAACAGCAACAAAAACAAGTTATTCTAAATATAATAACACAAATATTTTTATCTAATCATTTACAAAGTTAGCCATTGAATATATTATTATTCTAATTTCTAAAATAGAAAGAGAAAGTAAAAATTTGTCTCAGAGTAAATCTAAACTTGTGGTTACCTATAGTTATACCTATCCATTATCTTTACTAATATTATGAATGCGAACCTGTGTTTCTTTGATTATTTTTGTTGTTATTTCTTTCACGTCCTAGCTGAGCGATTTTACAATATAATTTTTGTTCACTCAAAACTTTTGATTCAAATACGCATTGCTGATGGGAATTAAATATTTAACCGTGGTATTAAGTGGCTACTTATTTAAATATTTAATAAAATATGTTAAATATTTAATTCCCATCAGCAATGCGTATTTGAATCACTCTATTCGGTTCCTAGAATCATGCGAGCATAGACGCTGCATGCTGGTAGTAACTATAGGGTAGTAGGTACCTATAGGTATAACCTTACCTAACTAGAATACTGTTAAACTATTTAAATATGCTATAGCCAGAACATTATTTTAAACGGGCTTTTATTTTTAGTTAATCGCCTAAAATCTAAATAATGTCCAACCGTATCGGCAAATTAAGTACATCTTTGGCTACTTCATGAGCTCGTTATCTTGTAAATACTTACGCTATATAAATTATATTTTGACAATTATAAAATATTTTAGTTTAATGTTACCCACTTTGAACACATTTTAATGGATCCTAACTTTCAAAAGGAATCTATATCAATCATGCGAAGGAAAAGCATGTTATTGTGCTTGGCGGCACTGATAGCGGCGGCTACTTCTGCTGCAGTCTCTACTCAGGAAACGCTAGTAATAGCTAGATCTGAAGATGAGGTAAGTAAAAATATTTTTTTTATAATATTATCATCATTATAAGCTCATATTGTATGTTCCCATGCAGGAGCGATAATACACGAGCCTATGAGGGCTCCTATGAGGTCATACATAATTATGGTGGATACCACGCAGGACAAGTGCGGGTTGGCAGCTATCACATGTCGTCGAACTTTTGTTTTTCAATATGTCGGTTTCCTAACGATTTGATAAATTAAAAAAAATTAAACAACTTATTTCCTGGACTTGTCGATTCGAAGTCCGAGCCTACTCACCACTGAGCCATCACTGCCAAAGAGTATTATATTAATTTATATTCATAACTAATATAAAACAAATTATCTAAAATAAATTTCATTAAGTAAGTAACTGTTTACTTAGTTAATTATGTTAGCTATACATTTTTTTGTTAAATAATATGTGATAATATTATGTGGTTACAGTTCACATTTTAGTCGTACCTAATTACTTTTTTTACTTTTTCTTAATATTATTTATTTGACTAGGTTTTCAAATAAATTATTATTTGTTTGTAAAATAATAACATGTACTTCTGATAAGTTATGTAATTATATATACGTTCATACTTTTATTTTTGATGTGTTTTTATTGCAGTAGATTTATGAAAATTTACTTAGTGTTGATAACCTTTTATTATAGAATACAACTCCTACTGAAGTGATATCGGAGGAGCCAACAACAGAAGAGCCCATAGTTCCAATAAAGTTAACAGAAATGCGAGTTCACTCAGAAATAGCACTACGATATGCTCACACGTCCGTGGTCACAACGGTTCGGAACCGAGCCAGACGAGCACAGGAGGCCTTCTTCCGCATGCTTCTCCCGGAAACGGCGTTTATCAGTGGATTTGTTATGTATGTAAAGAGAAGCAAATACATTTAGTACTACCTATAATAAGAAACAAGAAACATACAAATTAATATTTTAACTAATTTACTTTTTTAATATATTTTTTAAATTTGTAGGACCTTAGATGGAAAGTCTTATAAGGCATATGTTAAGGAGAAGGAAGAAGCAAAACAAATTTACAATGAGGCTGTGTCTCAGGGCTTCGGGGCTGCACATATATCTGCAAAGTAATATTTTATACATTATATTTTCTGTTAAAAAGCCATATCCATTAGAAATTATAGGCCCATTATTATACTTACTCGAGTGAAACAAACATGAGAAAGGACTTTGTTTTTTCTCATAGATTTTAAACTTTGACTAATTTCAGAGCAAGAGATTCAAATCATTTTATGGTGTCAGTAAATGTTGAACCAAATACAACAGCAGTCTTCAACCTAACTTACGAAGAATTACTTGTTCGTCGTAATGGCGTATACAACCACGATATCAATCTGCATCCAGGTGCTTTAGTACCGAAAATGAAGGTGACAGTTCATATCCGCGAGACAGAGAAGATTACCAAATTGAGAGTGCCAGAAGTTAGAACCGGTAATGAAATCGACGCAACTGAGCAAGATGCACGTGAGTAGATAATAAAGTTTATAAGAAATCATTGTAACCGAAATCAACATAATACCTAAACTATAACATTATTTACAGAAAATCCCATAGCTCTCATAGACAGAGCTCACGATGACCGGGAAGCCACTATAACGTTTAAACCAAATCTTGAGGAACAAAAACGACTTATGGAAATATATTCGGTACGTTATGAAAGATTCCAGGTGCTTAAAGATTATTATGAATATTATTATATTAAAATACTTATTTTCAAAACCAGGCTAAGTCGAAGGAATCTGCTTCCAACAGACCTTACTATTATGGCAGAAGACCTGAAGAAGAAAAGAAAGAAGAAGGAACAATTGGCCAATTTGTAGTGCAGTATGATGTAGATCGTACAAAGACCGGTGAAGTTTTGGTAAGAATGATAATAATTTCAATTTAATTGGGAAACATTACGGAAATTTAAATAAAAATATCTTTCATTATAGGTTAACGATGGCTATTTCGTTCACTTCTTAGCTCCCAGTTCACTTCCTCCTCTTAAAAAACACGCAGTTTTCGTTCTCGATACATCTGGCTCTATGATGGGGAGGAAGATAGAGCAGTTACGTGAAGCGATGCAAACTATCTTGGACAAGCTTAATCCTGGAGACTATTTTAGTATTATTGAGTTCAATTCGGATGTCGTGGTAAGTTATTAATAATACAAACAAACATAATAATAAGAATTTACCAATAATTCATTGATGCAAAATGTATGTTATCATTAATATCATGTCATATTATTATTGCATCTAGCTTAATTAAGTACCTACAAATTTTAACAAAGCTTGATGCAACAATTTACTTTTTTTATGGATATAAAATATAAATATATAAATACATATTTATAAATTACTGATAACGGATTTTAATGGCAATGACCTACGATGAAAACGTATTTTATAATAATAAAATATCTAGGCTAGTGTCCTCTTTATGGACATATTATACAGCTTTCGTGGTGTTGCTAGGACACGTCGATGTATTTTTGTATTAAATTTTATGATAGATATACATATAGTATAGGCGAGATTACTTTTTCTGGATATAGGTTCATAGCTTGCAAGAAGCTCTTCAACCAAAAAATGAAAGTCACACTTACTACAACTACCGCTACGAGCCGCCGACCCTAGTGCCACCGTCAGAAGCTACAGCTGAAAATATTATAAAAGCTAAAGTGATTGTTTCACGATTGCAAGCATACGGCGGTAATTTACCTACGAAATATATTTATTAATTATCTCTGTGTTTGCTTTGAAATATGCATGAAAAGTGATATGTAAGTAAAGGAAGGCAAAATACCAAAAATTTACCAAATTCCAAAAGTAAATTACTAACGCTACCTAAGAAACTATCAGTCTTTTGGGAGCTTTTGGGATCACTAGTTACTTCAAAATATTGCTTATTAAAATAATTTATGTTATTTTTAGGTACAAATATAAATAGCGCTCTTAGTGTAGCTATTGACTTAATTCGAAAAGGGGTAAATTGGGAAGTGAAAGAAAACACAACGGAAGTCGCTGCAACCACTTCCTCGCCAACAACTACGGTCACCGAAGAAAAAGATGTAGTTGACCCCGTTGATACTGATAAAAATGGTAACTATCATAACACATAATATTATTATTGTTAAGATTGTATATTATAAAACAATTCAGTAGAATAATAATTAGATATACCTAGTTATCTATTGTATAGGTTATAGGAAGGTTATACCGCAGTACCGCACACAACAATTCGAGCAACATAATAGTTTATTTAATTAGAGCAACATAGTAGGTGCGCAGTTTTATCGAATGATGTTAAAATAAATGTATTCTAAAGTACTTTAAATATTTTGTAATACATTAAAATAATATGAATGACTGCAGATTTGGAACCCATAATTATTTTCTTGACGGACGGAGATCCGACTGAGGGAGAGACCAATACAGCTCGCATCCTAACTCACCTTTCTGAAAAGAACTTTGGGGAGAAGAAGGCTTCTATATTTTCACTCGCTTTCGGTAAGAATTTAGTAATTTTTATTACATTTTGTTACATACACATTTTATTTTTATACGTGTATATTTTTTACATATAAGTTTGTTATATGTAAAAGTTCGTAACAGACGAACTCAAAAGTGCGACCTTCAAAAAACACTACAACTACATATAACTACATATAAGCATTATTACTTTTACAGGCGAAGACGCTGACCGCAGTTTCTTACGCAAATTATCTTTAAAGAATGAGGGTTTCATGAGACATATTTATGAAGCAGCTGATGCAGCTTTACAGCTGCGCGATTTCTACCAACAGGTGTCGTCGCCGCTTCTATCCAACGTTAAATTCACATATCCCAAAGATCAAGTAAGTCAACATAGAAATTATTTTATTAGACATTTTATTCGCACATATATATTTCTTAGGAAATTATGCACTTTCTCACGATTCATAATAATATGTATGCGATGTGCTTGACAAGACTGCCCGATTGCATTATTTTATAGACAAGAAAAATAAATGGACAAGTGCAAAAAAATAATGTGTATATCTTTCAGATTAAGGAGGGTTCTCTAACTCGTAGCAAGTTCCGCGCAGTGTATGATGGATCAGAAGTGGTGGTGGCGGGCCGTGTCGCTGAAGACGTGTCAGAGATCGATACGCACATCATAGGTATCTGCGGAGTCTCCGATGGACCTAGTAGGGTACGTTATATTGTTACATAAATTAGAGATGATGTTTTTTTAATTATTTATGGTCAATTTTTTCAATATTTTCATGATTTTTAATGAAAGCGGAATCCTTTATTCTCCTAAGTATTGAACTGTTATTTTCCACGAACTGGTACATTGTTATTTTCACATTAAAATGTCGCGTTACAATTGTATATTTCCTCGTAATAGTTGCGGAGAGTAATAATATGTATAACGCAAGTGAGAATCGTTACAAAGAGTCTACTGGAGAACACTGGGTGATTCTAGTTTCTAGTAAGTACATAATGAAATGTGACTGTTCTCAGAACATTTTAAATTGGTTACAGAAAAAATACGAAATAATGCATAAAATCCCCGTTTCACGTGGTAAGAATGAATACATGCCGCTAGAACGTTTGTGGGCATATCTCACTATCAAACAATTGTTGGATGAAAAAGAAATCTCCGATGCAGACATAAAGGCGGAAAATACACCAGAAAAGAAAGCTTTGCAAATAGCCCTGAAGGTAATTTGCATTGGAATTCATGTGACTTTTTATAATTATCGTTGATGGTTTATGCTAATTATATTTTTTTTCCAGTACGAGTTCGTAACACCCTTGACTTCGCTGGTTGTAGTTAAACCCAATGCTACTAAATCTGCCGTTAACGCCGAATCCGTGGATTTAAAACCAAGTAATGTTTCTTAAATTTTGGCTTATAGGTAGTTAGTTTAACTACCGTTAGAGTATAAACTATTCAAGTATTGGATTCTGTATCAAACCAAAATCTTTATTCCGTTAGTTTGTTGCCACCTTGGGCAAATCTTTACAATTTGCAGACAAAATAAATATTTAGATTTCATTGTAATCTACTGGATGGACTAGATGTAATAAATTTAGTTATTGTAAAACTATCCTTAATTATGAATAAAATAAAATCTTATTAGATTATTTATTATTAATTAACTTAACTTATTTCAATGTAAGTATTTATTTTTGCATGATTTTTCAGGTTTTGATTTCGCAGATAATAATGGCCCGCAAAATAGTATTATCCGTAAGTACTTTTTTTCTCCTTATATATATTTAAAACTAAGTTATTTTTAAACCTAAATAACTATTGAAAAGCTTCTGAAATCCTCTTTTTATTGCAGCTCTATCGGGTCAATTCATGTCTTCTCTAACCTTATCTCGACCGGCTTCATATCAATCTCTATACGGTAAATATTCTTATTTATAGTAACAATTAAATCAGAAAAGCACGTTATATAGACAATTCTTTTATTATTACTTGAATACAAGAGCCCGTTGCATCCTTTATAATGAAAGCTGGCGTATGGCACCCTTATTTGCTTGTACGAATTTACTTAATCCGTCAGTCCTCGGATCACAGACACAATAGAAAATCTATTGTGTCTCGGCCCGATCGGGCCGCTCGGTGGTCAATGGGATTATAATTAATAATTGTTTGCAATGAATGATGTAAAATTTGCACATATATAATACATATGCATATTATGCTTGTTAAGATAACGCATGTACGTACTTATTTGGCATGATTTTATATCGTTAGGTCCACCTGGCGCACCTTCGTTTCAACCGGTAGCAGATGCATTTGAAGAAGAAGATCTAGATTATGGTAAGCATGTGCATTGTACAGGATTAATAACGATTAAATAAGGGATTACCATTATAAGTGAAATGTATGAACTTAACAACATTGGCGATAGCATGTTTCACATATAAAGGCTATTAGTGTACCTACTTAATTACACTATTATCCTGGAAACCATCTCGACAGTATTAATCTCCATTAAATTATTATCTATAAAATCATGTGCAGATTTGGGATATTACGTGGATTAGGTACCAATCGTAAGTATAATAATTTAAATAGTTGCGGAACCAAGGCAAAACAAATTTTTCGATCGTAGAGCACTCTCTAATGCTTCGCATTATGAGTCACAATGGTGTATTTTCTCTTTTTTTCTTGGTGACATTTTTAAGACCGGACCTCACCTCGTGCCTACGTGATGTATTTACCGACAGCCAATAAGTGTTGCGCGAAATGTCTGCTTCCATCTGTGGCTTCCATATATTAAGTGATAGATTCGGTGGTGACAGAATGAGATGTTCCTCTTCCCGTGTCTAGGGATGTCTACGGCTAGGTAGGTGGTATAATTCTTGTGTTGTTCTGAATGCATATTTACTGTTCTATGAGTATAAGGGTATAACGTTTAGAGCTATGGTTTAAAAATGCATGAATGCATGTTTGTGGTTTAATTCGGTCGGTTAAATTTTATTTAAATTTATTTTATTTAACCCAAAAGGGTGTTTTATACTGTTTATCGAATATTATATTATTCTTATACCTTTATATATATATGTATGTATCCAACTATAAAATGTATTTAATAAAATAACTAAAAACATACATAATATTTAGAAACCAAAAAACATAAAACACAGAAAATTTGTGAGATACATACATATTTTTATTGAACCACGAGCAACGAATATTTTAAGCCTTTATTATTTTTGCCCTACTTTATCTTTTAGAATATTGTAATAAAGATTGACTGATCTACATTTTCAGGTATGGCACCGTTCAGCTTGAACTCTCATCGAAGTGGTAAATATTTGGTTCTCTATATTAATTTATCTGCCTTATGAATTTATTCAATTTTTATTGATTCGATTACTTTAGAATTTAGTAGCTTGAGTTGTTTTACTTGATAATTAATTGATTTAAAAGCAATAAAATTCCACTACTGTGTTCAGTTTTTCCTAAATTATCACATTTGTCCACATCATATTCAGAAGGTAAATACTAATAATGTACAATCACATATGCCTAGATTATAACTTATTGTCTATTAAGCATCCAGGGGTTTACCCGTACGTCTTAAAGCAGTCTTACTCCAACGTGAGAAAGTGACGGCGCTAGCCGACCCTCTAGCGCCATCGCTTTCCTACAAAGGAATTATTACTGCTTCAAGAGATGAGCACTACTATATATAATACATTGTGATGACTGATAGTGATGACGCATACGCCTATTGTAGTCCTTATCTTGTTCATTTAATGTTGTATATTCTATTTTCTTGTACATAACATATTGGTACCTTTCGTTTATAAATCGTAATTTTATTGTTGTTATTAACTAACTACATAATATTTAATTATTTATCCACATTTTTAGATTTTTTCGGATACCCGATGCTGCAAATGTCGCCGATGCAGCCAAGTATAGGTAAACATCGTCTAATATTTTGTAGGTACACATACATCACTACATAGTATAAAACAAAGTCGCTTTCTCTGTCCCAATGTACCTTTGTACCTATTTTTAAATCTTTAAAACTACGCAACGGATTTTGATGCGGTTTTTTTTAATAGATAGTGATTCAAAAGGAAGGTTTTAGTATATAATTTATTAGGTTTTAGACAAAACGGACGAAGCCGCGGGCGGTAAGCTAGTACCTATATTATATAAAACACGGACATGTCTACGTCGACAAATAACTACGTAATTTAAAAAGAAAATAAAGTTGTTGTGTTCCAAATTTGAGTAAATCATGATATCTTACTAGTTTTAAAACTATATATTTTTTCGTAACCTATCTCTCCCCAACGTGATTCACCCCCTTCCTTGAATGATGAATGCCCCACGTAGTTAGATGCATGATTAGGGAATCCCTAATTTTATTTTCAGTTTTAAGCACTTCCTGAAACACGTTTAAACTGAAATGTTCACGCAATTATATTAGTGAAATCAGTGGTGAATAAACGGGCAACGAAGTACCTATTGTTGTAGTTTTAACCGATCGCGACAGTATAACGAAAATACAAATTGAATATTAAAAAATAATTTATAATAATCATATGAGTTTTATTTAAACCCAGAAGGGACTATTATTAATTCATATCGTTCGTTTTGTCTGAGTTCATAATATTTACTTTCTTGGTCATTGAATTACGGTGTACGTGTAGGTACCGTGATGGATCTGCTGTATATAACAACATGCTATCGCCAAGCCAATTATCAACTATTACAATTTTGAAAAAATGTTAAATTCTATACCTACAAATCTGTTAAATTATGAAGAATAATGATTTTATTATGAATGTTCCACAGCTGAGCGATTTGAATACGCATCAACAACATTCAGCACTCCTCCTTTATCGCCATTGAACCAATATAATTTAGATGAATATCCTTGGGCTCAAGACCTCATCAACGTTACCACAGATATGCTGGAGTTAATGGTCAATGGTACACAAGTGAACCTAAAAATAACTAAAGCCACAATGGTGAGTGCAAATCCTCTAATGTTAGATAGTCAATAAATGTTAAGTAAAAATAAATAACAATGTAAATTCAAATTTATCTCAATTTTTTTCCATCTGGACATAATAAGCTCTATGAATCGTGTGCACGGATAATGGATATGTCACCACCGTAAAGAAAATCCTAATGGAATGGAATAGATTCGAATGGACTCAAAATTAGATGACTTATTTCTATTTATATTATTACCTACAGGTCCCCACTACAAGTGGAGGCGATGCACAATGTGGAAAATCTACGGACGCTTCTACGGGTGTCTGTGTGTATGTGACACGCTGTCGTTCAGCCAAGCCAATCAGTTCTGTTCAGTACGTTGAACTCTACTGCATTGTTGGCGACGGGTACGTATATTATCTCTTTTAAGTTCCGCTTTAATATTCCTAACTACATGCTTACATACATTTCATACATTTACGCAATTATTCAAAACAGTCAAATAAATAATTATCTATACATATAATAAATCTGTAGAAGGGTCAATCCTGTACATTGAAAATATTGAAAAAATAAATAGTAGTGGGTGTTACTGGATCGATACCAAACCCAAATATGTGATAAAAAAATTTTTGTCTGTCTGTCTGTCTGTCTGTCTGTCTGTATGTGAAGGCATCACGTGAAAACTAACGGTTCGATTTCGATGAAACTTGGTCTAATTATACCTTATTATCCTGGGCATAAAATATGATACTTTTTATCCCGGAAAAATACGTAGAAAAAAAATAAATCTTAATTTTTCCGCGCGGACGGAGTCGCGGGCGGAAGCTAATCTATACTTATAATAAATCTGTAGAGAGGCCAATTCTGTACATGAAATATATTTAAAAAAAAACTATGAAGGGGTGATAGGGGATCGCTACTGATGCCAAAAATGCAATCAGTAAAATTTTTGTCTGTCTGTCTGTCTGTCTGTCTGTCTGTCTGTCTGTATATTCGTTATAGAAACAAAAACCACACGACGGATTTTAACCAAATTTGGCACAATTATTCTTCATACTCCTGGGCAGGTTATAGTAAAAGAATCATGTAAATCGGTGTAGAAACACCAAAGTTATACATGAAATACGCTATAAGTCATCGCGCGTGAATACAGAATCATGATTCATGCCATAAGGATTATTTTTGTGTATCAGTTGCCGCGTTCGACGCGCTTCGCGGAGGGAGCTATAAAAAGGCGGCGGGTCTGCACCCGTTTCGCGTTGTCATGGCATCACGTGTGAACGGCTGAACCGATTTCGATAATTCTTTTCTATTATATTCCTTGAAGTACGAGGATGGTTTTTATGTAGAGAAAACGTAAATATGTACCACGGGCGAAGCCGGGGCGGACCGCTAGTTATTAATAAAAAGCTAAACCGCCCTCAGACTGTCGGAACTAAAACAAAAATAATTCGAACTACAAGGAAGGCACGCAAAGAAAAAGAGAATTATCAAAATGGGTTTATGTAGTCGAAAGTTCTGAGGTATAAACCCCAAAAAAATACAGCTGAATTGTAAACCTTTCCTTTTTTAAGGGAATTAATAATTATTTATTTAACTCATATTGTTTCAATTTTTTGCAGTTATGCTGGAGTTTGCTGCCCGAGCGGAGAGGTGGATAAAATTGGAAACAATTAATTTTTAAGATATTTCATTAGATATCTATAAACACAACAGTGATAATGTCAATAATAGGTGCTAACTTAATAATGCGAGCGTAATTTGGAAACTGTATCATTTACTCCATGTCTGTAAAATTTCTAATTATCTACTCTTTGTCTTTATACAATTTTTCTACTATGATGCTGTTCTATAGCATAGCCTATTAAATTGTCAACGAAAAATTTGTAAATACATATGTAGTATCAGTGATATCCTTAATCCTACCTATGTAATAAAAATGTATAACTATAAATTCAGTTTTCTTTCTTTCAAATTCATTCTATAAACTCATATTATAGTTATACTTAAGTATACACTTAGGTAGTTATATTATATTGTGATAAGATACCTACTTATTAAGCGAACAAGGATATCTTTTTAAAAGTGATTATGATTGTATTAAATTTTTTTGTATTGATATTGTGGCGTTTACTTTTTTCATCCTTTCTAAAATAAATATAGAATCAGTAGTTGAATCACCTATTTGATCTGTTTTATACAGGGCGTCCCTTTTGGGACATCCACGCCATCGCATCATAGGTACTCGGCGATAGGTGAAAATTAAAAAAAAAAAACTCCGAAAATACGAAAAATCGCATAAACATACATGGGGGTGATTCGGATAGCCCTCTAGGTCCTCTACCTCCCAGCTTCAGTACATATCACTACTTCTTGGGATACCCTGTGTAGTTGAAAAGCCCGAGGTATCTATTTAAAAAAAATGTGTGCGTGTACTAGTACACACGTAAGAAGTGAAACTTCTTTATGACCTTATTTTTCAAAAAATAATTTACTATAAGTATGCAACTTTACAGAAATACGTCGAAACAAAGATGGCGCGTAACGGAAAAATGTCAGGAGTAACGAAAAAATGTTACACTAAATTTTTTTCCAACCCCGTTATAGTAGTTTCACTTCAAAAACACAATAAAAATCTCATCATCAAGTGCCACGCAAGTGCCATACATATGTCATGAAAGTGCCATGCCGCCGGCATTTGCCTCTTTTACCTGCGGCACGCGCAGCTTTATAACATAATTTTAATAATTTAATCATGGACGTATAAAAAAAGACGGACGGTATATCGCCTAAACATTGAGTGAAGCCTAGTAATGGCGGCGAAACATCCATGTGTGTGTGCCATGTTGCCATGGCAACAGCTGTGTTGATGACAATGGCGGCTGTATTTTTTTCTATAAATTTTGCCGTAATAATTTTGTCATTAAAACATAAAAGAAATAACTTGCTTCCCTGTGGAATGTAATCCCTTGTGATTTGTTATTTAAAATTGTACTGTTGCGACACCATTTAACCACGCAAGACGGCATTTTATATATTTTTTGTGAAACAGTGACGCAGTTAATCAGTCGGTAGTTCACGACGTAATGGCGGCCGACTAGCTTACTATGGTGAGAGTGTGTGCGTGTTTATTGTCTTTACACGATCGCTAGCTTACTATGGTGGCTTCACGTTGTTAGTTCGTAATACGGCGTCCGTCTTTTTTTATACGTCCATGAATTTAATAATATGTAAATAACGAAATGTCAAAATTTAACTGGGATGATAGTTTAGTAGAGATAAACTACGATAACATCCTTGATCCTTACGAAGGAGTTTGTATGTAGTTGTACGTGTTCGTCTTTAGTACTTTACGTCCAGATTTGTTGGTCAACTAATCATAAGTTGCCGAGCGCCCAAGACAACGCACGTGTCGTTTTCATAGAATACGTCAGTGCAGCGCCATTACTAATAATAATGAGAGATTAGAGCGTGACTAGTCGAGCAACAAATCCGTGGATTTGTTTTTGTTTGACGGCCGTCTCATTACGCACACATGCGTTGTGAATCTTGGTGGTGCATTGTAAATACTTTCACAAATACTTTCAAACGTTTTGAATTTTGGAGGGGCGCGCCATGTTATCGTAGTTTATCTCTAATAGTTTTAGTGCAGTACTTTTTATAAAAGTATCAAGAAAATAAAAGAGTCTGAAACCCGGCGGCATGTGTGGAATGTGGATGCGCCAAAAGATCAGACAAAATGACATTACAAGAAATTCTTTTTATTTTTTTATGGGCCCTTTTATGGCACCTAACTTGGCAAGTTGGTGTGAAAGGGATAAAAAAACATACAGGCGTCATTCAAGGTCATATTTTCTTGTTACAAGTTAATGGTCATAGTGCAATCTCCAGTGTATTAGATATAAGCTTCTTGGGTATATCCAATATCCATACTTCATTCCATGAGACACCCTGTAATCTATAGTTTCATGCTAATAATTTAATGCTCTAGGTTTTAGGCATTAGGTAAGGTTTCATGAGGTGTTAGGTGACTATCTGTCAGTGTTATCCTCGGTGTTATCTGTCTCTGTCTGCTGTCAATTGTCATATAAATATTTGATTTTCAATTGTCATTCCTGAAGGGCTTGGAGACTCAAGGTAGTATTGATTATTTTTTAAATCAAGTTGTCTAACAATATTCTTGTATTATTTATACTGGGACGATAAAGGTATGGTTAACTTCGTCGATACCTTAATGATAAATACGGTGACGGAGGGTGCAATGAATGTTTTGCGCAGTATCGTAAGTTACCTTAATTTTCTGCATGATGAAGCTAACAATATGATATCAGTAGATTAGCTGATAAATATTTGATATTAATTGAACTAAAACACTGCTTTAAATGGATATATTATTAATTAGAGTATATGTGCTTTTCGCAGGGAGTTTTTAAAACTAAGACAATAGAAAAGGCACCTCCTCCCATAATTATAAAAATGCCTCTTTGGGAATTAGCGCAACAAGCAGGACCTTTTGTAAGGCTTGCAGGATTAAGTGGTGCAGTCGCCGTGGTTTTAGGGGCTATGGGAGCACACCGCACTTTTCCAGAAACTGAATCTAAGGAAGACTTGAAGAAAATCTTTGAAACTGCTAATAGATTCCACTTTCTGCACACATTAGCTTTAATGACGGTGCCCTTATGCCGACGACCTTATATCGTAAGTTTTAAAATATAATAAAAATCAATTGATGTTAATCTATCATTATAAGTGAGTTGTGAAGCCCCATGTAATACTGCAGACACACTATGGTCCTCGGACTGCTCATCGCGCTGCCGTTATTCGCTGTTTCACTGATCAATTTTCTCTAGGGACAAGTAGGTGATCAGTCTTCTGTGTCATGCCAGACCGAGATAGTAATGTATTTTATTAAATGTGGAATTATAATTTCTAAGTACTTATTCTATTAATCCAATGAGAAATCAGGGTTTAGCCTCTCACAGAGAGGCTAACCCTTCTATTTGAGTGTACTTATACCTTATATTTATGTGTTTCAATTATTAGCTCTATAAATAGTCATTCATAGTCAGGCATTTTGTACTGCAGTAATATTATGATTTTCACAATATTAAATTTAACTTTAGTAAAGTTAAATTTAATATTGTGAAAATCTACAAAGACTATTTTTATCTAGAAGAAACAATAGATAGAAGTCATGTTATCCTAATTTTATTTTTTCCTTAATATTTAATTTTTTCCTTATTATAATCTACTTGATATTCATTGTTATGTTTTATGTATCTTTTGCAATAATTTTCAGGCTGGTTCTTTCTTCATCACTGGAATGGGCCTGTTTTGTGGAACATGCTATTATCATGCCTTCACAGGAGAGAGGGCTCTACGAAGACTTACACCAATTGGAGGATCTTGTCTTATTCTTGGATGGCTCGCCATGGTACTATAATGTGTCCCTTTTTGTACATTGTATGCAATTTAGTTTTAGTTTAACAATTTCATCAAGTTCATGATAAGATAGACCTGTCATTCCAATTTATAGTTTGTTTACAGTTAAGTGAAAGTTGTAGAACTTATATTACTTACTATTTGTGTTTCTTATTTATTGAAAGGGCTACTTGAACTAAGTAACTTTCTCAGAATCATCACATAGACAATTTAAGTTCTGGTGTTACATAGTGGTGTACAAGATGTATTTCATTTTGTTTAAATAAATAATACAAAAATTACTTAGAACATTTAGCATGTTCTGAATATAATTTGGAAAATATTTATCGTCTTGAAATATAGGTGTAGGTGTAGTTACACTTTATATTAAAGAAAGTGTTTATAATGGTGATAGGTGTTGAAAATATTTTTTTTTTATCAGTGACAACAATGTAAATATCCTTTCATTAATTAAATTATTGCTGTTATTTTTGTTTTTCACTACATCTCCTCGTAACCCAGTATCTTTTTAACAGGTTGAGTGTGATTACTGGCTTGATGCTATATTGATATCGACCGCCATATTACCATTATAATAAAAGGAACAAAGGAAAGAAAATAAAACGCCATATAAGATGAATATTGTTTACATGGTTGTATTGAAATTGTTACATATTAAATTTTGCACTTTTTTTTAATTCCTTTATGATACTTAAATATTACTCAAAACATACACCATTTGGTAGTAAATGCTATGTTAACAGATAGAAGTTCACAAAGAGACTATCAATGGTCCTTCAAAAATAGCTTAAGAGATAATTTTTATTAAGAAATCAATGGTGGCATCTATGATGAGCTTCCAGCTTCCGCCACGAGGGTTGCACACAGTTTTCTGAAGCCATAGTCCACATCACACTTATTACAATAAATGGAGAATCAATAGTCTCTCTTAATGTTGATAAAGAAATATACAAGACTATCACATTAAATTAACACAAAATATAATTATTAACATATCTCTGTAATCTAAATAAATCTAAAGGAAAACAAACATTATAGAACACAGCACTTTCAGTGTCTGTCGCACAGTTGAAATAAATCACTCGATTGCACATAAACAGCAGTCCGGGGGCTGCGCGTAGGTTTTACATAGAAATTATGAATATCACTAACCGCATTCAAACATGTATACAAGATCTGGAGGTACGAAGCACATTCACAATGAGAATTTACGAGAGGTGGAAGGAATGCTGGCCCTCGGAGGCCGCGAGCCGCAGCTTGGCGCGCATCACCTCGGCGCTGCTGTAGTCGGGCAGCTTGAGGTAGTTGACGCACGTCATCACCGACGGCAGGTACTCGTCCGGGTCCAGCGACGACTCCAGCGACTTGCGCACCACCGTCAGCGGCGGGTTCAGCGACTTGAACCCTGTCACCATGCAATACATATTATACAGCTATACTTTACAAAACAAAGACGGTGATTTGCTATTATAGCTCTATGATCTATAAAATATATGGGATTTCCAGGCTCTTATCTTATATATAAAATTCTCGTGTCACAATACTCCTCCGAAACGGGTGGACCGATTCTCATGAAATTTTCTGTGCATATCGGGTAAGTCTGAGAATCGGCCAACATCTATTTTTCATATGTACCACGGGCGAAGCCGGGGCGGACCGCTAGTAAAATATAAATTTATTAAAACTAAATTAACCAAACTAAATTCTAAATAGTTTTCACTTTTTTGTTTGATTTACTTTGACTCATAGTCAAAACCATTAACCAGATTATCGAAATTGACTTAAATGTGAAGGTTATATAAGCAACATAACATACATACATACAATGGGAGATTTCAGGGGAAAGGTACAATGCTATATAAATGGATACAACTTTTATTTTCAAAATGACTCAATAGGTGTAAAGATAAAGTACCTCCGGTGGGCAAGCGCGGGCTCCCAGTGACGAACTGCAGGAAGAGCCGCTGCTCGTCGCGGCTGTAGGACGCGAGGATGTCGATCAGCATGCGGATGGCGCGCGACTCCGCGTTGTAGCCGTGGTCCGGCCGGATGCACTCCGCCAGCATGCGCGGCTCCCAGCGCTGCTCTCGACCGCCTGTTACATTTTTTTAAGAATACAAAAATTAAAATTTTTCTTTAAACAAACAGAAAAGAAAAGCAAAACATATTGATAGAAATAAATAGTAAGTATACATAGTTGCTCTGAAAGAATGCTCAAATATAATTTTAAAATTAGTTAAGTAATCTAGTTTACTCTATCATATTAAATAAACACACAACAATCATTTCTGTTATAGTCACAGGTCCATAGGAAAAGTAAAAAACCAAGCCTATCAATCATATTCATTACTAGCTGTTCCCCGCGGTTTCACCCGCATTGCTCCGCTCCTGTTGGTCTTAGCATGATGATATATCCTATAAGCCTTCCTCGATAAATGGGCTATCAATTAAAAAAAATCAAAAAATCAAAGAATTTTTCAAATCGGACTAGTAATTCCCGAGATTAGCGCGTTCAAACAAACAAACAAACAAACTCTTCAGCTTTATAATATTAGTATAGTATAAAGTAACCGTCATGAGAAGCTATAAATTTTGTAAACAAGTGTTCAGGAGTTCACAACATTTGGACCAACAAAAAAAATGAATTTGTTTAAGATTTAATAAATTATTAAGTAACAAATATTAATTAACATAAATATTATTTAAGAATAATTATTCGTCAGATTCAGATGTTTCCATTTCTGTGTCAGAATCAGTGACATGTATCACGAAGCTGTCTATCACCATATTTTTCTCATTAACCGTAAAGCTCGTCACCTGTAAAAATCACCGGTAGTCACTTGTCACACGAAGCTCAAGCTATATCTCCAGGTATACCAATTAACCTAACCAATTACTTCACAATTTAAAACCTACTTCTAATATTAACCTTAAGTTTCCAAAGATTAGCGCGTTTGAACAAACAACTCTTTCTTTTTACTTATTATATATTTTAGATAAATTGTATTACGCACCTTTTGACGTTTTTTTCGTGGCGAATTTATTTCCTTAGATGTACTGGCTACTGGCTCCATTATACGTAATAACAAATAAAATTAACGCAACAATTAAAGTAACAACAATAAAAAAGTGATAACGAAACAATAACAAAATTAACAATAACAACCAGATCCGCGATATATGCAAAGCAATGAAACAAACTCGTACGCATTCGAAACTCGAATGATGCGTTTATTTCAAAATGGCGTCCCGATAGTTCACAATCCCTGCGACGGACGCGTTCCGGTACCAAGAAACACAAACGATAGCGCTTTGCGTCGTTAAAATATGATCCGACTAAATTAAATAGGTTGTTACTTTCATATAACCCGTCTATATTTCATGTCGATTGAATATGGTCAATTTATTATTATCTCGCAGTATAAAATGTTTACTTAGTAAAAGATGTTTGTTTACATAATTTATAGCTTCTCGTGACGGGTACTTTAGATAATAATCATATTCAGGGTAATCAATGTGATAAAATATTATTCATCACACTGAGACTGGCTAAGAGCTTAGTATTTGGCATAAGTATAAGCTACTGTCTATGACTGTCAAATTATAAACAGGAAACAACACATTTTCATACCTGACGAACTGCCACAGAACACTTGCTCCAATTCTTCTGGATAGAAAATCTTGAGATTTGCTAATGGGAATACTGATTCAAATCCTTCTTTAAACGCTTCCATCTGCTTTATAACACCTGTATCAAATGAAATTGTATACATTAGACTATTAGTAGAGGGATCTACATAGATGAGCCACACAGACAGGATTAACAATTTATTTGATTCATTTTATTCCATGCACATAATATGATATCCACATCACCACTATAATTGAAAGGGAGAAAAAAAACATTAAAACAGATGAATATATAGTCCATACCTTCATAGAGCAGCCAGTGCGTGACGAGCGCAATGTACTGGTGCAGGTTGTGCGCGGTGACGGGCATGTCGCGGCCGCCGCGCCGCAGCTCCGTGCACCCGTCGCCCGGCAGGATGAAGTCCAGCCCCAGCTCCTCGATGGGGCATCCGTCCAGCTCCAGTGCGTTTATCTATATGTACAATCATTATATTATTAGTTAATTTTGTTTGTTGTATGTATGGAAATAATGTAAGTGCATAGAGCCTAATATTTTATATCAGTATATTAAAAATTGCAATATCTCTATCTAGCGCTGGTCATTTTTAAAGTGCATATGGTCACGATTATTAGCGGGGGTTGTTATCACATTAATGTCGGCCTTTTCTTATCTGAATCTATGATAGTTCCATAAAATTTACTTATCACTATTTGTAAGCTAATATTTATTCACATAAGAGTTACTGAAATATGTTGTGTGTGTAAAAATCTTTACATATATAAACAAAATGGTACATACCATCTGATTCCGCTGGTCGGGCGAGTGGCGGGTGTCCGCAGCGAGGGCCTGCGCGCGCTCGGCCACGCGCCGCAGGCGGCACAGCGAGCGCCACAGCTCCGGCGCCACGTGCCGCACGTCGCTCAGCCCCAGCCACTGCTGCTCGCTCACCGCCCAGCGGTACATCGACACCGACAGCGGGATGTCCACCTAACATACACGTTATGTTTTTAAATATACCTTGAAAAGATTGTTTTGACATTTTGAAAAATGACAAAAACATATTATGTATAAAAGTTTAAAAGAAAATAAGGTAAACCAATATCAGAAGTGGGAAATTAGAAATAATTACCATTCTGGAATCCATAACAGCTTTGGCCATAAATTTGCCAAGGAAGCGGAATTTCGCTTTGACTCTGGAAAGATGTGACGCTCTTGCGTTGCGTCCGATCGCTTGAGGGAAGAGACCGCAAGGCCACGACACATACGTAGCATCTGGTGCCGGAGACGGTATCGAAGTTTCCTTTTCTAATTCCGAAGGCTCCGGGGAGCGATCCTCGTCAAGGTTGAGGGCATCGCGTACTGAGGAAGCCAAACGCGCGGCCGCGTCGGACGACCGGTCGGAGACTACAGTCGGTTGGCTCTTCACTATCTCGCCGCCAAAGGAGGTCGGCTTCTGCTTGAAGTTCTCACTACCGTGCCACAAGTCGAGATCAGCCCGTTGCAATTCTTGCGAAACGAGCGCGTAAAATTCTAATGTCGGTCCCAAACCGGTGCCGACTTCGTTTTCATATTGTATTTCAAGAAGAGCCTGGAAAATAAATTTATTGAATTATATTCAGTATACAATTGAATTAAAATATGAAGGATTTAATAAGGCAATAATAGATAACTTTTTATTCAATACATACATTTTGTTGCGATGTTATTACTATTGTTATAACAATTTTAGCTTGATGTAATAACAGACCATACATCATATATCATGAATTAATAGTATGAAATAAATATGAATGAATGAATGAAAGAAATGAATGAAAAATTCTTTATATAGGATACATTAATTTATAAACTAAAAATATGGTATATCCCGTTGATACATATTTCTCCTGCTATAGTTGATGTGGTGGTGTGGGAAGCGAGTAGTGACCTTGGAGTGCGCAAACTCGTGCATGACGTGCTCGGCCTGGCGCAGCACGTTGTGGCGCTGCACGGTGCGCTTGCGGCGGTCGAGGCGCGGCGCGATCCGCTCCGTGTGTTGTTACCTTGGAGTGCGCAAACTCGTGCATGACGTGCTCGGCCTGGCGCAGCACGTTGTGGCGCTGCACGGTGCGCTTGCGGCGGTCGAGGCGCGGCGCGACCCGCTCCGTGTGTTGTTACCTTGGAGTGCGCAAACTCGTGCATGACGTGCTCGGCCTGGCGCAGCACGTTGTGGCGCTGCACGGTGCGCTTGCGGCGGTCGAGGCGCGGCGCGACCCGCTCCGTGTGTTGTTACCTTGGAGTGCGCAAACTCGTGCATGACGTGCTCGGCCTGGCGCAGCACGTTGTGGCGCTGCACGGTGCGCTTGCGGCGGTCGAGGCGCGGCGCGACCCGCTCCGTGTCGCTGGAGCCCGGCGCCGGCCCGCGCTCGCCGCCCGCCTCCAGCAGCCGCTGCAGCGCGCGGTCCCGGTCGAACGACACCACGTAGAACAGCAGGTGCCGGCACTCGAACGGCAGCACGAACGGGCTAGGGTACAAAGTGAAAGTTAAATAAATATATACATGGGACGTAATTGATTGCGTATATATTATACTCAAAACGATATAATCTATGATGTATAACATTGAAGAAACAAACAACTAAACAAACATCATTTTTTCAACTTTGATTGATGATTATTTTGACATAATATCCTCTGATCTGATCCTCTGACCGATCAAACTATAGGGCAACTTAAAATCATAGTTATACACAAACATCCAATTGTGAACTCACCATGCATACGCAATTTTCTTTAGCCAAGGTGGTAAGTTTCCTGTCATGATCACTAATGGATCTTGCAGTTGGCGATTTGCTTTGGCAGCGAGCTGTAAAATAGTAACATCACAATTAGTACAAGTAAATATATCATTTCAAGTACAAAAGAATTAAGCTGTAAAAATTTTATACGGATAATGGACACGTATGTAAAAAATTTATACGGATAATACACCGTCAAAAATCGATTTTCAAATCACAGCAATGTTTCCCATCGTTCAAGTTGACACTTCAGTATCTTAAAGCGTACCTTATTATTAATGAACTCCGAGTTGGGCACGAGCGGGCGGTGGTCGGGCAGGCAGGCGGCGCGGTACAGCGTGTGCCAGTGGCGCGAGAGCGCGTGCAGCGCCCGCAGCAGCGACAGCGCGGGCAGCGACGCGTCGCGCACCTCGCCGCCCCACGCGCCCGCGCCGCCGCCCGCGCGCAGCATTACCGCTACGGAGCGCGCGCGGGACGGGACCACGCCCTCTGTACACACACACACACACATCACATTAGTAACGTAATAGGCGGGTAAGCCCTCTTTGCCAACAAAGTTTTACAAGTAACTTATAGAGACTCAAACTTCCTTTATATTATGACCAATGAAGCATCGCGTATCACGTATTTTCACATTGCTTATTTACTAATGATTTATGATAAGTTTTAATATAACTGAAATCTGAATTAATACTATTAACTTAGAGTCTGGTGACTCAATAAATAAATAAAAAACATACCTAACAAGTGAATAAAAATACGAGTCTACTAATTTATTTTTATGAAAAAATTCTTAACAATATCAAATGTTATGTCAAACATGTATTACCAGTCCACAATAAGTCAGGTTTCCGTCTTGACGACATCTTTGTAGGTTGTCCTTTGCCCTTGCGCGAAGCGGCTGCGTCAGTGCGTGGTTGCTCGCCGCCTTCAATGGCACGGTAATAGATAGTGTGCGTTTGCACCCAAATACCGGCGTTAGCTAAAATTATACAATAAAATGATATTATTTGTTTCTACAAAAAACCAAGAAGATTCCGTTTTGACACAATATATTATTGATTTGGAATATTCGCTTACCTAAAGGAGTTTCTGTGTCTGTGTCTGCATCATTCTGTTCGCCGAATTGTCTCACGGCTTGATATACAGTCATGTTATACGGTAGTACCGTGTCTCCAATTAAGAATTCCAATTTGTGATCCGCACTGTAAACATAAAAGATAAATGTATAGGCATAAGTCAGCAATTATAAAACACACTACAATTAAAAGTACGCGGATGATATACAGTTGTATATCTCATTCCATCCGTCTCAAACTCCTGATGCCATTGCTGAACTAAACTCAGACCTGGTGCGTATATCGAAATGGTCGGAGAAAAATTCACTTGTTCTTAATCCAGCAAAGACCAAATTCATGGTTTTGGGAACACCGAGGTCGGTCGGAAAAGTCATTGAATTCAATCCGATATTAAACATTGATGGTCAAGCTGTAGAGCGGGTCGTCGAAGCTCGAAATCTCGGGATCGTTTTCGATGAGCATCTCAGGTTTGAAAAACACTTCCAAGCTACTATATCGAATTGCTTCTACAGGTTAAAGCTACTTTATCGCATCAGGAACTACATTACCACACCCTTACGTATAAGGCTCTGTGAGGCACTAATTCTCTCGAAATTTAATTTCGGAGATACCATGTACGGTGCAATGTTGCTTGCAAGGACCAGGAATGCAATACAGCGGGTTCAGAACGCGTGTGCTCGGTTCTGTTGGGACATACCTGCAAGAGATCATGTTACACCATATCTAATCGAAGCAAAAATGCTCAACATGGAACGACGCAGGCGCCTTCACTTTGCTGTGATGCTTTTTGAGGTGGTGACGTCTCAAATACCTAAATACCTGCATAGTAAGCTTAGATGGGTTGGTGAGAGAAATGGCTCGCACTTCACAAGAGCATCCACATTCATGTTGGTTATGCCAAGATACCACACAACCGCTTTTAGAGGCAGTTTTGTATACAACGCAACTAAGTGTTGGAATAACCTTCCGCCGCCGCTACGTGAGTCGATTTCCAAACACTCTTTTAAGTATAAGTATAAAACACACCTCATTAGCGATTTCGTCGGGAAGCCTTAGTTGCGTTGTATATAATATGCATTCAATATATATATGTAATATAATTTATCATTATTTATTTATGTAATATAGGTATTGATGTTTATTTCATTAATTTGTAGATTTTAATATTATATAAATAGTAAAAACACTTACTTATTAATTTAAATTTTTCTAGTTTGTTTTATTGTATTTTATGTTATTTAACTATATTTTATTATTCGGGACACTTTAGACTTACGCGTCTGTTGTCTGGTTGGGCCCTGAAAACCAGCGCTATGCCGACCGTGGTGCGGCGTAGCATATGCTGAGTGGCCTTACCCTTTAGGTCACCAGTCGCCACACAAATATTTATAATAGCTTTTTAGCTCTTAATTTTTTCTTTTTTTTTTTTTTATCCCTGTTTATTTTCTATAGTCTTTAAGAGTGCTCTTGTTATTGTTTTTTTATGTGGTGGTGGTACTTTGGAGATCCTAATAAATGTATTTTATTCTTATTCTTATTCTATTCTTAAAATTTTCGTTTTTAGAAAATTGGTACAACAGAATATTTCATAAAGGTTTTACATACACTCTTAAAATGGAGTAAACTTTATTTGGCCCGTAGGTTTTACATACTTTAAATAGTAGCTTGGAAATTTGCAATTTATTGAGTAATATCAATGGTATACTAACTCAGTAGTAGCGTGGTGTGTGGTAGCGAGCGTGTCGTCCACATCGTCATCGGAGCCCGCTTCGTCATCCGTGTGCGGGCCCGTTCCGCCCTCGCGGCTGCGGGCTTGTGCGTAACCGCGTTGCGCGAGATACCTGCATGATTAAATTAATTATTATATTTTTAAGTAGATTTTTATACGGTAATTATTAATTGTGTAAAATATAGACAACTACACATAGTTTTATCGGAATATCGTTTGTAGAACATTGCTACGATAGTCGTTTATGTATAGCTACATAAACGAATATCGTACTATGTGAGGAACGATGAAAGAGGATTTGAATTCGTATTCTTTTACTTACCGTTCTATAGCCTGTACTAATGCTAGAGGGTCTATCCGTACTACACCACCCTTCCATTGCTTCAATGTGTTACATGAAGGATGGCGTTTGAGATCACACTACAAGGAAAATATCATTATTTTAGAAATGAAAAATGCAGCAAATGATAGAATATCAATAAAATTTATGTTAAAATTTTCGGCGGGTTTTAATTTCATGGTAATTTACATTTTATACAGCATTAAAATATAAAAAATAGACTTCATCAAACAATAAATTTTGCAAAATTTTAAAACCATTTTAAATTACTGTCACATTGGTTACTTTAGTTAAATAAAATGGTGTCTCACCATGAGCTGATGCGTGTTGAAGAACTTGAGCGCGGAGGTGGCTGGGCGCGCGGGCAGGTCGTGCACGCGCACCGGGAACTGCTCCAAGTGGGACACGCACGCGTTCACCTTGCACACCAGAGCGCTCAGCGCACCCGCACCGCTAGCTGCGAACGCACCCATTGCACCTGCTTTCTCCAGCCACTCGCCCTCGCTGCAAAAAGTATTCAATATAGTAAGCAGATTCAACGGATATTGTGTTTATTCCTCATTAGCACTGTTTAATGTGCTGTTTTGTATTTGTGGATTTAACTATGAATAAAATATGATTGAGCTAAGTTGAAGTTTAATCTGTTATGTTTTTAGAAATTAAAGACTTTTTAACGGATTTTAAACGCGATTTATTCATTCTATTATTTTCCCGACGTTTCGAACACTTTACAGCGAGCGTGGTCTCCCCGTGACCACGCTCGCTGTAAAGTGTTCGAAACGTCGGGAAAATAATAGAATGAATAAATCGCGTTTAAAATCCGTTAAAAAGTCTTTAATTTCTAAATGTATAATACTCGCGTAAAACCAAACATCAGAAAATACTGTTATGTTTTGTTGATATAAATTTTGAATAAATTACAATTTTAAACAAAAAGACGTGAGTAAAAAGTAGATGTAAACGGATTCAGTCCCTAATGCTATTTACTTACTCTGGAGCTAATGGCATATCAGCGAACACGTGTAGGAAGAGACGGAGGCGGTCTTCACAAGCAGCTATTTGCTCAGCGGAATCCCGCCCTTCACCTTCACCCTCGCGCTCGCCCTCGGTAGACTCAGTGTCAGAGTCCGAGCCAGTCAAGAATTGCAACAGGGCACCGATCACACCCGAGTGGTTTATCTGTGATATACAAATAAAATATTGAAACATTAATAAATTGCTATCTATGTATTTCGAGTTCAAATTCACTAATTAAATTTAAAATTTGATAAAATATTATTGGCAACTTGTAAAACTTGGTGAACAACCCAGTTTTACTTAATTATCCTTTAAATTATTCAGGCTGAAAAAAAGATCTATGCAATTGACCTTTCAAGTGCATCATGCATAGTCACTCGAATTATTATTTTACCAAGGCTTAACCTGTTTCGAACAAGGTTTTTCAGTGAAAATAACGAAGTTATCATTTCTTTACAGTATGTATACTATGTATGAATACATTTTGTAGTATTAATATATTATTATATGTACCTCGAAGGGCGACAAGTCGTGGTGTGTCAGCGTGTCGCGCAGCACGACGAGCGGCGCGCGCGCGTGGTCGGCGCGGCGCGGCAGCGCGGCGGCCAGCGCGGCCAGCTGCTCCAGCGCGCCCGCGCCGCCGCCCAGCGCGCCCCACTCGCGCTGCAGCCGACCGGCCACGCATTCTATCCACTCGCGCACCTTCTCCCTGTGTAGCGTAGTATGGAATTAGTAATTGCTGATAGCAAGACACGTCAGAGACACAAAGAACTCAAACTCAAACATTTATTTATTCAATTAGACTTCTTCCAGAAGCACTTTTGAATCGTCATTACATTCTTTAAATTTACCACCGATTCGGAAAGCAGTATCTATGGAGAAGAACCGGCAAGAACTGTCCTGTTATTCTTACGCGACAACCCTCCATGGATTTTCATCTTCCATATATTCCTTAATGCTGTAGTAGGCTCTCTGAACTAATACATTTTTTAAATAAGTTTTAAATTTAACACTACTAAACTCTTTAATACTATGCGGAATTCTATTGTAAAAACGTATACCTTGGCCCATAAATGAATTTTTAACTTTAGCTAACCTATAAAATGGCATTTCAATTTTATTTCTATTCCTTGTGCCATAACAGTGTCTATCTCCTACTTTTGTGTGTAAGTCCGCGTTTTTGTGTACATGTAAAACATTATTAAATATATACTGTGATGGTACAGTGAGGATACCAATATTCTTAAAGAGATCTCTTAGTGAGTCCCGAGCACGTAAATTATATATAGAGCGTATATGGCTCTTTTCTGTAATATAAATATAGTTTCTATATCTGCAGCCCTGCCCCATAGTAGAATTCCATAGGACATAAAGAAGAAATTCATTCATTTCATTTTCATACGAAATATATATTATTTCATTGTTTACAAATATTTCACAAACAACAATTTAATTATATCGAACAAATCATATTAGTTTAAAAACAACTGAATTCGTTTGCTATAAACAATAGTTAAAGATTTGAACTAAGGTAGAGATCATAATTTCCTTTCATCTCAAACTTTTAATGGAAAGGTCAAATTCTTATCTTGGACCAAAAAAAAAGAAAGTATTTTTCGAATAAAGCAAAGTAAATTGGAAAGTATACAAGTTTGAGTAATCTTTCTTCCAATATAAAAGTATAACTCACTTGTTCTGCAGCGAGAGATTAGCGGAAGCTGGCGGCGAAGCGAGCAGTGCCGTGTCCTTGTGCGCGTGCGGCGAGCGGCCCCAGCGCGACGGGTTCAGCGACGACAGGAATGACGACGTTTTGGACGTGCCGCCCATACGGCTCGCTGACCGACCCGCAGCTGCTACGCTTGACGCTGCGAAAACAGTTTTGTGAAAATGTGATACAAATTGCATCTTACTTTAAAGATCAACCGATGATATTGTATTCTCAAAACACACCAAACGAGATACTAAATCAATATTATTTTATACTTATTATTAACAGTAATTCAACATACATTTTATTTTCTTAACTGAACAAAAGTGTAATCAGTGAATAATAAACGATATCGTAAACTACACAACATTTTTATACAAACTGTGTTATAACTCAAAGAAGAGAAAACATGACTGAGGGAAAGATTATCACTCAATTAGATTTGAAATAAAATAACAAACACATACAGTGCGCCACATTAGTAGACACGGAGGGCGTGTGCGGCTGGCTCGTGTGTCCCGCCAGCGCATGATGCCCCAGCGTCACCTCCTCACGAGTGCGCGGTCGGCGTGCGCCCGCGCCGCCCGAGCGCTTCACCGCGCGCTTGCGCTTCAGCATGTCCGCCAGTTGCAGGGGGCTGTTGGATCTGACACGTTAGTAATATCGTTAATTGCATATGAAGTCTTTTTTTTTTTCAAAGTGAACACACGAAAAGGTATATGCATAAGAACATGAAAAGTGTAATAACGCGAAGTAAATCTGGGAAGTCTGCCCGTTAGGAAACAATTTCTAGACATTTATTCATATATTTTAATGTTTGATGTGCATTTATGTATTTATTAAAAATATGTATTTTAAATATGAGGAATGCGTTTATCATCTCATATTTTAAATATTTTTCTTCTCACCTGTGTACTGTGGTGGTTGTTTGGTGTGTAGATGCCGAGGTTGCTGGGCCGGGTTCAGTCGATTCAGTGGCCGCTACTATAAATAATTAAAAAAGATTATGAACATCATATACCATTGACATTTAATATTTTATTATAAATACACCCTTGTTCCAATCATAAGTTTTCAATTTAACATATTGATTTGTAATATCGATTCTTCGAAATATTATTATTAGTAGCAAATTAAAAAACATATACACTTACACAGTGTGCTAGCTATAAATGATCCAGAGGCGGAGAAAGCGAGTGAAATATTGTTGTGTTCGAGCGAAGACGCCGATGTAGAGGCGGGCGGCGATGAGTTGCCGCTAGAGCGAACACTGGCTCCGCTTGGTGACTGCAAACAATCATTTTGATTAATAATTATTATAAATGAATCTGATACAAAAATAATTGTTAAAAAACACAAATATAACAAAACATTGTAAAAAGTCAGAAAATCTATAAGATGTTGTATTAATTCACGTCGAACTGGGATAAAAAAAATATACAAAGTCGAAATGTATCTTTCGAAGGTGAAAAAAAATCGGACACAAATTAAGAATTTTTTTATATTAAAATAGTAGTGCAAATTAAGTATATTGTAGTGTATTATTCAAACAAATAAATAAATACAAACCTTGAGTTTAGCTTGTCTAGCCGGTTGTGGAGTAGGCGCCTTCTGAGCCAACTGTGCTACTTGATGCAGTACGCCCTCTCGGCGGAACTGCACACCCATCTCTTCGGGCAAACGTTGCATTAGTATTTCTGCTAGCTGGAGAGATCCGACCACAATGCGAAGGTCGCTTGAAGCCATCATGCCAGCAATGTGTGATGATATAACCTGGTAAATAATCACCTAATTAGAACTTGTTTTTGACTTTAGAAATTTATCTGCAAACATTGTATCGATTTTGTTTGAAATAGGAAAATAATAACTAAAAAAATGATATATCAATTCAGATTCGCAAATATGACCAGAATGTACATGTTTTGTTTAGCATGGAAGTGATATTTTAATTAATTTAAAATATTCAATTTTAGAAACAAGGAGGAGAATATTATTTATAACAACAAAAAGTTAACAAAGTGTATATCCATTATCCACACGTGACACGCACCTGTGTCTTGAGCACTTGCCGCAGGAGCGCGGCGTCCGCGTAGTAGACGCAGCGCAGGATCGCCTTGAGCGCCTGCGAGCGCACGGCCGGCCCCGCCGAGCTCCAGTACACCTCGTGCAGCACCGCCAGCAGCGCGCGCACCAGCCCGGGGCTCGAGCGCACCATCGCTATGCGCGGGTCTGCAAACAGCGACACACATTCTCATTTCACGCATTACATATTTATTGTTATGATCATAAAACTGACCAATTTGCACACTAAAATTAAAAAAAGTTACTTAATTAAAAACTTGCAATGAACAATTATAACCGTTATCCATTATTAAAATAATAATGTAAAGATTACAATACAATACACTATTTAACACACACATAAATATATAGAAGAAAACAAAAGATAACCGTGCTTAATATGTGCCCTATTGGCAACAATTAGGTAGAATTGTTTAATGAAAAAATAAAAAAAACCATTGCAAAGAATCTAAATATGAATTAGCACAAGTTCAAGCATTTTTTAATAGAGTAATAATAATATTATAAGTGATAGAAACTAACCAGGTGCCTGCGCGTCAGCACTAGCCGCAGCGCCGGGCGCGCTGGCGGGCGGCAGGCGCTGCACGGGGCGCGCGGTGCCCGTGTGGTCGTTGAGCTGCTGCATCGCCGTCAGGTCCACGGTGTACGAGCGGCCGAGCGTCGCCAGGCACACCTCCTCCTCGCCAGCCGCCGCGCCCGCCTCCAGCGCGCGACATTCTGCCCAAGAATAACATCTCCATACACCTGTGTGATCATAATTGTTTGCGTAAACATTATATTTGTTCTGTGTACGGTGCTTGAGAGACTAAAGTTCTACATATTCCTGGTAAACTCGTTCTAGATATCCAAAGATCAAACTTACTAATATGGGAACAATAAGCATCAGAAAGTGAAAATAAACATAACTTAATTTATAAATGAAATATGTATAACTTAGTTAATCCGTCAGTCCTCGGATCACAGACACAATAGAAAATCTATTGTGTCTCGGCCCGATCGGGCCGCTCGGTGGTCAATGGGTTAAATGAGTATATTAATAACAAAGATATACTAGTAATAAATTTTTTAATAGGTACTATTTGGATTTTCATTATACCTCTATCATCCCTCCACTGCCATTGGGCGCCGCGCTCGTTGTTGGCAGACCAGGGCCGGTCGAGATGCGAATCCACAGAGAATATACCATCAGTGGGCAGTCTGGGCATCAGCTCGCCAATCAGGCAAGTAATTTCGTAAAGTTCTTGTGGGAGCCTCGGCAGGAGTTCAACTTGCTGCAAGGGAAAAATTATAAAATTGTTTAAGTACATCAAAGTATATTTTTGTACTTCCTTTTATTATTATAAACTTAGGTACTATTATCATATTATATATATAAAATAATTAAAAAACTTCACTTAAAGAATCACCTCAGTGAAGTCTACCTACAATAATTATATAATTCAGTGAAGCCAGGATAGACAAAGCTACTTATTTTTCAGTCAAAACTGCTCGTTTGTCTTACACCCTTGATAAAACATAAAATTTAATTAATTATAAAAACTAATTATGTTTCCAAACCTCATGATGCACCGTAGATCCGGTGAGCAGACACAGCAGCGTGTCGGCGATGGAGCGCGAGTGCAGCGCGAGCGCGAGCTGCGGGCACGCGCCGCACATCACCCACAGCAGCCGCAGCACCGTGATGAACGTGTTGCCCGAGATCAGCGGCGGCTGCACTACCAACTGGGGACAATTTGTGTTTATTTATTCGCCAGATACGATAAACCACCTGATATTAAGTGTTCACCATCTTCCGGTACACTAGGTTAATTGATATTAAGTGTTCATCACCTCCCGGAAAAATGATAAAGCCGCGTTCATTTTCTGATGTAAGTTGGTATTTAAAAAATGATTTGTAGTGATATGTACAATGTACATGAATATTCTATTATGTATTAGAGTAAACACACATTTCAGAAAATGTAAAAAAAACAAATTTAAGAAATATGAAAGTCACGAAAAGTACGTAGGTGTAATGTAATACATGACATCATACAATCAAATGTAAATTTTAAATTAATGTTTAAGGGAATTGGCATTTTAAGTATCCTTATAATTTTTCACATAATGAAAATGTTATTTCAATTAGTTTTATTCAATGATAGATATGTCTTTAAAAAATAACTACAATTATAAATAGAGATAACTTTAAGCTAATTATGAAATACTCACAAGCTGTTGCAGATTGGTCAGCAATTCAGGTGTGGCGATTTCCTGAAGACGAGATGGGTCATGTTGGAAGCTATCGACGAGCCGAGAGAACGCCAAGCAAACGCACTCTACCGACTTCTTATCTTGAATTGTCAGTCTGGGTAACAATGTAACAGATTGAATTAAATTTTAAATCCTTCGAAATCTAAATTGAAATCTTATTTCAATCTGAAAGAAATATAACTTGCCTGTTAGCCAGTAGTTGAAGTGAGTCCCTAACTAGATGGAACTCATCAGGGGTGAGATTCTGACAGCAATTAGCTGTGATAGACAGCGCCGCGCGTTGAGCGTTGATCGAAAAGAAGTCCAAATATGTAAGACATGCTGATACTCCACGCTGCGAAATACATTTTAATTTAAAATATATCTACACTAATATTATAAAGAGGAAAGGTTTGTATGTATGTTTGCATGTATGGTTTTCACGCATAAACTACTGGACCGATTTTGATGAAACTTGGCACAGATAATCTTTAGACCCTGAGAAAGAACATAGGCTACAATAAATCAAAAAACGAAGTATAATATCAGTTAAAATAATAGATTTAATTTCATTAAAAAACTGCATTTATATAGTAAAAATATATTTCATTTAACTTTTACAACGATACACATTCACAATGGTTTTTATTTTTATTTCAGCATCAGATAAATAAGAAATAAGTACTCACCGCTTGCAATATAGCCTTAGAGTGTCGTCTCGACAGCATATCCAGGGCTGTAAGGCTCTGTTCAGCGACATCCATACAAGTGATCGCTTGCAGTTTGTCCAGGAATGCCGGTACTGCTAGAGCTACGGCGCCGCTACTGCGTGGCAGAGCCTCCAACATGTAGGTCAGCGCACGACACGCGTGGTTCATCTGTTAAATTTATTTGATTGGTTAAAATATGAATAAACGAAATCATGTACTATTGCACATGAACAATTTTTAAGATAAAGAGTGAACTAGGCTTTTACAGAGGACACTTTTACTATAATATTAATTTTATATAAGTTATTCCAAGCTATCAGTATAAACGATATACAAAAGTAGATCTTTTAAATATCAGCTTTCATAAATTTACATAGTACACCTTCACAGTATTGACAAGATTTAGCGCAGAATTGTATCTTTCTAAAGTAATTATTTCCCGAATAAAATGTGAAGGTTACATTTTTTGCAACATAAAACCATTAAAACCTCACCATATCAAAGTTATGTTCAGCTGCCAACAAATTAACGAGCGCGGGCACGACTTGTCGCACGGGGAAGCCGGCGAGCGTGTCCTCGTTGCCCATCACCAGCAGTTGGCACATCTCTATGACGGCTTGCAGCTGCTGCCCCTCGTCGCCGGTCGCTTGCAGCCCGGCCAGCAACTGGGCTGCTTTTGATGCCGCTGTGGGATGGATGTACATTATTGTAGATTTGTTTATTGTGATAAATAAGAATAAATGAGTTCTAGTAGTTCAAGTACTTATAAAGAAAATTTTTAACTTGCTTTGTTATGTACATCAATATAACATTTTTTATATGTTATATAACAGCCATAAGCACTGTTACATATTGTGGAGTTTTTAGATTAGATAGATTTTAATACATATTTTATCTCAAATAAGACATTCTCTGAAACTGTTAGTCTTCACATTTATTATTTTAGCTTTTTTATCAATTAAATGCTTTCATTAATTTTCAAACCGTCATTTAAATCAAAATCAAATGACAGTGTAACGATCCCAAGCCAGAAACATATTATGTGATTGAATAGTAAGCATGCTGATGCTTTTCCATATTGAGTTCAAACTAACCCGAGTTAGCGGTAACAGTGCGATGCAACAGGTGCTGCATGCGCGGGCCGAGCGCGCCGAGCAGGTGGGGCGGCAGGCCGCGCGCCTCGAGCAGCGCCTGCAGGCGGCCCACTTCGCCCTCCTCCGAGGAGGACTCCTCCGCGCCGCCCGCGCTCGCCCCGCCGCCCGCGCTGCACTCCTCCGCCGGTGACGATGCTACACACATACACATTATTATAAACATTCACCTGCATTTATATTACACTTCAGAGCAGTGTATTTAGCCTGGAAGAAATCGCTTTTAAGCGATAAGGTCACCTTTTGTACTTCGTATCCATACAAATATATATTATATACTGTACATTTTAATATTAAATGGTGTGGTACAAATGATTGTACCACACCATTTATAGGTGTGTGTGGTATAAATGATTAAATAAATAAATAAATATTTACGGCCCAGAATTCAAAAGTCGAGATTCAATCGTTTTGCATGATATAATTTCTGCATCACAACAGTTTTGATCAGTGGAGGCAAACATAAAGAGGAAACACAACCTGTATGTTAAGAATCGAAACTTCCTTGATAAAATATGAATGTGTGTACATAAATCGAGATCAACAAAATTGATTCATAAACATTTTAAATAAATGTTACATTATGTATGAATTGATATTTCTATGTTATTTAATATCTTTAATTTTTAATATTCGTGGCAGTAAAAATAAATTATATTAACTAAAAACGTCACTGGTGATGCCAATAATTAAAACTAAGTATGTTATTTACCTTTGCCCTTGGGCTTTGCATCATTTGAAGCGTTATCAGGCATTGATACCGCTGAAGCTGGCACCGGCGGCGTAGACGATGTTGACGCCACAGCACCCTGTTGACAATAAAAAATAATTGAATATACATCAATAATATTATATATAAAATAAATATATTAAGTATATCATAAAATAAACTTACCGTGGTTACTGCCTGGGAGTGGGACCGGCTGGACGAACCACCAGTGCTTGCGCACGAACCCAGAGTGCCTTTACCTAGATAAGAAAAAAGTATTATAAAATTGTGACAAATGTGCACAAGTTATTGTGATCTGTTTTTGTCCAAAAGATATTGATTGGTACAAAGACTGTCCAAGAACATAAAAAACTTAATTATAATAATACTTAATTATTTTATAGTAGGTACAATATTTTACAATCGTTTCGAACATTAATCACAAAAGTGTTTGAAAAATCGAATAAAATTAGAAACATAATTATAAACATATCTCACCCCTCTTATCCCTGCGCGCGGAGGAAGATTGCGCGTGCGGTTGCGGCTGCGGCATGTCGCGCGCGCGCGCACGCCGCCCGCTCGCCGCGCTGCTGCCCGCGTCCTCGCCCCCGCCCGACTGCGGCACAAACACGTTCACATCAGATATACGTCACATTTTTTTATATCAGAAACTCAAACTCAAACATTTATTTATTCAATTAGACTTCTTTTAGAAGCACTTTCGAATCGTCAGTACATATTTTTAATTACCACCGATTCGGAAAGCAGTATCTATGGAGAAGAACCGACAAGAAACTCCATGGTTGCTCTTTTCATGCCAATATTACAGAGCAAGCAAAGAGGCAGGTGGGCCGCCTTATGTTAAGTGGTCACCACCGCCCATAAACACTTAGCACACTAACCGTTTCACCCTTGATAAATACGCCACATTTGAGCTTTGTTAATATCATATTGTTTAGACATGTATGATTAAAAACAAATTGAGGGTATATCGCGAAAGGGGAAAAATTGGCAAGAAAAAGGACCCGCTCCTTTTTATTAATAAATAAAAGGTAAAAAAAAAATTGTTAGGACAAAATAGATTTATGCTTTGTCTACATACACTTCGGAAATTAAAAGAACATTTTTAATAAAAAAAAATAGACTGTAAAATATATTTAATTATAATTATGAATATATAAGAAACTAGCGGTCCGCCCCGGCTTCGCCCGTGGTACATGTTTACGTTTTCTCTACATAAGAACCATCCTCGTACTTCAAGGAATATAATAAAAAAAGAATTATCGAAATCGGTTCAGCCGTTCTCGAGTTATGCGCTTACCAACACATTTTGCGATTCATTTTTATATATGTATAAGAAGATATGAGCCCCATGATATAAGTAACTAGTCTAATATATTTTTAGTATGTTATACATGTTACTTTTATAACAATCTGTTCCAATTGAATACAAACCTGTCTCTTAGAAGAGGTTTCCTGCCTCTGACGTTGAGAGGTGCTGGCTCCTCTCGTCAGGCAAGCACCCAGGGTCGCACCCGTTGCAGCAGCGATACTCTGAGAATCACATGAGTTAATTTGAAATTGAATTTATTGAAAGATGAATAAATCACAATACCAAAAATTTTATTAAATTATAAACCAACAAGTAGCCAGCTTTCACAGACTAAATGAAAATTTTATTAAATTTAAAAAGGTTACAATGCTTATCAGTGATAAATAATTATTATTATCTGTATGCAAAACAATTAGGAACACAGTATAATGAGAGATACCATTAGTAAAGTTGATTTTGATTACCATCATTAAAAACATAAATAAAGTATAATAACTGTGCATCATTCCAATTAACTTACTCTTCTGGCGTTAGTTTGACGTAAATAGGGGAGGTCTCGTGGAACTATAAGTAGTTTACTGTCTGAACTATGCGTTTTAGATGAACTAGCTTCTGGAAAAGAAAAAAAACAATCAATCACTGTTACATCTAAATTTCAAAAAAATTTAAATTTAAACAAACGAAAGAGATACAAACCCTGTAAATCTTTATATGGTGGTGGAGTAGTGGTCCTCCCACGAGTTTCGGCAGCAGTCTTACGTTCTAATGTCGTTTGACTTTGTACCACGTCGCTAGTTGTTGACGGGTTTACTGAAATATTATAACTATTATTGGTGTATGTTTCTATACATTATCTTTCATAAATGACTGCACTTGATATGTGATAAGACGTCTGATAAGCCGAGCGGCTCAGTGCAACATTAAATAGCACAATTATGTCAACGTAATAAACGCTTTATTCATTAAAAATTTAAAACATATGTATGCAATGACGTTTTGACGATTAAACGTTTGTTTATTTTTTTTAATGAGACATAAATAATAGTTGTTGTCGATAAGTGTATAGATTACCTGTACTGTCGCTAATAACAGTAGAAGTGGGCGGGCCGAGATCACGATTGTGACGATTTCGTAGTAAATATGTACACGCTGTCTGCCCAGAAAGTGTGTCAACTTTCTCGGGATCTTGCTCAGGAATTCCTCTATCACTGAAAGTATTTTTATTTGTCTCTGGAATTTCTTTTGCCTGAGACTCTATTTTAAACTTCTTCCTGCACTCTTCGATATCAATTAAGCAGCTACTACTCTTTCTATGTGAAAGTGATCTATGTGTTGATCGTTTCCTCTTCTTTCCTTTTCTTCGACTAGCGGTCGGGCTATACACGGAGTAGTCAGAATCTAATAGCTCAGTGATAGTAGAGGAGCTGAATGGTGAATACGCAAAATCTCTTTCGTCTAGGGGCAATAATCCGCCTTCACTCTGATTTAACGTGTACTGTTGAGTTGAAGTAGTTGCTGCAGATTGATTTAAAGACGAACGTGGCGTCGTCGGTGTATTTATATTATTCGGTACTTGCTCACAAACACTCTCTGTTGATTTAAGAGCAGTACGTGAGCGTGTGCAGTAAGCTACGCACTCGTCTGCAGTACTACTATTGGATGTGGAATGACGTTTATGTTTTTTCTTGTCATGCGAAGAAGTCCGACGCCGTTTAGAGTGTTCACCGGCAGAATGTCTAGGTGTATCTCCGTGTTTGTATTCAGTCGTATCGTAGCGAGTTTCGTAAACGTCTGTTCCGTAGGACCACCGTTCCGAAATAGAGTAATCAGATCTGGGCAGAGAGTTAACGAGACGAGAACTTCTACGTAACTCGACGTTGGTTTGAGGCTCCGAATCAGGCACGCGGCCTGAAGGATGCCGGTGGGTACGCGGCAAGGGCGACGTCGCGTTTCGTCTGCTTCGACGGCTGCGGCTTGCTTTACGCACTTGACGTAACCACCGACCGCCCACCACCCTGCTAGGAGAAGACCTGTAAAAAATATTCATTTTTATTGAAAATGCCTCAAAAAGGCACAGAAAGCTAGGGTGTAAATAAATTTTAACTTTTAAAATGGTATACATGGTATACATTTGTAACAATGAAGCTTTAAGTTGCTTGAAAGAAATCGCGCATGAGCGATAAAGTATTTAACATTTCACCCATTGTACATCTAACTATCGAAAGAAGGCTCCGCTCTGCCATAGCTATACCACTCACAACGAGCCAAGACACACATCCATAGTACGCACGCATCCATAGCACAATTCATAGCACACATCCTTCCATATAATAAACATTATATCTTAGTTGAATCCATTTCCACCTGTGCTATGCTATATGTATCAATTTATACGATTGGTGGATATCAAACACATCCATATCCGGCATAGCATATTCCATCTCTGGTGGAAAAACACCCATCAAGACAGAAAAAGTTTTTTTTTTTCTAGTTAATATTCTACTTATACATATGTCATCAATTTTTTATGTAATACATATTATTGTATAATTAAAAAAATATAAATTTTGTTTAGAAAATACTAAAAAAATTAATGAAATATGGGTCCTGGTCCCTGGGTCACCTTTACAAAGTACCATTCAAACATATTTGCTGTGTATCCTCTTAAAGGATAAAAACGTTTGAGTAATTATAAATTTATAAAGAATAGAAAAAAATCGATCACGAGGCGGGACTCAAACCCGCATCCTTTCGCGCCATTCCGGGGCGGATGCCTGACCAACTCAGCCACTCGTGACCCGCCAGAGCAATCGAATTTATTCTATTCTTTCAGTTTTATGTGTCTGAAGGGACACACCGCGCGCCATCTATTGAGATGATTAACAACCATTTCAACCAATATGAAGCACTTTTCAGTGAATACAATATTGTAACGATGGAACACGACCTTTTTTGTTGAATTTATATCCCTTCAGATCCCTTGATTTTATAACAAATAGAGATAAAAGTTAAAACTGGATCAAGTAATGTCATCAAATTTGATCAAGTAATGTAAATGTTAAATTCGTTTTTTCAAAGAATCCACAAATTCAACACAATTTTACAAAGATTATGAAACCTTTCAATTAAATTTGTCCAATTTCTTACTCTTCTATAATTATTTTTTTCTTTTCAACACTATTTAAGTCACAACAGACACCCAAAGGAACCAAGGATTGCTAAAGCAGCTAAAATTTTTTTTTAATTTTTCATACGGAATTGCATCCACTGATATTCAACTGGTATTATTTACAATTCTTTTATTCAGTATCCTCAACAGAATGACTGCATAATTTCTACATACATACAGGGGTAAAATGTAAGCCTAGAATGGAGAACTCCCAGATTCAATTACTGGTGGGGACTAAGAAAAAATGTGTCACTCTGGCAGACACAGAAAACTAATAAGCGGCTTGTCGGTAAGGTAAGGAGAAAATTAATCACTATAACAAACAATGCATTTTCCCTGTACCTCACAAAGGGATGCAGGAATTGAGAAATTTTAACATATAAAGCTGAATTATTATTATGAGTCTTTAGAGTTATTATGAGTCTTTCAAAAATTCCTACAACGCTTTGGACTTATTAACTTAATTGATTCCTATATTTCATGGTTGTGAAAGCGGCAGAATCTGTTAAAATTATTGAAAATGCAGAATCAAACAAGATTGTTAATACAGTTAACTTTATGAATTATTTTATAAGTGGGATCTTACCTGCTGGACTCTCTCGTGAGTGCAGAGTGCGACGACGGTGTGATGAGTTGCTCGGCCATAGACGACGCTGAGAGAAACGCGGCTACTTGTGTGTGGCCTGCGCAGGCCGCCCGCGCCCGCTACCTGCCCGGCACCATGCCCGGGCGAGCGCTACACCACTTTCTATGCATCCACTATGGTCCCCGTCTTCAAAACCTCATCGCCAACTACACACTCACAATGATAAAGCTTTCCAAAGTTCACCAGCGTTTATGTTTACACTTTCCGTCTTACTATCTGAAACAAAGAAAACGAACACTCAGCACTAGAATAACACTGCGTTACATAAACATTTCGATAATTAATTAGAACACAATACCTGCCAGCAAAGCAGGCTCGCGATTATGTTTAAAAGGTCGCGATATGCAAAACGTTGTTGAATTTTGTATGAATAAGGGTATTATTCAGCTCACTAAATTAATTTTATACCACGTTTCATGGAAATTATCAATACGGATGACACATCAAGGACAGCTACACTTTTCGACATATTTTTCACTATTCACAGTTCACAGCTGGCCATCTGTCAAACTTACTGAGTGTTGCCACTTATTAAATATAAAAACTACCATTACAGTTATCGATTTGGTAGTATTCTAATTCAGCAAAAATCATAAATAAAATGATGCCTTTATACCATTTAGGGCCGATTTTTCAATGCTTGGATAAAACTTATCCGTCCATTAAAGTATTACACGATAATATTAAAATGTCACGTAAACTGTCAAATACGGGCAATTAGAATACGTTTATAAAATGGTAGTTTTGAAGTGAAAACTTCTTTAGCGGCGTTGAGCACTTTTTCTGTAATGGGTATAAAATCTTAAACTCGCGTCAGGACACGTGACCTGATCGAAAAAGCGTAAGACGGATACCATTCCAAAATACCAAACATGCTCAACGTTAATAATCAAGTTTTCATTTCTGCTGGCACTCCCGGAGTGCAACCCGTCATTTTATACATTATTCGACGAACAAGTTTTATCCAAGCATTGAAAAATCGGCCCTTAAGATAATATTAAATATTTTATTTCAATTGCTGCCCAGCAGACGATGTTCTCCCCTATTACCTCTTTTTAGTACGTGCTCAGAGGAATCTTCGTAGTATCAAAAATTTGCTGAATTATTGGTCGAGCCGATTTCATGTTTAACGCTTATCAAAACATTTGGCGATTCCTTTTTATTTTAAAGAATTAACTCTTTAAAGAAGATGACCTAACAGGGTGAATACAATTTGATCCTGTTATTTCTACTACTGTACATGATGTAAGTGTACTAGCAACACTGCAAATGTAAAGGCATATTTTCACTTTCAAACATTAACTTATGATGTTCGCCTGTATATTATGAAGTCGATAAAATATATTACATATGTTTTTTTTTAAACAATTTCACTTTATAATTATAATTTACTAGCTTTCCGCCCGCGGCTTCGCCCGCTTTGTCTAAAACATAATAAATTATATACCTTCATCTTGAATCACTCTATCTATTTAAAAAAACCGCATCAAAATCCGTTGCGTAGTTTTAAAGATTTAAGCATACATAGGGACATAGGGACAGGGAAAACGACTTTGTTTTATTATACTAAGTAGTGACAATTTACTAGCCGTTTGCTCCGGCTGCGCTCAGGTTGAACCGGGATAAAATAAGCCTACTGAATAGTCTACAGTCTACACGATTAGTTACTTGTTCTGTTAGTGAAATGAAATGATTGTATGATCATTGATCGTTATCATGAAATTTGGATCCGATTCGGACCACGATTGAATTTCTTCAGAAAATTTAAATTAGAAATTTAGGTACTTAATAGTTTTTTTCTTTTTTTTTAATTATGAATTTAAACTTTATTCGCCTAGATGCTGACTATCATGGGATGAGCAACATACTGCTACTTTTTATATGCCATCAGTCATACCTAGTACATAATGTACATAGATTTTATAGGAAGTTACACTGTTATCCGACCTGATATTGGCGATCTAGATTATTGTTGAGATTCTTATGTCTTACATAATGTGTACGGTTTTACGTAATGTGGAAATAATATTAAGTCTTAAAACAGCTGTAAGATTTCTAGATGCTAATGCGTTATGCGATCAAGGGCGTGATTGCCTACTACTTGACCTCATAACCGAAATGTAAAATGACCTTCGCAGCGCAGTCATTATAAATATTAATGCAAGTAATTGTATTTATTTACATTCAATGTAACCTAAAATGGTAGGTAAATAATACATTGTTAATTACTCCATTATATACTAGCTACCTAGCAAATAATGCATTTATATTAAAATGTCAGAAATACGTCTCGGATTTAGGGGGCACAAAGATAAATAAATCATGTTATTATCACTCGGGAAATATATTTTAAATGTCACTGGTTTATCAAAATAACCACAACGTAATAATGAGTTTATTTACTTGGATCTATGCAATTAAGACAAAGGATATATAGGCATTATAGGTACACTTGGTCACTTGAATATGATACTAAGTATAGGTACCTATCTAAAGAGGAATCTAAAGAGAAAAATTATATACCTACATATAGAGGTACTGTACGTAGTACCACAGAACAATAACTAGTAACTATAGTACGTACCTACGCAATATTAATAATCCTAGGAATCAAAAAAGTTGAAATGAATATTAAATTTTTTATTCTATAGAGAGTAAGTCAGTGAATCTTCTTGACATTGTGTTATGGAACAATGACCAATTATACGAAGGCTACCTACATAGTAAGTAGGTACATATACTACTTATTATTTATTTATTTTACTCTTTTTCGTAAAAGTGGACTATTAAAATATGATGTTTACAACAGAATGCTTATAGAAATATGATCGTACATAATTTAATAAATGAAGGGATGTACAGTTATGTACAGTTTAGGAAATGAAGGGTCAGATTACATATTGTATACGTTGACATTGTTCCTTTTTTTTCGTCTTTATGAGATCGCAAAGTGCAATGTGCAGTGGCAGGTAGATAAACTTGAATACAACCAATTCTATTTACGTCTACCTGTGTACAGGTAAACGCGACGTTCTGGATCAATAGTGGAACAAAACATACATGGAACGGAATATGGAGATTCAATTTAACTTCTTTCAATAACAAGACCAGTAGTATTTTCTCTTACAAGAAAATCTCAAAAATAGTAATAATATGCACGAGTGTATGCCACATAATAACTAATCATGTCTTAATTAAATAAAAAATTTGTTAATAATATAAACCAAAACAAATGCAAAAAATATTGTATTACTTTTATTTTGCAAATACATAACTACACCTTTATTATATAATATAACATAATAAGAAATATTTTCCCAACAATAATCTGGTACTCTATATCTGTCTAAACAGATGAAACTAAATAATAAATACACAGCTGCTTCTGCAGATGTTAGATTTCACAGGAAAAAAAACATGAAATTTTAATAAAATCATGTAGTATATCCTTAGTAGGTACCTAATTTATTATAAACTAGATTTCCGCCCGTGGCTTTGCCGCAATTTTTGAGAAAAACCCGCCTAGTTCCCTTTCCTTTTAAAATGTGTGATTTTCGGGATAAAAGTAGTCTATGTCTTATTCTGGGTCTTTAGCTACCATTATACCAAATTTAATTGTAATCGGTTCAGTAGTATTTGGGTGAAAGAGTAACAAACATCCATCCTCACGTATACCTCATTTCGCATTTATAATATAACTAGATTTCCGCCCGCGACTTCGCCCGCGTTTTTAAAGGAAAACCCGCATAGTTCCCGTTCCCGTGGGATTTCCGGGATAAAACCTACCCTATGTGTTAATCCAAGTTACCTTCTATATGTGTGCTAAATTTCATTGTAATCTGTTCAGTAGTTTTTACGTGAAAGAGTAACAAACATCCATACAAACTTTCGCCTTTATAATATTATAAATAGGATTCAGACAAATCATAAAATAATTTAAATAACAGTTTATGTTTTCAAGAATAAAATAGTGTTTAAGTTTTCTCAAGTTTAGTCAAACGTATAAACTATAAAGAGTATTTTTTATTGTGACCTACACGAATTAAGGAGGACCTGGGTATCTACCTCTTACATTGCGGTTTCAAAACAATGTATTGATCTCATCGAGTTGGAATTGTCTTTTTTTCGTTACTATGGTGCTACAAATAACAGGACTCGCAGAATTAATTAGTAGTAACAGGGATAGATTTTATCAAAACTAAATATCAGTCGATTTTTTTATTATGTACGTTAACAGTATGTGTTAAGGTTGATTTTGAAATGTTTCGGAAATATTAAATAGGAGAGAGGGGCTGCGCCCCAAGGCCGTCGCGTCGGTCGACAACCCGATAGCACTGATGCGATAGCACGTGCGAATCCTGCTGGCCTCGGAGCTCCGAAATCACTAGCCAATAGCCATACTACCCTGTCTCGCACGCATATAAATCTACTCTGGCGACAGATCTCAACAATACACTATACATGTAACATAGGCTACGAGTCTGAGTCCGTCACGTATAAAGCACATTTAATAAAATAATATAAACTGCAACTGTTCCTATATATAAATAGACGATAAAACACATATAAAGCTCAGTCTATGGGTATCAACCTAACTGTTATACATGTTTAGTTTATTTTGATCTCATAAACCGTTAGCGTACCGGTTCAGTAGCTCTGAAACATTCACTTTTATACATAAGTAGAAAAGATCAGGATATGGCTAAGCTTTTAATGAGTTAAAGTGATTATGTTTTATGGATTGAAAAGAGTGTGTGAAATGATAAATTTCGTCATAAATAGAAGACTCAGTTAATAATTGAGCGCTCATAATTTAGCAGTTAATAATCAAAATCAATCTGTGTTTCACATGAGTGCAGCAAGGGGGAGTCAACGACCGGCCCATTGCAGCGCCCGCGCCCCCGCCAGAACCGAAACACACACTCCTCTCCGGATCCCTATCGGTTCAACGACCTAAACGACCCTTCGTTTATGCCCCACGCAAAATATACAAAAGATCAAATTCTACAGAAAAGAACCACTCCGTTAGTTCTTTTCGAAACTATTAATAAAAATATAATAACTAGATATATTCTTTAGGATAATTTGCCAAATTTGCAACAAACAAGTTAAGAGAATAACAGGGTTCGATACCATGACCTAACCAAATGCAACAAGAACTGTCTACCCATGCAGAACTTGTTATTGTGGTTTTTTTTTCGCTTTTTTCTTTTGGTTTACCATGTATGGCTAAAACTCAGACCCGCCCCCCTAGACAAGTGGCTTTCTATTAGCGTAAAGTTCAATAGAATAGATTATGAATGTATGAGATTGACGTTTGATTACGACGACGACGACGATTGATTACGTCAATTTCATACATTCATAATCTGTTCTATTGAACTTTACGCTAATAGAAAGCCACTTGTTTTATTTTGTAGTAAATATTATTTTTGTTGTTATTAAACAATTTGTATACCTAAAAAACTTTTGCATTTCTTTCTTGGTTTCCGGTATATATATTTCATAGGTATATATTATTTCACTGCTAGGTAGATAGCTGATCTTAATGTTAGCTATCTGCCTGTAGCTAAGGCTATTTTTGTATTTTAAATTGGAATAGGTACTATCATTCCAAAAAAATCTCATGACACATTAAATAGCGGGTTCATTCAGGATTCCTTTTAAAAAATAAATACTTAACTAGCTGTAGCACAATTTAGTAGAAATATAATACGAGACCACGCGTAAATGCACTAACACAAATATTTATATAAATACAAAAAGTGATAAGAGCTAAATTCCCAAAATAACTGACCACGTCGCGCGCCCTCTTGAAATAGTTTGATGCGCTTTTAATGAAACTAAATCGTGTTGGGAAATATGGCAAGACTAAAATATTTGCATATTTCTGAATTGCCAACATATTGGATATAATATATGGGTCTAACCTAGCAGGCGGATAAAAGCACCAAATACGAAGGGACAGAAGAAATTAAGAAAGTTAAATGAAATAAAAATTACATTATGAGCTAACAATAATAATTTGTCGCTTAGTAAATTGCATAGCGTTATGTTGACCTAAATACACTGTAAGATATCGGTGAGAACAAAGAAGCGCAAAGACAAGAAACAAAGCACTAGCGGAACGGAGAGCATTGAATTTTCTCTTGTATATTGAAGAAAAACTTATATTGCTACAGATGAATTCTTTCTTAATACGTCGAACAGTAAACACCAGAAAGGAAATAAAAGAAAAAATAAAAAAGTTGACAACACTGAGTTCAAAGTAAAAATTTAACTATGTTATAAGAACGCGAAAGTTTGTGACGATAGAAGTATGTTTGTTACTATGCTATCACCTGAAAATCATGAACGGATTTTGATAAAAAAAATGTGAAAAAATGTACCTTAAGTACCTACCAGAATAACATAATATGAGCTATAAAATTAAGTACTGACTAGTATTTCTATAGCTCGTGTGTTCATGTTTTTAGTATACTGCATTTTTGGAATACGATATTGTAACGTACAATACGTATCGTATTCCAAAAATACAAAATTGAGTATAAAAGCGAACTTTTCCGTACCAATATTTTGGAGTTTTTCTATAGTGTAAACAAGCTGATCCTAAAATTAAACATTATTTAACTTTGGTGTTACGAAAAAAGGCTTAAAAATACGAATGTTACTTCAGTTAACTGCCTTGAATAAAGATCGATAAAAGTAAACCTTCCAAAGAGAACTTGTGGTTCGTGTTTCAGAGAAAGCTACAGTGTCGCAACAACATCTTCGACTAAAGTCAAAAGGTTTAGCGGCTGTTTGAGCTTCTTGCGTCATAAAACGTTATTTACTGAGTACGATGAATATAAATATAGCTTTAATGGAATGGAATACATGGAAACAATTTAATAAAATATTAAAAAAATAATAAATAAAAAGAAAAGTTTTGAAAATCCAAAAGTGCACGACTCATAATGCTCATTTAATTATGAAATATAAAAAAAAAAAAAAACTTATGGTAGTTTTCGTTTTTTATTAATTGCAATTAAACGACACTGAATTAATTAATCATTCGCATTCAGTGACCTACAATCGATTAGAATATTTAAAAAAAAAATTTAACTCAAATGATGGATTTTTTCACAAGTTATAGTGTTTTCAGGTTTCACACATGACGGACAGGAAAATTTTTTGACCTATTTCGGTGTTTTTTTCCAATTCTATTGAAGTAAATCAATTTTTAAAAAGTATGGGATTAATCTCCATTAAATTATCTCGACAATAGTATGCAAAATATCTTGATTCCGTGAACTAACAAGGCTATAATAATAAGAATAGCTGCAAAAATGAGGCGAAAAAAATTTTTCGATCGTAAAGCACTCTCTGATGCTTCGCATCATGAGTCGTGCAAAAGTGTATCATAATTCAAAGCAGGTCATATCATTTCACAAGGAAAGATTTGTAAGCATATTTTACAAATAAACAGAATATCTAGAGAGCTACATTATCATTGAGTAAGGCAATATTTATACGAAAAAAAAAATGTGAATTACTACTAATTCCAACTTAAGTTGTACAATCGCCACAAAATATATTTCATCGCATGCGCTGCGGAAAGCACTGATGATAAAAGAACAACACAATCCATCATTATCCAAAATTCTCTTCGTATTCAAGACCGTTTTTTTAAACCTGTTGATTACTTTTTGAATTATCGTAACCGGACATTCCATCAAAAGATATTAAGAGAAAATCTACTACTATTGAAACTTGCTTGAGTACTGGACTTATATTTCAAAAAATATTCCACCTACTTTCGACTGAATGGTACACTATTCCTATGTAATCCTTCGAAAAGTATAATACATACCTATAACTATTTCAACATTTCAAAGCAAAATAATCGTTATAGTATTAGTAAACAAGCTGTGGTTTGAAATATGTCGTCACACAGTGTACGTTTTATATCTAGGTCATTCTCGTTCTGTGAGCACGTGCATGTATTGAAATTCATCCATTATAGAAGCTCAGCTAAATTTCCTACATTACAAATTTAAATATAACAATAACATTAATTAATTATTAATTACATAGATGCCTACTTATTTTTATGATTTAATAAGTAATATGTTATAATATGTAATACATAGTAAATTTTCTCCATCGTGATACATAATATTATCTCTCTGTACATAATATTGTATAAAAATGAATCCCTATTTCACTTGGTAGATCACGCGTGAACGGCTTGACCGTTTTCGGTAATTCTTATTTTTATGTGTTCGTTATTATCACGGTTACAGTTATGCATTCTTTTGTGATCTTTTAGTGAACATTGCATAGAAATCTTTTCGAGTGCACTAATAATAACGAAAATAATGTTCTTCGTCTGTTTACATTAAAAGAATTTGACATAGCGTCGCGTAGTTAGAATGAGCATTCGCTCGTTTGATGTAAATGCACCGTAATATTTTATATTACCGATGTGGACTATGGCTGTGGAGCGACGCATGACGATGACGGTATGAAATATGAATGCACGGAAATTACGAATAGACCTATGTGAGATGATGCCTGAACCTGATGAGCTCAGATGTTGAAAAATCGATATACCTAATCGATGCATATTACTAGTATAAATTATCTTTTTTCGTTAAGATACAATTTATAGGATCGACAAAGGAAAACGTGACGTCACATATTTATGCTGTGAGAAGTTATCACAATTATTTGCTGTACATTTTCGTCACATAATTTTGGTGCCACTTTATTATGCTGCTTACTAATGTCAGATAATTTTGCTGTATACGGGCAGACAGATATTATGAACTTGTTCTTGTGACAGATATTTTTGCTAATCGCCCTCTAGGCATACACTTACATATAATATGATATACTTAATATTAATTCTCGTGACTGTACCTTACATATATGACTTAAGCCTGTTAGTGAAAACCATATGAATCTTAATGTAGTTAGTTGCATATTCTGACGAATATATAGATAGTTCTAGTTCTTTTATATTTCATGCCTTTGGATAACTTACATTATATACCTATGTGTATTGGTTTATTAATTCGGCGTTGCAATAATTGAAGCTGAACTCAATTGAAAATCCAGAATATAAATTGTGTCCACAATGGCTAGATGGCTAGCTGGCAGAATTAATAAAAGAAAGATTCTCATGTAAAAACAGCTTCAGTTCGACATTTAAATATGTACCTAAATACTCTCGTCTCTCCCATACATATAAAATAGCAGCGGCACTAGTAAATACGGATTTTTTTGTATAAGTTTAACTTGAAGATTTTAAAAGTTGCATTTAATGTGCACACGCAAACAGTTTATCATGCGACCTTGTCGGAAATTGCATTATGAACATTACTTAGGTGTACGAACTCTTTACATGCGATAACGACTGCTGGTTGCGAATGAAGTGAATAAAAATTGCAAAAATAATGCCAACCAAAAAATATTCTATGATTTTATGTAGCATTGGTGCATTCTTATTTATTTCAAATTAGATTACACATTCTAAAATGAATCACATCATTTTATTTATTAATCGCTTTACAACTTATAAATTGCACGTCATCATAATATTTTAATTTGGTTTACCAAAGTAAAAGCAAACAATACAAGATATAATATTCTAATAATTGAAGGGAGTCCGCCGTCGCATACAACACAGGTAATGAGAAGTGTATAGTGTACCCTACAGCTCGTCCGGGCCGCCACAGCCGGATCGATAGAAGCGAGTTCTGTGCTCTGAGTAGCGAGCAGCCACCCTGCCTCCTCACCTATATATACTTCTACCGATAATAGAGATGAACGTTCAACGTCAGTGCTAGATTTAAGTACATTTAAACTATAATCGCCGCAATTTTACACAAATCAGTTTATTTAAGTCTATAAAATATGAGAATGTTTGATCGATATAATAATTTATGGAATGGGAGAATTATGCCCATAACACTTAGTTACTTTACTCTAGTGTTATTAAAAACTAGAGTTGAAATATTTTTATTAAGTATACTTTAAACTTACATTTTTATGAAAACCATCTATTTCTTTTACGCGATCGGAAATACTAAGTGCAAAAAGAATAATCACCTCGCCATGAGCCATCGTCAGAAATTGAAACACTGTTTTTCGGTGCATGAAACCGCTGCTATTTTTAGTTGATTGTTCTAGCATATTGGATTGTTTAATTTATCAGTCTCTCAAAGTCAAATAATAGAATACCTACTAGGGTATGCACAATTAGTGACGACAATATTATTCTAAAAAAAATTACCTTTATAAATGTTAATCTCCATGATCGTAATTAGATGGAGAGAATTATGCCAATAATCCATTTTTTAACTTTGTAGGTACTATAAAGAAGAAATAATACTATATTTAAGAAATTTTCGTACAGGGTGTCGTGCAAAACTAAGCAACCCAGCTATTTTAAATATTTATCATTACCAAATCAACATGTAGAAGATATTTAATGTAAGTGCATGTATAGCAATTATTGATAAAATTGTGTTGGATAATTACATAAAATTGTAGTTATTAGGAAAGTTTGTAGTTATTAGTTAAGAGTTAAGACTTACTTGTCTGAAAGCTTTGCGAGGAAGGGTAGAGTAGAGGGTACAGTCATGATGTGGCAGCCCATACATTTTGTCTATTCAGAAAACTTTGGCTGTTTCCCTTTATGGACAAACATTGTCTTTTACTTCCTACTTGCTTTTATCGACATTTTTAAGCTAATCCCTGATTTTGCAAAGTAGAAGATGCTTAGAATAGGTCAGTGGTCGTAGTCAGTGAGCGTCGTCGCTATGAGGTAGGTCCTAGGTGAAAATGTAATAGAGGACGGGTTCTTAGACTGAACCCTGTGGAACCCCAGCAAGACAATTTGCAATCGTATAGTGCAGAATGCAGATCTAGCTTCCCCATGTTTAACAAGGAATAATCTTTTTTCTAGATAGGATCTTATTATACGGAATCTTGTATGTGGGAAAACATTTTCTTACGACGCGTCGTAGTATTGTGTCAAACCCTGTCGAAAGCCTGTTGAATATCCAGGTATCAAGCAGTTATAAATTATATGTTACTAGCTTTCCACCCACAGCTTCGCCCGCGCAGTCAAAGAAAAACCCACATAGTTCCCGTTCCCGTGGGATTTTCGGGATAAAACCTATCCTATTTCCCGGGGTAAAAAGTAGCCTATGTCCTTTCTCGGGTATCAAAATATATCTATATCAAATTTCATGCAAATTGGTTCAGTAGTTAAGGCGTGATTGAGTAACAGACAGACAGACAGAGTTACTTTCGCATTTATAGGTACTTAATATTAGTATGGATAAACTCTATGGTTCTATGGTTTAATGCTGCTTTCGTAATCCATTATCTAAATTGGTGGTGTGGGATAATTTCCGATTGGTTGAGGCACTTCGACAATTTTACAAAAAATAGTTTCTCCCACGGTTTTGATAGGACTGTTAAGCTGATAAATGGTAAGAACATGGACGTATAAAAAAAGACGGACGCCGTATTAGGAACAAACAACGTGAAGCCACCGTAGTAAGCTAGCGATCGTGTAAAGACAATGAACACGCACACACTCTCACCATAGTAAGCTAGTCGCCGCCATTACGTCGTGAACTACCGAAAAATATTTAAAATGCCGTCTTGCGTGGTTAAATGGTGTCGCAACAGTACAATTTTAAATAACAAAACACAAGGGATAACATACCACAGGGAAGCAAGTTATTTCTTTTATGTTTTAATGACAAAATTATTACGGCAAAATTTATAGAAAAAAATGCAGCCGCCATTGTCATCTGTTGCCATAGTGTTGCCATGGCAACATGGCACACACACATGGATGTGTCGCCGCCATTACTAGGCTTCACTCAATGTTTAGGCGATACTCCGTCCGTCTTTTTTTATACGTCCATGGGTAAGAAGAAAACTTTACGTTCGCGTTAAGATGCAGCAGCCACAAAACAAGAAGATAACTCATGAGTGGACTCTTACCATATTTGTGAATCATCTCATTATTTGAGAGATTTCCAGATGTTCGGATAATTTTAAAAGTCTGAATATGGCGTTAAATTGTTTTCTTAAGAACACACAAGTCCTTTGATTCATTAGGCTTGAAAACAAATGGCGAGTGAACAGCAAAAGCTTTTTTGCCTTTTCTGTATCGGTGCGGGCACGTGAGTTGCCACTGCGTATTTAAGTTGATGTCCTAAGAAAAATTTCTAGATCCTTCATCTCTAGATCGGTTGAAAGCAGTTTTATCGGAGCGTCGACGAGAAAACTACCATATTTTACGCAATTAACGTTTCTTTTCGATTTTGTGCTTAATATATCTTTGGCAGTATGTTGGATGAAGTACTTGATTGGACCTCAGGAGTATTTTTCCAATCAGCAATTGGTGAATACTTAAATAAAGACAGGTTTGTTCCACTTCGTTCACTGAAGCCACGGAAAGTTTTAAGTCTAATCTTTATATAAACAAGTCAATCAGTATTGAAGTTACAGAGAGATTTTCATTTACAGTCAGAGGTTGGAAATAACAGAGCTGATGGTCCAGATAATATGGTTGGACAACACATCGAGAAGGTCATTTATTATTTCAGACAGTGGCTGCGAGTTGTAGTTCATCTTAACCCATTGACCACCGAGCGGCCCGATCGGGCCGCGACACAATAGATTTTCTATTGTGTCTGTGATTCCGGGACTGAGGGATTAAACCCTAACAATTATTACTAATTTTAGATTTCCCACCAGCTGCATCATTGAAATAATAACCTAACATATTTATAAATCAGAGTGAAGTTAGATAGCTTTCTCTAACAATGCTTGCACAGCCAGTATAAGTCGAGCCATCTGGAGAGCACTAATATACAGTCATATGTGCCAATTTACACCTGAGTATACCATATATTGAAATAGTAACATAGTATAAATAAGTCAATATTGTAATTAAATAAATCAGACGTCATAAAACCTTTTCTCATTGTTTTGTTGCCATAACACAAAAATCTTTTGTTTGTTATTTGAATACACTTATTACAGGAATTACTGGATCAATTTCATTGTTAGATCAATCATATATAAGATTATTGACTACTAGCTGCGCTTCGCACTTTCACCCGCGTGGCTCTGCTCCTGTTGGTCTTAGCGTAATGATATATAGCCTTGCTTGAGAAATGGGCTATCTAACAACAAAAGAATTTTTCAAATTGGACCAGTAGTTACTGAGATAAGCGCGTTTAACCCCTTGACCACCGAGCAGGCCGCGACACAATAGATTTTCTATTGTGTCTGTGATTCCGGGGACTGCGGGATTAAATAAACAAACTCTTCAGCTTTATAATACATATTAACGTTAGAATATATAAAAATTCTAGGGGTGAAGTGGACTTGTTTGAGTATTTTTTCTAATTCTAAACGCAACAACATTTGAATATTAATCATAATATAAATAATTTTAATTTTATAGCCCATATTAATCACATCAACAACAAGTGCAATATCAAATCAAGATGCTTAATTAAAGAATGTGTACTTTACATACCAGCAGTTCTTTATATCTCATACCATTTTATTCTTAGATTAGTTAACTTCACTGTTAAATGTAACATGACATGCTCTAGATACACAATGTGATATGTTGCGACCTAAATGGCATAATCAGGTGACTCACTGATGCTATAGTTTGTCATAATACATTATATTCATATCAAAATCATTGTTACATCTGTTACAATATTGTTTTCTCTATTAGAGATTACCTAAAAACTGTTCCCTAAAACTTAATCCTAATAATCAGCTAGAAACAAATTTGTATTTCTAAATGCACAATCAATTTCTTTGTTGTTACACAGATAATCAGATTGATTAACAGCTGTGTTACAAAGCTAAATGTATATGCAGGTACCTACTATATCTATAATACAGTAGAACCTCGATAAGTTAAAGTTCAAGGGAAACACAAAATATTTTAAGTTATAGAGGTTTTAAGTTATCAAGGGTCTATCCATTTTTCACTGCTTCTATAGCTTTTAATTTATCAGCGTAGGTGAGGGGTGTTAGTTTTCTTTTTGGACTCATTTTAAGCCAGTTTTATCACACAGTAAGTAAAGTAATGTTTCCAGGGCAACAATCAAAAACTTATGATGCAAGTAAGTTGTTGTCATAAAGCTAATCGCCGCATAGCTTTGAAGAATTTCGATAAAGCAAACAATAGGTAATGTATTGTTTACGTTAACAATACATAGTAAACACGTGCAAGCAATAAATACCGAAACCTTTTGTTTTGACACTCTCAAAATGACTCATTTGACAAAAAATTTTATGTTATAGAGTTTGTGGAAACATTTCTTTAAGTTACTGAGGGCCAATACACAGATTATTTATTTAAGTTATAGAGGTTGCGTATTTTAAGTTAAAGAGGTTTTGGGCTCTGATGGGAAGGGAACACATTATTTTTTGAAGTTACAGAGGTTTTTATGTTACCGAGGTTTAAGTTATCGAGGTTCAACTGTATACATATATAGTTGTAAATGATATCAAATATTTTTCAACTATCAGACAACATTTTTTTAACTATATATGTAGTTAGGTATATAATTATGTAATTATTGATTTATATTCTATTTAGAGATGCTTTATTATTTAGATATATCTCCATAGTTCAAGACGAATTTTGTGGGTAGCTAAAAAATAATGTTTCGAGAAATAAAACGATGCGTCTTTCAAGAAAAAAGATAAAGTCTTTGTTTTCTTTGTTCTAAAAACCTTATAGAATTAATCTTATTTATTATGAATTACCTATGATTACCTTTCTTATTGCTCAAAATAAGTTAGAATTTATTGCAATTTTCAAGGCTGCCAAAATTTAAAATTCCCAAAAATAATATTATTTGTTTACTCCATGTTCAAAAATCCCTTTTTCTTTTTATAGATTTGACTTTACTTACCCCTGGAAGTAAATAAGATCATTAGAACTCCTGATACTAAAATTAACGTTCACAATTAGCTTCTTGGTTCAATAATATCAACTCGACAAGAACTAAGCGAATAAAATACGACGTAATAAATCGCTAAAACTGCATTTGTCGTGATGTTCGACGAATCATCGAATCGATTAATTTTTAACACACCTTGAATTTCCCAGTATGTATCTTATCCACCAAATTCACTTTTAGTTCACGACACTGTTTCAAGTCCACTTGACACTGTTCAATTTTGATCCATGATGATTTCAACAATTCAAAAACTTGGAACAAAAACAGCTGGCCGATACCAACGCGTGTTTTTTTTTTCGAAATAGCGAAGCTCACAAACACATTGACATTGTTTTTCACAATGGTAATAAAATGATGTGCATAAACCGATTATTAATACCGGTTTAGGTTTTTCTACGGTGATACTAATTTTAAATTTCATATATCTTTAACATTAATACAATTCCAGAATGAAAAGTAGTAAGATTTTCTCATCTCATTTATTTAAATATTAGGAATATCCTTTGGTACAAATTACATCAACAGAAAAATTGCAAAATAAAATAATTTCATAACTATATTTTTTCATCATTATTATGTAATTTTATTGGTCTTCTTGTAATTGGTCTTCTTTTTTAATTGTATCAAGCTTGTATAATATTTTATATTACCTATATTAATCATAATCGTAGGGAGCATATGCGTGTAATGTCACATTGACAACCTGCTATTCGAATATTGCACCGTTATCCAAAGTAATTTGTTTGTTATTTTTTCAGAATAGCTTCATTTTAGTTACCTGATCGGATTGGTTGGATAATTGATTAGATTATTATATTCGAGTTGGAGTCAGATATTGATCAGACATTACCTATTGTAATTAATTAATGAAAAACTATGATTCGCGGTAAGTGTGCATTATAAACAGTGCATATTATACATAATGGGCATTTTTTGTTTCGCTTAGAATAAATTTAGATCATTATATAGCAATAAGGTAGTTAGGGAAAAATTAAACGAAATGTTGAAATATCAATATTATATACACATCATTTAATGTAAAAACTTATTATTCAAGTATATGTAAGAAATCATCTTCATTTGATAAACACAAATTTTTCAAAATGTCTGATGGTGAGGGTATATTTTTTTCATCAATAGGAATAGAGTCAATTAGTTCTTCCAAATTTGAATCGTATCCTTTATCATTCTGCATAATATGTTCCTGAATTGCTATCATTTTATTTTTCACAATAGTACCTTCACTTGAATTTCCGGAAACACAATTGGAAATGATGGAAAAATTTTCCGATTCTAAATCTTCTAATGATAATTGTGCACTATTTCTAACTAATTCGGCATTTGCTTCAGATACTTCTACATAATTTGGTTTTTGGGAATGGTCAGTTTTTTTAATTGTATCATTTGTGTTGTCATGATCTGAATTTATTTTTTTCAATTTTTCGACTAAATCCGTTGATTTTCGTACCACCGTACCTGGCGGTTGAGCCTGACATTTATGTGTTCGTTGGGAAACCTGTAATAAAACAGCGTTTACTGCGAAATGTAATTTTCATCGGTTCATGTATTAAAAAAATACCTACACACCTTGTACCTAAAACTTTTTTCACATGCGGTACATTTATATGGCATTGCCCCAGTATGTATTCTTCTATGTACTAAATATGATACTCGTTGACGAAAACATTTACCTAGAAAATAAACAATTAAAAGTCAATAAAAGTTGCGAAATAATTACGCATTGTATGCATTTCATTTCGCAAATAGCAGGCAGGTTATCCGTTTTATTCGCTAAAAAAATAGAATTTAAAGTACCTACAGTTAAAGTTTTAAAATTCAATTCATAAAAAACATAGGTAAATACATACTACTTTCATAGAACGAGACTAGAAGAAAGAGTTAGACCAAGTTTCGTACGCGGTTGGAAAATTTTAATTTTGTATACCTATAAAATATATTTTCTCACCACAAGTTTCACACGCAAATGGCTTTTCACCCGTGTGTATACGTTGATGGTTATGCAAAGTAGATAATTCCTTGAAGGCTCGACCACAAAAATTACATACGTGTGGCTTATCATCGTTGTGATACAGAAGATGCTTGTGGAAGGACTGTTGAAATGTAAAGGTCTTGTTGCATTGCGTACACGCATACGGAGTTTCACCTGAACAGATTTTATATGCATCAAAATATATATAATGTTAAAACATTAATTAATATTGCTTATGTATGTCAATTATTCTTTATTTTTTATATTACGATAATTTTCTATTCGCCATTATAGGTAATGGCGAAATAGCTGAAATAGCTGGACAAGTTTCGATGATACTTTTATTGGAAGATAGCCAAATTTAGAAGGAATAATTCTTGTTCGATTATGAAAAATAAACATATTACTTATGACGACTTAAAAAAAATACGGCTCGAGGAAATCTCGAAAATCAGCTAGATTTACATAAATACTGAACAATATTTTGTATGCTGCTTTAGAACTGCGATAGCTTATACATTGTTAGTACCTTAATTATCTATCATATCTCTATTGTTTAATTAAAAGGTATGAATGTAATTATTAAAACCTGTATGAAGACGCTTGTGTTTTTTCAAGAAGTACTTAGTAGTGAAAAATTTATTGCACACGTCACATTGCCATTGTTTTCCATCTGTTCTTAAATATTCTGTTGGTTTCTCTTCTTCATTAGGAACATTTGTACCATCATTTTTATTAAAAGACTCTTCAGTGTTTGAATTTGTTTTATTCTTATGTGTAAATCCATAGTGTGCAACCCTTAAATGAACCATAAGAGACCCGCGCATTTTGAAATTTTTTGAGCAGAGGTGGCAATTATATTTTGTAACGGAATTATCTTTGTCTTCAAAGTTATGTATAATACTGTTGTGCATTTTTAAAATACCTTCATTCACAAATTGTACACCGCAAATGTTGCATTTATTTGCACTTTGCATTAACGGGGTTTCATTTTTTATTGTGGATGTAATCAATAATGGATTAGCAACCACATTATTAGAGCTAATAACAGGCATTGTGTTCAACGCAACAACAGGTAATTTTGGATATATTTTCACAAATTTTACTGGAGCACATGATGTTGAAGTACTTGGTTTATTTATAGCTCTACACTTTTTCTGTTTTTCCACCACTGTCAATTGTTTTTCATTAGTATGCAATTTTTTTATGTCTAATTCTCTGTCTTGTAATCCTTTTTTAAAAGGAATAATGCTGACATGACTAAATAAGTGTATTGTTAATTTATCCAAACCTGTCACCTCTTCTTGGCAGATAGGACACACAATGTTATGAGTCGAAACGTATATTAATCTATCTCTTAACGATTGCGCTGTATTAAAAACTCCAGTGTGTAAACATATAGGGCACGGTAGAGAAGCTGCGTCGCCACTCATTTTAACAAAAATATTTTTTAAATCACGACTATGTTAGTAAGATCCTTCAGAGTTAGCGTGATACTAATCTACATGCAAGTTATTTTGGGAAGATTGCGTACGTATATTTTTGGCAGCTTTACAAATAACTTCATCTTCACATTTCTGGCTACCTTTTGAATCGAAGTCCACACTTTTAATTTACTTAATCATTAAGTTAATAATAAAAATAGCTTGTTTACTTGTTTCAACGATCTGTGTATATAAAAGAAATGCGTGTTAAACAACTTATGACTCAAGAACGGCTGAACCAATTTTAATGATTTTTGGTTCGTTGGATTAGTGTACGCTTAGATTAGCCTATGAGATATATTATTTTATAAAAGGAACAAAACAACAGACAGAGCTGGGAAGAGCAGCTACTTGTTTATTAGAAATATTAATAATGGAATATATATAACATAATATTATGTAGAACGATATATTTTTATAATGGTTGTTAATAATTTTCTAAGCTATTGTAAAAAATAATGGGAGTAAAGAAATAAATCGAGTATAGAAAATAGAAATGAGCCATACTTGGCTAGAGATAGGATTTATGACCCGCATCTTCACAGCAGGAATATTTTTCTGTTATCTGAATTTAATACCTATATGTTTATTAAATTATATTAGCTCTCAATATATTAAGATACCATCATAAATTATACTCTATAATATTTATAACAATTGGAATCTAAATTACAAATACCTAGATTAGGTAAGACCAATAGTTTTATAAATGACTAAACCTCGGAGCAATTAACAAGCCTGGAGAAGTAACAATTAATTGAACGTTTCTTATATAGTGGCTCTCTTTTATTCAATACCCTAATTAGTGCGATAGAAAGAGACAACACACTGTTATCGGCTTGGCATTCAAATCCACATGTAGCCACTTTTTGTTCTAAAAAGGTAGTGCTTGCCACAAATTTATCGAATACTAAAATATCGATAAATAAAAAATTTGAGTTATAAAATTGCTTGAAGATAATTTAAACGAATCTATTTGGAATTATTCATATTTTACGATGCGTACTGACTACCTTGCATTGTATGGTAGTGGTATTTATAAAAAAATATTATTAGGTATTTCGGTTTAGGTTGTTTTTATGGTTTCGTAAAAAGGTACGTATTTTTTCCTGTTTTCATAGATTCATTCATAGAATTATACGAAACCCTTCGTGCGCGAATCTGACTTCCACCTGGTTGATCATTTTACAAATCAATAATCGTATCCTACTAATATTATAGAAGCGAAAATATATAAGAATGGACTCTTTCACGTAAAAACTACTGAATGAGTTTTTATGAAACTTTACAATTAAATTTTAATTTATACATAGTTTAAATATCAGAATAACATATAGGCTACAATTTACCGCGGGAAAATAACTCATTCCCACGGGAAAAATTGTTTGTTTGTTCCCAGAGAACACGCGGGGCACCTCTAGCTTAAAATAAATTTCTTCAAATAAAACAAATAAACATTTAATTTTTTTTTAACATTTTAATTCGATACTTAATTACCAAATTACAATATTTATTATTTAAAATAGATGCCACCGTAAACTTGTGGCACAGCATCTCTGCAAAGCACTTTACTTTTCTTCCCATCTGATTCGAAATGATTTGAACAAAGCCGAGAATGTTTTGAAGGCTTCCAATTTTCCCTGTGCTATAGCTTTAACCCAAACATCTTTTAATTTTTCTCAAGCCAGAAACCTGCAAATAACAATAAAATCCATACTTAAATACCTTTTTTTCTCCTAACTTAAAGCAGTCATTATTTATGAAGTACTTCGTTCCTACTCAAGTATCGATAATTGCACAACACTATGGAAGTTATATTTTGCATTTTTTCTAAAAACTAAGCTGATTATGATTTCATTTCAATGATTACGGTTAGATAAAACATAGATGATTATGAAAATAACGTAAATTCACTTATTTATAACACAATTAACAAAATAATTGATCAAAACACTAACCTGTGAAATGACAAATTCCTATCTTCATCCGATTTCCCAGTACTACGGCTTTTACAGCCGTAAACGACACAAGCCATGTAATCTTTAGTAAATTATCTTTTCAGAAAATAACATATGAAACTAAAAAACACGTTTTTCACTTCAAAAACAATAATTAAAATCACCAAGCGATGATCACCAGACTGGTGATCAAAACAAAACGAAAGGAGACATGTCATTTCAAACTGTTGAGCTGACATATATCGGTCCTCTTTTTTCGCATGACATTTTGCCATAAGTTAAAAGGGCCAAACTAGTGTTATTAATGTTCAATTAATTGTTACTTCTCCAGGCTAGTTAATTGCTCCGAGGACTAAACACTACACAACAGTTTTTTTTAATTTAGTTTTGCCCGCCCTAAAACGCCCTTGCCTATGTCTCGTCTTTATTTTTTTTAAATAATGATTACGATTTTACGATTTTTTTGATTTCTAAGTACTTTTCATACCTAGTACCTACTTAAACTTTCAAGTTTCGAAATGTCAAATCATGACATTGACGTGAGAATAAATATTTTGAATCCGTTGTTTGGGTTGTATTTTTATGTTCGATCAAACGATTTATGAATTATTTCTTCTCCGTTTACATTTTGGAACAACTTCTTAAATATTGAAAATGAGTGAGACTAGTACAAAAGTGCCAGGTTACATGGCCCAATTATTGGAAGAACTTGGCTGGAATCAAGGCACAAGGATTCCCTTAGCTAATCCAGACAACCAGAATTTAGAAACACTTCTTATATCAAGGTACAAAGCTAAGCACTGCATAATCAAACCTAATAATTCATGTACAATTTAGATATATTTTACATTTACGTGTTGTTAATTTTAAAAGTTTATTTTGAGTTTAATGTTATATTCAGATTTAAATTTACCTTTTTATTCACATTTTATAGACAAGAGGAAATACAACGCCTAAAGGAAGCATTAATTTTACAAAATCAAAAAAGATCTGATCTCAATAAATATAAAGAACATGTTCATACTGAATATCAGGAAAATACAGTAAGTATTTATTAATAATATATTTTCCCATGAGACATAAATGTCTTTTCAAACATTTATTTGCTGCATATTATTATTTGTATTTTAGCGTTTACTGTTTGCCAATAAGCAACAGTTAGAGCAGGAAGTGAAGCTGCGTCAGCTGTCTTGCAATGAAGCAGATCGCCTAGATCGAGATGTCATTGATTGTAACAAAGAGACATCAACTATTAATACAAGGATTGATAGATTACAGAGTAAGTTCTTTTTATCACAATTCTATAATTTTAAATCTATAACTTGCTAATATTATATTTAGAGGATAATTTATTTTGAATTTTTTTAAGAAACTCTAAAATTGAAAGAAAGTTAGAAATCGTCTTTTTAAATGAATAAATGTTTCAGCTAACATTGCAAAGCTTCTCAAGAAGGCTGATTCTTTGAAGAGTGAAGTGTGTGGGGAGCGTGGAGCATTACAAGAATGGAGGGCCGCTTTAGAAAGAAGCGCTGGTGATATATCAGCTATCGAGCAATTCACTAAACAAGATTTATCTAAAGCTAAAGTAATTGTTTTATGATCAATATAAAACACCAATTTTGTAAAAAAAATATCTACATACTCCATGTGCTTTTTTTTGTACTTAGATTAATTATTATTAGAATTCATGTGTCAAAAAATAAATTAAATTAATTTTTCTTCATTTTATTTTTACCTTAATAGTTTTATAAGGCTAGGAATTTAATCATACCAATTTTTTTTTCAGAATTTAGAAACAAAGAGGCAGAAATTGAAGATCGAACATGATTGTGTGCATGAGCGTTTGGTACAACTTGTGTCCAACCTTAGTGCAGAGGAAAGGGCATGTGAAAGGATTTCTGTTCAGGTAATTTATTTTCATATCAATCTCTACTATTGAAAATAAAGATTTGTTTGACTTATTGTTTAAAAATCAATATGTATTTAGGTTATGGAAGGTATGGAGCAACGAAAACAGATGATGTCAATGTGGACGGGTGCAGTTGAAAATTTACGGCAGCGGGATACAGATATACGTCACATCAGAGAGGTAAAATATTTAGCTTATCATTATATTTATTTTATTAACTTTTCTTTAACGTTTATTTTATTTATTATTTTTTTAACTCTTCTAGTATGTTATGTCATGATTCCCTTGAGTTGCAAATCATACCTACATAAAAATGAGTTTATATGTCCAATTTTCAATATGCTTTTTCTCAGTGGCATGTTTGATGGTTGTTATCTATATGTAGAAAAAATTATATCATAGGAAACTACCTCTATTGTTTTAATCAAATAGTGTTAAAATAATATAAGCTAATTGTTTTCAAATCCATATTCCAGGATTATGCTGTATTGGATACAGAAGCGAACAACCTAGCGGAACAGTGTCGCGACCAGCAAGCGTTCTGTGACCAGCAACAGGGAAACAATGCAGAAGCACAGCGAGAGAATATGGGCCTCGCGCAACAGCTGAGTCAGATACGGCTGGCGTATCAGGAGACGTTTGATGATAATGTCACTTTAGATAGTGAGGTATGGTGCTGAATATTATAATTTTATTGGAGAGAAAGAACTGTCATCACTATCAGAATAAATAAAGGATGTATAGAAAAGCTTTGTGTCATTTCCTTTAAAATTGATTGAAAAAATGAAGCTGTAATTTATACAAGCAAATTAATTATTTTAATTAATAACAGAGACTCTCGCCTTATATTTTTACTTATCCACTGCATGCACCTTCAAAATTCTTTTAAAATTATTATAATATGTATATAATAATTCAACAAAAAAATAGATACCTGCAAAATCAAGCAGTGGGACCTTAGACAAAAATAATAATAAATAAGTACTAATACTCAATTTTAAATTTATAGGTACAAAGTTTGCAACGTGTGTCCAGCAACATGATAAGTGGACTGGAAAAATTGCATTCCGAAAATAGACAACTTATGGATGAACAACATCGCAAGGATGTCGCACTGCAGGCTGTTCACAGTAAAGTTAGTTTTCTTTATATTATAATTTACTTTATTTACTTGGAAATAAATATTAAATTTATATGCATTATACCAAAAAAATTGTCATTAAATGTGTTATGTTCATTTTTCTTATATTTTATAGATCAAAGAACTAAAAGAAAAACTTCTAGAGTCCACTGACAAATCAAAAAGTTCAGAAAAACGGGCCAAGGAGCTGGAAGACATGCTGAATGTAAGATAAGATTTTTTATACTTCTGGAAATAATTACATTTATTTATTCCTTTTCGTTTTTTTATGTGTAGTGTTATTAACATTATGATTTCCCATTAGGAAGAAGAAAGATATGCAAGCCAACTAACAGTGAACCAACAGCGTGCCATGCACTGTTCATTTGTTGAACAGCAAAAATTATTAGCTCTCAAAAATGAAGAGAAGCTGTTTCATATGCAGCTGAAAGGTATAGATTAAAATTATTTAGTTTTAGCTTATTTTCGGAGCCTACGCATGATTTCAAACAAGATCAAAAAAATCCGTAAGAATAAAATAATAAATAGAATAGAAAGAATAGAATAAATTCGATCGCTCTGTCGGGTCACGAGTGGCTGAGTTGGTTAGGCATCCGCCCCGGTTTGGCGCGAAAGGATACGGGCTCGAGTCCCGCCTCGTGATCAAATTTTTTCTATTCTTTATAAATTTATATTTATAAATTTATAATATAAATTTATAAAGAATAGAATAGACTTTATAAATTTATAAATAATATCATGCTAATAAAAAAGTATTATAAATAAATATGTATATATAAAATATTTGTTTTCTAGCGTCGAAGGCTATAATGAGCAAACTGGACAGCAAACAGCGTAGTGTTGAAAGAAGTCTACAAAGTCAAAAGGAATCACTTTATGGTATTGTGAGTAGATCCTTTGTTATATTCAAACATAGGAATGAAACTCGACACCACAGTCATAATTTAAATACGTTTAAATTGTTGTTGTTTGCGGTATTTATTTTTCAGAATAAACATTCAATTAATTTTGATCAAAATTAAAAACAATTCACTTGCTATAACAAATAACCGACAATTGCAGTGTTACCAAGTCGAAACTATTGGTGCTCAAGTAGCTCATATGGAAGGCGCTAAAGCCGAACGTGAATGTTCAGCGGAGCTTGTTGAGAGAGAAAACAGGTTTCATTCTATATACAGTATACGCACTTTTGCACGCTATTTGCGTGTGTTGCACGTGCGAGCACGCATTTTGTACATGTTATTCGAGATTTTGAGTTATATATTATGTAATCTGTGTTGTTGTGTAGTATAAAAATGAATTAGAAGTATCATTCAAGGGAAAATTGTGTTCATTTTATACAATTATACGCATAAACAATACTATGTTATATTTGTTGCTACCATAGCAATGATGTATGAAAAATAGTAACAGTTTCCATTCAGTTATACCGCGAGAAACCACGTCGAGATCGCTGTCGCTACCTGTTGCTTTGTTACAAACAAACCTACAGTATTTTATATTGTCAATATTTCATAATGTAGATAGGTATCTACTATTTAGATAATAATATGTATAATAAAATCTAAATTTTTAATTGATATCAAAATGTATGGAATAGAACGTTATAGTTCTAAGTTCTAACCAAGTAATTTAATTTTAAATTTAATAATTTCAGACTTAAAGAGGTTCGTGCTCGTCACGCTGCTCGCGTGGCGACTTTGGAGCGACATTCCGGTAAATTGTATGATGACATGCGTCGACTTACAAGAGATCTTGAATTTAAAAGCGGAGAACATTGCAAGCTGGTAAGTACAACTAGGTTTCATATCGGGTGCATTTTTATTCCCTTAGTGTTAATTAAAAAAAAAGTATAAAATAGCGTTTATAGTTTCGATTTTCTTGTTCTATGTTATCTATAGACTTAATTCTAAATTTTCCATCAACCACTTTTAACTTTTCAGCAAAGTCGTCTCAAAACATCGATGTTGAACGTCGAGGGTGGGGAGAAAGAATTACGCGCTCGCCGCGACACCTGGCGTCGCTTGCGTGTCGAAGAGGCGCTGATGAGGCTACGGGTCGCACACGCTACTAGGGCCCTCGCTGGCTTGGACGATACTGCGTTCACGCTTGACAAGCAGAGGCTGCAGTTGGATGCGGTATGTGATAATTAAGTCATATGAACTTAGTAATTGCACGCCTCATAAGCGAAGCGTTGAGGTGGGTACTACTGTCACTTCGCGCAAAACATCTGATTTTTCAAACTTAAAATGTCTTTATGTATCATACATTGCACTTGTAAGATAATACATACACACACATATTAAGAAAAAACACTATTTTTAACGTTCATGATATTTTTGATGTCATTTTTGTTATTTAAACTAGTTAAAAAACAGTTTAAAAAAGTTCTGTCTTGGACGTCCGTGTGTCTGTATGTGCGGATCCTTTTTCTTGTTAACACGATAGCGACCGAAATACTTTACTAATCGAGTCTTTTTTTTTCTCTTACGCTTGAGTATGCTCAGGAATAGAACCCTTTCATTTTTCAGGGTCTGATTCGATGTGGTTTAATTGTTATTAAATAAACAAAAATAATAATTAATAAATATTTATTAAAAAAAAATTATGAGGCGTGCACTTTTGGATTTTCCAAATTATTTATTAAAATGATTAATCGTGACATGTTTTAATCAGCTCCATCTGCAAGGAAAATAGCTAATAATGTATTTATACTATAATCAGTGATTTACTGATGTTCTGAATGAAAAGAAACTGAATTATAATATAGATTAATTTTATGTCAGGCAATGAACGAGCGCCTTGTGGAGATAGCAGCACGTCGCGATATGTTCAGCGTACAGAAAAGAGCTCTGTTTGAAGATATTGGAAAGATTCGCTCTGAAATAAGAGAGAGGGAGCAGCGGATTGAGCAACTGATCAAAAGGTCGGTATTATTAACCCATTGAGCCCCAAGCGGCCCGATCGGTCCCAGACACAATTGATTTTCTATTGCGACGCGGTTGGCGCAGTGGTAAAGTAACTGCCTACTGAGCCGACGGTCCCGGGTTCGATCCCCGGTCAGGGCAAATATTTGTGTGATGAACTCAATTATTTGTTCTTGGGTCTAGGTGTTATTATCTATATATGTATTTATTAAATATTGTATTTATCGTCGCCTAGTACCCACAACACAAGCCTTAATTGAGCTTAGTGTGGGACTAGGTCGATTTGTGTAATAATGTCCTATAATATTTATTTATTTATTTATTTATTTTATTTATTATTGTGTCTGTGGTTCCGGGGCCTGAGTTATGATTAGTACATACTCGGTTATGATTTCAGTAATTATCTTTTCATATTATATTCATGAAAGTTATTATTTCAGATATGACATATTCATAGCTTCCTTGGGGAAAGATGAATCTGGACAACAATTGTCAGTGACATTCTTCAAGATAAAGGTAATAAAAAACATTCTCTCATTATTAATGTTTAATTGCAAACTAACGTATATCATATTTTTGTAGTAGTGATACAAAATAAATTGTCAATAATACATAATTTTCTAAGGGCGTTTGTCCACTACAAGGAATTTTACGGTCCGGCATTCCGATTTTTTACGGTCCGGTATGGCACGCCATTAATCTATATACTAGCTTGTGCACTATACGTAATTTTACTGTCCGACATTTTACTTTTCCCTATTCCGGATGGTTTTTTGTGTCTACGAGTCGCTGTAGGTATAATTGTTTTCGAATGCCCACTTGCTTGGATTTTACTGTTTTTACTGCATATGCCAATTGAAAGCAAGCTCTTGTTTTACTTTCTTTTAGTTGGCAATGAGATTTGTGAAGTCGGTATTGTTATTTTATATACATTGACCAAGCATTGACCTATAATTATTATCTAAGTAAGTGTTGGTAAGTTAAAGTTCAAGTGGGAATAGCTTTAGCTCCTCGTCACCGATTAAAATAAATAAGTGAAACACGCATTTTAAATCTCTTACGGAACTTTACTTTTTATTATAACGGAGTACATAATATAATATTTCACCTTCTATATTTTTTACTCGTTTCTTATAAAATGCAAAAACAATCATTTATGATAGCATAATACCGCCAAACTTCCTTGAACTGTACCGCACTGATCCGAGTAAAGACGGACAGGTGCACAAGCAATTCATCGGTTTTTTCATGCCACACCGGACCGTAAAAAATCGGAATGCCGGACAGTAAAATTCCTTGTAGTGCACAAGCGCCCTTACGGGGCAGAATTAAAACGGACCGATGTTTTCACAAATTTCCGATCATACGAGTAAAATTACGAAATATAGTAAAAGCAGTAAAAAATTTAAACGCAACAAATGATGTGAAACACTAACTTCGATTAAGGGGCAATATAGTAGTATATTGGTGCTTCACAAGTGTAGTGCAGATTCTTAGGGAACGGAGAGGGCGGAACGTCGTGAAGCGGGTATCATGCCTCTGATATCAGAGAATGACATCCTATATATAATAAGACACACAATCGCTCATCGCTCAGTCGTCAAAATGTGTTCGTGCGGCGTTATATAAAACATTCATTGGATTTAACACTTTATTGCGTTGTAGTAATGTTCAGAGTTTTTTGGACCGTTCTTTAGAAAACTCTGCCCTCATGACATCCGAGTAGAGTTTTCCTTCGGACAATTTTTGCGTGATTTCGAGGGTTATTGTTTAACGTTACAACATGTACGCTTGCACAGTTCGCAGCGGAGCGCGCGGAGCTGCGCGAGCGCGGCGCGGCGCTGGACGCGGACATCGCGCGGCGCGAGCGGGACATCTCCGCGCTGGAGGCGACGCTGCGCGTGGTGCACGCGGCGCACAAGCACTTCCTGCACCACGTGGCGCCGCTGCAGGACGACAGTCAGTGTTCATTGCTAAAAATATTATACCGAGTCGAACAATTTTTTCTTGAGTTCAATTTTATTTGACACTAACTGTGACTCGCGGTTTCACCCGCATTGCTGCGCTCCTGTTGGTCTTAGCGTGATGATAGTTATAGCCCATATATAGATATAGCCCATAGTTTTCCTCGATGAATAGGTTATCTAAAACCAAAAGACTTTTTATTTATCGGACCAGTAGTTCCTGAGATTAACGCGTTCAAACAAACAAACAAACTCTTCAGCTTTATAATATTAGTATACATAAGTCACAAAAACTCTAGTCAAAAAATAAAGCAATATTATAAGTGTCAAATACATCCATGATGTCATAAAAAATCTACAAACTATTACATTGAATTACAGCTCCCGAAATAGAAGAATTAAACAATCTTACAAAGGAATACTATGATAAGCGCGAAGAGCTCAAACAGTTGAACAACAAAATAGCGTCCCTCGAACAGATTGTGTCAGACGCGAGTTCTCGCTACACTATGCTGAATGATAAGTGCAAACAGCTGTCTGCCAAAGAGTGAGTTATATGATACAATTATGTTTCATTTCTTTTCAATTTTGAATTTTACATTATAAATTAAATAGTATCAGACTAAGATAAATTGATCTTAATATTTCAGTCCAGACATTAAAAAATATTTTTATGAGTCAGAATTCATTATCCATCATCTTGAATTTTTTAAAGGGCGGACTACGAGAACGATCTAGACGGCGCTCGTGAACGCGTGCAGCGGCACGAGAGCCGGCTACAGAACGCACAGGACGTTGTGAGAGTTAACGCGAGACGCGCCAAGAAACTTGTCGAGGGGGAGGAGGATTGGAGGATCTTTCAGGTACTGTTACTTCGAGATTGTAACACGATATGATAAATTATGAGACGGCAGTACGTATATTTTTATACTAGCTTTCCGCCCGCGGCTTCGCCCGCGTTTTCAAAGAAAAACCCGTTCCCGTAGGATTTCCGGGATAAAAACTATCCTATGTCCTTTCTCGGGTATCAAAATATCTCTATACCAAATTTCATGCAAATTGGTTCAGTAGTTAAGGCGTGATTGAGTAACAGACAGACAGACAGAGTTACTTTAGCATTTATAATATTATAGTATGGATATAGCCTAAGAGATTAGCGCGTTCAAACAAACAAACAAACTGATACACAAAAAGCTATAAGAAGCTGAATCAACACAACGACGACAACAACAAAAGAGGGCGTTAATTTTTGATAGACACAATGTATCGGTCAATTAGGGAAAGCTGGCATGTTCACAGTACTCACACTTATGCAATTTCACTTACAGTATGTTCAAAAATAAATGCGACTCTAGTTTCATTTTAGACTTGAATTGTAAAATGGGTGCGTTGTAGATATATATATGCAAATATAATTACTTATGAAAGCTCTCATAATTTACCTGTAAAATTATAATTTAAAAGTAAATCAATTGATGAAGTTAATTATTTATTCTAATAATAATCAATTGGATAAAAGTATTAATAATCATTCAATTATCAAATAATAGATAATTAAATTCCTGACTTTGGTCGAGTAAAGATATCTAAGAAATATTATATTTGTAGTAAGTACGTAATACCTACCAATACGCGCTAACAAATATGTGTTACATGTTTATTGTATAATTTTCACACTATTGGTTTTAAACTCAAACTCAAACATTTATACAATTAGACTTCTTCTAGAAGCACTTTTGAATCGTCATAACAGTTTAAGAGCGTATACGCACTATGCGGGTAGCCGCATTGCGGGTAGCCGTCCGGCTGACCGCAAGCACAATTATGTACGTAATATTCATTTCTATGCGCACTGCGATGCGGCTACCGCAGACCGCACAGTGCGCATAGAAATGAATATTACGTACATAATTGTGCTTGCGGTCAGCCGGACGGCTACCCGCAATGCGGTTACCCGCATAGTGCGTATACGCTCTAACAGTTTTAACATTTACCACCAATTCAGAAAGCAGTATCTATAGAGAAGAAGAAGAATCTATTTAATCATAATCGTAATCTTCTACTTCACTGTAACTTTCATCGCTCGAAGAACTCGATGTTTCGTTGTCGGAATTTCTTAATGTTATTATAAATGAGTCAGTGTAATTATCTACTTTTGGTTCTAATTGAATATATTTTTCCTCATGTTCTCGCGTCTTTCTCCAAACGTCACTAAACATATCCAGACTAATAGCATTTGCTTCCTTTCTAAATAATTCTTCCACAGTTTTCAAGTTAAAGTTCACATTTTGTGATGCTACTTTCCCTTTAATTATGCCCCATAGTAACTCTATTGGGTTGAGTTCTGGATGGTATGGTGGAAGGCGCAATACACTATGTCCATGATCTTTGAGGATTGCATCAAGTAGGTAAAAATTGTGTATAGTTTGGCTTATTTTTTTAATAATGTGATAACTCTGATTATTAATTAGTAATTTGATTTTTGAAAAAAAAAATGCCGATTTTAGTCAAAATTTATATTTTTCTAACAAGATCCTTATCATCCAAATTTCCACCTTGGTGAGAAAAATTGACATTTCTAATGAAAATGAACAAAAAATTAAATGATTTTATTAAATACTGTAAAATAGTCTATAATTCTTCCATTTACTGTATCACAAAATTCTTCATAGATTTTTAGATATTCGTACTACACTAATTACATCACCCTGTATTTATAAACAATTGCAAAATATGACACATACATAGGCCGGGAGATACTGACACAAAATTTCGGGTCATTTGTAACAGAATGGCGGTTCTACAGAGGTCTTATTACGCAATGACTAAAAGAAAAATGATGGTCAGAACTCAGAACGCTGGTACCGGCGGACTAGTCGCGTGGGCGTTAGTCGAACTCGTCGGATAAATAGCGAAAGTCAAACGATTTGTAACACAAAAATTTTATAATTCACCGATAGCCCATAAAAAATATGTAGGCGGTAGTGTCATGCCATACTTTTCCGGTGTAACTTACAGCCCCCCATACCGACGCGATGCGTTGATTAAAAAAAAAACAATTCAAACATTTGTACCAGGCTAACTTTTGCACAGGTAATCATCATCGTGCAGACATTTACGAAAATCGCCATGCCATACTTTTCGGACGATTCCAATTTCCAAATGGCCACCATACCGCCGAAAATCTGCAAAAAAAAATTTTTTTTCGCCAAACAATTTGTACCAGTATTGCATTTGGATTTTTGGAGAGTATTTGATAAAATGTGACCATTATTATATTTGCCATACTTCTAGTAGGGGGAAAAAGTGCTGCCATACTTGAAAATTAATTTATTCGTCACGTTTCAAAAATACGACTGTACAATACGTAAAATAATTTTTTACAGTATGGGATCATTATATTCTGTTTGTTTGTATACAATTCTACCTAGAAAAAAATATCGCAGATTGCAAACATGGGGCGGATGATTGTAAGACTTAAGCCAAGACGTAAAAAAAAAATGAAAAGAATTGGCGATTTGTACCAGTACGGCATTTTTGGAAAGTATATGATGCAACGTGACCATTATTATATTTGCCATACTTTTAATAGAGGGAAAAATTAGTGCCATACTGCTACAAATCGTTCAAACTACGAATAAAATCTTACAATAAGAAAAAAATCTTATACACATTCGCCACCTCCCACAGGTATGGCATTATCACACTTCTATTTATAATCATTCAGGAGTTGTTGAAAAAAAAATGTAGGGTGGTACAAATCGTTTGGCGATAAAAAAAAATTCAAAAATTTGCAGATTTTCCGCGGTATGGCGACCATTTGGAATCGTCCGAAAAGTATGGCATGGCGATTTTAGTAAATGGCTGCACGACGATGGTTACCTGTGCAAAAGTGAGCCCTGTACAAATGGTTGAATTGTTTTTTTTTAAATCAACGCATTCACGTCGGTATGGCGGACTGTAAGTCACATCGTAACTGTATGGTATGACACTACCGCCTACATCTTTTTTAAGGGCTATCGGTAAATTCTAAAATTTTTGTGTTACAAATCGTTGGACTTTCACTATTTATCCGACGAGTGTGACTAACGCCCACGCGACTAGTCCACCGGTACCAGCGTTCTGACCATCATTTTTCTTTTTGTCATTGCGTACTAAGACCCCTCTAGACCGCCATCCTGTTACAAATGACCCGAAATTTTGTGTCAGTATCTCCCGGCCTAATATGTGCAATGTGTAAATGTGTTGACGTTCCAGCTCTTCTTAATATATCTGTAATAATAGTTAGGTTTATGTGTGACGATTTAATAGTTAGGTTTGTGTTTAGGTTAGGTTAGCTTTTTAAAAATAAATTATTTCTGGCCACGAAATTTATAATCGTAATATTAGCTGTTTCGTCTCTCTTTTCTCGGAAAATTCGAAATTTTTCAAAATCGAAAAAATTCGGCTGTTCAACAACAAAAACTGGTACCTCAATGTACTAATAGTTTGGTTTCTGTGTGACGATTTATTAGTTAGGTTTGTGTTTAGGTTAGGTTAGTAATTTTTTAAAACTATATATGTATATACATATTAGCTGTTTCGTTTCTCTTTTCTCAGAAAATTCGAAAAAAAATTCGGCTATTCAACAACAAAAATAGGTACCTCAATGTACTAATAGTTAGGTTTCTGTGTGTGTGTGTGTGTGTGTGTGTGTGTACGCGTGTTAAGCTTAGGTTAGGTATAAAACATGGGTAAGGTATATTCATATCATTTTTAAATACTAAGTAACAAGTACCAAGTAGTTACTATTTAACTTTGAAAATAATTTTAAAGACACAGACAGCGCGCGTGGTTCTTGTATGGCTTTTTGCAAACGTGTATTAACGGTGCGCCTAGATTTGTAATTTTGGGTACGTTAATAATATATATTATCGAAAAATAGTAAATTTTCCGGACTTAGAAAAATTTTCCTAACCTAACCTAACCTAACCTAACCTAACCTGTCCTTTTCCACCTTATAGAAATATTTCCTGACGTATAGAAATTTTCCTGGCTTATATAAATTTTCCTGACGTATAGAAATTTTCCTGGCGTATGGAAATTTTCCGGACTTAGAAAAATTTTCCTAACCTAACCTAACCTAACCTATCCTTTTCCACCTTATAGAAATTTTTCCTGACGTATAGAAATTTTCCTGGCTTATATAAATTTTCCGGACGTATAGAAATTTTCCTATCGTATGGAAATTTTCCGGACTTACAAAAATTTTCCTAACCTAACCTAACCTAACCTATCCTTTTCCACCTTATGTAAATTTTTCCTGACGTATAGAAATTTTCCTGGCTTATATAAATTTTCCGGACGTATAGAAATTTTCCTGGCGTATGGAAATTTTCCAGACTTAGAAAAATTTTCCTAACCTAACCTAACCTAACCTAACCTATCCTTTTCACCTTATAGAAATTTTTCCTGACGTATAGAAATTTTCCTCATCTGTATAAATTTTCCCGACTTAAAGAAATTTTCCTGGCGTATGGAAATTTTCCGGACTTAGAAAAATTTTCCTGACTTATACGAATTTTCCTCATCTGTATAAATTTTCCCGACGTATAGAATTTTTCCTGGCGTATGGAAATTTTCCGGACTTAGAAAAATTTTCCTGACTTATACGAATTTTCCTCAGATAAAATTCATTTATTTATTCCTACTTTTACCCCTATATCAAATAAATGGATGAACTGATTTTGATAAAACGTTCACTTTCATCTTAATCTTAATACTATTATAAAGGCGAAAGTTTGTAAGGATTTATGGATGTATGGATGTTTGTTACTCTTTCACGTAAAAACTACTGAACCGATTACAATAAAATTTAGCACACATGTAGAGGGTAACTTGGATTAAGACATAGGATAGGTTTTATCCCGGAAATCCCACGGGAACGGGAACTATGCGGGTTTTCCTTTGAAAACGCGGGCGAAGCCGCGGGTGGAAATCTAGTTTAATATATATGACTTAGATTCGACAACTTTATTTTTTTTCATTCCCACTTTTACCCCTATAGGTAGGTATAATAAATGGATGAACCGATTTTGATACACTTTATCTAAGAACCAGCGTCGGAAAATATGCTGCCTAACAAAAAAACGCATCTAATTCGGATTACCTGTTAGCGAGCTACGGTGGAACAAACAGATACACACACACAGACACACATAGCGGTCCAACACTTATCACTCATCTTTTTGCGTCGGGGCTTAAAAATATATGTAATACGACATAATTTAAAGGACATTTTATGTATAAAATTTACCTAAAAATAAGCATAATTTTAATTTGCCCCTCCCCCCCTACTACCTCAGCTTACCCCCTCACCCCCACCCCCACCACCAGAAATAACTGTAGCGTATAACAGATAACTTACGTTTTATCGTACACTGTATAATAGTGTACCATAGAATGCCTTAGCAAATGTTCGCCGTGAATACTTAAATGGTCATAACTTTTTTATTTATAAACCGATTGACATGAAATAAACACTAAATGTTAAATGAAGATTACCAAAATATATTAGTGAAAACCGCATTTAAATCGGATAAACCGTTTCTGAGATTAGCGTGTTCAAACATACAGACAAGCGGACAAACAGACAAACAGACAAAAAAAATTTTAACGACAGTTTTGGGTTTGGGATCGATTTAGTAATAACCCCTGCTAAATTTTTTTTACATATTTTCATTGTACAGACACCACTTTTCTAGAATTTTATTATATGTATTGATTGATAAGAATAATTATAAAGATGACCATTTGATTGTATCTTTATATTTTTTGTATCCTGTAAAACTTAACGACCAATTTTACTGCTGAAATTCTTTTACTGATAGTCATGACGAAAATACTGAATAATCGCGTTTTAAATATATTATAATCTTTGTAATTTTTGAAAGTATTTTATAGTACCTGTATAGTATATATTGTGAAGTACCCGCAAAACGTAAATGCCATACATCAGCAGTAATTATATTATAAAATATTTCAGGAATAAATAATAAATATTTCAGGACAATTTTCACACGCGGCACAATCTGATCCCATACTAAGCTTTCGCTTGTGTTATGGAAACCAGATGGCTGATAAACATACATATATAATTTTTAAATAAATACTTATATAGATAATTAACACCCAGACACAGAGCAAACATCTATGTTCATCACACAAATATTTGCCCCGGGTGGGAATCGAACCCACGACCTCTGGCTTGGAAGGCAGGGCCACTACCAACCAAGCCAACCAGCCAGTCAATGTCTGTAGATGTCGATATGGAGCCGCAACTACGGCGAGGCGGCCGGGAGCGCGGTGCAGGCGCTGGGCTCGCTGTGCGCCGCCTGCCCCGCCGCCGCGCCGCGCCTGGCCCACGCGCTCGCTGCGGCCGACCTGCGCCAGCACCTCACCACCAACCAGCGGCGGCTGCACGCGCTGGTGCAGAGGTACACACGTGGGACGTTCATGAAGTACATATGGAGACGACACCGCCTACATCAAGTGATGTTCCGCTCAACATAAGCCATATTATGGCTTAACTGCACGCTCATTTTTTATTTGTTTTAAAGTGAAACACATCAAATATGCCTTCGTGTGTGTTACGATATTGCACAAATAACGGAAAAGCGACTTACATAACTTTTCATCAGTAAGTACCTAACTAGATAATAATTTTTAAAACTTAGAGGAAAAAAATGGCGCACAGATTTTGTTCGTGGTGTCTCCTCCATACGTAGTAATCATAGAAATCTAAATAACAAGACACTAGAAGTCGTAAGCGTGCGTGACCTTGTCGCCACTCAGGTGATTTTCACATCACCAGTGCATTCGTCACTGTTCAGTTGCTCTGGAGACGTATGAGTGTATACATGGTGTGTTTCAGCAATTCCCATTGCGGAAATTCTTCCACAAGTTGTAATTATACTTATAAAGGAATAATATTTCATCGGAAAATATTTTTTTTTAGAAATAATGCCGTTTTTCCTTAAAATTATAGAATATTTACAAGTATTACGAGTGTCACCATAGTAATCGAAATAACAATGAATGACACAGTCGACCATTCTTATTATCACGTTTGTTCGTATTGGAGCAAAAAGTCTCATATACTTAGGGATGTTATTCTAAAATAAACCGTAAATTCGTGCGTTAGGATACATATTCAAAAGCTTAATTTAATAGATAAGTTAGTTTTCACTAAAATCAAGCTGTCCAATAAAAGGCATAGTTTACTTGTGTGTACTGTTTAGCTTTCGGTTTGAATGTGTTGATTTTGGCGACAGCGGTTTTCATACGAATTTTGACATTATAGCACTTCTATGTGTCTTGTTATTTAGATTTCTATGGTAGTAATATTATCTCAATGTACAGTACTCGCCATTCTTTATGGGCGTCGGTACGAATTTGCGCATGGTACAGACGGGGGGCCGGAGCGGCCATATAGTTTGGCGAGCCGTTGAGTCTATTCCGTATAATACCATTTTTCTGATATCACATTACGTCATCCTTCAATTTTGTTTTAGACTTCTCGGTAGTTTCAAATATCATTAAAATTGTGATCATAATATTTAAAAATCTCATATTGCAGGATTATATCGGAAGGAACGGGCTCTCGAGTAAGAGAATCTGTCCAAGATCTAGACGGTAAAACATAAAAAAACAATTTTTTTTTCTATACCAAATTAAATTTTGTATACTATAAATCAACGTAATTAAACGTGTATCTTTCTCTATCTTTTATTTTACAGAAACTGTCTTTTCAAGTTCTTCAGAATCTATCCGGAGTGGGGTTAGCATCGCCAGCGGCTACACTAAGAGAATATCAGCTTTTAGGAGGTCTCTTGCACCTAAGGTCCAGGAGTCTGCGGTAAATATTGTTATAGTTGAAAACAAAAATCTAGATTTTCAACTCTATTGAGGCAGATACCAGCTTTAATAACGTTTTATGTAATAATGAAAATAAAATAGGGCTTTATTTATTACTAGCTTTCCGCCCGCGGCTTCGCCCGCGTTTTCAAAGAAAAACCCGTTCCCGTAGGATTTCCGGGATTAAACCTATCCTATGTCCTTTCTCGGGTATCAAAATATCTCTATACCAAATTTCATGCAAATTGGTTCAATAGTTTATTTCTTATGTTATTCACAAACAAAATAATTCAATCAAATATTCGAACAAGATAAAGTTTTGAAAATATATTTTTGTATTTATTATATTAAAGCCATGACTATCTTGTTACAGTTGATCGAAGATATTCCTGAGCAGGGTAAGCATTTAAAATTTTAATGATAATGCATCACACTATGTACCTATAATTTTCCAAGATTATAAATATATAAATAATATTATGTACTTCTAATACCGACTAAAACTATAATTTATTTATTTAATTTGTTAACTCCATTGCTCCCAAGTACGAAATTATTGTTTCGCTAGTTTTGTGAAAGCGTAAAAACTAAAAATCATTCATTTACAATAATTGTAGAGATTTATTGAGAAAGTGAATAATTGTCCAATGTTCTAAAGGCGGAGCCTCAAGTCATGTAATTATTTGTTATTACTCAGCTCGTCGTTCAACGGTGTCTTTGCGTGTGGTGACTCTGGGCTTGGAAGAATCTTCGCCAGCGATGCATCCTATAGCTAGTGCGCGATCACGAAAATCATTTAGATAATCTTATTTTCTTGTTTATTTATTATTATTACTTTTTATTCAATTTTTAAACATTCGTTTGCAATTTGGAGCATTGTTGCTATGCTTGTATCACAGAACAGTAAAGTAGATAGAAGTGTGATGTGGGCGTGGCCCACGTGTCACTTGTAAGGTAAGATCACCTAACTTGCTCTCAGTTGTGCGCAGAAAAATATTCGAGTCGGTTGTCAGCTGTCAAACCTTTTTTCCGTATTTATTCATTAATTAGGACGTGTTGTTCGGTATAAGAGTGCAAAAATGATAGCAGACGAAATAATATCAGCAATGGAGGCATTTCATACCATCGGTAAGTCTTATTTTTATTTATTTTACATATAATATTTTATGTTATATCTTCGCTTGTAATTTGTCAAAATTGTATACAAATATCTAGTCAAAATGAACCTTAATCCGTAAGAAATTAGTACTATTATAGATTGAACAGCAAACAAGAATTTCTGGAATATTATTGCAATAAACAAACGAATGTCGCTTTAGTGATGCTTGTGGCGCATATCGACAGTATCGATACTTTAGAAAAGACAAACATTATAAATATTAAATTTTATTTTATTTTTCCTTAGCTTTCATTTGTCCAATTTATTTACAGATTTCCCAAAGAGGCTAATTTAAAAGAAAAATGGATAAATGCAACGTGACGAGTTAACTGAATGCCGAACAGCACTAAGCAGTCTAACAAAGGCCATCGATACAGCAAACCTACGGCAGTTCCAAGATTTAAAATAATGCATATTTTCTGTTTGTATTTTGTAAATATAGATTAATACTATTCTATTCCGTTTTTTATTTAATAATAATAATATAAAAAGACGTACTTAGTAGTAATAAACATACTCCAAAATGTGACACATTATACTATACTCGTATAATAGAAAGAAAAAAAAAATACACAAAAAATATTTATTTTTGAATTATCGATATCTCGATATCGATAACAAGGCTGACATCCCTCAGGGCATAGCATCAGATAAATATCAAGTTAATGTCATTAATGTTGAGTGACACAAATTTCAACCTTATCTCTATGTGTTGAGGTTCAAAGTTATATCTATCGAAAACTAACGCCCTCTGTTGTGGAGTAGCTGAATGTTTTTCGAATTTGGAATTTCTGTGCAATGAGAAACAAAACAGCTAATATACCTAGAGATGTTATACTAAAATAAACCGTAACATGGTGCGTTAGGGTACATATTGAAATGCTGAATTTATAACCTAAGTCAGTTTTTACTCAAATTAAGCTGTCCAATCAAAGGCATAGTTTACTTGTAGTGTACTGTATAACTATCGGTTTAAATGTGTGGGTTTGGCGACACTGGTTTTCATACTAATTATGACATTATCGCACTTCTATTTGTTTTTATTGTTCTGTGGCTTGTATCTTCATAAATATTTGGTTCAGTGGAACCAAAAAGTTTTAAATTATTTTTATGCTAATAAAAATATCCACAGTTCAAATATTTGTTTTATTTTTACGCCTTAAATGTGAGCAATAAAAAATAAAAACCATCATATTTTATTTCTACAATTTATTAGATTACAAATTTTCATACCAGAATTTTACACCACACATTGTCTTTTAAAATATTAATACTATTTAAACAGGTTGGCAAGAAAAAATGTTAACATTAAAATATCAGGTGGGTTTAAACATTATTGTCAACAGCTTGCTTTTGTTGCTTTGCTCAAGCATCTAGGTTGAAGTGAAATTGTCTAAATTGTGAGTAATGTACCTATGAATCTTTTTGATAAATATGTATTATACATTTGATTGTACTAATACATACTAATTTTTGTGTAATCACTGAAGTTTAGATAAGAACATATTTTTACAATACAATTTACATACAATAAATAACCAGATTCACCAAACATAAAAAAATGATTTTAGAACACTCTATGTAATTTATAAATAATTTGGAAAATCCAAAAGTGCACGCCTCATAATTTTTTTTTAATAAATATTTATTAATTATTATTTTTGTTTATTTAATAACAATTAAACCACATCGAATCAGACCCTGAAAAATGAAAGGGTTCTATTCCTGAGCATACTCAAGCGTAAGAGAAAAAAAAAGACTCGATTAGTAAAGTATTTCGGTCGCTATCGTGTTAACAAGAAAAAGGATCCGCACATACAGACACACGGACGTCCAAGACAGAACTTTTTTAAACTGTTTTTTAACTAGTTTAAATAACAAAAATGACATCAAAAATATCATGAACGTTAAGAATAGTGTTTTTTCTTAATATGTGTGTGTATGTATTATCTTACAAGTGCAATGTATGATACATAAAGACATTTTAAGTTTGAAAAATCAGATGTTTTGCGCGAAGTGACAGTAGTACCCACCTCAACGCTTCGCTTATGAGGCGTGCAATAACAGTGTTTATTTATAAAATAAATTTGTTTCAATGTTTCACATGCATATAATGAATTGATTAATTTATGTCAAATAACAATAGATTTCAAACAATTGTAAAGATAATAGAGATGTATGTTGTGAATCTGGCTTAATTGTTTTAAGTCCCTGTGTTTGGTACACTTGAATTACTCATGTTCTTGGCTTATAAGTAACTTGATCTAGGCACAGCTATTTATAGAACTGAGCCTATTAGATGTGACACTAGGTGATGCTAGTGAGTAGTGATTAAGGAAAATATTTTTTCATTATCTAACATTGATGTTGTAATACTCAACATAACCACATTTTGGACAATAATTATGTGATGAACTACAATGTTTAGAAAAAATATTGAATAATACTTAATGCTTTTATTCTATTCTTGGAAGTAGAAGGCACAAGGACCAATCAGTATATTCTTAATGATTAATGAGACATTTTTTTATGATTTTTTGCTGTAAAACACCAAATCTAATTATTCTACTCCTTACAATGTGATGATGCAGAGAGACAAAAGATGTTAAACTCACGTCTACTATATTCTGCCAGGAACTATTTATGTATATCACGGCTACAGTATATTATTATGCTAAAACATTTTTTCATCATTAAGATTCAGGCCATATATTCACATTATAAAACCATTATGTACATAATTTCTTAAGAGTACAAAATAAAAATTTATTAAATTAAATTTATAAATCTAGAACACTTTTAATAAACTATTTATAATAAATAAATAATGTAGGTTTGTACATAAATTACAATTAAGAACAATTTAAATTGGCTATAAACTCTCGTATTGATAACTACTACTTGTAAATTGCATCAAATATTTAATTTAGGTTTTAATAAATTTTCTGTAAAATTGGAAACTGATTAACTACAAATTTTGGTTTTGGAAATCAAACATATTAGATGCTTTTTTTTACTCATTCTAACACTGTTGAAAATTTCCTTGTTTTCTATTCAACATATAGGATATAATGGCTGGAGTATGAACTACCCAAACCAAAAAGCATTGGTATTTCAATAGAAAGTAGTCCATGCACAGACTTGCCACATGTGTCACTAAAACTTGGTCTCCGTAGACCACACTTTGTTTCACCACACAGAATTGGATACTCACATACTTCAAACAGTGCTAGAATATCAAAATGTCATAAATCAGGGAAACGCAATGGATCTTCCACAAAATCTTCAGGTACTATGAACATATGAGGTGGATTGTTGTCACGGAATTCAAATCTTTGAAAAGTAATCTTGGCTGTAACAGTGGGCAGTATTGGTATATCTATTTTTACTGGAAACCCTTTTGGTAATTTCATAGCAATAAATTGTCTTAGCTTTGCAAAATGTTTAAATGGTGCTATAACTTCAAGAACATTAAGTAGCATGTCGACACTCAAAGGGAAATCATCACTCATAGCAAGAGTAGCGCGAAAGTTACGGGAGGACTCCTTGTAGACCAACTCCCTTCCCAAACTCGGATATTGACCAGGGGGTGATGATATGTAAGCATTCCAGTCTATACCACTTTCTGGAGGTGGATTCAATGAAGCTCGTCTAACAGGTTCACCGTTTGTATCTAAATTTTGTGTATTTCCTCTTGTCCAGCTTTCTATAATTGCCTTATTTTTTTGCAAATCATCTGTTGACAAATGTTCTCTTCTCTTTCTTGACTCTAAAACAAGTCCAGTTATTGTGTAAACATCACTTTTGTAAATCCCTGCTACAGTTTCTTTGCGGTCTTCTCTAAATATCCAACCAGACTGTGCTCTTGAGAAGAGAATTCCTTTAGTGGACATCTGAGCTGCCAGAATATCGCTAGACATTAAAATGTCTACTTCATCTTCTATTTCATTTTCTGTCTCCTCATAACGCACTCTTTGATATACTTTAGCTTTGTTATCTAGAACAGTCAGTGATTCGCTAGTTGGCTTATCGCCTTGAAAAATGAAAGATAAATCTCCTCTTTCCCATTTCATATCTGTGAAGTCAACTAATGTAGTATCTAACCGTATTCTTGATCCTGATTTATATATTTTACAAACATCTGATGGCAAAATTCTAGATACAAGAGGGACCCAAGAATGAAAATCCCATTTAAGTTCCATATAAAAATCTTGTATCTGATCCAGAGCTCTGATAAGGTCAGGTCTCCTGTGTTCCATTTGCTCTCTGGCTTGTTGCTTTAATTTTCTAACGAGGGATGATATAGTCTGCCGATCTCCATAGCTTATTGCTTCTGCCAGTGGAGACCAACCTGCGAGATTTTTCACTTTGACTGGGGCACCATGAGCTAACAACAATTGTATACATTCCTTGCGGCCTAGCATAACAGCTAGATGTAAAGCTGTATTCCCATGTTTGTCTTTTCGCGTCACATCATTGGACCGTAACAAGGAGGACAATTTTCGTACGTCTCCACCAAAAACACATTCGTGAAGCGGATACGTCTCCTCCTCTTCATTGCAATTCGAAATAGACATTGCGTTAGTATGAATCTATACTCATTACTTTCGATACTTGTTGAAATAAATTATAACAAATAGGTACCTATTAAAGATTAGATTAGATTTTTACAAAACTAATTATCACTCCTACACACCTATTTTCAGTTTTCATACATTCTAAATTTATTGTACTATAAATCATTTTTTTGCAATTAAAATACAAATAATTTTTTAAACTAATTTCATTTTAGTATAGAAAAATATAGATTATTACAGTGAATTATCGAAAACTGAGTCGAAAACTGTGGCGAATTTATTGACAATTTTACAAAGGTTAACGACATACGCCCAAAGACTAGAGACTCGAGTACAGAGTAAAAATTATAACGTAGGCATGTCAAATTATAGAAGCACAATGGCCAGTAATGTCATTATGGAATATCAATTATTATGCATGAAACCTTAGATCACTAGTTACATAATGATCTATCATCTAAGCATGAAACTCTTAGATTGAAACTCGAATTATTATTCTCAAATATTTTTTTTCTAAACTTTATTACTTCTGAAGTTCTTATTGAAGCTCCTGTTAATATTTTTTGATATAATTTAAAATTAATTGAGAAACCCTTATTCAAACGCGAGCCTGTGGAGGAGCTAACAAAAAAGTAAGATACGTTCCTGGGTAATTTTGGGTCGTAGATTTCAAAAATACACACAAAAAAGGGGTTAGTGGGGGGGAAGTACCCTTTTTTTGGTGGGAAGTAAATATCCCGTCATCTGTTCTCTCTTGTAAAAAGTTAGGATAGGTGGGAACTATAGCTCCCAGTGTCCACTCCAGACATCAATATTTTAAAACACTAGTTAGTTGCCCTGACCCCACTTGTGAATTTAATGTTATCGTAAAAAATTATAAAGATAAAGTTTTTTAATAAAGGAGGTGAAAGTACTCATCAATGCAAGTTTATTTTACTGAGGGAAGAATTCGGGAATTGAAAAATGAATGACTTCAACATAAAAATGCCATTTTTCTAAAACAAAATGAAAACAATAGGTAAATACTGTATAAAGTATTGAGTTAAGATTTCTAATAATCTGATCAGGAAATAACGAATAACAATAAATAAGTTGCTTATACCAACTAAAAAAGATTTTTTAGACACACAGATTTTATATATAGAATTTCCGAATGTCGTGTGCAGTGACGAACACTGGGATGATATCTTCCCACTTAAAGACTTAATTTCAATCGACTCTACCAAGGTATAAACGAAAGATTCTGGGCATATTTTTACGTTTCACGCAACCGTAATATAGTCTAGTTTACATAGCTAGAACTCAAATCTACTTATCTAATTTTTTTTGAGCACTACACCAAAAACTAAAAAATAACGGTCGTTTTCGGCTGCAAAATCACGTCACCTGACTTTGACGTGTGTTTACCATGACATGTAATAATTCTCTGAAAAGTGTTTCCATGAAAAAAAGTTCTCTGAAATGTTAAGATTGCGTAGATTATTATTACACTGCATTAGGTTTAAGCATATAAAAATAAAACACGATTTACTTCAATCTGAGACGTGGGAAGTATAGCTCCCAGCGTTTTAATAAGGGTTAATTTCTAAAAAGTCTGGGAAATTCAAATCCATACTTAATATTGCGAAAGTAACTCTGTCTGTCTGTCTGTTACTCAATCACGCCTTAACTACTGAACCAATTTGCATGAAATTTGATATAGAGATATTTTGATACCCGAGAAAGGACATAGGATAGGTTTTATCCCGGAAATCCTACGGGAACGGGTTTTTCTTTGAAAAAGCGGGCGAAGCCGCGGGCGGAAAGCTAGTATGTATATAAAACGCGATACCATTAGTCAGGGCCAAGAAGCTTATATCTAATACACTGGAGATTTCAGTACGAACATTAACTTGTAACAAGAAAATATGACCTTGAATGACGCCTGTATGTTTTTTTATCCCTTTCACACACTAACTACATAAGTAAGATTCGTTTCTTTAATGATATGCGTTAGATATATTATATGTACATATTATATATATTAATGTTGTAAGTGGTTGAAAACCGTAGACAGAGGTAAACTATCGGATAAAAAAATTAATTAAATGTACCCTATTAAAACTTTCTTGTTAAAAATATTTTATGATTTTCATTCTATGTTTTCATCTTATATATAAAAACTAGCGACCCGCCCCGGCTTCGCACGGGTGCAATGCTGATACTAAATACACTACAGAAAAACTGTGAACGTTGTAGGTATATAAAAACATAGCGGCCCGGCCGGCCGGTACCGCCGCAAACACTACGTCCCGCAATTTTTAAATCTGTAATAACTTCGAAAATAATCACTTAAATCATACGGTGTAAAGTGCCATATAGATCTATATTAAATGAACAATGTATTCAAGGTATTTAATTGGTTAAGGATTAATGCTGTATTGGTGAAAATCGCTTCGAAAATTAGCTATTATTTGTCGTAAAAAGTAAATGACAAAAAAATGTTATTGTGGGTTATCCATAAGAGATAGACATATACCATCGCGGACTTTTCTGTAGACCTTTTCAATGTGTATAATACTTAGTACATTATTTTGATAAAACTCGTAGGGTTCAGCCTGCGTTTGCAATATAAGCGGAAACAATGTAATTTTTTACGACATCACATTAGAAACCTCAAAAATAACAGTACTTCTCCACTATTTAATGGATGTTATTATACATATAAACCTTCCTCTTGAATCACTCTATCTATTAAAAAAAACCGCATCAAAATCCGTTGCGTAGTTTCAAAGATTTAAGCGTACAAAGGGACATAGGGACAGGGAAAGCCACTTTGTTTTATACTATGTAGTGATGAATCGCAAAATGTGTTGGTAAGCGCATAACTCGAGAACGGCTGAACCGATTTCGATAATTCTTTTTTTATTATATTCCTTGAAGTACGAGGATGGTTCTTATGTAGAGAAAACGTAAACATGTACCACGGGCGAAGCCGGGGCGGACCGCTAGTTGATAATATAAACCACAGATATAAATATACACGTAATATGTAATGTCGTTCTGTCTTAATTTAATAATAATCTTGTTCTATTATTTTTTTTATTCTTCTTCCTATTTCTTAGTACCAAAATAATTGAACTCATAACATAATAAACAAATTCCTTTTTTTAGTGATTTATTAAACTGAAATAAAACTTTTTGTCAATATATTCAATAAATACAGTGAATAAATATAATTTTGCTCACAATTTAGCTGAGAAAGGTGATGGTCCAAAAAAAACCCAGAGTCGATTTAGACAAATTGGGTATCAATGGCTTTATTAAATTACACAATTTACTCCACCGAAAAATTAATGCCTATATCCATGGGGTATGAGAGTTTTAGGCTAACAAAGTATGTATGAAAAAATCTGAAAAAATCATGAGTAACTTAAGTTATTTTTACCAGTTTACCAGTCAATGTCAATAGATGTCCCATGTCGTACACCGGTACACAATAGGTACCTACACATATGGTAAAACCACAGTATTACCATTATTTCCTACAGTAGTGCGACGAATGTACTTGTGCAGAGAAACGGAGGGGAACTGGCGGGGGTCAGGCGACGCGGGCCGCGTAAAGCAAACACGCTTAGTTTGCTTTACCTAGCGCGAAAGGATGACGCAGTCGTATTTTTTGTGTAATAATTTTATTATACATAGGTACTTACATATTCTATTATGGCGCGCACAAACTGTTCGGTTTACGGATGTAAATCTACATTGAAATCCCAGAAGGAAACAATATTTCAGAAAGATTGTATTAATTGTATCTGTTGAATTAAAATCAAAGCTATGTATATGTTGTCCTCATTATTTTCTAATCAGATTGTACATCCCAATGCGAATGCATTACTTAGTTAAATGTTATAATATACAATTAAGAACATCCAAAAATAAAGTGTCCACGTAAATAATATTTAGCAGTGCAATATCTGTAATTATATATTTATGAACAAATAATTACATCAGATTTAATAATCGCAATTATTTTGAATGTACATATGAACAAAGATTTCATCATAATATTAATAATCACAATTGTTTTATTTCCCATTTGTTGCAACCCTAGCGTATTTTCGTGTGGCAGCGTAATTACCTACGCTGGCGGCGGCATCGCGCGACATCAAAGGCGATTCCTTACTGTAGGAAATAATATTGTAATACTGTGGTAATACTGTGCCTACACCGTAGACAGGCCCAAAGAGAATACAAATACTACGACAGGCCTACACGGTGCAAATGCCAAATTGACAGTGCATCGTCTTGTTTTGAAAGATTTTGACTTTTGTGTTGTGTGATTGATTTGACATATGCGCGAAGCAAACACTTGTTTTTCATTGTTTTTTCTGTTATCGGGATAAATTTTACTTCATGTCGCAGTATGTTCAAAGATCGAGAGCGCATTGTTAAACTATAAATATTGTATCTATTCAATGTGTTAAATTGGCCACTTATGTCAATGAATCGTTCAGATTCTACAGTAGAAAGCTAACTTACCGGTTCAGTGCGATTTGGATTATCCAAATATTTTCCCTGTATTGATCAGTAAAGACGTGGTAAAGACTTGATGTGTGTCTTTGATGTTATAAGTGGAAATATTAAAACTCTTAATAACGATAGCTATAGAAGTGCGTAGAAAATAACTAAATAACGTTTTTATAAGATGTGATTTTAGTCCTCAAACTTCTTAGAGGTCTCTTCCAGGAAAATAACACGATGTAAGTATTACTGATTAGTTATTCAATGATAAATATTGATTAGTCTTCAATATTTTATTATTATTGTTGTCAGGTAAACATACTTTTCTGTACTCTGCTAATTTTAGAGGACAATTTTATTTGCATGTAATTGTTTAATATACAGCGATCTAGAATAAATTTTCATTGTTACATCCTTAACGCACAAGCCATCAAGGGTCTGTTAATATAATTGAAAATCTTAATGAGAATAAAGTAAACTGTCAAATTAATTTAGTTAGTTACACTTCATTGCATGCCAGTGATCTGTATACAATTATTTTTCGTAATTTTTTCATTATTTAAGGGGACTAGAAGAGCTAAACGCGAGTTTTATAATGCTTTAAAGTATATGATTAACTGCAGTAAAAAATCTCAGCCAATTATATGATATTCTTCAGGAGATATACTAGCTATAAAGTGTGTTGAAAACACAATACAACTTATTTTACTCTATAGAAAAAAATCACAACTAGATACCTCTAAAAAAATCTTTTGATGCTTAAAAACCATACTAAAGTACATGCAATCATTCTGTTTTTTCGGCAAATAATTTTACAAGCAACATACTACAATAAGAGTGTTTTATTTTTTTAGTCCAATCAATAGATTTCATGTAAATTGCAAATTCTTATTCCCAAACCAAAAACACAGTCAGTCAGTCAACACAGTCACTCAAGTTCAGCTAGCTCTTGTAGTCCTCATATTTCAGAGAATTTTATTTGTACCATCAAACCGCCTAAATTAATCTAATTAATAAACATCAAAGTTTAACAATAGTTTGTTTGATTTCAGTAAATGTGCAATCAGTCTTTGCCGTTTCTTGATAAAGATATGTAAATAAAACTTAACAGCTGCCGGTCAAGTGACACACAGAACAGATAAAAAGTTATTTTTGTTTATGAGCTTTGGTCATTACAATAACATTTTAAATAGGAATATATAAAGATTACAATAATTATTTGTATCACTGTTGTTATTATATGTAAAAAATATTTCATGATACCCTTTTATTAGCATGGATCACTTCTGCATATTATTCTGTATTAATTCTGTATCATTTATATTTCCATATTGACAGAACAGATTATACACATTTACAATTATACACATTATAATATAATGATGTGAAAGATGAATTTCACATATAAAATAGATATTATCAATTATCATATCACATTTGCAAAAGTCCTATTTACCTTACATCATCTGATTACAACAGGTTAGGTACTTAGGTAGTTGAAGTAAAGTGAGTCAATTGCCCCACACATTATGTCTATGACTAAGCCTTGGAAGTTATTTTAGAGGTGCCCCTCTATTACTGGTGCATGAGAAAGGAATTGTTACTTATTCCTTCTGTAGTTTTATATTCAAACTAGAGGTCCGCCCCGGCTTCGCCCGTGATACATCATCGTCATCATCATCATCATTACAGCCTTTCAAGACGTCCACTGCAGGACATAGGCCTCCCCCAAAGATTTCCAAAACGACCGATCACCAGCGGCGTGAATCCAGCGGCTCCCCGCCACTTTGATCAGGTTGTCTGTCCATCTCGTTGTAGGCCGTCCCACACTGCGACGATACATATTTCGCAATAAAAGGTAGCCTATGTCCTTTCTCGGGTATCAAAATATCTCCATACCAAATTTCATGCAAATTGGTTCAGTAGTTTAGGCGTGATTGAGTAACAGACAGACAGACAGAGTTACTTTCGCATTTATAATATTAGTATGGATTAATCATTGTAGCAGTATGTTCGTTCAATTGCACTAAATTTAGTAGATCCTGTAATAATGTGTATTATTTATTTTATTCAGATTTGAACTCAAACCTATTACATAGTTCTTTACCTCTAGTTGAACATACTTTTCAATAGGAAATCAAGATATAAACATTCTTTTATTTGCCATTTGTATTGGTTATAATTGTTGTTCATATTATATTTGATATTGCTAATCTATACAGGGTGTAATCGTTAAGTGTGCACAGGCGATGATTCCGTCACTATTGCAGATATCAAAAAACTTTGAACTTATATCAAAAGTACTTAACCTACTGAGTAAAATGGCCGTAATTTTTTTTTAAAATAAATCGAGAAATATCCAAAAATGTTACATTAAACGCTCCCATACAATTTATTTCCCATACATTTTGTATTCATAGCAGATTTTCGAAGTGACATCACACTTAACGATTACACCCTGAAATTAAAATGAATCTCCAAAAGGAGAATGGGCAAATTGGGCCTGAAACTTTGGGTAAGACCAATACACACGAAATATTGTTTTTGTGATAGATCATTACACATAACTTACGAAAAAAATAAAATAAAAAAATAAATCAACCGGGTTCTTGTACAGTCAAGGCAAAAAGTTTTATTTATTTGGCTATTATTTTGCGCACAATAACGGTGTTTTTAATTCGAGTGAAGTAAATATAAATCTAAATGTCACTGAAGTGACTGAGTTTAACCACAAAAAACGTCTAACTACGTTGAATTATAATAAACACGGTATCTAGGTACCTGTTACAAAACATAATATTAGTGTATTTCGGTTATTAGAAGGCTTAAGATTAGTACGTATTTGTAAGTGAAAGTGAATTGGAGTAACATAAAGATATTGTCATAATGTCTTATAACAGTTATTTATTGCAAAAAATATTATACACAAAGAAATAAAACTTGATGTGACTGTACAAAAACCCGGTAGATTATTTTTTTATATATATTTTTCCCGTTATGTATGTGTTATGATCTATTATAAAAACAATATCTCATGTGTATTGGTCCAACTCAAGGGTTCAGGCCCAACTTCCATAGTAAAATGCCCATTCTCCTTTAGAGGGTAAAACTTAAAATGTATATGCACTTGGAAGGTTTTTATGAAGAGAAAAGCTGCTATTGTAGTCAACCAGCATTCAACCAGTAATCAATAGCCTCATGGGGTCAACATATAGTATTATTCAACATTACTTAAACAACTAGGTACAGGCCTACAGTATTTTTATAATACCAATTTTTATGGCTTCGTTAGTGACTGAGTGATAGAAGCCCTATATTAAATTTATTTGCAATCTGAGAGTTGAGACAATAATACGTAATTGGTAATTGATTGAAGTCTGTATGTTTTATACTTAACACCATTCCTATTTCCTATCCTATTTAACACAATCCTTATTTTTATGGAGTATCTCTCAGTTACGCCATTGCACGGAATATTTCCGTATTTCGTGTCTAATCCCACTGATGTAGAACAATCAACAAGCTAGTGACGTCGAGGACTGGTTTTAGATACGCATTTTATAATATACTAGCGACCCGCCCCGGCTTCGCACGGGTGCAATGCTGATACTAAATTATACACTACAGAAAAACTTTTAACGTTGTATATAAAAACATAGCGGCCCGGCCGGCCGGTACCGCCGCAAACGGTACGCCCCGCAATTTTTAAATCTGTAATATCTTCGAAAATATTCACTTAAATCATACGGTGTAAAGGGCTATATAGATCTATATTAAATGAACAATGTATTCAAGGTATTTAATTGGTTAAGGATTAATGCTGTATTGGTTAAAATCGCTTCGAAAATTAGCCATTATTTGTCGTAAAAAGTAAATGACAAAAAAAAGTTATTGTGGGTTATCCATAAGAGATAGACATATGCCATCGCGGACTTTTCTGTAGACCTTTTCAATGTGTACAATACTTAGTACATTATTTTGATAAAACTCGTAGGGTTCAGCCTGCGTTTGCAATGTAAGCGGATAAAATGTAATTATTTACGACATCACATTAGAAACCTCAAAAATAACAGTACTTCTCCACTATTTAATGGATGTTATTATACATATAAACCTTCCTCTTGAATCACTCTATCTATTAAAAAAAACCGCATCAAAATCCGTTGCGTAGTTTTAAAGATTTAAGCGTACAAAGGGACATAGGGACATAGGGAAATAGGGACAGAGAATGCGACTTTGTTTTATACTATGTAGTGATGATGGAAATAAGATATCCTTGACCAATTTTAAGTCTACAATTAAATTATTTATTGACTATCGCTTCAGTCTTATCAATTAGATGAGAGAAGTCAGAAAATCGATATGCTGGGAAGGGTTTCTTATCCTGTTTCCCGATATACCTAAGGGAAAAATCATCATCATTATTATTAATTAACTGGCCTAAGTTATCTATATGCACTATATATTGGCGAACACTGTTAATAAGGGACTATTTATTCTTAGGTCAAAGGAATGGTCGATTTGCCAATCTATAAGTTCCACATAACTTAATGTGTCTGCGGACGCGGTTCTACCGAATACCCGCGGCCCCGTCAATAAAGCGGCACGGCGGAACACAGTGGAGTTTAGTCGGTAGGTCCCTACTCCCTGCACTCAGCAGGGTGAGTCCGACATAACCCAGGGCTCTTTCCCCGAGTGCCCTGGGTATGCCTAAATGCATTCTCCACTATTAAAAAAAATGTGGGCATAATGTGGCAATGTACCTATCATGCACGCTCGATTCGTAGTACCTATAATCAAACTCATTATTAGTCTTTATGAAACCACGAATACTAAGAAACCAACCACAAATAAAATATTAGCATGTGAACACCTTTGTTTTTCACACGATACCTACATGAAGCCTACATGACCCGAGCAAGAAGTTTTGTTCGACAAGTTTACGACGCGACGTGTAGGTAATATTTTCGATGATATAATACAAACAGAGACAATTTCAACTCAGTGGACAACATCTACAATCATCCTGGTACATAAAAAAGGTGACAAGAGCGAAATTACCAATTATAGACCAATAAGCCTTATGTCGAATATTTATAAAAAAATTCAAAATTAATTCTAGGGCGAATAACAAAAACTTTAGACCCAAATCAGCCTAAATAAAAGAACAAGCTGGCTGTATTAACTATTAAGCACTTTGCGGCGAAATATGATTGAACTAGTTAAAAGGCCGTAATAGTAAATAACTAAATAGTAAAGGAATATTTTGTAAGACAACTAAACTATGAAAACAGCGATAAACTTTCTGATCTTTTCACTTTTTCCTAATGCCACGCCACGATGCAGATGCCCTTAAACTATCCTTTCGTCATTTATTTATGTCTTGATATTGTAGATTTATTTATTGTTTTCTTTTTTATATTAGTTTAGTAATAATTTGTGTGATCACTTGTATTTATAATAGGATGTCTATGTTATTAATAATAACTTATGAGGTACCAGATAATATCTATGGTTATCTTACTTTTGATTTCGAGCCGAGCTTTCATTCATGAGCGACTATTTGTATAAAGTTTGCATAGTTTTCTGTAAATTTCCACGGTATAGGTGTCGATACACCGACCAGTGATTGCGAGGCGGAGAGAAAAAGGGTGAGGTTTCTCGTTGGGCGCCATCGTCATGCGCCGCCCACTCACTGCGCCCCCGCCCGACGTCGTCTAGAACAGTTGCACGTTTCCAGCCTTCGAAGTAGACGTGTGCGCGTTATGCTGCTCAGCCTGTCTACGCAGCTTCATGCGAACCTCGTTCTTATACGGTTCGTTGCGACAATGCATGAACCACATTAGATGCTTCTCTGCACGCCATCATCATTAAACATTGTCAAAGAAATTCAATCATTTTTCATTTATTTCGTCATCGTTCTCTTTCGTTCCATAATAAAATTGTCAATTAGTATCGTTAGATTCATTCGAAAGTGTCTCATTATTTTACTCTGATGCAATTTTTATGTAGCCTGTTTGTCTAGATGTCAGATGTTAGCGAATTAAGCATATACGCAATAAAGAAGACGTAAAAAGAAGATGTTTCTGATTCTGAATATTACCTATGTAGGAATTGTAGTATAGATTTTTATTAAGGAATTTATTCTAAATTACAAATAATAGCCTCGATGACAGATATGTCGTAGAATTTATTAACTTTTTTCCCACGAAATGTTTGTGTTAGGTATGCGTATTAAATTTAATTGTTCACTATAAATTTATACTTACAGTATGATTCAGCTTGTTATACATAGGTTAAGCATACAAGCATACTTTATACCTTTATTACTATGCTGAATGCAGTGCATTTCAGACTTTCAGAGATACTTTTGTTCGTATTTTTCCCGTCCGGGTCTGTTTCCGCATCGCTTGTTACTTTGGATTACAAGCAACATGTTATATTTTATGTAGAATGTAGATAGTCCATATTTTCAAGAAACAAGGGGCTAGAAAGTAAATAGCTATTTAATACATATTTAAAATGATGTTTGTCCAACCTTCACGTGAAAACATTTTCAAGTAAATAAAGTCGTTAAATAACAATCGATAATGTTAAACTAGAATGCCAGAAAAATTAAGGCTGTTGTGAATTATATTATAGTTAATCTGAATATCGTGTTTGAGTACAGCTAGACATATGTTGCATATACGTAATGGAAGGTTATTGCTTATTGGTAGGATGAACGGTTGGCTCGCATTCGTCGCAGGAAATTAACATGTCGTCTGATGTAGGCTCCCAGGAGAATAGCGTTCTCTAACGAGCTTATATTGATAGCTCTTCCGCTCGAACTACTTGCATTGTGAAATACTGTCGGTGTCGTTATGGATAACAACGTTAGATATTGTTATTGCTGATTTATAAATTAAGTGTAATTTTGTGTTTTAGTCTTTTACTTTTTAAATAATATTTGGTATTCTTTTACCTAAGCATAAAATAAATAAATTTCCGTTCTCTTTCACGGCGAGTTTAAACATTAATTTGCCCAAGTTTGCCTATGCAAAGTTATGACAGGTTTATATCTCATACGTAGAAAAGGTCAAAGTTCCTAAACAAACAGGAAAATATGTTGATATTTTTTTTGTTGAGAAGCGCGTGCACAGGGCTCGTTGCCAAGGTTACAGGGTGGGTGCGATCAGCTGGGCTTACGTAAGGCACGCGGCCGGGCAGCGCGGGGAGGAGGGAAGAGCCCCGCAAGCGGAGGCTAGGGCCGATCGATAGCCGCTTGCTGTCGTTCTCCCTTCAGTATTTTCACATCACAATTTAATTGTACCTAATTTGTTGATTTTAAGAGATAATTGCTTGTTGTTTTTGTTAAAAAGAATAATCGACCAGATTATTGTCTCTCGATAAGCGGATTATATCAAGTTTATTTAAATTAAGGAAATCTATGGTCGCACTAAAATAATATTATTAATTCACATAAGTGTTCCATATCCGATTAATTTAATAGACTCTTAACTTAGATTGAAATCATTTTGAATCCATAATATAATAAAAGAGAAAATTACCTAATAGATAGTCAATCATTTTAAATTTTAATATCACCTCAAAATTTCGGCATGTAAATCAGCAGATACATCATCACTAAATCACATTTGCCGAAGCCTCCTTGTCGGTTCCACGAAGTGCCAATGAAAATCGTGATTTGGCACGTGTTCATGTTCGCTTAGGTCCCTGTATAGGTCAATTAAAGCGCCGCGGCGCGACCTTTGTGACCCGGTGACTTGATGTTTGAACTTTGCTATATAGTTGGGGGACAGCATTCTGGAATGTTGCACGCGATAGTGCCGCGTTGCTAGCTATAATGGATGGCGGACGTTGCATGTCTCTGAAATATATATTTGCTGGCTATTACAGTAGGTATCTAACCACGATGATAGACTTAGATAGTTATAAGGATTCTACAAATTAATGATAGGTATTTCGTTTTAGTTTAGGTGCTCGTTTAAATGCGATCCATTAAATTGGAATAAAGTAATTTCGGCGCATATACACTAGTCACTACCTCATGTTTTATTTGATTAAAATTTAAAAGCCATGGCTTAATATTTTTATATGTTAGTGGATACTATGCACTAACATATAAAAATACTAGTGGTCCGCCCCGGCTTCGCCCGTGGTACATATTTCGCAATAAAAGGTAGCCTATGTCCTTTCTCGGGTATCAAAATATATCCATACCAAATTTCATGCAAATTGGTTCAGTAGTTTAGGCGTGATTGAGTAACAGACAGACAGACAGAGTTACTTTCGCATTTATAATATTATAGTATGGATTACACATATATACCTACATCTATTAAAATTTTATCAAGTGTTGTTGTTGAAGTTTATTATAATCGACTCGTCTTAGTAAGAGACGATATATAATTTTTAATCGCGTGTAATTTAAATTAATGTGAGAGGAATTTGGTTTTCCAGTGAACATTAAATTACCATACCTTCCCACATTAAAGCAGCCCCAAGCCAGTAATGCATAATTAATTTCTCACACGCTCCTTTGAATTTATTCGCGCCACGTCCTACCTTCATACAAGGGAAGTTATTAAACCTATTTTGAAACACCTGAAATATTTATTGATTCGATATTGTGTTCTCAAAGTTCCAAATTGATTTATTTGCTAAGTGACGCTATCTCTACAATAAAACATTAAAAAATCATGTTTAAAAGTACTTAAATCATTTTGTAGCGCCTTACACGAACGTGATGCATAATAATCGATAGAAGACTTTGCTAATAAATTATGAGGATTCTGTTCATAGGTTGAAATTAATTGTGTATGTTTATTTATGTTTTATTTTACAAATAGGTCATTTATAATACATTTATATTATGTTTAATTATTTTAATATTTCTAAGCCTATACCTTTATTACACACTGGCCCGCAAACAAGCCTTTAAACAGCTTTACATACATGTGTTGCATACAATCCCCTTTTTTTTTGCAATGAGTCGAATAGTTGATACATTATTGCACTATCAACATTTGTGTGCTTACACCTCAACGTCGCAATAATCGCGAATTGTGGAAACAGTTCTTCCGCTTACCAATTATCGTTTTACTCACCACCGCTTCGCTTTGTGTTTATTTATGTGGCTTTTTTCGGTTGGCTTTGTTGCAGCGCGCGTTCTAGTGCTGTATAACGGTGCAGTGGTGTGATGTATATGTGCGCCGGGTGCTAGTGAAGCCCTCTGGACTCGCGCGTCGCGATGTCGTCGCCAGCGCGCGCGCCGCCCGCCGCGATGCCGGCGGGCGCGGGCACGCTGCCCCCTGGGCCCGGCCCTTCCCGCCAGCGATCCCTGAAGGACAGACTGAAAGATGGCATTACGGGACCCTTCCATTGGCAGTGAGTACTCTTTACACACTCTCGGTCTCTTAGGATACTCGAGTGGATTACGAGGTTACCCATCTTTATGCGGTTTGGCTTGGATAAGTGTTTCTGTATCACGCACCTTGTTTGTTTTGCTTTCAGATATCGCTTAGCACTATCTTTTTAATACATATTTTAATTGCGCATTCTGAAAAATTAATATGGTTAGGGCTTCATTCATACGGGCTCAGGATTCAACACAGAATAAGAAGATCTATTATACTTTTCTAAGTTTGCACAAAAATAGAATAGATATAGATATTTTATTAGAAAAAATTCTTCATAGATACTAGATAGCCTATAGGTACATAATATTATGCATATTTTGTAAGTCGATATAGATGAGCTTCAACTACTCGGCAAAAATTAGATTTTCTAGATTCCGAGAGCATGTTTGCTCAAATGCACTTTTAAAGTGAATTTCCCTTGAACCTCGTGATCGAATTTTTTTTATTCTTTATAAATTTATATTTATAAAGCATTTGAATGCCATAAAACTAAAAATATCAATTTCAACATAAAAGGTCGTGTTCCATCGTTACAATATTGTATTCACTGAAAAGTGTTTTATATTGGTTGAGATGGTTGTTAATCATCTCAATAGATGGCCGCGGTGTGTCCCTTAGACACATAAAACTGAAAGAATAGAATAAATTCGATTGCTCCGGCGGGTCACGAACTCACGAGTGGCTAAATTGGTCAGGCATCCGCCCCAGAATGGCGCGAAAGGATGCGGGTTCGAGTCCCGCCTCGTGATCGATTGTTTTCGATTCTATATAAATTTATATATTGTAGACTATTAAAAACGACAAGATGGCAGGTATGTCGACGTCTTGGATATTCGGAAAATTTAATGGTCACACCGACCGACGCGCAAATTTTCACGTAGTCTCCGCGAAGTAGGCAAGCGTGCAAATATTTAACTTGAGCAACATTCTCTATCTCGACTGTGTACATTACCTCCACCTACAAGACCCTTATCGCGTCTGCAGCAGGCTCACTTTCTGAAAATAGCGTTTATATAAACTAATAGTGTTAATAACACGCAAGCGTTTTACCTTATATAAAGACGTATAACTATCTTATAATATCGGCGTATAAGAACGAAAATGCGATTTGATAGAATGTAAAATACAGGTATATTGCATAAGGATGCAATTTGCTACATATTGCGCCTTATGCTTGCACCTCGCTTTTCGTAATCGGCCTGGCAAGTACCTGGGTTCATAAATTACTTTTCATTAATTGCCTTTTTTGTTTGGATAGATAAAACAAAGAAAAACAATTATGTGATCTTCCTAGTTCGCACCAAAAATAAACAACATAATATTATGTTGTATGTAATTTCTTTGCAATTTATGAAAATATTGAGAATATGAGATATATTAGATAGAAACAATATAAATTGTACCAACTCAGTCACTCCTCACCTACGTTTATGAAGTATGTAGAATATATAATAGCATCGAATGTATAAATCACACAGCCTTGACCGATATAAAATGTTTAGGTTCCCAACATTAACATCAGAATGGTTGTAGGAGGTGTATCTCCCTCCTATTGTTTCTTTTGTCCCATCCGCTGTTATACGTATACCACAAATGAGATACGGCTGTGTTGGAAATAAAGTAGGCCTTTTTATTCGTCTCAACAAGAGATTTCTTTAAATACTACGCCCGCCATGTTTTTAATCAACAGCTTAATGGAAGTATGATTTATGAAATGCCCATTGTTTCTAATGGAATACTTGTGTTTTCTTTTCTAATTTAAGACAAATGGCGCTAGAGAGTGCGGGAAAACTTTAATCAAATTGTTTGTTTCCAATTTGGCCAACTCGACAAGCCTGGAAAAAGAATTCACTTTGTCTCTGAAGCGCTAAAGGCAAACGACTTGTTTGTTAATGCCGGTATTTACTGTAAGATTGCACACTTCAACAAGTAAATTGCGAAAGAGTTGATCGATCGCCATTACGCATGTTGATATGAGTAAATCTCCTTTAAGTTTGCTGCCATGAATCTTGGTTATTAAACCTCTTTCTAGGTTAATCACCCGCAATTTATGTCTTTTGGATGCCAAGACAACATTGTTTAACATCTTTGTTAAAGTTCATTTACACAAAAATTCACAAGCGCTCCCCTATTGCAGCGTAAAAAAAGAAAAAAAAAATAACAATATTTATTTTATTTGTTTTGCAAGGAAATTAAGTAGGGAGAAGATTTTGTAATTTTCATATAAATAATTTTTTAATATACCAATAATATATGTATATTTATAATATATATATTTTCCGTCATTTCAAAAAAAATATTAAATTGTGCGTCTAATCCAGCAATATTATATTCACTGCAATAAATCAAGCTGCCCATAAATAGACAACCGGACATTATTATTTCTTAAGCTTTATGTTTTCAAATTCTGGTCGTTTCTACCAGGAATTTTCTGATTAATTTCCTTTTGAATGAAGCAATGCAAGGTGGGCGTATTTATTTTATGATCCTTAGTCATTGCACCGCTTTACATATTCAATTCTGAAGAATTCCTTGTTGATAAAATCGTGACAAACTCGAATAAACGAGGCCGTGTCACATTGAACATGTAAACACGGTGTCACGCGCGACGCGCGGCGCACAAAACGCTCTCCTTTATCGCGCTTGTACCGCGTCCAAGCGGATTTCACAACAATAACGAAACAATACAACTGTCATATTATCTGTACCTATTTTCCCTTTCTATGTACACATTTACATATCAATATTACTTGATCTCATAACTGCTAATCTTTTGTGCTCGGCCGATTCTTAGGAAAGATGTTCCTGCGCAAATGCGTTTTATCTGCGTTCAATGGAAATATCACTGACACACAATCTAAATATTATTTAGATTTCACCATTGGCGTGATAAAGAAATGATAAATATGACATCAACGGTTCAACATTTCTTAATCATGTCATGCTTAGAAATATCAAAATAAGTCGTGTTTAGAATAATATAACAAAACACACTTCTTTTCTAGTATATTTATAGGCATAGGCTCCAAAACGTGACAATATTTTTATTGCGCTCTACATACAGCATGATAAGAGAGATAGTGTATTAAAACGTCGAGCCTCCTGTTTTTTATTTGTCGCTCATCACCACTTTGCTGTTTAATTTGTCGAGATGGGAAGATAAAGTTGATTTTCCTCATAAGAATTCAAAACATTTACATCTGACATTTTGACAAACGTTTATCCATGTGTAAATGTTTTTAATTATAACCGTACCAGCAGTTGCAAAAGTAAACTGTATAATATTAACGCTTTATTATATACAGGTAACAGGGTGTCCCAAAAAGTAGTGATGAACGGAAGCTGGGAGGTAGAGGACCTAGAAGGCTATCCGAATCACCCCTGTGTATGTTATGCGATTTTTCGTATTTTCGGAGATATGATGTGTTTTTTTTCAATTTTTCACCTATTGCCGAGAGATTCGCCAAAAATTTTTGCACTTACCACATTTAGATTTTAATTTTTCTATTGAAGCCTTCTGAATAATAAAATTAAATTTTTAGGGTAGCTACCTGATAGATAGAGCAAGTTTTTAAAAGCCAAATGGAAAACTTTTTTATGTGATTTTCATTTTTTTATGGGCCCTTGAAGTTGTGAACATACTGGGTAATTTTGTCTTTCTTGGCATTTAATTCTTTTTTTTATTCCATTCAAAGATCTAACGATAGTAAATGCTACCATAATGAATTGGCCTATCTTTCAGCTTAGCACACAAAAAAAATCAAGCATCTAGCGCAATAATTCACGTCACCATAAATAAAAATCTCATCGTACTCAGCGATAGATGAAAAATTGAAAAAAAAAAGAATGTCATAACTCCAAAAATACGAAAAATCGCTTAACATACATGGGAGTGATTCGGATAGTCCTCTAGGTCATCTACCTCCCAGCTTCCGTTCATCACTACTTTTAGGGACACCCTGTATCACTACATAGTATAAAACAAAGTCGCTTTCACTATCCCTATGTCCCTATATCCCTAATCCCTATGTCCCTTTGTACGCTTAAATCTTTGAAACTACGCAACGGATTTTGATGCGGTTTTTTTTAATAGATAGAGTGATTCAAGAGGAAGGTTTATATGTATAATAACATCCATTAAATAGTGGAGAAGTACTGTTATTTTTGAGGTTTCTAATGTGATTTCGTAAAAAATTACATTTTTTCCGCTTACATTGCAAACGCAGGCTGAACCCCTACGAGTTTTATCAAAATAATGTATAAAGTAACACATTGAAAAGGTCTACAGAAAAGTCCGCGATGGTATATGTCTATCTCTTATGGATAACCCACAATAACTTTTTTTTGTCATTTACTTTTTACGACAAATAATGGCTAATTTTCGAAGCGATTTTAACCAATACAGCATTAAACCTTAACCAATTAAATACCTTGAATACATTGTTCATTTAATATAGATCTATATGGCCCTTTACACCGTATGATTTAAGTGAATATTTTCGAAGATATTACAGATTTAAAAATTGCGGGACGTACCGTTTGCGGTAGTACCGGCCGGCCGCCCGGCTATCTATTATTTTATAATACCCGTGCCAAGCCGGAGCGGGCCGCTATGTTTTTTTTTAATAATATACAACTTCACAGTGTTTCTGTAGTGTATTTAGTATCAGCATTGCACCCGTGCGAAGCCGGGGCGGGTCGCTAGTAACATTATATAGTAGGAAATATTTCCAACAAACGACATGACAATGTTTCAGATATACATAATACTTATTTTTAAAGCAGTCACGTACATTTTTAAACGAGCTGGTCTTAAATTGCAGTACGCAGAAGCGAATGCAACACATGATACATAATATGATTCGAGTACATTCCATAATTGAAGTATGGAGATGTGCAGTGAGAAGTGCGCATAATTGAAAGATTAGTGCCGGCGCCGTTCTGACACCTGTCGAGATGATGCTGGGCAGGCGCATCCGTCTCGTTACATGTACTTCACATCGTTACTCTGTTTAAACTGATACGAGGATATCCCGTTGCACTCAATTCTAACTATGGAATTATTTCGATGCATTTACGTCAATCGGCTAATTTCAGAGACGGCTCTAGGCTAAGTCGCTTTCTAGTTTTACTCGTGCCATTGCAACGCTATTGACCTTTAAGCACAGAATACAATATAATAGTAGCTAAACGCTACAGAACGGACACTCTCCGCCTCCCGCCAAAATTAAACACCCCGCACGATCAGTCTAAAAATGGTCCAAATTTTTCTATAGGGACGATATGCAACGAAGATTGACAACATTATTCAAATTGACTTAAAGTAATTTTATTATTTTGGATTTGTGATTATCGTTTTTCGTAGAAAATGGTTAGATATTGTGCTGTTTACGGATTCATCAGAAATTCGGTATTTCATCAGAAAAACGCGAATTTTTTTTACGCTAGTCAAAAATGTGCCAACCATAAAGCGTTAACACACACATTTGCAGTTTCTACAGTGTGACTGTCAAAACGATAATTTTGTATGGAGTGTCCGGACTCCGGAGTGTGCTAAAGTACAGGACAGTTTTACAGAGTCCCTTTAACTAGTTATGTATTATATTTCCACCGAGTAAACAAATACTCTTTAATTACTTCAACCGTAAACAATTGGCGAATTATTGCCTCTAATTGCTTCTGTAACGTATTAGTAATTTAGTACCATATATTATGTATGTATATTTGTACAACTTTGTTTGACAGGTTTCCAATATTTTTTTAACAATTGAACCGTATTATAAAAATATAAAAAACGTTTTCTAAGCAAGAATTCTCAACTTGCTGGAGCTTCCAAAAGTCGTTTGTTGTATGAAACTTTTAATGATTGTAAAAATATTATTTACTTATTATATTAATTTCAACTTGATACGTTTTCAAAGAAAGAAGACTTTTACGAAATGATTGACAGACAGGCAGATAACAAAAAAATCCCTTAAATAATACAACCTAAGATGTTATTTAAAGAAAACTATTTGATATAAAATCTTTATGATTTTTTATTTTACGTTAAAAATAAGTACCTTTTTAGATTCTCGATCAATAATAATAATAGCAATTCACCAAACTCTTCTACAGTTAGTTAACAATTAAAATACATATATATTTATTATATTTTTTCATAGAACGTTTTGCAATTTAAGGATTCTTCATTCTTTAGACCGTGGGCAACAGGTATTCTGTAATATTTTACAAGCTCTAATCATATAAATATCTTGGAAATACATATTTAAACGCTTGAATATAGACGGTAAAGTTGTTATTTATATATGATATACAGGGTGTAATCGTTAAGTGTACACAGGCGATTTTTCCGTAACTATTACTTACAGATAACAAAAAACTTTAAACTGAAATCGAAAGTACTTAACCTAATGAGTAAAATGGCCGTAATAAATTTTAAAAAATAAAACGAGAAATATCAAACAAAATATCTTTAAGCCCTCCCATACATTTAGTATGAGATATGAATATCCCATGTACATTTAATATGAAAGCTTTTTTTAATTTAAGCTTTTTTTTTTTAGTGGAAACTTTGCTGATATGTGTGTATAGTTTGTTATCTCTTATTTATAAGATATATTGTATTGTTTGTTTTCCAAGATAAATAAATAATGCTTTCTCTTTCTTTTTTTGGTTTTCTGCTTTAATTACTTCGCAAATTTGAAGGGAAGTTCATTTAGAAACTTTTAAATAGAGCTCCTCATTGTATTGCACAATGAGGACGTTATTTCGAAAATCTGCTATGAATACAAAATATATGGGAAATCAAATGTATGGGAGCGTTTAATGTAACATTTTTGGATATTTCTCGTTTTATTTTTAAAAATTTATTATGGCCATTTTACTCATTAGGTTAAGTACTTTCGATATCAGTTTAAAGTTTTTTGATATCTGCAATAGTTACGGAATAATCGCTTGTGCACACTTAACGATTACACCCTGTATACCTATTTGCTCTGTCTGTTTTTAGTTTATAAGGTTTCACAGCACCTCGAAGATAGATATCCATTTATTATCATGTTTAATATTTTCCACACAAATAAACATTATTCAAATTAATTTTTACAAATAGCTTTTCTTTAATTATACTGGGTGTCCCACAATTGGTATGCTAAGCGCGAAGGGATTTGTAGTTTTGCATACACTAATCACGTAAAAAATACTTAAACAACAAAATTACGTCAAACATTTTTTCTAAATTTGTCCTTAAAGTCCATATGTCTTCTTCTCTAACTTCGCGCAGCCAGCATATACCGCTTGTCTATGAAAACATATTTTTAAAAGATAGCTCACATGCGGGTGGCAAAGTTAGGCAGGTTGCTTGTTAGGGGTGTACACATAGAGTTTTAAGAAATCATCCATGTGAAAAAAAAGCGGCTGGAATTTTTTTAGTATTATTTACGTACTCAGTGTATGCAACACTATAACCTCCTTTGAGTTTAGTATACCAACGGTGGGACACCCTGTATATCTACGTATATATAAAATATCTGTAAGGATGAGTCGAATTAAAGTTTTAACTATGTTTTGGTTTATTCGGCTGGCTAATAAAATGCAGATGGATGATCATAAACTTATTAAGAGACCTAGTAAAGTTTATAAGCAATAAATTATATTCAAACAAACAACTGTACATAAAATGGTCCAATGTCTGGTTAGAAAGGGTGTTGACGTTAACTCTAGAAAATTTTATGTACATCATTAAAACGTCTATAAATAAAAAAACATAAATTGAAAGCAAAATGTTAAAAATTGACATATTGCCAAAGTTTGCGAGTGTTTTTCAGTAGCTGAAATTTGGCCCCTATTTAATGAGAAGGCGCGAATAGATTCTAGCAATACAAGTAATAACATTACTACAGGTACTTATAACATTTGTTTCAAATATTTTCAGAATCATATCCTTTTTGAAAAGGGAAAGCCGTAAAAATCCTTTTAAAATTTCAAGCACAATATCTTATCAATAAATTAATTTTCAGATATACTTTATATTATTAATTAATAATTAGTAACTAATTAAAATAGTTAAATTACCACGATTCACCATTTTCTTTGCATGTCACCGTCAATATTTAATATAGATGTCATTACTGATACAATAATTTAAAATGATATCTTCACAGCGCATTACGCTCTACGTACCTATATATGCGATAATAATTTATATCACTGCCGATAAATCAGTATATTTATTAGTAGACATTCAATGCTTCAGTAAAATACAGCATTTGTGATATTGTTTTGAGTACATTCAATCTTTTATATTTGTATTAAGTGAAAATTGTGAAAATGAGTTTATTGGACTTCTTCTGGTATGTATCTACTCATCCTATACCTTGGAATTAATTTTTGTACATACATAAGATAGTTTTGTATGTACAACATAGTCGTTGTTGGACACTGTTTGCTTTGATAAAATATGATCGATTAAAATACAAAGTTTTTAGCTTAGATCGCTGATTAATTAATCAGACGAAGTATTTTAAATTTAGTTTTTTTTTTATTTCGTTAGTTTTTAACATTTTTAATCTATGTGTACCTAAATATGATTCGATTTATGCGTAAGTATATAAGAATGGCAGTGTAAAGTGCGTAAGAGTAATATACATATAGGCATTAATATAATGGCGGTTTGCTAATATGTAATTAATAAATAATTTATACGAACAGACATCTAAGTCATCCTCATCCATTTAATTTTATAAAAGGGGAAGTCCCTGAGCCAACTACATATAAAAATATATTATGTAGACGATTTTAAAGTATGTTATGTCACAGATATAAAATATAACTACGTATCTATAAATAAAATTTTAGTTTAAAAAATTAAATTGTTTTCATGTTATGATTTCCAAAATTGAGAAAAACCTGTGTACCTACATTTGAAAAATCATAGCTTTTCGTAAAATTTCAATCAAGCAAATATTGTGTTGATAATGATAATAAAAATATATCCTTGAATACCTACAAACACTGGGAAGCGCACAAATGAAAAAATTGCATACTTGCAAATTATGAAATACAAATGGTATGAACTATTAACAGTTAAAATTATATTCTATTAATCAATATATTACCTTTACATACTCTATATTGTATTTATTATATTTTGTTCATATTTTTTATCCAAAAACTAAAAGTTTCCAAAATTGAATCGATTTTGTAGTTAGCTAGAGTTATATACTTAAATGCAACACAATTTAACTTGTAATTTAAACTCAGTAATTAATCCAGTATAAATTAAATAAATGGATTGCTTTCCTAACACAGCTAGCTCCGATATTCTCGACCTAAATAAGGCGTGCTTGACATTGGAGAGAGGAAATCAAATAAGCTAGGTAGCAATACTTTAACTTTTGCTAACAGTTATGAAATACGCAAAAATAATTTTAAAATCTAGATTCTAGGTAGTTATATGTAGATGTAAAATGTACTTGTTGCATTGGATGTGTTTTCTCATTTTGTCATAGAGAGGTTAAAGGTTTGATTCCGCTGATTCAAGAAATAGTACCTATCATGATTTGTATACGAATACAAAATATTATCAATATTTCATCTATACTACACTCTGATATAATGAAATCTATAATTTTGATAGATTTGCGGTTACGGTTACATACACCTATTGTTATCTACATAGGTACACTTTAGGTCATTTTATGTCCTAAAGTAAAACAGTATAATATAGGTCTTTACGAATATATGATACTGTTTTATAGTTGTTTAATGCTTTCAGCCTTGTAATAACACGAGAGATGAGCTGTAGAGGTTTAATGAGGTGTCACAAATGAATAGTTAGATAGAATGAGGGAACAGCAAATTCAATGAGCGCGGTATTCGGATACGATTATTTTTTTCAGAATGCCGGTGGCACGATCCTAAAAATATTTTGGGCATTTCCACCACCTAATATGAAATGTATCTTTATGTACTACTAAAATTTTTAATTATATGCCATCGAAAGACAGGCATAGGAAGCGGATTGTTTTATATTTGTTTGCTTAATATTGTCCATTGTTGACTATTGTTCCATTGAAATGTTAGGCATTTACAAAACTTATATAAATAAGCAATTTATGTAAGAAATACGTAGTTCTACAGATAACTAGATAGTTCATATAATCAGATAGTACGTAGATATGTACTATCTGATTTTACTAACAGCAAATGTTAACTAAGACATGAAGCGCAGGTAGGCGTTAATCGGCCTACCGAATACTATCAGATTCCGAATCTGCAGATCAATAGTCGGTAGCATCTAAATGCTATAACCTACTTTCAGAACGGTGCCGATTAGAATTACGTACACCTCTCACGCACGGAGGCAGACGTTATAATTTGACAAACAAATATTCGGAAACTTTTTGAACATATTTACTTCCTACAATGGAAAGTAACCAATAATGTTTTAGATGTCGATTTGAAATAGGCAAATAGCTTACTTTGGAAATTTGAATAGACCAACTAGTCTGAGCATTTGACAGCGAAGTGCAGTTAGTATGTTCTTAGCTATGCAAGTAACATCTCAACAAGGGGACTTGATTGCCCTTATTGTTGGTGTTATTTAAAGGCACGATGCTCATAACAGGAAGACTTGATAATAAAGACGTCTTACATCCGTTCTGTAAGTTTTCTTTATATTATTACATAGAAGGGAAATTTGTTACATATTAGCTTGAATGAATGAATTGAATTGTGAATATTGAAAATAATTAATGACTCATATAGGGATGTCCAGGCTTTCAAAATAATGTAGATCAAACGTTTCAAAAGACTTTCTCTTTGCAATTTATATTTGTCTCTATTTTATTCAGATTAGTTACCTACTTGCAAATCTGATTTTTTATATAAACATGTTGTGTTCTTAGAAATGTTTGTTATCACCGGTAGCAGGCACACCAATCAAGATAAGACGATGTTTGTCCACATAAAGTACACTATCATTGTTAGAGGATAACGGAGACAATGCCAACCTATTAATGTAGATTGTACGGTGATTGGTGATGTTTAAAATGTTATGTAAATGTAGCCAAAAACAAAACTCCCCGTGTTTATTGGTGAAATCACAATAGGAAGTTATTTTTATCCAATTTTCGCATCAATCATATATTATGTTAGATAGATAAAACATAAAATTTTAAATATTATAAATGTAACAATTTGTTATTCAAATAAAGCTATGACTACTTGAATTTTTAACACGTAATATATCTAATTGGTTAATTTAGATCTTTGTTTATATCTCAACGTTACCTAAACCTACATTACCAGGCCACGTAGTGTAAAATAATTTATTCATAAACTTTTTAAAGGAAAACGCGATCGTAAAAATCATAATTCGGTTGCATAATTTTAAATTAATTCACGCGTAATTATTTTGTTTAATGCATGGCCAATTGAGTAACCATTTTTCATCCGTTCGTCGCGGCGGACGTGACTTATTACTGTACCAATATATTATCTTAAAAATTGATCTTTTACCCGATAAGTTGGTGTCAAAAATTTTGCTGTAAAAATGTCTTGCGTAAAAATAACTGACCTTCTATGTGTTCGCTATATTTATTCCGTCCTTCTGACGTTCAGTGCATTGTATAGTAAATGGTAAACAAATGCATCGAAGGCGTGCATATGACTTATAGCTAGACAATGTTTAATAAACATCATTGTGTTTTATTAGCGTAGGTACGTTTGCTCACTCGTTTTATTAATGAATAAATAATTTAGTATCGCAGGGTCTGAATATGTAATAATGTTTAGCTCTCGAAACAAAACAACTGACGCGGGACGCCGGGAGGCGGAGAGTGTCCGTTCTGTAGCGTTTAGCTACTATTATGTATTCTGTGATCGTGGTTTAAATTATTATTTACTTATACTTATAATAATCATATACGAACATTCATAAATATACTTAATAGGGGTTTTGTGCGATTTGTTTTCCTTTTTAAATGTTTTTGCCCATAATGCTAAAATAGCAGAGTAACAACTAATATTTGCATTTTCATAGTCACGAGATATTATGATAATAATTGTTAATGTCTTATATTGATAATTATGCGAAATGAATAGGAAAACGTGAGGAAGATGAATGAAACATGAGAACTAAATACGCACGTACATACTCCCATAATTAAAATTTAAAATATATCACTCTAACAAATACGAATAAACAGAAAAGTTTTAAACTAGGTAGCTATTTATTAATGTTGTTATTCGCATGACAAATTTTAGCGAAATAAATAATTTAAATGGTATAAAATTTCAGTATGCGTGTATACTACGTGTATAGGTACTCATAATTTGCATTTCGACGACAGTATGAGCAACGTTTCTAAATGTATTAATTACCACGAGAGGCGTGCCCATTAGTTTTGACCTGATTTGCAAGAAGTTAAGTTACAATTAGAATACCGTTGTACGTCTTTTGTACGTACCGGCCGATCTCCGTTACTTATTATGACCACAATACAGCAAATTGAAATTTTGGGTTACCTCCGCATTGTTATATCCTTCCATAAAGTATTATAATTGGATGTTTATATGCTTTGAAATCCAGTTCTCCAATAACATTATCTCGTTTATTTTACAATTTAAAACGATGTCATTACAAAAGTTTTTTTTTTAAGTTCTTTTACATACATATACGTGTCGTATGTAAAGTTTTAAACATGGTTTATCACATACATGTTCATGGTACATCTGTGCCAGTAAAAAAATATTTTACCCGTGAGTTAGTAATTTCTACAGAAGCATTTTACACAATTACTTAAGTACCACGAATTATATAATAAAGGCGAGTTTATTCTCGGTGCTTAAGCTTTTGGTATAAAACGGTCTTGCAACATAATGATAATAAAAATATGTCAAGAACGAGCACAAAGGGCAGAATTGGGCAATTAACAACCTAAATCTATGTGTTTTATGAAAAAAAACTAATATAGTGTTTAAAAATGTATCATGTTTGTTTTGAGTATGTATTTGTATCAAAAAAGGGTTAATGTTTTGATGTGTTACATGTCTTTTATTAGCTTTAGAATTTCCCTTTTTAAGTAACGTTATCGCATAAAAAGTAATTAGTAATTATTATTGTACGACTTTACCTACCTATGAAAGTTGATGGAAAATAAAATTGATTAACGTGTTTATTGGTATAGAATATTCGCGACATAAGATTTTTGCCTAGCACCTGTATAGGTAACCGCGGCTAATATTTGTATATTATGATTAAAATATTATGTACATATAATATTATGTAATTGCTATTTTTTATCCTACTGATAATGTCTGAAGGACGCGTAAGAAAATACATTTTTAATTAATACTCAACATCAAAATTAATCATTTGATATTGCCATTAAATTTAATCCTTATACCTATTCATGTGTAATTTAAATTAATTTTAAAATTATTAAAAGAAAAATTGGTTGACTTTTAGTTAAATAAATTTTAGCGGTCTATATTTTGTTTGTCTTTAACGTTTATTTTCTAGAAAACAAACACTGTAGGTACTAAGAAAGGCATGATGAAAGCTTGCGAAAGTGAATCTCAAATGTGAAGGTATTGTAAGCATGTCAAGATAAATATTGAGGGTATGAGGCGCGCAATAGGGGATGCACTTGGGATCGGTTATCAGCTGATGGTGATATGACAAGCAGGCCAGCGGCCCCTCCAACGACGCCGTGTCGCAGCAGTCAGTAGCATTCAAAGCGCTGTGAGGCTCGCACGCCACGCCAAGTGTATGCGCAACCGGCAACAAGTGAAAGTCGTACGCGCCGATTCCGCGATTTCGTGTTCCGACATCTTCGTCTAGTTATTTTGTTAAGTTCGTTGCGCCAGTGCAGCGGGGAAAGGAGGTCGGTCGGTACGTGGCCGCAACCTGTAACACCTCGTGTTTTGTGTTTGTGACATTTGGATACGTTTTTAAAAATTATTACGCGCATTCCTGTGGTATTATATACGGCTAATTAGTTTTAAGATATTTTTTAATGAAATCAAAACGTTTAGCAAGTTGGGTATAGTTATTTATAATGTTTGTACCTTGATTATGTTTTATTCAGGATAAACCTACCCTCGCTGTCAATTATAAAATTAAGAATTAAAACGAAAACTTTATCACAGTCAATGAGTATTTAGAATATAAAAGAAATAAAAAAGGCTTATAATTACAAGAACTGAGTGCACTTAGTGTAACACAATTATTCCTGATAAAATATTTCCTTTTGTAGGTTTTAGGTTCTAAATTACTACTTAAGTGTAAGTTTTAACAACGTCTAAAAATAATAAACAATGTGTACATTTTAATTCGTACTAGTATTACAAAATCGTAAAGATACAATTCAATAACAATATTCAAATATTACCTTAAACGAACATAAAAATAAGGAAATTAATTAATAATTAATGTTTAATAATATTTCATTCAGATGCAAGTTACCGGCGGCGGCTATCGCTACGAGCGTCTACGACGTAGAAGCGGATGCATATTTGCAATTAATATTATGCCGGTATTTTCTTCGTAAAACATTATTCTGAAATCTGAGGAAATCTGAAGCTTATCTTTGCGAAACGTACTCCTATACATCATTGATAATAATTACTTATCGTTTTAAAAGTAATTGTTACTCATGTTGCATTAGGGTGACATTGAGAGATATTCATTGAGTGATTCAATCAAGGCGCGAATACTGAATTATAAATTTGCTATCTTATCAAAAATGTTCACACACACAATTGTTGTGAATACATATTTCAATGAAATATATGTAAGTACCTACAAGAGTTCTCAATGTCAGTGTGGCGTGTTGCTGTCTACTGTTGCTTTAGAAGTTATGCAAGTCCCAGTGCACTTTGAAATCGGACACGACCTACATTTTTCTAGCAATAAATGTAACTTGAGATTTGTTATGTCAGGGCTGTCCACAAGTACGCTGACATGGCAATACAACGCGACCGATTGTTTTTGTATTCAAAGAAATGTAATTAATTGAAAAATAAACGAATGATGTACTTACTAATTAGTAGCTTTTTTAAATGCTTAAATAAAATAAACCATTTTCATTTGGTAACTAACTAGGTATTTGGTTTTCTAATACGGTTGCATTATTAGTTATATGAAATTAGATATGTATTCTATTGACTTTGATATTTCACTTTATTTAATCTGTAATTTATCAAAATTATATATTTTATTCAAGTAAATATGTAACTAATAAAATATTATTTTACTGAGAACGGTCTCAGATATTAATTATTATAATATTTTGTTATTTGTATTATTAGTTTGTAAACAAAACCTTATGAACCCTAGAGGCACGGCAAGGTAACTGTGTGCCTTCAAGTACGTCTACCATATACAGTAGACTAAATGATCTAGAAAAATTGTGTCAGCATTTCAAATTATGCTTAGACTGGCATGTAGAATTTGTTCATAATAGTTATGAAATTCTTACTACTTACTTACTTAACTAGCTCTGCGACCCAAACAGAGTCTTGGCTTCCGACACGAGTTTACGCCACTTTCCTCGATCGCGCGCAGTTTGTCGGTTTCGTAACTTAGTGATTTTTTACGCAGGCGGGTAGTTAACCCGCCGCACAACCCCCTTTAAATTCATTTCAGCTCTTTTGAAATGTGCCTCGCGTTTTGGTTACTGCGTTTCAATTAGTTTAATTTCTTTAGAATTGAATGTTCATAGGTATTTATTTATAAAACGTGCCTTGTCGAACAATTATAATTAAAAGATTGTCGATGTATTCTCATAACCCATAATAAAATATTAAATACCAATAAAAGTCACGCCCTAAGCTAAGCAAGCTTTACACATTAAATACCTAAATATGTATAAACTATTTCAGGTCAGGCTTGTATACAAAAGAATGCAATTCTGCATCTCATTTCGTTTTATTTATTATATTGTTATAAATCGTAAATAGTCCTGATTAAATGCAATGATATTTATATCCTTGCATCGACTATAAAACGCATTAGAATACGCTCGTTCTTTTTTATCAAGTAAATTTAATTGTACAGCGGGCAACGTATCCGATTCATCTTTATTATCGTCGAAATAGTTCTTGAATCTCCCCACAATAAGCACATTCTTGGCGTCTAAATAAAATCTTGAAAGATTGCATTTTAAGCATTATTATTGAAGAATATTACATTTTCCAAGAAACGTTTAATTTGAAGAAACTGCTTTCGCAATTACTTTCTATGTAGTATTATGTGAATAGAATTCTTTCAGCTTGTTTTCTTTTATGATGGGAAGTTCATATATTTTTGGTCTATTTCGTTTCGCGAAATGAGGACGACGCGCTTGCACAGAACGGTTCCGGAGATTTATTTGTAGCAGTTGCAAATTTGGGAATATTCCCAAAGTATTTCCCACATATTCCTCGTTATATCACGGTCATGTTATATGACGTTCGTTCCACAGTGCATTAGTGCATACTAATAACACATTTAAGGCAGAGAGAACTATGAATTTGTTCTCGGAATTAACAAAAATAGAAATTCTGAGAATCACTTTTTATTTTGAACATGATTTGTATATTGAGAAACAAAAATGGTACCTAGGTATAGTTCTGATGTCTTCAAAGTACGTTGAACAAAAGAGCACGTCATTTGGAAATCACCCGGTGGAATTTATCGTGACTCAGTGGTAAGGACCACTGGTTATTTATCGGTTAAAAAAGGTTTTTTCAACCGGAACATTAACAGCTTATGTTTTAAAAGTTAATAAGAATCACTTTGTATTAGATGACGTCTTGCTGCGAAAAATATGTATATTCAATTTCAAACGTTATAGTTGCTAGTTAACTAGTAGGTATAATATGCATTTTTATATTTCACTTACGTTTTAAGCGCGTCACACACGGTGAAGATGCTATAATATTAATTTTATCCTGTTACAAATGACCCGAAATTTTGTGGGTCATTTGTAACAGGATGGCGGTTCTACAGGGGTCGTAGTACGCAATGACAAAAAGAAAAATGATGGTCAGAACGCTGATACCGGATACCTTAAGATACTGTAATATAAAATATTACAGTATCTTAAGATAAAATATTATAGCATCTTCACCGTGTGTGACGCGCTTTATGAATGGAAAAATATGATAATTTATAACACATGCTACGGAATGTAATATGTATTATTTTATTAAAATTAAGTTAATATATTCTGCATATAAACAAGTATGAAACATTGTAATGTTAAAAGATTTTGCTTAGATTTATTTATTTGTTAAGTGTGCCTTAATTAGATCTTGTCACCTTGTTATAATATCATGGTACGTCGTTATAAATTTAATAAACCAGCCTCTCTTATCTAAAAAATAATGCTAAGAGATTAAAGTCAAACATAGATTAATATGGAAACTATCGCTGACGTCGTATACCAATTCAAATATACCTTCTCATAGATTAAAGTCTTACCCAGAATTAACTCACCTATTTTAATCATTCATATGATTAAAATAGACTTTGAAACGATATTAATAGCTCATCATCCTTTATTCAAGCGTTGATGTGGATGCACATCGTAAATATTAAACAGGAACTTTACGGATACACAAAGGTTCCATAATTATCTTGCACTATCTAATATACCTGGATGGATAAACTGGCGATCTACCACATAATTGGAAGGTTTTGCAATGAAACATCTAATTTTTGATGTGCGACCCGGATAAATCGAGTACATGCTTTAAGCGGTTATTATGTCACGTTCTTTCCTCATAACTGTTTATGCGATACCGTATTGAGGGTGTTCACATTGTCCGCGAATTGTGTTCCAATTTCTATTGCGAGTTATGTTTTTTGTCACCTCGTATTTAGTGAACGTTGGCCTGCTGTTCCGTTAGGCTATTATTTTACACATGAATGATATGAAGTATACGTCCTAGTCTATACAGGTAAAGGATTAATTAGTCATAAATCGAGATGAATTATATCTTATGTATTGTATCTTTTATTTATATTAAAATACAGTTCATATGCACATAAATGCATAAGTATGTTGGATAATGATAAATATAAATGCTTAAACAAAGGGTCCATAAAGGGTTGTTGGTATTGTTTCAATTCTCGACGGTTCTTTACAGGCTCCTTACGGGAAGTTATTTGTATGCAGGACGAATAGTTTATAATATTTACCTACAGTGTTAATGAGTGAATAATAAATACATTAATATTACTTGCACATAATATAGTATTTTGGAACAATTAACGGTGTTACATTAAACGATACGGGGAAAAATCAATCAATTAGGTATACCTAGGGAATGTTTAGGTCCAAAGCAAAGAGATATAGGTTATAATCAAAATATGTACTTATATATTATTTTTAGTTATTGCGCGTAACAAGTTATAAATAGCAGACCATCCAGTAGTATCGTAAGCAATTCAAGCAATTCTATTCAATAAGCTGTAAACGAACACGCCCATTAATTGGCTGCAAACTTCCTTAATCAATACATTATATCGTCCGAAGCTAATTTCCTATTCGTTATAGGAATGTACGTAATGACTGCGATATTTTCTTTGTCCTATGCGAGTCCATTGTGGTAAACAATTAATCTGTATTCCGTGTTCTGCTCCGCGCAGCGTCTACTCATTGAATATGCTACGGTCGCAGCCGTGTGATACATTGTTTGTTAACGTGTTATTGTATCAGTACATCACGTTTTGCTCTCAATAAACTATTCCGTATAATTCAAGAGGAAGCTGTTTGCCTTTCAGGAGATATGCTCGTTAAATAATGCCTCGCGTGTTTGTTTGATTTACATTTAATTGAGCTTATATGATATTTCTGGTTTCAAGTTTATTATACGTTATTACTTATTATTGTGAGAAATGTAATTTTCCATATTATACTGGCAATATTTTATATCAATTTAGTCAAATTATTTTTTCATAATAAGAGCTCATAACGCCAACATAAAAGTAACAGCTGGTAAACATAAAAGTATCAAGCTTGTTATTTTTTCTTTTTGATGTTGAATTATCTCCGAGTTCTTAATTTATTTTATGAACGTTATTACGATTTAAAGTAGCTCGCAGTCTACAAACAAAGCAGTCACAATGTCATATGTTTTTTGTTATAAAGTTTGTTAAGTTGAAATAATCAGGTTTATGTTGAATTGTATCATTATATATTTGCGTTGTTCCGACTTTAAGTACATATGATGAAACTATTTTTAACTGCATATGTGTAAAGTCTCAAAGAGTAGACGACAACGGCCATGAAACAAAAATTGGCTGGAAAACTGAAATTAATTTAGCAAACACAACATTGTAAAAGAATAATAAAAACAACTTTTCTAGGTCTACGTAAGAAATAAGAAACCTTGAAAATAGTGAACGTTGTAAATAATCACTACATAGTATAAAACAAAGTCGCTTTCCCTGTCCCTATGTCCCTATATCCCTATGTCCCTTTGTACGCTTAAATCTTTGAAACTACGCAACGGATTTTGATGCGGTTTTTTTTAATAGAGTGATTCAAGAGGAAGGTTTATATGTATAATAACATCCATTAAATAGTGGAGAAGTACTGTTATTTTTGAGGTTTCTAATGTGATGTCGTAAATAATTACATTTTTTTCCGCTTACATTGCAAACGCAGGCTGAACCCTACGAGTTTTATCAAAATAATGTACTAAGTATTGTACACATTGAAAAGGTCTGCAGAAAAGTCCGCGATGGTATATGTCTATCTCTTATGGATAACCCACAATAACTTTTTTTTGTCATTTACTTTTTACGACAAATAATGGATAATTTTCGAAGCGATTTTAACCAATACAGCAATAATCCTTAACCAATTAAATACCTTGAATACATTGTTCATTTAATATAGATCTATATGGCCCTTTACACCGTATGATTTAAGTGAATATTTTCGAAGATATTACAGATTTAAAAATTGCGGAACGTAGCGTTTGCGGCGGTACCGGCCGGCCGCCATTGCACCCGTGCGAAGCCGGGGCGGGTCGCTAGTATATATTATATATAGATAGATGTGTTTAATTTGAATGCGTAGTTGCAACGTGAGTTAAGTATGGAACAGAAGTACATTTACAATCCATTGTGCGTGCTCTATCGTCAGACAGGCCATTACCGTAAGCTGCGTAACGTTTCTAAATGGTTTGTCTACTCGGAAATGAAAAATTACGCGAGTAAAATACTTCATGAAATGATGTTGCCTATACCTATACATTAAACATTTTCATGCATTTGAATAACAAAATGTAAGACTGCATCATAAGTAAAAATCTAATGGAAAAGTGATTGATTCGACTCTATCAAATCAGCAATTGCAAAAATAGAATGTTGTTGATTTGTAAAAACTGTTAACATCCTTCTACATCAAAAGATTCAATTGAGTTTTAATTTTGTTTGTTTATGTAGTTCATTTTGAATCGAGCCATTCATCAATCATCATTCAACTTTTTCACGACAATTCCGTATTCAATTGCCAACATAGCTTGTATCACTGTATCGTATTACTAGATACCTACGTAATGTCGACTATGGGATCTAAAACCTTTTAAGTCTATCGGAGTGGCACATCTGAGCAAAGTAAGGCCACTCTTCAACGACATTGGTCATTTCCCGCGACGTCGACGATTGATTGACGTAACTATGTGGCTTGCCTTACACACATCACAAGTAGGCACTTTTTTTCTTGATAAAAAAACAAACTACGTTTTGCTCTCCTTGACTTGGATTTATCGATTGCAAGCTGTCAGTTGTAACTTTCTAAGCAATAAAACGTCATAACTATCTAAAAGGTAAGCATTACTTCGTATGTAGCAGAAAGAATAGCAGGTATATGATGATGTAATTAATTGTTAACATTGATTGGCTGTGAGGTACGTCGCTGCGCGTAGTTCATTGGCTCGGTAATAATTAATAGTTGTAAATATTTATTATAATGAATGCGCTTTATAAACTCAACGAGTGTCAATTAATAAACTGAATTGAAGCGCGACCTTGATAGAATATGTTGGACGCAACAACTGATTGTTTTTTTTGCTATTTTAAGCGAGCACATGTCATACAACAGATCTCTACGTCATAAGAAATCGCCGAGTTGCAAGCAAAAGTTATGGAGACTAAATTTTAAAATTTTTGAGGTCTATGAGTTTACCTTTAGGTTCGCACAGTAATGATAATGAAATCGACCGTAGTAAACGCGAGACAGCTATTTATACGAGTCGGTGGCAACTTTCCCCGGAGCGAGCCGCGCGATGACGACTATGCAGTTACGAAAGCTGCACCTGCTTATATGGCACCTATACTTGTTACTATGATTCTTACCAGATAATGTTTACTAGATAACCAATTGAGTCATCGGATACATTCATATAAATGTTTTCTAATTGCGAGTCATTTGATTGAGACGACAAGCAGTACATATATAAACGAATACAATTTCTAATGTTTAGTGTCTATGTAATCTATAAGAATGTATCCCAAAATAGCATGACTTTAATGACATAGCGTAGCAAAAGAACTTGCATTGTTCACGTCACATATAATAACATCAATATGCAACTTTTGGATGCGACACCATATTATTAAAACAGGTTGTAGCACAATATGCTCTTAAGGCTAATGTCAAGGTACAAGCGTTATAGTTAATACCTATACCTACCATTGCTGTGTTCTAAAATAAGTAACACATTTTTTTGTCTGATCTTATTAGTTGAATATAATACAACAGGAATACGCCCGGTAATCAGTTTTATTAAATAAGCGAGTGAAAATGTGGTATTGCATATTTGCAGGTTTATTCACTAGAACTTAGTTTGAAATCGTAGCCGAGGAAAATGTTTTTCATAAATGGCTAATTGTCGTATTGCATAAAGTTCAGTATTAGTGACTAGTGAGTGCCAGTGAGACATCAAAAATGAGTGGTAGTGAGCCGACATTAACCGAGTCGCCGGTTCCTCTGGCGTTGGCTCGCCTGCAAGGCCGGCCGAATCGATTGCCTCGCGGCTTGCGCACACATCGGCCCAGTTTGCCCCTAGCTAGCTTGCAAGAGGCAGTCGATGAAACCCCGAGACGCTTCAGCGATGAACATTTCAATCCTGATACAGACGACGATGAAGCTTTTGTCGAACCAGTTATTTTAAACTCATCACCCATCAACCCATCACCGTCCGTGTCAAATGGGCGCAGAGCTTCGGATGCGACGTTCGCTGAGAGATACAGAAAACTCACCGAATTCGATGGCCCCTCGCCTGATATGCCGCGCCGCGCCTCCCTGGCCGTGCCCGTTGGTACTGACGGCTACGGACCCAGTGAAAAAGGTCGTAGGCGGTCTTGGGCAGCTCGATTGCAACTCGAACGTAAAAAGAGACGAAAATCAGGCGGTAATGATACTGATGAAGAAGGCGAGCCATCAATTTATATACGGCAAAAGCGACCCTCTTGGTGGAATGTATTTGTTCCCGACAACATGTTAAAGAACAGGTACATATTATATAATATTACTTTGTTTAGCTTTAATTTAAAGACACAATAATATTTTTATAAGTTATTCACTATAAAAAAAAAACTTCATTAGCCACGATGCATTTCTAGAAAGAACTACTCGTGAATAATGTATGTTTAATTCACATTTCTGTAGGGTTGAGTGTGTAGGTATATGGGACTAGAATGGAAATACGTACATGCACCATAAAACTAGATCCCCTTGACCTAGCGTTTACTCAATAGTCGGTTTTATTTACAATATTTGTAGGGTAGGTATCACAGCTCTTTCATGGCTAAATTATTTCTTTTAACTTACATGTTCTATATGTTGTTAGTGATTAATGTTAATTTATTTAACGTTCTAATGTAACGTGGAAAAGTATGTGCAATATATGAAATTTTTACATGATTTGGCATAAAACGTTTAATAGCTTAGCTATTTCAGTACATTATAAAAAAAATTGCGCAAATTCCCTACACACAAACGCGTTATCTTACACTATTCTTTATATTCTTCTTGTTAGCATTGTAAAATTGAGTCGAGAATAGAACTTGACCACTTCTAATAGATTTTTTTATTTTGGGATCGATTTCGTCTTTAATCGTCAAAGTAATCTGCTTTCACTCTTACTGAAACGATTGACACTTTGAGTGGGTCCTCTACTCTCCGTAATGTTATGATACTATTTAACATAATTCGCGCATGTTTCATAACCAATGTACACATAGGATAATATTTATTTGATACTGTGATAATTATTTTTAGCAATATTTACCTTTAAAGGTTCCGTGTTCTATTAAAATACAAATTATTTTATGAAAATCGTTCACTGTCATGTGATTCACATGACATTATTACATTTTTCGTGTCAAATAAACAGTTTCATATCATATTTTTATATTCGCATTTAACGAAGATACAAACACAATTTTGATAACATGTAACACAATATTATTTATTTGCATTAATAGCTTAGATCCTTCTTCCAATTCTATTAGCACTTATGTTATATTAGATTTAGCTGGTTCACGATTTCTTTGGACGACATCGACTGAAACGTGTCCAGCCTTTTAACGAGGGTATTTGTGTAATTTGCAAAACACGATATTTTCACCTTGAATCATTTACTGTCTCCTTATGGTTATCACGTACTATTGTTACTTTTAGTCACGCATACACTATACCCTTACCTTCCATTCACTTTATTAAAATAATATTATATGTAGGGTAAACTCACCTAATTATGTGACTCACTTAATTCGGAGATACAACGTTTGGACTCTTTTATAGCGTTATAGGAGTAAAATCCAATAAATTAAAATTAACCCTATGGTATGGTAATAAAGCTTCTTTTCGTGTACAAACTTTTGTTAAAATCGTGCGGGTGAGATAGTAAGAATCACGAGATTTGTCACTGCGCCCGCCATGTTTGACGTTTCACCGGTAGCGTGCAACTGTGCTGTCATTATTTAATTAATTTTAAATAGAAAAGGTGAGTGTAAGTTCATGATACTTTGACAATTAATTGTTAAAAACATATTCTTGTTGATACCGATAAAGGTTTTAGTAATTTTTCATTTGTTTTTGCATAATACCTTATTTCCTGGGTTCAAAAAGTTAACGATTTTCAAGATTGCAACTCAAAACAGTGTCACCGAATTAACCAAGCAAATTTTTATTATTTTCAATTCGTGTATAAATAATTGTTTTTAGTACATATACGTTAGTCGTTTAAGTCAGAAAATATTTATTTTTACTCAGGTTTAAAAGTAGGATCGCTTTCAAGCATTTTAAAAAAGTCCGTTATTTTTTTTATCACATATTTAAGTGAGTTATTTTTTTTTATTTTAGACAGCATGGAGGAAGACAAAAATAAAAATAGAAAATATAATGAAACAACGCTGACATCCGCAATTCAAAATATTCTGCAGTCAAAAATGAGTCTGTACACTGTTCACACAAACAATTATAATGTCCAATATTAATTTTTTATGGTTCCCCTCTTTTGATAATTTCTCATTGATAAATAAATACATAATTATTACTTTCAATATGTTTATATTTTTATTAATTGTATTTTTTTTTACTTTTGTGTTAAAAAATAATAAATACTCACTTAATTCGGTTATAACAGAATTAAAGAAGTACTATCACCGAATTATGGTGATTGTCACAGAATTAGACAAGTCATCGCGGTTTGATTAAGCTCATTTTACGCTGAGTTAATTCATATGTGTTAAGATTACACTTGCTCCATTTGATAAATAGAAGATTGATTAATGTTCCTATTAAAAATAAAAATAAAATTTATAAAGTTTAACCTGTTTTTTTTTTTCATATTCTGTTTTGTCACAGAATTAGATGAGTTGACTATATATAGAAAGTATCGTAGAATGGGCAGTATTGTGCCATGCCTGTATTAGCGATCGTTTATCTTTGTAACCTGCCTGACAAAAGTCACATTTATATTATAATATAAAATATATTATAATATAAAATATGTTACAATTATAAAACACTGACTCAATATGATTTTATACATATTAAATCCGGATTACTCAGCTTAGTGAAGGTCGAAAGCGTATCATAATCTTAGCATATTTGCTCGCGATTTGCATAAAGCGACGCCCACTTGTAAAAATCATTTCCGTCAATATTAAACCAAATCGGATATTTATTATTGAATTATTTATGCGCCGTGGGCAATAACGCTCGATTGCGTTCGTATTCATATAAAGGTAAACGTTGAAAATTTTTATGCGACTTGCAGTTACTTCATGGTGTTGCCTACGTCACAACTCGCACAGTGGTTTCATCATAATGTGGCCTCCATTTATTTCCGCTATCGTACGTTCACCTTTTTTCTTTGTTCTATGCTATACCATCTTGTCTGTTTTAAAAAGTTATGTGACACTTATTGTACGATTTATTTTATTGCTTTCATTTTTCTTCAACGTCCGCGTCGTTAGTTCTTTTGACGTAGTAAAGTATCGTCCCAGTTTTAACACATTACGTGCATGTGTTAATTCTGAATTTGCACACAAATAATTCTGTTTTAATTATTTCGATATTATGCAATATTTGTATTAATACCAGTGAAAGAAGCATAATAGTAACATATTTAAATCCCGTTTATTTAACTCATTCATGCAAATTATTATTTATTATATAAACAACTGTTAAATCGTACTATTTATATTATAAATAGATTAGTCTTAAGCTGGTCTCAATAAAAGGAGCTTAAGGAAGCCCACGCGCTGTATAGCAAGAGGACCTACCTATATATTCGCTTCTAATCCACCTTTAGGACTGTTGTTATAACCTCGCCTTTAGGTCAATGTAACTATTTACCGTGGCGTAAATGAGGTTATAGCAATTGTGATTGTACAATTAAAAATATCATTGATTTAATTTTACCAATTCGTTATACATATTTATTGTTTTAATTAATCCACTTCATAATTAATCAATTAGTTTGTACATATATGAGAAATGATTAAGTTTTATTCATAAACTAGCTTTTATAATTAAAAATATTATAGTTATCGACATTATATCTACCGTGAATCACTTCGTATAGCGACGCTACCTAGGTCACGTACTGTTTACAGTGTTGTGCTAATTATATATTTTATAATTCAATAAATCCTTTCCTTAATTCTAGTATTTTGCTATTACGCTGTTTACGATTGTGCAAGCGCGATTATGCGTGTTTACAAAATAGAATTCCTTATGTTTACCAACGCTTGGCCATCAGCCAGCCCCGCCTCCACTATACATTCACGTACTAACTAAATCTTTAGTTATTATTATTATAGTAAAACATTAGCAGACGAGGTGTGCGCCTCATACGTGCCTCTTGATATATTTTGTCTGCACCGCGATTGTAAAATATAACACTGACGTTTACGTTGAGAAAGAGAAATTATTTCTGTCCGCCCGCGATGACGGGCATAATGTAATTTTCCTGCTATACATTGCTGTCATTTAAATGATCTTTTATTTTCCTTTTGGTTGGTTAATTTATGTTTTCTTTAAATAATAATAATATACAAAATTTTCGGTTGATATTTGCGTGACCCAGACAATCTATGAGTGATTTACAGCGTTCAAACAACGGTTGTCGACAGAATTTATGTTTTATGCTGCCATTCTGTTTAACAAAAAATATATATTATGTAATTTATTATAAATTATTGAATATTATAAAATATACAAATAAGTCTTTACAAATTATAAAAATGTTCGACTTGGCGGGGCACTGCCGCGCCGCGCCCCCAGATTCTCGCACATATTTATCAAAATACTAGTTATTTCCTTCGTGATACATTTTAACGACACTATTTTTCTTAAGACGATTTATTAAAGTTAAATTCGGAAACCGGTGTGAGGTCGTCAATATTTGCGTTTCATAGAATCCTTTGTAAGTATTACAATAAAACGTAAGCCGAACCACACCTTGAAGTATGTACTTTGTTACGATCAGAGCGAAGCATTCGTATCATAAATCCTTTCTAAGTGTCGCTTACATCGAAGCCCCATTGTGCCTCGCCATTCGAATATTTTCCATTCCATATTATTTATTGTATAGGTAGGATTTTAACAAGGGTATCGATACCTATATTGTTGGTAATATTTCCTTTGTCATATTATGTATTAAACGGATTAAACGGATTACAGAATCTGTGGTTATACTAAAAATACTTGCAGGATATTAATCATCATAAAAATAACTTATTTGGTTGTGACTTGTGGTTCATTAAAATATGTTCTTTCAATAGGAAAATACTTAACAAGGACAGGCAAGAAATATTTGCATTCAATTACATGCACTATTTACAATTTTAAAACAATATAACACATTTTAGTGCCCTGTTAAACAGCACGGACAATGCAAGTCATTAATACATAACTAGTTTTTTTCACGTGACTTTTTGCCGTTGCAGTAATTATGATAACTCGGGAAACGAGTGCTAGAGCAATTAGTAAAATGAAATACATATTACTATTGATGTTTACCTATATATTTATTGTGTGCTAGAAGGGATCATAGTATTGCAACTGTTTTCCGGAAGATAACGCAGTATGCACGATTTTCATTGAATATCTTATACATAAAGCCAATAAACGCTATCAAGTAGGCGGAACCATTAGCAGACTACTTATATTTCAAGATTAAATGCTTCCTTCCGAATAAATGCGGATAGAAGTTGACCCATTTGCCTGAGTGTGGTCACAATGTGGTCCGAACAAGGACGGCCGCATTCTGGACTGGTTACGAGATGTATGAAGTGATTGCGTTATGTGAATATTGTATATGTATTTTCTTCTAAACTCTTGCCGGAAATCATTAGATTTGTATGTACAAATCTACATTTTAATGACTACAAATTATTTTAATAGCCATTTGCTAATACCATTTTCGATTATAAATTTATAAATCCGGCCTGCATTTTATAGTGGCATACTGTATACTATATTAGACCTTCACTTAAAAAAAACAAATTATCAAAATACAGCTTGAAATGAACAATTAAAATCACTATTTACTTTTTGTGTTCAGGTGTAATTCGTATTTTTTACAATAGGTATACGTAATTAAATTAATGAATAATCCAAGGTAATTATAAAATTATATCTCTCACGTGTCTTGAGAATATTTTATAACAAATATCCGATTACAATAATTTATAATAATAATCAGCAACACGAAGATACCGAGGCGAGATTAAAGCTCTCGAGAATAGAACGATAATGTAATAAGTGTTTATATATTGGTACATTTATAGTAGATGTTCGTTTACCCTGTATTCCATCAATTGTGCTTGTTTGTGGACGACACTGGACTAATTGCGAAGCTCCGCAATTAGCAGTCGGCTGATGGATGAGCGCACCTCGCGACATTCGTCAATGCCACTCGTTTGTGATAAAAACTTCATGCTGATATGAGACGCTCTCATTTTTTATGTTTTATGACGCCGGTTGAAAAACACCGTTCCATTATGATGTTAATGTTTGATTAAAATTTCAAACAATAGTCTAGGGGACGTTTATTCTTTAATTTTTCTTGGAATTCGTGAGCTGTTGAAAAATTTATATCTAAATAAATTTTGCTTCATTATTTTATGGAATTTTTGTCTCAGGAATTTCGCTGATCATTTATTTATTTTCAAGTTATTCGGCGAACAATATCGACAGAAAAGTATACAATATTTCTTACACCAAATGGCTATAAGTTCAGATAAAGCGATTAGATCTTCTGAGATTAGAGGAACAATGTGGACCCTTGCTCTGAAAAGGTTTCTTAAATGCATACGATCTTGTCAAGCAAAAACGTGTTACACTTTTAGTGAACCCTTCGTATAAAAGTTGAATTCTTTGTTACTGTATAATTCATTTAATAGTGGACCCAGCTCTTGTTTATACCCTAAATTTAATTATTTTCGAAGTGTCAATTTACTATAATAAATCTAAGAGCGTATACGCATTATGCGGGTAACCGCATTGCGGGTAGCCGTCCGGCTGACCGCAAGCACAATTATGTACGTAATATTCATTTCTATGCGCACTGTGCGGTCTGCGGTAGCCGCATCGCAGTGCGCATAGAAATGAATATTACGTACATAATTGTGCTTGCGGTCAGCCGGACGGCTACCCGCAATGCGGCTACCCGCATAGTGCGTATACGCTCTAAAATAAGTTACCGCAAATAAAATCTGTATTTACTATACAACATATAGGTACTTAAGATATTTCGTACGAAAAATTATCTGTAAAATTTTTGAAGTTGTGAAAAATTTGCTGGAAAGCAACAAGTACAAGTATGTTGCTGCCAACGACGTCATGATTTGCAGCATTTCTTGATTGATCATTTAAAAGTTATTTATTTGATATGTCTGTGATTCTATGGTGACAATACATAATTTGAAACTTGAAGTTGCGTCAACATCAACAGAAAACGTCAATATGACGATATAATATGTATCACATTTTCCTTAATATGGGAATCTTAAATGAACATTTTATAAGTTTACCTTAATATAATAATAATTACTGTAGGTATATCACAGTCCACAGATGAGAACGGCACACATTTTGAGTTAGTTTGTGCTAGAATACACTGGAAGAATAAATAAAATTATTTATGGCGGTTGGAGTTGCAGTGTTCATTGCAGTTTAAATAAATATTCAATACGAATTGAGAATCATCTTTTGATCTATCGTCCTTTTTGAGAACGTCGGTTAAAAAGTGCAGTTTCGATATCCATACTGACAAAATAAATCATGCGATTGAGCGATTTGATTAATAATAATGGGACTAAAAGAATGGATACAGGATTTTTTCGTGACATACAACGCGTCTTCTTGTACAGTGAAATTTCTACCGTTGCAATTCTGGTATCGTATTTTACTATTCAGATATATTTTGTCACTAATAAGTAATAACTAACAACTAACGTTTTCGGATGAGTCACTTGTGTTTTTTCTGACTTGCATTTGTTAACAAAATTTAATCAGCAGTAATTTGGAGCGTAGTAAATTTTAGTTTACGGTTGAATGCACCCGCAAACCTTTCAATTTGGTCCCTTCAGCCTCAATACCCAATTACATAAATGCCTAAATTATCATCTCATTATCACAGGATTATCGTAAATCGTATGTTTTGCTTTTACTAATCCGCACATAAATTAAAATGAATACATCGGATTCCTAAATATGAAAAAGCTTATGAATGGAACTTGATCAAAAATATCACCACACATATTATAGTAGAGCCAATTTAATAGGCAACATTTGACGTCTATCAATTTTATCTTCATAGGGTGGTAACCTGCTTAAAAACATCGATTAAAGTGAATTAATCGATACGGACTTGAAACATTTGTCAATCGAACTTGAAACACATGTCAATAATTTATGATAATTTTTATTCCCAAGTAATCAATGCATTCGATTCTAGATGTCAGATTTCGATTTTTAGAGTAACGTCTCTGGTATTTAAAAAGAAAAAAGGTTTATTGACACAAAATTGTAGCGACGTCAGTTCTTTAAATCAGAAATTGTTCATTATGTTTAGAATGGTTTATCAGTAAAATCAAGTCCTAAAATTACTTCTATCGGTCATTATTATTATAAATATGTAATCGTAATTGAAAAAAGTTAAACAAATGTGCAGTTCTAACAAAACGAAATATCATGTTATTCTATGTCGTGGTTACTAGGTTACGTTGTTGAATTTTGTTGAACTGTCAAATGTTGCCTATTAAAATGGCTCTACAATAACACATGACATAATATCTACCTATGTGTCAATTGGTAAACTTTATGCTTCCATTAAAAATATGTTATGGTACTTGGTTTAAGTACACAATTCAATGATTATTACACAGTACAACACTTACAATTGAATGTCTGTCTGTTTCAGAATAGTTTGCAAACTATATAATTTAATGCACCTTTGTATGGCGATGCATTAATGTGGTACATTAAGTTTCTTTATGTATCGGTTTTGCAATACAACGTCGCGTTCGGGGTCAATTACTGTATTCATTACAATTCTATAGTTTATCTTTAACACCCTTCAAAAATTATATTGGTACATAAATACATAGATAATTATGGTTCTAACATCTAAGTAGATAGCAAAAACAGAATATGTATGGGTAACTGCGAACTAGGCGTCACATTAAAATTCATATTTACTAAAATACCATTAAGTAAGTAAAGCCGCGAACTTTTTCATAATAAACTGAGCAATCCTTTTGGAAACCATACTGGGAAAGTTTCTTAACTCTCAAACGACTAGCTTTTTCATTTTACATAACCACTTTATTGAAGCAGTTTATATACCATTGCCACTAATGTGAAATGTCACTTACTCACGCACTAATAATTAGTTTTTGCAAAAGTTGCGTTGCATTCAAAATAATATCTAAAGTAGTCTATCATCTTTCAACACTGACGGCGCGGTGGTAATTCGATATTACAGCATCGTCGAGGTATAGGAATGCGTAATGCGGACCCGTGACCATTATCCGTTCCACCTTGATGATTTACAACTCACCTTTAATTATTCATATGCACTGCAACTTGCATGGCTCATACGTTGGATACTGTTGAAAAGAACGGAGAGATACGAATCTTTTCTTTCGCCACCAATAAGGTCAGTCTGACTGACGAAGCTGTTTGGATGTTCATTAATTAATTCATAGCTACCCAGCCCCAGCTTCAAATTATATGTTAATTTGAGTTATATCTTTGTGCTAAATTCGCGTGAATGTGATTGATTAAATACCGATACATAAAACTTTCACATTTTGTTTCTTACTAATAAACTCTCAGTCAAAAAAGCGATCAGCTAAATAAAACTTAAGCAAAATAATAATATCGATAGCTTTACATTGTCTTGACATGAAATGGCGCTTTGAAGTGAAACGTGGGAGAAAGAACAAAGGGCGGGTGCGGAGTGACAAATACTCCCTTTTCACTAAGTATATCTTACACAAGAAATTACTACCTTGACGGATAGAAATTATTGGATAAGAAGAGCGCAGGATGATTAAATAATAATTGTCGTTATAGAAAAAATATCGACGAGTGCAATGCGTTATCTTCAATAATTGCTCAATAGCGAACTATCTCGATTGTAACATGTACATGCGTTCGTGCGCGTAGCCACCATACTGTTTCGCAAGTCGCAACCGCAGCGGCGCGGCGCGGTCCAACGACCTCGCCTCAATGGGTTACTAAACACTTCCTCACTTAAATCCATTATCTGCTCAGATAACAATTACCTGACTACATTTGCTTATTGACAACATATAAATGCTTGATTGAGATCCAATACGGTAATCGTGCCAACTTCCTCGAGCGCTTAGTGACTTTAAACATTTCTTCAATTGGCATGGAACTGCTGTTTTATTTACGTTTCAGTAATGAACTTAATTGCTGTCGCTGGTACAAGCGACTCGAATTAAATAACATGATTTTTTCTATGTGTTTAATGTTGCGTGCAGCTGATCGAATAATGATGTTTCTCATGCAATTGATTATTGTTGTGTAATTATTTCTGAGATGTGGTCATCGCGCTCTAAATATACAACAGCTATAACGTAAACGTATAACATTTTTTTCTATTAGACTAACATACACATAAGGTATGAGATCACTATCACAATATTTTATTGCTTTTGCATTTATCGGACATTGTTTTATTATATAAACAGATTTTCTTATTAAAATTCTGAGATTTTTATTTTTATTACCTAGGTATTTCGCATGATCAATCTGTCTTGGATTAAACAACACATACAAATAGTGTACAAAGTTTATTGACTTGTTATTGTTTATTTAATATTGCATCGTGTATCCAATCCATCAATGCAATATGGATGTTGGCATGCAAGGATTACATATCTCCCATACACGTAGCTACGTGGAATAGGAAACTCGGTTTCGTATTATGTCGGACCTGCTATTAATATGCAGTTATATATATCCGTTGCTATCTCGTTACAAGCCATGTAAACAGATATTTGCAATAACATGACAATTATGCGGTCGGTATGTGACATTTACATATATATAAAATTTCATTTGCTCCGAACGCAGCGTCCTCTGCCTTTATCTTGCAGTATTACTGAACATTCAACTAGTTTGACGGTCATGGCGCTCGATGAATGCGAAAGTGTGCCTCTAGAAGCTCAACTGTGTAATAGTAGAGTTCCGAGAGCTGCTATGGTTTGCCCTACTGGTGTCAGATACCCGTAGAACTGTACCACCGTAATTTAAACATATTATATCTCTTTGTGAATACAAATCATTTATTTTTATTGATCATTGATTGCATATGGATCTCTTTCACAACTACGAATTTGGTATAGTGATAGATTACGGCCGTAATACGTATAGATTTATAGCCGTATACATTATGGTAGACGTTTATTATTAAATGAATAACTACTACGCCATTAATACTTCAAGGAAGGACCGCGATGTACTCCATGCTGTTGACTGTCAAGTGTCAACTAACAATATTTACCACACTAGAGCAAGTAGCAACTCATATCAATGCTGAGGATATCCTTGGGATAGAATTGGCAGCAGCTTATAATCATTATTCATCGAACGGTAGGATTTTATCAAAGACAAATTAATAGCATCTAGAGTTTCTTACTCCTTCATAACGAAGACTCATTAAAAAGTTTGGAAAATCCAAAAGTGCACGACTCATAATGCTCATTTAATTATGAAATATATAAAAAAAAAAAAACTTATTGTAGTTTTCGTTTTTTATTAATTGCAATTAAACGACACTGAATTAATTAATCATTCGCATTCAGTGACCTACAATCGTCGATTAGAATATTTAAAAAAAAATTTAACTCAAATGATGGATTTTTTCACAAGTTAGTGTTTTCAGGTTTCACACATGACGGACAGGAAAATTTTTTGACCTCTTTCGGTGTTTTTTTCCAATTCTATTGAAGTAAATCAATTTTTAAAAAATTTTGGGATTAATCTCCATTAAATTATCTCGACAATAGTATGCAAAATATCTTGATTCCGTGAACTAACAAGGCTATAATAATAAGAATAGCTGCAAAAATGAGGCGAAAAAAATTTTTCGATCGTAAAGCACTCTCTGATGCTTCGCAGTCGTGCAAAACGAAAAAGAGTAGGTATTATTTGGTTTGAAAGTGAAAATATTGTATGTACTCTGTACTGTAGAGGGTAGGTGTTTGTGATACAATGTAGGTAAAGTAGATATAGTATATGTATAATATATACGCGCGATGTCGCGCCCAGTGTCAAGGACGCGCCCTCCATCCACCACTTGTGCGATTAGCTCGCGCGGCTTCCAATGTAACAAGATCTCTTCACATTCGCGCACAAAATTTGCTTAACGAAGACGTAATGAAGCAACGTAGGTCTTCCTTGAGTAGCTACTTTGTGAGCCGGCCTAGGTCAAGTTCTTAATAGCGTTTATATCATAGTTTATGTACGATTCAAGCATGCAAGAATAATTATTATAGTTTCGATATCATATTATTAGTCTATTCGACTTATCAGTTTGTTAATTCGATACAGGGACAATCTCTGCAGTCCAGCGCAAACGTTAGTGTGATAAACAATTTCATAATCTCAAAATATATTGGAAACATGTTACACTTCTTTAAAATTAGCTGGTAGGTAATGTGAAGTTACAAATTGTGTTATCTTGTTTAATATTATTCTACGTTGTAGCTGTGGTTATTTACTGCTATTAATCATGAAGTATCTTGTGTACAGTAGTATAATATATTACTGTTAATAATTTAGGCTTTATACAATAAAATTTCTAAATTATAGTGAGATAGTAGCTTCGGAGCGAAAATATTGATTCAAGTGATAAGTTTATCGTGATTATGGGTCGTTATCTTTACGGTTACTATGTTATATGAGGTACCTACAATGAATATAAAAATTAATTAATATTTATCGTTTGAAAAATAAATGAATCCTGGCAGATGATCAATGTACCTACTTATCTTTTTTTTCTTGTTTGCATTGTTATTTTATATTTATTTAAGGTTCGGGTAATTAGTTATTACACATCTGGGACTCGATGTAATTAGCTCTCGCTTCCATTACTGGGGATTATGATGGATGAGACGAACTTTTCGAAAATATAACCGCATAATATTTTAACTATGTTTTGAACTTAGTTAATTATAACTATTAAATATATATGTAATGATTACATTCAACAATTATTTCTCATTTGGAAATAATATACCTACCTATCTATTATCTTTTAAGGGCCCTTAGTAGGTGAAAACGGTAAAATGGACTGTTTTCTATGAGCTATAATTGAAAATATTGAAGTTTTTTCGCACTGAAATTTCTAATATGTATTACAGAACGTATGTGTGATGGCATGACTGTTTCCAAAACACGACTCGAAAAATTTTGCTCGATAAAAAACAAACCTGAAGTTACCTCTAAAATATCATATAAATGCTCATTACAACCGTATTTTACGATAATAATTCGTATAAAATCACATATACATAGGTATTTACCTTCTCGATTTCGTGACTGTTTTAGATTTAGAAAATACTAAATATTTTCATTCAATTTTTGATAAAAATGTGAATGGCGCTTACGATTTTTAGTTTCGAGCACGTTGATTCCATACTAAACGCGGACCCCCTCACCGCTTCCCTCAGGCCCGAATAGCTGAATTTTCGCTGACCGCCTAACCCCCCTTAACTTATTTAAATGCAATTTATGAAATGAAAATTATTTTTCCATAAATGTTAAGCTTTTAGCGATTATTCGGACCTCTGATTCTCGACTGCACATATTTTTACACTCTTCATTTAATGCTGCCAAACAATAATTTTAGAAGCATGTAGTTTTCATATATTGCTATTGTACACCATTTTAAATAAGCTAATCAATGATAATCTTTGTTAGCTTGTTCATTTATTTTTTGCACGCTTACTCTGATATTGACAAACAGAATCGAATGCATACAGTTACCTACTATTCTAGAGTAAAACAATCAAGAACCTTGATGAAGTCGGCTATTATGATTTCTATTGATACGAAGAATAAACATTGTGTTTTTGCATTGATTCGAAATTGTTCATTATCAGAGTATGTGTGCATGCATGCGCTGCCTGTGATTAGCTTGTGTTTTGTTGCATGCAGGTCTAGAAGAGCTTCCCAGCAGTTGTCCAGAAGCGCCGAAAGCATCGACCAATCATACAAAAGGTATTGTTCATTTCATTTATTTTGTTTTTCGTCAATGAAATCGTCTCTAGCGCGATGACGGCGGTACGCATCGTTTATGTACAGAGTGTGATTTATATGCATCTAATTTTCTTTTTGCCGCTTTTTTATTAGTGCTAAATATTTGTAAGTGTTGTTTGACCTAATATTTAATTCAAAATGTTGCGATGAATATGATGTTTATTTGTGTCGACAAAGCTTTGAAATTTATTTAGATCGTTTGTATTAATTTTGGCCAATTATTCGTGCAATCACCCGAAATTTAACAGTTTAAGAATTTGCACATCAACATCATGGACCATTTATTCGTCACTCGTGGGCCGTGGCGCCGCCGAGGGCACTTTAAATTAATGACTTACCTCTTGCTCCCATTTATTTACAAGTCGAAATTACATGAAAATATATTAATAATTGTGTTATTTATTTTATGACGCAAAAATCTAGGCAAAGTAAATGTTTATGTTAACACTACTATCTTTTTAGGTTTTGACATTGTTCCATATTATAATGTTTATGTTTTATCTGTGATTTGCTTTTTATCTCGTCGAGAAGAAAAGTAAATCGGCAAACCTAATAACATAGTTTTGTTCTGCAAAAACGTAAACACTTAGTGTTAACTGATAATGTAATGTTTCAGGTCGAAGAGTCGTTCAGTGGACCATGGCTTCGCGCCACCCTTTGACCTGGAGTCACTACGGTCGAAGGTCGAGGGAAGATTTGATGCTGTACAAAAAGGTAATATCAATTGATATTTAACGAAATATGTTTTTTTTTTCTTTTTGGCACCTCTAAACACAAATTTGACTGCTTTGCCTTGGATAAAATGACGTTATAATTTTGATAGGCGTAACGTACATAATATTATGTATCAATTGTAAAAATCAATACGCGCTTGTTTAATCAAGATAATCAGAAGATTTTAAACATTTGCCATTAGTTTATGGCTATCATGATCTCACTATGTAAACATCTGCTTAAGAATGTTTGTATAATTCATTAAGAGGATACACTATACACATAATAATTAATAATACATTGTGCATATAAATCATTGCTTTAGTTTTGAAACTGCACAAAAGCGCACAGCACACAAATAAATTGAACTTCCTCTTTGGCCCGGGACTCGTTTATACTGAAACATAGGAAAATTCTTATTTATTCATATCAATGTCACTGGAGCAGTACTTGTTATCGCCGGCCGCGGAATGAGGCGGATTCTGGCACAGTCTCATAAATAAACATGCCACTCATAAAGTTAGTGCCCGGTAACGTAAATTATATTAATAAAATTCTCCAAAATATTTATTTGAAATTGGCATCATAGGCTCGAAGCTTCCAAATGATTTTAACCCGATGCATTCGATTTGATATTGATTAGATTGAAACTTTAACAAAATATTATAGTCCTTACATCTCAGCTATAATTTCTGTTGCATTTTATACCAGACAATTAAATTTTTCGATACTAGAGCATAGTTTGGAAAAAGCGGTTATTTTGTTAGTTAAAAGGGACCACCTTTTATACTTTGATAAAAATAATTGTTTTACTTTTTAGTAATTCATAAACACTTAGGGCGTTTGTCCACTACAAGGAATTTTACGGTCCGGCATTCCGATTTTTTACGGTCCGGTATGGCACGCAATTAATCTAAATACTAGCTTGTGCACTATACGTAATTTTACTGTCCGACATTTTACTTTTCCCTATTCCGGATGGTTTTTTGAGTTTACGAGTCGCTGTAGGTATAATTGTTTTCGAGTGCCCACTTGCTTGGATTTTACTCTTTTTATTGCATATGCCAATTGAAAGCAAGCTCTTGTTTTACTTTCTTTTAGCTGGCAATGAGATTTGAGAAGTTGGTATTGTTATTTTATATACATTGACCAAGCATTGACCTATAATTATTATCTAAGTAAGTGTTGGTAAGTTAAAGTTCAAGTGGGAATAGCTTTAGCTCCTCGTCACCGATTAAAATAAATAAGTGAAACACGCATTTTAAATCTCTTACGGAACTTTACTTTTTATTATAACGAAGTAATATAATATTTCACCTTCTATATTTTTACTCGTTTCTTGTAAAATGCAAAAACAATCATTTATGATAGCATTATACCGCCATACTTCCTTGAACTGTACCGCACTGATCCGAGTAAAGACGGACAGGTGCACAAGCAATTCATCGGTTTTTTCATGCCACACCGGACCGTAAAAAATCGGAATGCAACACAAGCGCCCTTAGTACTCCTAACCGTTTGTTCATAAACAAAGGTATGTAGAGTGTAGGTGTAGTGTGAATCACTCAATATACAATTTTCACTTTCCTACGAGCTCTTTGTCTATGATGTTTATTTACATACTGACAGACGTTTCAGAATTTTCATTTTAATTATCACGATTTAATGTAAAGATGATTTATGAATCCGCGCGTGAGTAACGAGTTTATTCAGGGAGGCATGTGACAATGATGTCATGCCGTTAACCAAATCGATAATAATATGGTAAACTTTATTTATTTCCAAACCATAATGATGATCTTGAATAAATTGTGCGCGATAATTTGCACATTTATACTGGAACATTGCCAACATATTAATCGTGATCTTATGACTCTATTATAGACGGCAGTTTATGGGTTTTTCCATGTGTCGGGAAGAAAGACGGGAATATTTTTCTGATCTTTAAAGTATGAATGTAGATCGTGAAGTGAGCAGAGCAGAGCAGAGCAGTAGTTATCCATTGTGTTTGATACTTATAATTTATGTAGTTTATGATAAGAGATTTCATGTAAATTAAAATTAATACTTATTTATATTAAGCTACCTTACATAAATCATTTTCAACTTCATAGAAACACTGAATAAAAAAGACATAAGTACATAATAGGATTATTGTCGCAACGACAGCACGCAGTGCTAGCTAGCTATAGATCTGCCCTGAGCGATACAGTCAAGTTCAGCTGTATTGATTTGTTTGTCAAAGCCAGGCCTCAGTCAAATCGCCTTTGTCAATATTCAACGCCAACATTAATTACACTGACGCTGGATTGATTTTCGAGATGACTTGTCACGATTTCGCATTTATCACGAAGTTACTCCAAAATGAACTTTTATGGTGCGCGCTTAAGGTACATAAAGCGTAATGCACGTCTCTTTGAAGAACCGTTAGTGTGATAACACCTGAACATGAATGGAGGTTAGTGATCTTCCGTTTTATTCCCAGAAAGTTTAAACGGATTTCCAAATAAATCATCAAATTCCCTGGGAGGAAAATTAAAGGAGGTATTCTTCTAAACTCATGTGATATCGAAATTAATGCCATTAGTTATTCATGAGATCGTTCCTGTTGCGCAGAACTTGTATTTAATCAGCACGTCTGAGGATATCACGTAGGTGTGATTAAAATGTTTGATGATAAAAATTATCCAGACAAAGTTCGTCAAAGTTATTAATCTTAAACACTTTGTATCTTATCAAAAATAACTCGAAACGAGATTCATTTATGCTGAAAGCGGGAACGATTTCGATAATTTTTGATAAGATGTTTATAATATGAAAAATTGGATTTATATTGAATGTATTTTGTTGCAGAAGAGGATGAGCAAGCCAAGCGGTTGCCTCCGCCGCCCCCGATGAAAACTGTGACGTACACGGTAAGCTTTTAATATTATTATATTAATTTGTCCTACTTAATCCGATCAATACGTGCACCCATACGTTACGTCATATCGTTTATTCATTAATGTATTTGTTAGTTCGATTTATAAAAGAGATCTTCAATCTGTCGACTGTCGTCATTCTTTCCTCCTATAATGATATAACCGCAAGAAGCTTATGTTTAATAAGATTATATTCAGAGACAATATATTAAAATGGAAAAAGCATTTCATATGAAAATTTATTTAAAAAAGTAAAGCAAAAAAGTACTTTTACTAATACTACTACTTCCATGAAATCCACCACACCAAAGGATATTTGAATTTAGCGTTTCTATATTAAAAGTAATCGAAGAAACCAAAAAAGTAATCCTAATTATGGTAAAATATTTACAATGCAGTTCTATATCCTAATTCTTCTCATTCTGATCGTGATGATCAAATGTCATTCAACTAGTATTGGTTTGTTGACACATGAGTGGCATAAACAACAATGTGATAAATATATCCATCGATCTTAACGTAGATTGAGATGGACTTCAAAGTGCTTTGAAGTTCCATCGGTTTAAAAGTCGATGTTCTTTAGCTATAACAAGTTGTACCCTCGTATCTCACGGTCACCCCGTTGACTCGTCAATTATGCAGCTCTAACCGACTGGATTTGTGTTTTTTCTTTCTTTTTTATGGAACTTAGGCGTAGCATAATAATGTATGTTCGTGTGCTTTTCAAAAGTGAATCTTCCCTGACATAAATAAAAGAAGAAGGAAGATGGAATCTCCCTATCTATATTTTCATTTTTCGTAGCCTCGTTCTGGTTTCATTTTTTTTTTCAAATTGTAGTTGTAAACATTACGGTACGACGAAGCTACGTGGGACGAATAGGTACCTCAAAATTGAACAGATTAAAGGGGCAATTAAAACCATTTAACATTTATGTCAGGTCCGAGATCGCGACACGCTGACGTCACTGGCTGCTCGCTTCGACACCACGCCCTCGGAGCTGACCAAGCTGAACCGTCTCGCGACGCAGTTCATATTCCCCGGCCAGACCTTGCTCGTGCCGGATAAGAGGAAAGGTATGTATTGTTAAAGGACTTCCTTTATATTTGGGGATCACGTAATTTGGGCCGTTTATTTTAGTAGGGAAACGTACGACATTTGATGTATACCTAATGAAAACCTTTTGTCATCGTTTTTGTATTGTTGTTGGAATTAATGTATTTTTTAAATTAATTTATCTAATAATCTCTCTCTACCTAGGTACCTATATCATAATAATATGTACTGTGAAGTAATATAATAAGCTGAAATCGTAGACTGATTTGATATCCGTAAATAGATTTGTTGGTTTGTCTTATCGTGTGTAATATCCGTCTACAACGTAAGACGGAGATAATTAATGTTATTAGTTTAGGTAATCATTTATTATTAGGTACATAATATCATACGGAATTGTTTTGATAACCTTATTGGGAATATTGGAAAATATATATTATTGAGATAAAAATAAAATTAACAACTATTTACAAACAACAAAACATGTAATGTCTGAATGGTGATAACGATACAGGAAAATAAGAAGAGATTTCGATTTGCTACTTTCCATGTTATAAGCAATGTTTAAACAATACAACAAAGCATCCTTTGAACATTTCGATATTGTTTTATTGTTATCAAGATTGAATAAATATGAGCGATAAATTACAAAGGCAGATACAAATGTTTTTTGTTGAATGATTCTGGTTATCAAATCCGTTTCCACGAAACGGAAACAGCGTTTCACTCGTGTTGGCCGAGGACTTTGGAATTGTCTCGAGCGCCTGAGATATTGTTAAGAGAATTGCTTTATTGTCATGAAAATTGCTCCACTATTAGGTTAGGGTAAATGAAATGATTAATATTAATTTATTTCTCTACAATTTACATTTGGTGTTTTTATTTTATAAGATAGTTATTTATTTTATAAATGGTTTTTTATGATATAGTAGAGACATGATTAATTAAGAAGAGGATTAAAATATACATTTTTATTTATTAACGGGCTTTTAAAATGTTTCCATGGTCCCTAGCCAGGCATAAGGGAAAGTAACTGATACCTAAATCTATACTAATATTATAAAGCTGAAGAGTTTGTTTGTTTGTTTGTTTGTTTGAACGCACTAATCTCGGGAACTACTGGTCCGATTTGAAAAATTCTTTCGGTGTTAGATAGCCCATTTATCGAGGAAGGTTATAGGCTATATTTCATCACGCTACGGGCAACAGGAGTGGAGCCACGGGGGTGAAACCGCGCAGAGCAGCAGATATATAAAATCTCGTACCTAGAATGTGAGAGCCTGGGATGCTTCATAGATAAACATATTTAATTGTTATTTATAATCGATCAATACATTAATCATTTATTAAATTTAAAAACCACAATCTTAATCTTAACTATAGTATAATCTCTACAATAAAAAAAATCGTGAACGTACCTAAGTAAGTATATGTAATTAGTAATCTTTGAATTCTAAAATTGCTTACGTCCATTTCTGGTAAACCTTAATCAAATACCGTCAATCCATATCAAGGTACTCAAACCCTATAATATTGTTCAGAGCTCATTGACATAGATTCCGACACCCACAAGCACCTACCGCGGTGATATTTCTTAGCCAATCGCGTCCCCGGCGCTGTACCTAGCCCTCGATCAGATTGAACCGTGACGAATCGGTCAAGTGAAAAACCGATTTGCGCAACTGGCCTTCGGAATTGTTAACGCTGTGCAAATCTCACTATTGTGGATTGCACAGATGTTTCACTCGCGGACTCTTACCGTTTTCTTCCCGAGTAATTTTGGTTTAGTAAAGGTCAATGTCATATTCGAATAATAAACGAAATCATAACTAGGGTGTGAGTAGGTAATGGGTGAGTGGCACGTAACGACTCAAACACATTGCTTTGTCATATTCGTTAATTATATGGTCTTAGATAAATTATTATTGAGCAATAAAATATATTTGTGCTTCCGTTCATATGGTTTTGAAGGCAAACATCTGTTGACCGGCAAGGATACATAGGTTGTTGTACTTTCTCGTGTGTACTTGTACATTCATCAATCATTTTTGCATAACCTTAATTTTTTTTTTTAGCAAGGACTATTTACAAATATTCATATAAATAAGTCAAATATAAAATGATTTAATGGTTAAACTGAATCAACAATGATAAAATTACCGTGACTTAAAACCCATTAAAACATTTAAAGCCCATTTTATTTTTATTACCTATTATCTCGTATTTCATGAATCGGTATGTAGGTACGTGATATTCTTGACGACGATAAATTATTTTTAAAGGTACCGTAATTGGTGTTAACTGATTAACGGGCTCTTTATATTCACGTGTAGGTCATGGTCGCGGGCGCAGGCGTAACAGATGCAAAACGATTTGTTAAAACTCGTTTTAAATAAACCCTACAAGGAAGCAAAATAATATCAGAAAAATGAAACCAATTAATAAGTGACATGTAATTTTGCAATCACTAAATTGGTTATTATCATCGTTAATGATAAAATATTAGATTTTAATTGGTGATACAATTCAGTGTATTGCACTAAACATATATGATTACGTAATGGCGTCTTTTTAACTAAAACGCATCAGCCTCTATGCTGTTGAGGTGTGACGTCGTCATGAAAACATTTTTTTCTATTTGTTCGCTTTACAAATGTTACAACAGTCGTGGCGGACCGCCTGCAAATGCGCCCGCGTTACAGTGCCTCAAAGTTTTGTCTATCAATTAGCCGGTATTGTTGTGCCACATAACACGCGATCGCTCTCAACAGCTCTGGCCACAATTGCGACGATATGGGCCCAGTTTATCGCATGATAATACGCTGATATAATGTACATTGTATAGCAACAGCTGTTCAAGAATGTTCAGTTTTGAATTCTTCAAGCGTTGGTATCACGGTGCGTTTCGTTTTGCATTCTTATCGGCTATGTTTAGTGGAATTTAAGTGTTTGTACGGTGTTGTATAGTAAAATGTTGATAACTTTATCTTCAGATGGCGACAAGGAGTCCGATGGCCCGTCTGAGAGCGGAGATAACACGTCGGAATCCACTCAAGGGGCTCCCAGTGAACCCGCACAAGAAAAAGGTAAAGGTTTATTTTAGTAATATACAGAATCTTTCTGGAAATAAAATTTTTAATTTAGTCGTAGTTAATGTGACGGAAAATAACCTTAAAAAAGTCATTAGCGCGCAAAATCTAACTGCTTAATTGGTCAAGCAATTATCAATGTTTTATACAATTGTGAACCTCCTCTGCAAGTTTAAATAATTTACAATTCATGACATGCCATCTGTCATCATAATGCAGCTTATAATTTTTGGATTTACGTAATTCACCCGTCTTCATGTAAACGAATGAATGAAAGTAGCGTGATATTTGTTTAGAAAAACATGCAAATATGCGACGTAGTTGTATTGTTATTTTGTTATCGCGACACTTCAAGGAAAACTTTTTATCAGCCACCTAGTTTTGTACCGGCATGTTAGGTAGAGTCAAATATTTTAAGAAAAATAATATCAAGCTAGTATAAACGACACAATTATACGAAATACCCGAGATTCTTATATAAAATTTAGCACTTTGAGAATTATAAATTATATTTATACGAAAATCTATCAGATTTAAAAGAAATCAAATAAATTCTAAAGTTCTATGAAATCTCTAGAACAACAATAAATAATTGTAAGAGTTGATTATTCTTATTATGTAAATAACATGAATTATGGTCCCCTTTTATTTCGCCTATTGTAGAGCCATTTTAAGGCAACATTTGACAAAATTCAACAACGTAATAAACAAGAACGTAACGGCGACATAGAATAATACATATGTTATTTCGTTTTGTTAGAACTGCACATTTGCTTAACTTTTTTCAATTACGATTACAATATATTTATGATAATAATGATCGATACAAGTAATTTTAAGATTTAATTTTACTGATAAACCATTTTAAACATAATAAACAATTTCTGATTTAAAGAACTGATGTTTCAAGTCCGTATCGATTAATTTTCTTTAATCGATGTTTCTATGCAGGCTACCTCTCTTCGAAGATAAAATTGATAGACGTCAAATGTTGCCTATTAAATTAGCTCGAATATAGGTGCTTTATATTCCTCTTTATAATAAAGTTCTATTAATAAATTATTTTAAAACTTTTACAGAAATATTGGATAGTCTGAGGCCTGGATCGCCCGAAGCGCCTGCGAGCAATGCGCCGCAGCGATTCCTCAAGATCAATGTTCGGCACATTACTGATGGACAGGTAATATTCATAATATGTATTTATAAAGTACTTAACTTTCCGACCAAAACTTTATCCTGACTACGTGGAAAATAAATTCCTAAGGGAGTGATACGTTTCCCGCGATATAAAGTAATCTATCTCTTTAGCCTTCTAACTATCTTCAGACACAAAAATCACACCACAAAATCGTTCCGTTTCGAAGTAAAGATTATATAGCACTTAAAATGTTGTTTAAAAGATAATACAACATTTATGTGGTTGTTCAACTTTTAGCATAGCTTGCTGCTTTTGAAACAAAATTTACAAGACTTTAAATTACCTATATTGTGTTATTGTATTGTGCAATACCACAGAATACATAATAGTAGCTAAACGCTACAGAACGGACACTCCGCCTCCCGCCAAAATTAAACTTACCTCACCCCCGCGCGATCAGACATAAAATGGGCCATATTTTTCTGCAAGGACGATACGCAACGAAGATTGACAACATTAATCAAATTGACTTAAAGTAATTTTATTATTTTGGATTTGTGATTATCGTTTTTCGTAGAAAATGGTTAGATATTGTGCTGTTTACGGATGTATTTCATCAGAAAAACGCGAATTTTTTTTTACGCTAGTCACAAATGTGCCAACCATAAAGCGTTAACACACACATTTGCAGTCTCTACAGTGTGACTGTCAAAACGATCATTTTGTATGGAGTGTCCGGGGTGTGGCAATACTTAACCTGCATTTAAGGGTTAGTAGGTACTCAATTCCTAGTAACGACAGACTAATGAATGAATGAATGAATGAAAAATACTTTATTGTACACCTTATAGAATACATTTTACAAACTACTACTAATCTTATTATTGTGAATAGTAAAAGGAAACCGCACATTGGGCATGTAAATACAAAAGTGTTACAAGTGGCAAAAGTATTTTAAAAATTAATTTCAATGGATAATAAAATAAATATAACAAAACTTCTTTATTTCTTTGTTCTACTCAAGTTCTTCTTTGTTGTAAATACTAAATACAATCTTACAATTAAAATGCAATTAAATTCTAAAATTAAGGTATGCATGCAGTGGCATATAAACAACAAAATGTAGCTTATTAATATATCAAAACTCAATAACAAATCAAATTCATATAAAAAGATGATTTCCGTTCTTAGAATCAAAAGTGTTACTTTTCATTAAATTATAAATAACTTCAATCAATTGTAGGAAAAGTGGATTATGTTTTATCAGTTGAATTTCGTGATCATTGAAATTGAACAATGCTGGTAAGCGTGACTTGCTTATAATTATATTTATTATTTATCTATACTAATATTATAAAGAGGAAAAGTTTGTAATTATGTATGTATGTATGGTTTTCACGCATAAACTACTGGACCGATTTCAAAAATTGTTTCACCATTAGAAAGCTGCATCTTCACTGAACAACATAGGCTATATTGCATTTTGAAAAAAAAATAGAGATCCTTACCAAAAATGCAATAATGTAACACAAGGTGTAAAAAATTCCTCAATAAAAGTTCTGTCATCGCGTGCGCTCCGGAATCTATGGAAGATAGAACAAAAAAATGTTCTACGGTATTATAGAATGGATCAATATCTTCAAGAAAGTCCGCGATGCCATATGTCCATCTTCAGTAGTTATGTTACTACAACAACTTTTTTACGTTTTCAAAGTAAATAGAAGTGCCGACAGTAATCAAACCATGTTATCCATACACATATATTAATCCTTATCCCATTAAATGATGTTTTATTATAGACTGTTTCAATACCAGCAAAATACTTTAATTGGATATTCCATTCAAAAGATATAACGAATTTTTAAAAGTGTCATTCTACAGAAAATAGTAGGTATACTGTTCGAGCAGGCCGTAGTGCGGGACGGGGTAAAGGTGATTTTCATGTGATTAAAAATTAAACCTATGGTCCGACCCGACCACAGACATGTATATTAAGTAGACAACGCAAGTACCGCGATCTGTATGAAAACCAAGCGTGTCATATTTTTTGTACTGACCTTGACGCGTTATGACGTCACGAGCGCTTTTTAGTGATGGTAATTTCATTTTACGCTAAATCGATTAGGACGCCACTCGCGCGGCGATTCTAGTATCGTCCTATCCCATCGAAGTAAATCGAAAGAAATCAGATCAAACTAGATCTATGTCTAAGAGGTAGTCAAATAAATGAATAGTAATCGATTACTAAATCGATTCAAGACAGAAAAATGATAATTACCATAGACAGAGGGATGATAAAATAAAGTTATAAACCTTTTAATATTCTAACAAGTAAACTAATGTGTTTTAGCTTTTTCTTACTTATGCCCATTGAGTTACCATGTACTACGTACTAGAGAGGCCATCGAAAGAAAGTAATGAAACTGTCAATCAATCAATCTTTATGTCCCGTTGCATCGATCCATTTTCCTTTTATGTTCGGGTTACTTGGAAAACTGAAAAAACAAACATAGTCTAAGCAATAAGGAGTTTTCTTAAAAAACTCCCAAGATGACACTTTAACTAATGGCGTCCTGGATGTCATAATATTTATTTTTAGTACCTTTGTATTAAAATACTTAAAAGTTCTAGGTCAAGTCGTATTAAATGACAAAAAAATCTATGCCTTTTTTTCTGAAAAATTGCTCCTTAAAATTATCATTTTTCTGTTCGATTATAAAATCGATTAGAATCGAGAACTGTTGCATCAAATGAACATCACTAACCACAAAATTGGACAGAAAAATGAGAAGACGCTATTCATTGCTTGTTATCATACGACGCGATCTTTACCGTGCCAAGTAAAAGCCGCAATGTATTCCGAATCATTTCGTATGATTTGGTATCCGTGTTTGTCACGATCGTTTTCCACAGATATTCTTTATTTAATTTTAAAATAAATAGTGCACATTCTGATTAGAAAATTACTTACCGGTAGAGGGAAACATCTCTGCTAACTCGGCCACTCACAGCTGTGGAGTTTGTACAGTTTATAACGGCGCAATTCGGCATTTTACTTTATTCAGCTTTACGTCTTTCCTTGGCGAACTGCAAGCGCGGACTGAGTGTAGGCCAGCGTCAAGTAAGTTTCATAAACTTAGTTTGGACACGGAAAGTACATACACTCGCTTAGTCTATCTTGATAAATGTCTGTGGACCCGACCTATAGTAGACTTTTCACTGTCACGATATCGCTATCTATGCGGGTGAAACCGCAGGGCATTGCTAGTTAATAATATTTATAATATTTATTACATAGAACTTGATTCAAATTTCATCATGTTAGTTATTTGAAGTGTAATGGTATAAGCTTAATTACTGTAGGTATTAATGGGGTCAATTGAATTTCATATTTATATTTTTTATTGTTATTGACCTACCGTTTAGGTTGATTGTTAAGATAGTTAAAGATATGGGTATAAGTATCGTCAAAACATTGCACAATATGATACACAATATAACCAATTAAAAGGTGTAAATAATAAATATATGTATAATGTATTGCTTACGATTTACGATTTTATGAATACTTTTATTTATCGCCCATTTAGACCGTTGACAAAATGACTAATCACTCTAGCGTTAGTTGACAATTATAATTTATAATGACATTGTACACGAAATGGTAATAAATAATTGTTAGAAGTAATAAGTTTTTATTATCTTCGTAGACAAACGCTCGGTAAATCTTTAAAATGTCCACACCGAATAAATGAAGACAGGTCTATTTTGTTTTACAATACGTTTGTTATGCTAATCTTAGATGCATCATCGGCGTATCGATAGTAATAATACCAAATGATTTATTTTCTTATACAAAAATATATCGCATGTTTTTGTCCTTTTAACATCGTAGGTTTCTCTAACCGGGCCAAGGCCCTACAATACAATACTTCAGTATATTTCTCACATGTTAATAATTAATGAGCGATACCATCTGCATCGTACTGATGATATTGCCAATCTGTTTGAACTTATGGTGTTACAATGACAAGTACAAATTTGAATCAAGCATATGTGTATCCTCAGGGTGTTGTCTCCGGCGTGCTGCTAGTCACACCGAATGCAGTGATGTTCGACCCGAATGTATCGGACACGCTGGTGATGGAGCATGGGCCAGAGTCGTACGGTGTGATTGCGCCCATGGAATACGTTGTCAATGCGGCCATATTCTACGACATCGCGCACATGCGCACACATGGACCAGACCACAACGCGCACAAGTACGAGCAAATGTAAATGATGAACGTTTCATATTAATAACATAGGAAGTCAAAATATTACATTAAAGAAACATTACATTTTTGTTTCGCTTCTACGCTTCGTAAATTAAAATAGAAACTATTGCGTATTATAGAAGCAAATTTTTAGCTTATCGCAAATTATATCGCGAAAACAACATGACTCATAAATTAAAAATGAATTGTTTTGATTTCAGAGCGGAACAAGCTGAAATATATTACATGAGTAAAGCTGATCATTCCCCAGGCAAAGACTCGCTTCTAGTCAAAGTAAGTTACATCATTATTTTTTATATTCTTATGAAACAATTTCTTTAAAAAAATATCATGCTTAATGAATAATATGCACAACACTTCTTTAGCCGAAAAAATATTTTGTTTTTAAATCTTCATCACTAGTTTGTTTTTAGACTTCTTTAGGCGCGTTGAGAGTATGATCTCAAGGTACATCGACGATTTTTGTAACTTGCCAAAGAAGTTTCACTTCTGACGCGTTTGCTTGGCAGATGCTTTTTTTGGATATTACCTTCGATTATGTATAACATATATTTTTTTATTGATATTTATTAATTTATGTATTGAATGTGACCAGGATGAGACATTCCCCGAGCTGCAGGCGGCGAGCGGGGAGGGCGAGGGCGGGGAGGAGCGGCCCGCGTCCACGGAAGAGGAGCGCGGTGGAGCCGCCTTCCCCAAGGCGTTCGAGCGGGACCTAGTCACGCCTACCGCTTTGCAGGTAATATATATTTTTTTTTATTAAGTATTTTTCTATGATAGTACAATATATATCAAATTCAGTGTAACTTGAATCAATTTAATTAAACTTACAGCAACAGACCACTGAAGAAAGGCGGAAATCCCTGTTGGATCAACACTGGGCCATTCCAAGCAAGGACAGAATGTCAATTGACCAAGGAAGTGAGGTAAAAGTTATAACGCTTACGGTTTATTCAGTCTATTTACAAGTTTATTTTTTACTGTATTTGTTTTTTTTTCTTAATCCGTACTTACATTAAATAATTTTATAAAATTAAACTAAATAATTCATTTTGATTTAAATTATTTCCCAGGTGTCGTCAAGCGCGGATCACGGCAAGGAGGAGAGTCTCGAAGTGTCGATGGCGGAGGGCGGCGTTGAGGGCGCGGAGGGATCGGACGCGGAACGTGCGCCCTCCGCCGCTGAAGGGGAAGACGCCGCGCATCTTGTTAAACTGTCCTACCACGACTCGGGGATAGATATACGTGACCCGATTCTGCACGTCGCGCCTAATACGTCGAAGAAGGTAATGGTCTGTTTTTGAAATTCGAATTTGGGATTTTGATTAGTTTTAAGTCTGATGGGGAAGACGCGGCGCACCTCGTCAAACTGTCCTACCACGACTCGGGGATTGACATACGTGAATAGTTTTAATATCGGTGGGGAAGACGCCGCGCATCTCGTCAAACTGTCATACCATGACTCGGGGATAGACATACGCGACCCGATGCTGCACATCGCGCCTAATACGTCGAAGAAGGTAACGATTCTTTGTGTAATTTGAATTTCGAATTAAAATTAATAGTTTAGTGTTCGTCGGGGAAGATGCGGCGCACGTCGTCAAGCTGTCAACTAGAAATACGCTTCCCGTCGTGCCACGGTGAAGAAGTAACCTTTTTTCAATTCGAATTCTCATAAGTTTTGACGTTACATACATGCGTACGAGAAGACGAAGAAGAATTGTTAGAAGGTATATAGACAAAAAACGATGTATGTAATATGAATCTATATGTGTATATATTAAAAAAATACATCTACACGATCACAGTAATATGTTTGCATATAAATATTTGTGTCGGTTCAACTAAACTTTTTGTTGACATACAAAGTAATTTTCTAGGAATGTCTCCACCACGAGGACTATTACCATGAAATAGAAACAATATACGAGTCGTCTAGCGAAGAGTCATACGACATCCATTGTGACGTCACGTATGAAGAGCATTTTTTGAAATGTTTCTCTTTAGACCATCATATGGTGAGAAAATAAGTGGACATAGTATTTGGTGGTTTATATGTGTTGATCTCTGAGGAAATGGTTGGTGAATGCAAATCTTATTCCAACTTATTGTATCGATTTATTCTTCTGTTGCGTTCAACTACGTGGTCTTCTTATTTCTATCGTGAAGTGACTTTTAGTCGTGATGTTTATCTCATAAGTTAGTGTACTCTTCTATTCTCTATTTTCGACGTTTTGTCTTAGTTAATTATTGTAATGGTGCGGGGTTTTTTGAACGTTTATTATATTTTATTGTTTAATTAATAAACTGAATGATTAAATCATCATAATAATAAATAAAAGTTCATTCACAAAAGTCAGACTTAGAAATCAAGAGTTTCGTGAATTTTATCAAAATCAAAATTTAAATTTACGTGTCTGTTGAAAAGTATTATCGCTTATTAACAATATTGGATTTGCCTCTTCTGAATTACAATATTTTTGAAATCAGTCAATATCAACGTTGTGTGTATATTAAAGCTTATAAATTCTAACGAACATAGAACCCTATACGAGAACTTCTGTTCGAAATTCGAACAATAATCATATGTACATCCAGGTACAGCCAGTATACCTATACACGTTTAACAAACCACGTCTATGATCGTCTAGGTATACAGCGACGCAGACATAGTGCTATCAGCGGATTGGGTACCGCCCGTGTGCCTACCGCGAGGCGAACCGCCGCTCTCAGCGCCACCGCTTGGGGAAAACGAGCGGGCGCAACGCAAACCCGCTGCCGTGTCGTTCTCGCTCGATGGCACCCAGAAGGACGATCCTACTAAACCGGATAAGAAGAATAAGGTAAAGTGAAACATATTGCTGTCTTGATGCTCATTAAATATCCTCACAATAAATGGTTATGAAGAAGAGAGAGATCTTTTGAAGTGTATTTCAAATGATATTGCAGACTTCATTTTTTATATCTGGTTTATCCTATTATGAATTATGTCTCCTACAGGCAGACAGACTAGCCTGCTTTTATGGGTTAATAACCGATCGTTTATTCCTCTTGCGATTAACGCTCCATTGTTTGCTATTCTCATAAAAGATTAGCGGCAGATAATTTTCTAAAGTTATCAAAATATGACAAATCTATTTGGTGCATATAAACATCTTTTTAGACAAAAAGACAGTCATTTTTAATCTTCATTGCTATTTATTTTCTAGATATTCAATAGTATTTTATGTTGTTATAGATGCTTAAACGTCTTTCGTATCCACTATCATGGGTGGAGGGTCTGACCGGTGAAGGACAAGCGACTGGACAGACGTCACAGAGTGACTCTTTACCTACTTCAGCCGATAGCCAGCATTCTACGAGCGTCTTCTCCAAAGTATTTAATAGGTATGATAAAATATCGACTTTTTATCTTTCTCTAATGTGGTGGCAATTACTTGTTTACTAACATAACACTGTGAACATGGAAACTTTATTGGAATTGATAAATGGTGCTTTAAATAATTGTATTTTGGGGATGTATCGATAAAGTCTTAATATGTTCCAATATATCGGAAACATAAAAAGATTTTATGGATACGAAATAAAGTTGAAGGATTTTTTATGAACCACACGTAATACATTATGCATTGCCATTTTGTATGCACTGGCTATGAATAATGTATTAATGTAATTTTGATAAACAAAGGCGCCTCCGGGCCAGGTATTAACATTTCGAATACAATCGAAACGAATCGAACATCAAGCGAAACGTACCAATAACGCACACATATACACATGCTCTAAATTAATATGGCAATTCAAAATTTTTCCCCCTGCTACCGTGGATGCTAACCGGGATCGTCCGTTACGAACTCCGCTCTGTTCATTGGTGTAGCTCGCCAATGAACCTAGTCGAGTTCGGTACTGGTTTGTTCCTGAGTAAGACTCCGTCGGAGGAGATGCCGCACGAGACTCTATCGGGGTACGTGAAGAGACGCCGCTCCAATATGTGTTGCCTTCAACCCGTAGACCATAGTGACACGCTCCCAAAACTTACCTTGAGCTTTACGACTGGTCGTTAGAATAGATCCCGTCTCACAGAAGCAGCAACAGTTTGTTACTAGTCATTCATAGACTTTCACAATTTTCAACAATTTCATTGGTGTAAATCTTTTTTGGTGTGGTCAGTCTAAAAATATGATTACATTTGTAAATTTAAATTTGCACGTCGATTACGTCGAGACATAATTACTATACATTTGATATGAAAGTAACTACACTATAAAAAAAATTGTTGCCAGTTTCTGTGAGATGGCGTATGATAAAGATTCATTCATTTAGACGTGACTGTTGTTTCTGACAATTAGATCAGGAAAATAGTAAGAATAATGATTGATAACTGTTTAAAGTAGTATGTAGATATAAAAAGTGACATTGTTTCCATAGTGTATTTTCAAAAAATATTTGTTAATTGGTGATTCCGGTCGTGTCAGTGTGGTCCTAACAATCAGCCTATTGTTCGTGACTTCACTTTATGTTTCTAGGCCTTCCCACCGGTTTATCTTTTTATCTCGTCTTGTATTGTGAAAATTGCATTTTGAATTAGTCTTTTTCTTCAATAATAATACTGCCGTAAATATGTTTTACTTTTATCAGTGCTGGTTCAAAATGCAATGCGCTTACCTCTTTGTAAATCGATCGCTGAATGGCATGTGGTATATGTGTTAGGCGATACAGAATAGTTATTGTGAAGTTTAGTATAGTATCTTGAGCACTAGCGGTGTGGTGACACGACACGCTTTCTAGATAAGATCAAAAATTTCCTTGGCTCGACGTATATTGGCACAAATTTAATCTTATTATATCATATTGGATGTTTATTGTTGTGGGTTATAAGTTAAAATTCACTTGTTTTTAACTCAATCACAGTTAATAAATTTTCAATAGATCTATTTCAACTTTTGTATTTGCTATGGCGTGCCTCTGTCTTACCGCTCTTTCAAGAAACGTTGTCTCATGTCTTTAAGGTTGTGACTCGAGTTTATGTGTTCATCATTCACTTTTCTAACATATTGGCACCCTCTATCTGTTTCGTTACAAATTGGAGCATGTTAAGATATAAGTAAACTGAGAATAACTGTGATTTCTTACAGGAGGAGATAATGATGTTTTATTTACAGCTTACTATTAAATGATAACATTTATATTAGTTTTGTGTTTAACGTTCAATAAATACTTTACGAAAGTATTTATTTCGTGGGAAACAAGGTACTGGGTTAATTCATTCTTGTCCAAATTTTTATTATGGACTCTTTATTGTAACTGATTCTATTGCATTACATTAAACGTATGTTATAGCAAGCGTAACTTTTGTTTTTCCGTCTATTTAAGAGATTCTATCAGTAAGCATTCAAAAACTAAAACAACAAGAAGAATCAGCAACAAAAAAACATTAGAATTAAAAAATCTTGCTATAACATAGTAAATTATATACTTGGACGATTTTTTTGAAATGTTGAGTGATAATGCGCAGGCGCAGCTCACTGGGCGGTTTCGGGCGTTCTCACACAAAGTCTACGAGCATCGTGCCTCAGCCAAAACTCGACTACAGGAGTATGGTGTCCGTCGACGACATGCCAGACCTGTTCGCATCTTTTGATAGTGCGTATAATATTATGTTTTATATTTCTGATATGTGAATTAGTATAGTATTTAGAACAATAAATTGTCATAACGAAATTTTACATTTATGTATTCGTTTGAAAATAAATGTATAATTATAGTTTAATACAAAGAATAAGACGTTTAATACTAAGAACAACAGTTGAATTACTAGGTATTATCTCAAAATATTGTCACTAATACCGCTGTTTAATGGAGTTTACTGTAGTGTTTACACAATATTAGCAGACATTTGCATAAAGATAATACAAAAGGTGCTAATTTTCTTAAACATTTGACCTAATAGTCCATTGAATAAAAAGTTCTAGAGTGCGTGAGTTAGTAACGTAAGATGTTTCTTCGGAAACATGTCAAGAGTCCCTAGGTGATAAACATACTAAAACCCCGGGCCACTAGGAGGAGCCCCGGAGTGGGGGGAGGGGGGAAATGGGTCCATTTTTTTCATTTTTCGCTTAAATCTCAAAAACGGTACATGTTAGAGAAAAACTTTCAAGGAAAAGTTGAAAGGCCATAAAATTATCTACAAGTTGTACCTGAATCATTTTTTCCTATATCCTACCGTTTCTGAGTTATACGCGGTAAAACATGATTTTGGCTCAAACAATTTCCACATCAATCGATCAAAAAATATTTCTTTCTTCCAAAAAACTCAAATGTGCAACTTGTGACCGGTACTGATAGATTGCTCTTAATTAGGTCTATAATTGGTAAAATAAACACATTCCTCCATGGAAGCCTTTAGGAGGAATCGATTGTCAAAATATTATATTATGGTAGTTTGAGTTACTGAACTTGATCTTTTTATTTTTTTCTTCCAAAAAACTCAAAAGTGCAACTTGTGACCGGTACAGATAGATTGTTCATAATTGGATCTATCATTGATAAAAATACCATATTCCACCACGGAGGCGTTTACGGGGAATTGAATTTTATTAGGGTAGTTACGATACTTGAACTTTTTATTTTTTTTCTCCAAAAAAACTCAAAAGTGCAACTTGTGACCGATACTGATAGATTGCTCTTAATTAGGTCTATAATTGGTAAAATAAACACATTCCTCCATGGAAGCCTTTAGGAGGAATCGATTGTCAAAATACTATATTAGGGTAGTTTGAGTTACTGAACTTGATCTTTTTATTTTTTTCTTCCAAAAATCTCAAAAGTGCAACTTGTGACCGGTACTGTTAGATTGCTCTTAATTAGGTCTATAATTGGTAAAATAAACACATTCCTCCATGGAAGCCTTTAGGAGGAATCGATTGTCAAAATAATATATTAGGGTAGTTTGAGTTACTGAACTTGATCTTTTTATTTTTTTCTTCCAAAAAACTCAAAAGTGCAACTTGTGACCGGTACAGATAGATTGCTCATAATAAGGTCTATCATTGATAAAAATACTAGATTCCACCACGGAGGCGTTTACGGGGAATTGAATTTTATTAGGGTAGATACGATACTTGAACTTTTTTTTTTTTCTTCCAAAAAAACTCAAAAGTGCAACTTGTGACCGGTACCGATAGATTGCTCATAATTAGGTCTATCATTGATAAAAAAACCAGATTCCACCATGGAGGCGTTTAGGAGGTATTGAATTTTATTAGGGTAGTTACGATACATGAACTTTTTAACTAACTACCCTAATAAAATTCAATTCCCCGTAAACGCCTCCATGGTGGAATCTGGTATTTTTATAAATGATAGACCTAATTATGAGCAATCTATCTGTACCGGTCACAAGTTGCACTTTTGAGCTTTTTGGAAGAAAAAAAATAAAAAGTTCATGTATCGTAACTACCCTGATAAAATTCAATTCCCCGTAAACGCCTCCGTGGTGGAATGTGGTATTTTTAGCAATGATAGAACTAATTATGAGCAATCTATCTGTACCGGTCACAAGTTGCACTTTTGAGTTTTTTGGAAGAAAAAAATAAAAAGATCAAGTTCAGTAACTCAAACTGCCCTAATATAATATTTTGACAATCGATTCCTCCTAAAGGCTTCCATGGAGGAATGTGTTTATTTTACCAATTATAGACCTAATTAAAAGCAATCTATCAGTACTGGTCACAAGTTGCACATTTGAGTTTTTTGGAAGAAAGAAATATTTTTTGATCGATTGATGTGGAAATTGTTTGAGCCAAAATCATGTTTTACTGCGTATAACTCAGAAACGGTAGGATATAGGAAAAAATGATTCAGGTACAACTTGTAGATAATTTTATGGCCTTTCAACTTTTCCTTGAAAGTTTTTCTCTAACATGTACCGTTTTTGAGATTTAAGCAAAAAATGAAAAAATGGACCCATTTCCCCCCTCCCCCCACTCCGGGGCTCCTCCTAGTGGCCCGGGGTTTTAGTATGTTTATTACCTAGGGACTCTTGACATGTTTCCGAAGAAACATCTTACGTTACTAACTCACGCACTCTAGACCCCCCTTGGAGGGACTCATTCAATGGACTATAACACCTTATTCTACAGCAAAAAATGATGGTGTTTATTATTAACAATATTTTTCAAAGTAAACATCTTGATGGTATTACTTATACAAAAAAAATATCATCATACTTCTGCTATAAATAAATAAATTACAAATATATTATTTAAAAAAATCCATTACCTATTAAAAAAAAATGTTCATTCAAGGTACTTATTTAAAAATGTCATGCTTTAAAACTGAATAAGTGTATTTCCAATACTCAATTTACTGTGTTAACAGCCTTATTGCCATAAGTATCAACGAGATTGAATGCTTGATTTTTGAATAAATATTTTTTAATTTATTACTTTTACTTAATATACCTTAATCCATCAGGCCCCGGAATCACAGACACAATAGAAAATCTATTGTGTCGCGGCCGGATCTGGCCGTTCGGGGCTCAATGGGTTAAAATATAAACGTATTTCCCCCTGCAGAATTGATCCCGCGACCGGCCCGAGCATCGGACGACCCGCCGCTGTACCTGCGGCTGCGCATGGGCAAGCCGGCGGGCCGCCCGCTGCCGCGCTCCACGCAGCTCATGTCGTACGGCCGCAAGCGCATGAAGCCCGAGTACTGGTTCGGCGTGCCGAGGAATAGGTGCGCGATTTGTTTTTTTTTTTACTGGAATTTTGTATAGGGCATTTTTTTTTGTTAAAAAATTTCAGAGGTAAGCAAAAAAGGTTGTTTTTTTTGACGATTTATGAGTTATAGACTCTGTGGTCTGCCTCTGCATTATATTATTATGAAATACTGTTCCATTGGTAAATCTATTGCACTTAATATCTTCTATGTAATCATGATGTATAATTATTTTTATGTGCAAGTAGGTAATTCATCTTCTAAATGCTGAACTTTTTATACCGATGCTAAATTCTTACAAAATCGATGATGTTCAGTTCTATTAAAATCATAACAAGTAATGTTTACCCAGTCTATAAATATCTAAGTTTTTACCATCATAAATGGATGTAGATAATTGAAACTGGTTAGACTGTTGTGGCGTATAAATATTGGAACATATGACATGGTCTGCATATAAGGAAGTGCTATTGACACTCAGCATAAAAACTGACTGATTTATTTATGTTTTGTCTCTGTATCGTAGAGAATAGCGTGAATTGTTCACATATTTGTAAGTACAGATTGGTTGTAAAATATTGCAAGTTATTTTTATTTTCATGTGTTTAAATCATTGTCTTAATCTTCTTAAATTGCATATTATGTTATCAAACTATCAAGGTAGTTTAAAGGAACTTTTAGTGAGTAATATGGTCTCTGCCAAGTAGATGTAGTATAATTTTTTATCTTATAAGAATATCCATAATACCGTCAATCATGTTTGTGATTCACTGTATAAAAATGTGACATAGCATTAGTTCATACATAAAAAAAAAATGAAACTATCAGCCTATTTAATCTGTGAGATATGCGATACGTACGATTCATTTAAAGGATTTTTGGTCTTGTTTCTTCCTCCATAGCCTTATAATAATGATCTTTATAATCATAATGTACAGTACCTATGTAGGTATGTATGATGATGATGACGAATGTATTGTGTAGGGTAGGCAGAAATGTAATTAGACATTTTATCTTCTACATTCATATATAAAACACAAAAATGACTGACTAACTGCTTTAGCAACGGACAGTCCAAACTACCGAACCGACCGGGCTGAAATTTGGCATGCAGATAGCCTCTAATATTTAGGCAAAGGGATAAAATAGGTGATGAAAGTTTGTACAATTTATTTGACCACGCGGACGAAGTTGTGGGCAACAGCTAGTAGGATGATAATTTTTATAGGAATGATGATGATGTTGATGAATGTTGTACAGGGTGGACGATCTGTTCAAGTTCCTCACACACTGGGTGCCCGACCGGTACGGGCCGCTCGGTGATGTGGCGGCGCGCGGCTACGAGCTCATCGATAGCGACACTGAATGGGATGATGATGAAGTGAAACCGGGCCAAAAGGTAGACGAGACATTTTATAAATTTTACCAAGCTCGCTGTTAAGTCTGCTAGGGGTATATAATATATAACAAATACATCGCATTTAAAATCCATTAAAACGTCTTTAATTCCTTATAGAAGTTTAATATCGACATCTATTCCGAAAGCTAAACTAGCTATAACTAGGACTTTATTTCATTATCTTATTTGATATCAGCACTTTCACCTAAGCTATGATCTCCATGTACACTTTCTTCTTCACCTGCATCCATAAGTCAATTTTATTGTCATCTTTGTCTTCAAGTGCATCTTTATCTACACTTCCTAATAAAGTTATGAGGAAATATTAGATTTTTTTATGTGTAATAGAAAAACTTAAAAATTACAAATACCACCCCACGATCAACGAATAAATTAATGAATAAAATTTTTTCGCTTTTACTTCATACATCGATATTATATTTTAATACAATGTTGACTATAAAGTTAAATCCTACCTTTAATAAATTACACAAAAATCCTTGAAATTCTCAAAAGAAGGACAGCGAAAGTCGTTTATTGCAGTTATTTAACTGTCGGATTAAATATGATAGTTGTGTATCTAATATAGACTGATAATTGGGTTATTCATACTTCGTTTCTGATAAATTATAAGCAGTTATTTTTAATATATCACCGATACCGCCGTAACCTTGACTCGAACGTAATACATAATAATACACGAACAAAGTATATTGTAGCTAATTGTATCGCGCTAAATCAACAATTAGCTTGACACGCGACTCCGCCTTTATCGCGACATCACTCATCAAGATAACTGCTCCCGTTTGTTAGATCAGATACTAGATATACTTATACATCTTAATTATTGCAGCCTCTACACATCTATATTATAAAAACTTGAGCCTCATATAGCACATGCTTAAACAAGTGCGAATATATTTTGTAAACTAATCACGTTTATAATTATTCATACGCTAGAAATATACCTCGACCTAGGTAAATGTTATAATTATGCGTTGTACTTAAACAAATAGGTATACCTATAAATGTTTCTACGCAGTACGAATGCAATACCGGTTTCAAACAAAACATTGCAGATTCCATTGCAAAATACATTTATCAGTGACAGGTTGAGATCGTTAATCCTTAATATAACAATATATATGATGCATACCAATAGAAACAATATTATTGTTTTGTTACAGGAACGTGCCGGCAGCACTGGAGATGTTTCTGACCTTACGAGAGAGTCATGGGAGGTAAGACTTATAAACTATACCTACTTATATTACTGCTTAAAGTCAATATTTTATAACTTTTGTATTTTGATTTGTGATTAACAAATAACGCTTTCTATTCTAACACATCACATTCCACATTACGGTACATATTAAACAACGATAAGTTTGTTGTATTGCGTGTTTTATCGTGATAAATTTGTGCAACAAACAAAGGCGCTATCTTTAAATTAGATTCATTACCACACAAATATAATGTATCAAATATCTATAAATGAATAACAGACAATGAACAATATACCTTTTAATTTTACTCGCGTGCAATGCTTTCGTATACCTACGTAACATAAATGTGTATGCGGGAAAGTTTCGTTTTCTAATTTAACATGAGCGCACGATTTTTTATGAATTAATCTATTTTGCCCGCTCAATAAAAGGGCTATTGATATATCGAACTAATTGATTTCGATAAGTTAATAAGTCGTTCAGATAATCAGGTAATTGATTTTGAAAATCTGAGCGCTGTCTTTATTGTACGATAGCGTCGTTAATAGGTTCGATGGATACACGTGTTATCTAGATGAACCTTAGTATTTGTTTATCGCTATAACACATTTATTTTAGGATATCTTTACATATCGTAAACATACTTTGCACATAAACTCTACATGTGACACGTTTTATTGCCATCGTCTAGCGGAAGAATTAATAGATATGTCTGATATAACAAAACTGTAATGAATAACGCGATTGCGTAGCTGCTGAAGGCGCCCTACGTGAAAATATATTCGATAATGAAGAGTCAAGCCGAAGCGCTGGGCGATTCGCTCGGGGAGGAGCCTCAGCCCGAGGTACTATAGCGCTTTACAGCAACGCTAGAAGTTACCATGTTTGTTTTAGTCATAACTCGTAGGGGTGTTAGATGATGCACGAAGCTAAACGCCCATGTGATGAACGCGCGTTTACGAACACGTCAAGGCGTCGATTCCTTCGCTCCTTTTTAATAATTTTTATGGACCCTTGATAGGATGCCATAAATGTGCAGTTATATGGTTTAATGCGTTGTTCATATTAATATCGAATTAATGTGATTGGATATCCAAGTACGGACGCGAGCCTTGGTGTGTTCTTACTATCTGTATGCACTTCTAGATACCTATGCACAATCCTGTAGGATTGCAAGATTATTTCCCCACTTTAAACCCTGTTATGATGAATGTACATTGTTTATTCTTTCTGTTTTATTCGTTAAAAATAATTGTATAATAAAAGAAATTGCTCTTTCAACATCCTCTTATTTCGTTTTCCTTTTAGTTATTATATTTTTAACAATTTATAATCATGTTCGTAATATATAAGACGATGACTATGCATATTTGTGAACATATTTCACATATAAAAATAAACATTCGATCATCAAAAGTAATAATGGCATTGCTTTAATTTTATAAATATTGCATGTGTCTGTTCATTTCGTATGTTCATAGTGACGTTTCCAAATATACACTCGTTAGTTAATTCTAGGGAACAATAGATGACGCCGCGATCGTCACGTAACCACTGGCATACGCGTCACTCGTTTTTATTTTGTCTGTATTTAATTACATTTTTATTTGTCTAGACTTTAAATCAATTGTATTTCATTGCTTCGGGGTATTCCTATTTGAAGTTTAATTCACATAATATAGTAAAAGCTGTATTTTTGAGATGCATTACAAACTTTGATACAAAGTATAATTTAATGCATCTGAAAAATACAGCTTTTAACTAAAGAACTTTGATACAAACTAAATTAATATGTTTTGTCTGCTTTTTCAACTCACCATAAATACCAACGAAATTTAATTTGTAATAATGGTACGGAAGCCAGGTGCAAATTTGGTTAATTATTTCCTCTCAAGAGATAATTCGTCAGACGCCTCAGAGTATAGTATTATAAAGCCTCGTGAACGTCAGCTGGCGCTCGGTTGGGGGGTGAGCGGTTGTAGCCTCCCACGCACGTAGGAAAAAAATACATTCATTCATTCATTTCCTCTCAGCTAAAAATTTGTCAAATTGTAGCTAACCCAATATCTCAACGAAAAAAAATAATCAGCTGGTTACAACATGGTGTATTAAATACGTCAGCTGGTGTCTCGAACATGAAAGTTAAATTTAAAGAAAAATTTATTTTCCGTGATTTCCTCTCAAACAAAAATTTACCTGATGATAGCTTATATGTAACTGTGGATAAATATATAGGTCAGCTGGCTGTATCTTGGTGGAAAAACCGTCAGCTGATACGGGAGGCTACAACCGCTCTTCCCCCCAACCGAGCTTTCACGAGTTCACGACGACGTTCACGAGGCTTCATAATACTATACTTTGATGCATTTTACTAATTACCGCTTGAGAGGAACTTGGTCATAAAATCTGTTCCTGGCTCCCGTACCATAATTCCCAAAAGTTTTACAAAAATAATCCGTTTAACCGCTTTTTTGTCTCATAAAATACGCTTCACGCTGTCAAAAATGACAAAAAAATGACAAGAAACAGTTTGGAATCAAAATTAGAGGAAAAATAACAATCTTTCAAGTAAAATCTGTAATTCTTGATAAATCTCAGCGAGCTTTTCCCAGGTTGGTAAATACTTCCACGTAATAACTAAATTATATTCTGTTCCGTTTGTAAATTTAAAGCTAAAAGGTTTCTTGGAAAAGAAGCTTGCGATTAATTTTTCAAACTAACGGAACACGATTACTTATTAGGAATGAGACTGTAACCAAATACGATTTTAATAAGCGAGGATAAACGTGATCAATTCACTGATTGTACCAGCACACGTGATGAACACCGTTCAGTTTGTTTAGTATCTCTGCCAACTGGCGATAATATTGAGATTAATATTAATTTACATTGCAACTTGCATTACAAGACGACGTTGTACACAAACGTTTAAATAACTCGTTGTCTCATGTTTATTTATTGTGAATCGAGTATTACGAACGCAGTTCATCTTTTCATCTTTATAATATTTTCCTTTTAGATGCATAATCACGTATACCAAATACTATGAATGCTAACCATCGTGTTTGTTACGCTGTAACTGTTAAAGGAATTCGCTAATTCGACTGTACTATACTTTACGCTATGTGAATTTATCATCAAGCTGACAACAATACTCTGTCAGATAAATGAATTCAAATTGCTACATGCTCTTGGAAAATACCGGACAACTAGCGCATTTAATGAGATGTAGCGTTGGAAATAAGCTAATTCTGTCTCGCATTGTCAAAGTACTAGTTGCTTGTACATTCCTTTTTCACGTTTTTTGTACATAGATTTAAAATAGTAACTTTTCTGTGAAAAAAGGGGCCGTTGAACTAATGCTTTTGTAAGTGCCACTAAGACTGCATTTCAATTTTGTTAGGTTGCTATTAAATGAAGGTAACGTAACATTATATTATAAGAAATTTACTTTACAAAAAGGCTTCACTCTACATATGTGAATCTACTTAGGGCTCATAAAAATCCACAAATAGCCCTTTGAGACTGGAAAGTAAATTGGTAAACAGTCTAATGTACGATCATACGACCTCGTCCTTCATATTCGGAATTATTCCACTGGGTGCTTTTTGAGGCATTTTCGACGGTTACATACTAAAACAATATTCATTTTTTAACCCTCTACTCTATTTAATGGTATATTTTATTTATCGCCGATGAAAAATTAAAAATTCATTATGTAGAAAAGAGAAGAAAAAGTTTCATTAGTCAAATTTCCATACATCGTTCGACATTGATGCTTGATACTTGTTTTTTTAGTTAGTCTTAACCGAGATGAACTCGTTAGGGTATTTTCCATTCTCTTTAATGTTACAAAATCATATACATATGAAGAAAACATATTTACGGAAATTACTCAATATTTTAAATTCAAATTATCCAATAAAATAACAATCAGATGGAAAATATTTACGATAGCGATAGTGTTTAAAAGCTGTTTTTTTTTCTTTTACATATAAAATATTAAAAAATGTGTATGAGTAGGTGTGAACGCAATAGTGTTAATAAATTATTAGATTATATCTATTTCTATAGATTGAGAATTAAACCACAAACGGGTGGTAGGATGTTTTATATTTATCAGTACTACATTTCTAGTTAAATTATTAAGCCAGCGATAGCATTAAGCAGTCCTTTCGTATTTCTTAATATTTCGGATTTAGCTGTTAAGTCCCATTCAGAAATTGTTAACATTCTGAGTTTTATGTTATTTTAAATGGGTTAATTAATGATATCTCGTTTAAATGTATAGGATAAATTGGAACTGGCTGCATTTCCCGCGATCCAGTGAGATCGAGTTTATATTTATGGTGCCCATAAATAACTCCAGTTTTTATTGTTGGAAGTATTTTAAGTGATATACAGGCTGTGCAGATAACCTACAACGACGTATGTTTACACATTCTATGTATGGAAAATTTACATCATTAATTACCTCATTACAATATTACGATATACATATTCAATTTTAGGTCACCACTTCAATATTTGTTTTATATATTTAAGTGCCACAAATAAGAAAAATAAATTATCTAGATAAGGTTGTCTCAATTGTTTAGATTATGTATTTAAATGAAAATGAACTTGTCTTACATTAACGTGTAAATACAAAAGAAAACATTTTAATTAAGCCTGTAACTCGAGACGTTTAGCACTCTAGCTAAAACTAATTGGCGTATCGCTAATTGTTAGGTTTTTAGCGTCTATTTGCAAATTTTAGAATCTTTATGGCAGAAATTTAGCCTTTTTTCTAGATTTGTGACCTATACTAATTGAACGTCAATAAAATGTGGTGGAAATTGTTCTTACGTTAACCTTTGCAGTTCTTAGCAATAATAAATAAGAGGAAATAAATGGCTATTCAGATCACTGAACTGTAAATACAGGGCTACCAGTATTGCAATGAAATCTGATATTGTGGTAAAAGATATTGGATGAAAGTATAAGTGTCGTATTTCATTTAATACCATAACGGTGTGTACAAACTTTAAACAGATTTACAGCCAGTCAAGAGTGCTTGAGCCTTTTTTTTAAATTTAATCATATTTTAAATAAAGGGAAGTGGAATTGAATGTATGGCTAACTATTTTATTATATGAGGTAGAAGTTCTACCTTAGTCTGACAAGGGATTACTGATTAGAAATGTCGTCTGGAGATTTTAGAAAATTTCTCGGGGCGATAAGAACATACAGATTCTTTGATGGTTGCTTGTACAGTATTATTAGTTATTTGTTTTTGGATTCCATAAATCTCGGCACGTTGATATACGATCTCATAAATTGTGCGGTACCTGCTGTCGGATCTCAAGAACATAGCCATAATATAAGTATAAATTCGCCAGCATTAGACATACTTCCTTGACGTGTTCACCTAGACAAGGCAGTGTTTAAGCAATATTTATAAAAGCCTTTTGCTAAAATTCACTGCGAATAATCCCACTTCATGGTCAAATCTCGATTAAGCATTTTGTACAGCATCAGTTTAAGTATACGTCATCTTTTAATTTAATTATATGTTCATGTTTTTCTACATAGGTAAAACAATATAAGAAGCCCGTTTAAAATATAATTGCGATGCATGTAATTACAAATGACATGAGGTTAAGGCATTAGCGCAATGCATATAAACCTTGTCGTATGACATTGTTTGCAAATGGAGAAGGTTTAGGTAGATTTTATTTGAATGGATTTTCAAGATATTTTTTTATTATTATCAGCCAGTGATGGTATCGCCTCGCAGTAGGAGAGCGGCCTAGCACGTCCGGATACGTGAGTCGACGTCACCTTCGAACACGGGTCAGCCACTACGGTGCATTTATATTTCCAATGCCATCACCCCACTCATCTGGCCATTTTTTATCCACTAATTTTGAACAGTCACAATAAAACGGTTTCCCGAGGTGCATTGTTGTTGCAGTTGCAAAATAATAAATCATCGAAAAGTCTGTTTACATTCCAACAATGATAAGTGGTGCGCAGTTCGGTAAATGATCCCATTTGTCCGCCAATTAATCTCTTAGACACGTTCAGGCAGCCAAGTTAATAGTTTAAGTAGGGAGTTAATTCGTTTCCCGATAAACAGCATGCTAGAGCAGCCAAACGTGCACTTTTTGTCGTCACAGTGGCGGGGTCGCCGTGGCATGCCGCGATTCTTTCTTTAGCCTCTAGCTAGTCCCCAAGCAGCGGTGCTGCGCCGTACTCGCCTTTATGACGGATTATTCGTTGAAAAACTTTTTTAATTAATACGCGGCCCGACAACTTGAAAACGCGAGTTCGACTTCAGGCAGCATTCGCGCCATAAATGCACCCGACTGAAGTGAATCACTTTTCAAAGCGAAAAATACAGAACTTTGTTTATAAGCAGAGCCGAGGCGGAGTTTACAATACAAAACAACTTCGAAACCGCTTTAGTCGTGTGGGTGAATCTAAAAACGTCTCGTGAATACGTGCGTGTTTTACGTTCCTTGTGCACACTTGCAGTTGTTGTATTCGCGAATTTTGTGCGAAATAACGTTTCATAAATGCAGACTATGAAATGGATAGAAATGGTGCGGCTCGGGCCGACGTCGCCGGAGAGGTCTTCCACTTTCGACAGCGAGAAGGTGAGGTTACGAAATACCGTTAACAATAGCGAAAACAATATGTATACTTTCTTATCGGATTGTAAAACTGACATCGTGCGCTATAAACACTTATGCCTTAACTGTTATACCGCCAATATATTATAATAATTAAGTATTGTAGATATTTAATCCAGTTGTCAGCCGGTTGTATCTAACAATATTTGTTTTATTATGTAGTCTGAGAGATTGATCAAAACTATAAAAATCTTGCTTAAGTTTTGTTTTATAGGTATATCCATCTATCGTAAAATTATTAATATAATTTAAAGATGCTATCGTATCTAATTTTTCTAAGTAGCATGATAATAACTTGTTATCTTTATGGTATAAAGATAAACTTATACTTATAACCTTTGTTACCCAAGTTAAATATATGATAGTCAAAAAGAATTGTTGTGACCTACTTATTAATTAACTGAATACAACTCGCTTACATTTCCTGTATCGTAAGAATATTAAATGTATTGCAATAAATGTCACATAAACGGGTTTAGGACGTCAAGCAAATTGCTAAAAAATTGTTCGAATCATTAACAATTAAAGCATATGACAATGTTGCTCCAAATATTGAAAAAAACACGAATCAACCAGTATTTAAAGTAGTCAAAAATAAATGCTTTTAACAATGGTTCTTTATTATTAATTAAAATAATGTTTCCTAATCTATTAGAGATAATATACTATTCTATTTTTCTATACTTAGCTAGTTATCATATTATCACTATAAATCACGAATATTTATTTTATTATCTTTGATCAGTTAATGTAGTGGTATTGAAGATAATCCATTAATTATTATTTATTAATAATCCAAACTGATTGCAAAAGGCCGTCACGTCGCGATGTATAGTTGAATGACAGATATATATATACAAATATAAATCAACCAAAAGGGTATCTCTTAAGAATAAACAATATAGTATTTATGTTACATTACCTACATACCTAACCTATAATAAAATAACTATGACAAAATAGCTCTCACCTATAACACAATTTGACTTGGGTTAATAATATTAATGATATCAATTTTTGACAGTTACTTATCAACCTGTATTTATTGCCTAATAAAAAACATATAATCCACAATAATAAATGTATTGTGCATTATATTCACAAATTATTGACATAAGATAACATCTAGGTTTGATATGGAACACTCACAACATGAAGGTTCAGTCGTAATTGTGGTGGTGCATTGGATGCTATTCGGAACCTTAATAATTAAAATTAACCGGTTATTTTCAAAATGACGATCGTTGGCATTCAACCTTAATAGTTACCGCTGATTATGATGTTCTAACTAGCTATCAACTAAACAACGTTTTAATATATTCTTACGTGAGTTGGCAAGAATTGATTACACGTTATTAGTTGCGAAAGTGAAATTCGTTCAAGATGTTGGGAAAGTTAGCAAAAAAGCTTTCCGAGAAAGTGGAAAAGACTAATACCATGTTACTTAAAGTAACTATGAAAATGAAAAAGCCAGCAAAGTTTCCTTCTAGTAGAAGGTGCACGTTAGAATCTATTGTCGAGGTGAGATTTTTCTATATTACCGTTTATAACTATGAGTTATAAATCAAATAATCGCTTTTTGGATACCTGAGAAAATAATGTCTATACCTATGTTAACTTCAATTAATTCTCTGTTTATATTTGAGAATCTGACTATTATGAATTATGATGTAAGCAATAAGCATATTGCACGCCTCATAAGCGAAGCGTTGAGGTGGGTACTACTGTCACTTCGCGCAAAACATCTGATTTTTCAAACTTAAAATGTCTTTATGTATCATACATTGCACTTGTAAGATAATACATATACACACATATTAAGAAAAAACACTATTTTTAACGTTCATGATATTTTTGATGTCATTTTTGTTATTTAAACTAGTTAAAAAACAGTTTAAAAAAGTTCTGTCTTGGACGTCCGTGTGTCTGTATGTGCGGATCCTTTTTCTTGTTAACACGATAGCGACCGAAATACTTTACTAATCGAGTCTTTTTTTTTTCTCTTACGCTTGAGTATGCTCAGGAATAGAACCCTTTCATTTTTCAGGGTCTGATTCGATGTGGTTTAATTGTTATTAAATAAACAAAAATAATAATTAATAAATATTTATTAAAAAAAATTATGAGGCGTGCACTTTTGGATTTTCCAAATTATTTTTTTTTCTCTTGTGTTTTTGTTGACTGTGTCCGTCGAATGTCGAGGTTATTCATACTACCATATTTAGAACTACCATCAGCAATCTTGTTTAAGTCAAATTTATTAGGCTTGATTTTGATATCTTATTAGGTTCCTATAGTTGTTATTAGTAAACTGTTTAATAAATGTGTATTGAAATATGTAAGTATAAAATTGTAAGTAATCAGATTAAATTTTATTGTGTCCATATTCAAGTGTTTTATGTCGACGTCCCTATCAGAGGTACATATCATATTATAAATGTATCGTGCACTTTATATAATATAAAATGTACAAAAATAATAAAAAACGCCACAAGATCCTTAACTATATGGAAGTTGGATTTATTCTTTTCACTTGCCTGTCGACATAGTTGTCATTAGAGGAAGTAGTGCGCAACGCACGCAATTGAATGTTAAAATACAAAACCAGCGTGAATGTTGAATGTGAACTGTAGTGTCCGGAATGCTCATTAGTGCATCTTGTCATTATTAGATGAAATTGTTTGCCATTTCATTCATTCAACAAGTCTCACTCTCAGTATTAGCTGTATCATTTTTATCGCATTAAGAGCGGGGGCACACGATGCGTTGCGGCGGCGGTGCGGCGCCGGAGCGGTGTCGCTGCGTCGTCTTACATAGAAATATCTGTGGCATGTCACACGATGCGCTCCGGCGCCGCACCGGACTTGTAACCACCAAGACGAGGCGGGGAGGGGTGAATGCGGTGCGACGTCGGAGCGGCACCGCTCAGTTGTTTTGCGTCACAAGGAAGGACACGCTGTGCAACGCTGCTACGACGCCGCTGCGACAGAACAACGTTACGGCGCCGCACCACTCGTGTGCCCACTGACACGGTGAAATCTTTGCGGTGCGGCGCCGCAACGCATCGTGTGCCCGCGCCCTAACCAGGGCATGTTGCACAACGTTTATGTGCCTGTTCATTTAATGAATTGAATGTTGAATAAATATTTTTTGCATGACTACAAAAATGTTATTCTCTTATTGTATTTATATTTATGTTAAGTGTATTGTAGGTATAAACTTTGTAAATGTAACTATACTATATTACAGCATACCTATAAAACAACCTCATCTCATTCTCAATCAAAACTTGCATATTAACAATTCATACCTAGATGATTTCGTATAACTACTACTTCAGAATTTTATCAAATTGCCAATATAAGTAAAATAATCTTATTAAAGAAACATTGAGGATAAAGTACTAATATTATGAGATTTCTCTGTTTTAAAAAGTAACTCGTTATTCGCACCGTTACTATCAATGTGGGAACAGGTTTATGAATATGTATGTCTGTTTTTTGCCGAGATATCTTATGTAGGCTGATAAATATGTCTTAGCTCGAAAATATTTTTTGATGTTTCTTTTATATGGCATAGTTGGAGCATATTCATTTTTCTAGAGCTCGTTTAATCTAATGTACGAGTCTATTTAAGGAAAAAAACTTCATGACATTATGTAGCTTGGAAACGTGATGTTGCACGTGTTCTATTTTTATGATAGGTTATGTATGGAAGTGTATTAAAGTCCACAATGTGCCGTAACAGGTGCTGTCCATGAGCGATGAGCTGCGACGAGCGCTTTACTCGTCTGGCGCCTCCGTCGACATGGAGTTCTCGCCCCCCGACCTCATCGGCACCTCCGAGATCTTCACAATGGAACACAGGTAAATGACTTGACCACTGGCTATTGACATTCCCCTCTTTTATGTCCAAATCCTTCTCCTAAGGTCTATGATTCATTCTTCTGCAACATTCAAATTGATCCATTTCCATTCAGCGGTTTTGACTTTTGACTAACGCAAGTCAGTAAATTTCAGTTATCAAGATTGACTTTAAAGCAAGCAAGCAATAAGCAATACATATTAGAATAACGTAGAAAATTCTGTTTATAATTGCATCAGTTCGAGGTATTGCGAGTTACGCCTTGCTGCGTTCGTTTCTTATATATATTCTGAAACAATCGAGTGAGGCGCAAAAACAATATTAACATATTAAGTATGTTTAATTCAACAGAAACTACGACCTCTGTAGGTGCGATTTTATAAACAATAATAATTCAGATACAATGTATGGGGGGAATCATAATATCCTGTGGAGGGATATTGTCATACGGGTGAAATGTTGACCATGAGTAATGTGATTGTGTATAAATTGCGAATCATTTTGCACAATATTGAGTAAGAAGAAACCCGCTATTTTTATTCGATTATTGCTTTCATATTCAATGTCCAATCGATTGAGAAAGTTGACATTCTTTTCAATTTACACCAAATTAAATTAGCAAGTAGGTAATTAACTTTTAAATTGGGCCGATCTGCAAAGTTAAATCTCGGTTAAGATTTGAGATACATATTATGTAACGCGCTTAAAGTGGTGTATGCTCGGAGATAATAAGAGATGCGCAGCCAAGAAGCGAAAATCTAGAAAAACATTTAACATGGCTTCAGTAAATAACCATGTACTTGATAATATAATATGCCCTCGCCATTTCCATGAATTGGAGAATCCCTCGAAAGAATTTCAAGCAAAATAAAATTAGTTTAACTTCCAATCAATTCAGAATGAATATCGTCTCTTTTCCTATCCCTTTTAAATGTCTTATCCAGTATCCTACCTATATCCAATCACATGGACTTTCCAATCTTTCTTCTATTTCTTTGTACCTTATAACTTCTTAGAGAATGTCCGACTAAGTGACTTCAGAAGCGAAAGCATGAAGAACAATCATATGAGGATATGTATTCTCCAACCTATATACTCACTAGCTTTTCCGCGCGGTTTCACCCGCATTGCTCCGCGCCTGTTGGTCTTAGCGTGATGATATATATCCTGTAGCCTTCCTCAATAAATTGGCTATCTAACACGAAAGAATTGTTCAAATTGGACCAGTAGTTCCTGAGATAAGCGCGTTCAAACAAACATAAAAACAAACAAACTCTTCAGCTTAGTAAAGATATACGCACGTAAATGCGTAAGAATATGTCCAACTACAGAGTATCTCACAATAATCTGTATGTATATTCAGGGAGAAGCTATGCAGCGTGCTACCGGCCCGCGCGCAGGGCTACATGTGGTCGCTCGCGTTCAGCACGAGCCAGCACGGCTTCTCGCTCGCGTCCATGTACCGCAAGATGCAGCGCGTCGACAGCCCCGTGCTGCTCGTCATACAGGACACTGATAATAACGTGAGTTGTATTTATTTAATTTTTGCAAGTAATTGTAATTTGCCTTGTAATTTATTTTTAATACCTCTTAAAACTTACTTACTTAGGGATATTCTGACTAGTTTTTGGAAGAAGTAATGCCTTGGAATTGATTCATGTAAGTTTTCAGAGATATTAGTCCCTGTGGCTGTAGCATAGTCGCTTGACTCTCTCCTACAGGGACTATTTGTGATCAATTACAGGATATTTAAGGATTTGGTTCTCCCGTAAGACAAAGGATATTTAATCCTGTCAGTATTTTATCGTCGCCAGAAATGTTATGGTCTATGGACATGTGGATGCGAACTATAAATGTATTAAAAACAAAAGGTTGTAAAAAGTAAAGTATGCAATAAAAAATAAAAAAGTAAATACTTACCACACATATATAAGAAAATATTTACGAGCATTTTATTCTTTTTATAATTAAATACTCCTTTAAAAAAGACCACGAGAACCGTACCGGAAAAGAAACACGCTTGAACCCATTCTAGTGGTATGAATTACCGTGTTTCCAATTGCATAATGCATATACATATAATTGTATATATTATTTTAATATGTATATTTTAATGCTTAATTTATTTATTGAATTGGCGCCAAGTCGCGTTCTAGCATACATTCCTTACCAATCAGGGTTGCCTGGAAGAGATTGCTTTTCAGCAATAAGGCCGCCTTTTAGTACGTATGTGCCGTGTGTTTTCATTGTATTTAATTATAGTATAGCTTATTTATGTTTGGTATATTATGTACAATAAAGAATAAATAAATAAAATAATTATCAAGCAAATACCTAACTGTACAATTGAATTGCTTGAACATGATCATTTATTAGGTTGCTTTAAATTAACGAATAATTAATTATATGGACGAAAATTTCAATAGGATAATATGTTTGACTTGAATGCATATTATGGACAAACTATGAAACCATTCCGGTTAATTATATTTAAACCCTCAGGTTCCGAGATAATCACATATTTGACATTTAAAAGATACTCAAGGAAGGTATTAAAATTCCAAGACGTGCAATCATTTTATAATCTAATACACGTGGTTTTAGTTCAAACACATAGGTGTGCTGACATACAGTATAATAAATTATCTAATTGGATTATTCGAGCTTAGGTTATGCTACTAAATATTCCTGATGACCTATCTGACCTACTCTACCTTGTCTATGTGTAAACACAGTTAGTTTGCATCGATAAAAACAAGAATTTTAATTGAATTGATTTGTCATATTGTAATCGGAAATTCATCCCGTGCAATGCTCATATTGTGTATATTAATTGTAATTGATCATAATAATTAACAATAAGTACTTTTTACTTTTACTAAGTTTACCGAACATAGATAAATTTTTTATCAAAATGTATTTGGCATTTATCGGAATGCGTTATGCGGGTACTAAATTCTAATATGTAGAACTCTATACATATAAATATGGATAAAATGGGTATTTAGAGTTATAGATTTTGTTTATGTTTACAAGAATCATGTAACAGATAAGATACTTAACAATAATAATTTTACGTTACTAAAATAATTATTTTCTAGGTACTTCATAAAAAGCTCACATAATTATCAGTAACCTCGCAGCAAAATAATAACAAAAATTATTAATTATGATGAGTAGAATAAACGCCTAGTTATTGAACTAACGTTTTCATTATTTATAGTTTGATTTATTTAATTACATATTAAATATCCTTGATGATTAATTTATACCGATAATAATCAATAAAATTTTCTTTTTTATAATAATAGCAATGAATGGATCGCGTCCATCAAAAAATGTACTTACATCCTTTTATATTTAAGCAATTTTTTCATTATGTTGTAGAAACAAGAACATCATTTTGATAATTAATGATCATTAATACAATTTTTAGAATTAAAACAAAAAGACGAATGTAATTTGTAATTTAGAATTATTATGTGCAAAATGAGGTCGTTATGTGCGGTTCTTGTCGGTAATGTATTATTAATAGGTCCAGAATATATATATCTTACAGTATGGCTATGTAATATGTGTATTAAATTAAGTTATAAATAACTGACACTCGAGACTTCTTTGTACATATCTGTAGTTAGGTGTATTTTTTCCGTATTGAAGATAAATATTTATTTAATTTGATTTAAGTTACAATATCCAGTAATCTTTAAATAAATATGAAAGTCTTTAGAGACGAATGTATGATATAAACATAATAAAATATTAAATAATAAATTGATAAAGAATGTTGTTTGAAAGGAGCGAGTAATTATTCAGTAAACTGTGGCAGCGATTTAATTTTTCATACTTGTTTGTGTAAGAAGGTTATGATGTAGTTGAAAACTTGAAAGTTTATTAAAATAAAAAAATTGAAAATTAGATTTCAAAATGCAACATGCAAAATCATCTCAATCGTAACTGTACATTTATGTCAAATCATCGCCACCAAGCGGTAAACTTAAATACTGATTTCTATTTTCTAGTCCTGTTATTTGTTACGAATCTTCAAAGAGGACAAGTACCTACCTATAATATTTGCAAGAACCCAAGTCTGAATTTTTCAAAGACATGTTTTTTGCAAGCCAAATTTTATCTGACATTAAATTATAATTTTGTTGAATTTGATATTAAATCCATCGCGCCTCGTGATTGTTTTTTCTATTCTTCAAAAATGTATATAATTTTGTTTTGTAGGTGTTTGGCGCGCTGACGTCATGCGCCCTGCGTCCCTCTGAGCACTTCTACGGGACGGGCGAGTCGCTGCTGTTCGCGTTCCAGCGGGCGGACGAGCCGCGGCCGCGTGCGCTTTCTGATAAAGGGGACGATATCAAGGACAAGGAAGATGACGTCACGGAGAAGAAGGACGAGGACAAGGACGAAAAAGAAGGTATGTTTTAAATAAACAGTGGTTAAAAGTAGCTTTCCGCCCGCTTTGTCTTAAACTTAACAGACTACATTAAATAAATGTGTGCGTGTACACACGTAAGAAGTGAAACTTCTTTATGACCTTATTTTTCAAAAAATAATTTACTATATGTAACTTTACAGAAATACGTCGAATCACGCGTGGTAGGGATAAGAAAAAGATGGCGCGTAACGGAAAAGTGTCACGCGTAACATGCGCGTAACGAAAAAATATTACACTAAATTTTTTCCCAACCCCGATAAAGAAGTTTCACTTCAAAAACCTTTCTGGATAAGCACGCTATCCATTAAAAATCACATAAAAATTCGTTGCTAATTTAAAGATCTAAGCATAGATAGGCATAGACATAGAGTACTGTGACTTTGTTTTAAGCTATGTAAAGACAGCGTAGTGATGATAATCGAACAAAAAAAAGTACATAATAATTTATCATAAGCACGGCGTAGTAATCAATGGCTTTGGTAAAGTGTACGTTGTAACTTGTAATGTTTGTAAACGTGACTAAGTTTGAAAACGGAACCTGAAAAACAGTTCTCACGCTACTACAAACAAATTATAGTTTTAAAAAGAGAATAATAACTGTGGTATTTCTATTTTAGAACCAGAATTCAAAACGAAATTCAAATACTGGGGCTGGACCGGAGACAACATGTACTTCATCAGGGGGAGTAACGACAACATATCTATTGGCGCTGGAGAGTAAGTCGAACTTACTTTTATTTTTATGAGTATTTATAGGTTAGTTTATAATTACTATGACTAGAAAAAAATCTATCTCATTGTTCTGTTGCCATATTTAATTATATCTGAAAAGAAAATGTGTATATCGAACGAATGACTTAATTTATCACCCCCTGTATTGGTATCGGTCAATGTGTTCTTTAACATATCTCACCCCGCCTTCTTTTATGGGTGTTATTTTATTGTTATCTTTATATAATGATAATGTTGTTTTTCGATCGATATCTTCTCAAAAGTCGGTGAATATATTTGATAACATAGTAAATTCACGGTGTAATGGTAACCCACCCACACCGTGAATTGTTTTTTTTGTATTGTATAGGTTCTGTTTACTATACTATCTCACTCGTTCAATAATCTCCTCCCCTCTTTCCCTTTGTCGTTGAGTAATGTTGTGCGGTGTACATTGCAGCGGCAAGTTCGGCATCTGGCTGGACGGCGACCTGTACCTGGGCCGCACGCAGCGCTGCACCACGTACGGCAACGAGCCGCTCAGCACGCGCGAGGACTTCATCGTCAAGATCATGGAGTGCTGGACCTTCATATGAAGCGTCCACCTTCTTATGAAATTCGCTACGAGAATTTGACACCGCAACCTGTCGACCGCGACCGGGCCGCGGCCGCGTACCTCTAGTCAGAAGCGCTGAAGCTCGACGCTTTGATTCCCGTGTCGCCGCTCGCTCGCCCGCACGCAGTCGCCGCACTGCGCACACTCGTGCACCAATCCTAGTCAATTGTCGTTCGTGCGTAAGGACGGACGCCGCCCGCGAGCTCCCCTCGTCACGTGTCAATTCAATTAATATTGTAACGTTGTTGACGTAAACGTATTTGTAATGACATCTAATCGATGTTCGGTAGAAATTTATATTCGTAGGTGGCGCAGTGGGAAAGGCTCGACTCATATCAGACCAAATTACTGTTACACTTGTGGAAACAACACATTTAATATACGCTCGTTTTACGGGTTGTTGACTGATGTTAAATTTTAACGTTTTAAAATAAAATATACATACATATTTAAAAATTTGTATAGTGTCAAATTTTTTATTTCATTCATTATTTGTTATTTTTATAAAACTCGAGTTTATCCAGTTTTACATATTGCCATATACGTGGCATCTTTTATACGATTCAAATGTATGAAGTCAACAACCCTATGACAGTACAAAGCAAGACGCATATCACTTGGCCGAGCTTTTCTCACGGGTCGTAGTGAAACAAATGATCATTGTGTTTAGAAAGCTGTCTATCGGTGTTACCCAGTTAATGTTTATATAATGTTCACGTTGTTTTGTCGATGTATTCGCATTATTTACCGTAGTACTGCATCCGAAGGTCTCCTGGCAACACTGGAGGAAACTTGCCAAATAAACGAACGTGACTGGTTCACTCTTTATTATTAAACTGCATCTGTATTAGAACTGGTGACACTATCAGTAATTATTAGGTTTAGTTTACGTAGTAGAGGAGTATTTGTTTTGTTTTCATGTCTGTTTGTATATTAGTCATATTCTTAAGTTAGTGAGCATAATTTATGTTAACACTTCACTGTGATTTGATTGATATGGCATTTTATTGTATAATGGAATTATTATACTGTAACATTATCGTTAGCTGTTTTTTTGAGTATCTTTGGTACACTATTCACCATATTTAGAGGGAATGTATTCAACATTACATTCATAAGTATTTAAATTTATGTTTTATAAGTAATCATAAAATTATTTTACGATGTTATCGCTTGAGTACATAAATGAGTAGCCAATAAATTGATAATGTATTATAAATTAGTAAAGATATAGTTATTAGAAAGCTTAATGAATGTAATCGTCATTGTGCTTAGTAATTGTGTCACTTAGCATGGTGTTACTCAGGTTTCTGGTCATAAGTTATCGCTAAAGACGCCTATGACCCTCTTCAGTAGTTTGTGTTAAGCGTATATATACAAGTTTAACCATAATAGTACCTTGGAAGTTTTGTGCAATATTTTAGTGTAACATTCTAGTTTGCTGGTTTTTAGAGGACTGTAGAAATAGCATTCGACTATGGTTTGATGTATAATATAGACATTTACGCCATTGCGATGTATACTGTTAAATTAAATTCTATGTGGGCCTTTATGTGAAAACGTTTGCAGCAATGTTATTATACTCCAAAGGTGGATCTGTGTCGCATCAGTTAGCTAGGGCAGCTTATTTATTACATTATGTCAATTATTCGCATCGTAGAGCATGAAGCTATCGTGAGACTAGTAGCTGGCATCAGCAAATCCTATTATTCTTTCATTATAAGGGCTAAAGATTTAAGCTATGAGATTAGTGAGATATATTTTTATGCAGTATCGTAATTATTTGTAATCGTTCATAGTTGTAGCGACATCGAAAATTTGTCTATGGCATTGTTAAGCACATTTATTTGCAAGTGCATCTGTCCATGCAGTACTATAGATTGTTATTTGTCATCAGATTGTCATAGAAATCGAACTTATTTTACAGCATATGATTATATTGGCATAATATTGTTAAAAATTTAATTATAATAAATATTGTTGAGTAGTAATGAGGAATGTATATTTATTTGTTTGACTTTAATTTTCATTAACTGCTGTAGCTGTATTATTTCAGGTGATCTATTGTAATTTCTAAGTTGTTAAAATGTAAATCAAGCCATAATAACTGAGAATATATTCTTTTGAAAAAAATGTCTTTATTTTATTTAATATCCTTCACTTATGCTAAGATGTAATTTTAATATTGTCTTCTATCATATCGGTTACCATAGCTTCTGTCATCTTGATGATAATCACTATAACCTCGACTATAATTTTCACCAGAACCTCTATCATGGTAACTGTCGCCGGAGCCTCTCTCATGATATCTTCTGTCTCTGTTATTATATCTATCTCTATCGTAAGGGTTAAATCGCCTATTATTGCGGCGATCATACCGTCTTGAGTTATTAGAAGGCCAGTTATTTTCTAAAATAGGAGGCACACTTGGCTCTGCATTGAACACTTTCATAAATTCTTCATCTTTTTCAGTAAATCTGTCTTTAAACTCCTCTTCACACTGAGCTAGGAAATCTTTATCTTCATTTGAAAATTCTGCCATGTTATAAAACTGGATATGCAATGAGGGACTGCAAAACTGAAAGTTAATTTAAATAGATTATTAAATTAAAGTACTCAGTCTGGGCTTTTCGTAAAGTAATGAATTTTCCCACATGGTGTGTAGTGTTTCACCAATTTATTTTCATTGTAGAAAATACGTCAGAGCCTTTTGTGCCTAGCCAGAATAAGACATTCACAACCTTATACTTATACTTTAATTAAAAATGTGAAAGTATGTGGGGATGGATCTATGTAATATGTATGTAGTTTATCTGTCAAAGTAAAATAAAAATCCTAAAGAAATATGTATCAATTTGAGGAAATACCTTTTTCACTAAGCAGATTAGGTAAAATAAGTGCAAAAAAGCGATTAAATGTATAGATTTGTTCTGGATTACGATTTTCAAAGAGCCAACCAATTATATCTCCACATTCAGGGCATAAACATGGTTTCCAATGATACCCAGGGAACCACAATTCTTCTTTCTCCCACTGAAAGCACATATGGTAAACCTTTACAATAATTATATTGTGGTCCCAGTACAGGGCAGATTCATTTCATTAAGTATTTTTAATAACATTTCCATGAATTTATATTTAAAAGTAAACCGTTATGACTAAGAGTAAAGTAATACTTCAAAACCTGTGCAATAAGTGATGAGTGATTACTTCTATTTCATAATGCAATCCGAGATTTAAAAATTGATTTTAAGATAAATTGAGTAGTTTTCACTAACCTCCCCAAATCCAATACAATTAGAATGGTTAGCGGTAATTATAGTGAATTGAAATATAATATCTTTCCTTAATATCTGAACCAATATATTTTTTTCATTAAAAATTGTGTCATTAAAAGAATATAGAGATGAATGACTTTCCTTTGCAATTATATCACTAGCGTTCGATATGTTATTACCACAACTTCGACATAATATATTTGCCTCTGAAATAAGTTAAGAGAAGAAATTATATAAATACTTCAGTTAAAATACTTTATAAATAACAAGGAATTGTGGTATTTCATGTTAGATAATGCGAGCACCATGGTTAACAGCCAAAGATGAAGACAAGAGTACGATAAAAAGAATTAAAAGTATAACCATCGCCACTATCAAAATATAATAATATTATGTTCCACGAATCACACACTGCACTAGGTATTTGTTGCGAAGTATTTCATTTACCTGTTATCAATACTATCAATTATCTGTCTGGAGACGTGGAACTCATTAATGGGGTAAAAATAATATCAAATCTCAAATAATTATAGTGAAAACGATTGACATTTGACACATAAACACATCATGATTCATGAACAATTTCAGTACAATTTTGGCATTTGCCTGACACTGTCAGAGGGCAGTGTTGCCAACAGATCTGGCCTTAATGTCACCGTTTCTCATGCATGAAGTACTGTACTGCGCATATTAATATGTGTTTTATACGTGCATAGTTTATTTAGAGCAGGCTCCAAGGAGGTGTTCGTTTGCAAAAATAGCGGACCTAAATCTGACTGATGATATATATTGTATAGATCCCAGACATCCTATAGACAGATGTTGCCAACCAGTTTTGTGGTCCCCCTCTCCCCAAGCCGGTCATACAAAGAAAAAAATAAAAATTTCCAAAACATGCCGTGTGGTGTATCAAATGAAAGAGCTTATTGAGTAGATCACGAATATATAGCATACTATAACATTTCTTACACTTTCTCTAAGATTTTTTGGAAAATTTACGAAAATGCTCCATTTTTGAGTTAACTTTGAACCGCTATAGATTGAAAGCTCATGAATATATTTTTTAAATTATTATTTTAAATAATTAACAATAGTCCATTGTTTACGATTCAATAACTCGTACAGTGAAATAGTTGCATGGAGGAGTGGGGGGAGCATTCAAAGATGGCGAGTATATTTTCAAGTTTTTGCCAGAAATAAAGGAAATGATAATGCTGGCGTAATGATGGATGTATGGAAGGTTAAAATAAGACAAAGTTTATATTTAAAAAATATATTTTTTCAAACACTGGTTTACATTTAAACTGTAGAAATCTAATCATGAAAACCTAGATAACTATAGATAAATTTGAAAAATAGTTCAACTGCATTAAATAAGCATCCATGGTAGACTAAACCAGACATAAAAACCATTATAAACCATTTTCTCTCGGAAAAAGATAACAAATTGAAATCGGCAAAACGGAACGTAACTCAATTTTTTATCCTACAGCTCGCGCGCATTTACTAATGTCACTTGTCAAAGTTGTTTACGGTTAGGTTAATAATTTTCTAAAGAAATTACATTTATTAAATTAAATAAGTGAAAGAAAACTAATTTCACAATGGTTACTAAAAAGGAACCTTCTCTTTAATCATCTAAAATACAGCCAACTTGATTTTGATTCAAGTGTCAAAAAGTACGCGAATATTTCAACGTAGGATATTTACATAATGTTCCCACACAATGTATGAAGATGATAATATAACTTCTACTCCAAAACGATGCGTGCTCACTGAAGTCACCAATTCGTCAAACTATGTCTCTCCAACAGCAAATTTAAAATTGTTGACTAATGTGGCCTTGCATTATCCCACGCCGCCGCCGAGCACTGTACACCGCAAAGAAAAATCTTTGCAAATATTATGCGACAAGTAAGTTTATTACAATGACATTTATTAGAGTGGTAATATACCTTTGCTTATAAACCTAATCACACTTCAATATTTTAGATTCTTGGATCTTTATCCATTGCATGGAAATGGTCCAGTTGAGCTACAACTAGATAGTACAGCAGCTCGACTGCGGGTGGAGAAGCGGCGTATGTACGACATAATAAATATTTTAGAAGCTATGCAATGTGCAGTCCACAAGAGAAAAAATACATATCTATGGCATGGTGCGTCAAGGTTGAATTCATTTTTAAAGATGTTAAAAAAGCAAGGAGAAAATTTAAGACTGTCTGAAGTACTCCGGGGGAAGGCGCCAAAGCCACCAGCCCCCAAGCACAAGACTCTTGGAGTATTAGCACAAAGATTTCTCATGCTCTTTTTAGTGGAGCCTCCTGTAAGTATTTTACTTATTTTATGTTTGGTTTATATTTTAATATTGTTATTTTAATTAATATGATTTTACTTACAGAACAGACTGATTAATTTAGAAATGGCTGTAAGTGTACTCATAGACACAAACTCTAAATGTAAGTCAACATTATCACCAGAGCAAATGGATCGTCAACACAAATCCAAAGTGAGGAGGCTCTACGATATAGCCAATGTACTGATTTCAATTGGTCTCATAGAAAAGGTGTATGGTAATTCAATATTAAAGAAACCGGTGTTTAAGTATGTGGGGGTTAGATCAAAAAAGCTTGATAAAGCGGATTTGTTTACACCATCTCCTATAACACCGGTGACAGTGTTGCACGGGTCACAACAGCTCACACCGTGCCATGTGTTTGCTGGCAAGTCCAAACGGAAGTTAGAGTTCACCACTCCCACCTCTAGCACGGATAAGCTAGGTGTGACCACTCCTCCACACACACCATCACACAAATGGGATGAAATTTTACTTGTAGCCGATATGGAGTTAAGTAGAATTAATAACGGAGTAACTTTGTAAATCCTTGATAATTGTTATCTTTAATATTATGATATTTTTATATTTATTATTTATAAGAGGTTGCAAAAAAGATTGACAAGTATGAGACAAATAACAATGAACTTGCCAAATCTTACATTTTTGGTAAATATCAAATTCTATGAATTTTTAAATATTAGAATACCCTAACAATCCTTTTCATGTGTAATTATTATGAATTAATAATAATATTTAAGTGCCTTCCTAACTTTATCTAAAATTATGTATACATCAAGTAACAATAAAAAGTATGTAGGAATGAACTGGTCTTCCATGAAATATTTTATATACAGAATATGAACTTATTAATGTTTTATAAAAACTAAACTGTTCTCTTTGTTGAAAATTTTATTAAAGTGTTACTAATAGAAAAAATTTTAATATAGTGCAATTTGGATAAAAATCTGATATTATTTATATTTTATTTACATACAAAAAGCAAGCATTGACCAAGGAAATAATGTTAATTATACATATTATAAAATAACCTCGCTAATCATTCAGGCATTAAAAAATTTGGTTATTTAATTATATTTAAAAAAAAGAGTGGGTGTGCGGAGCACACATGTCAGAAGTGAAACTTCTTTGGCAAGATTCAAAGATACCAAAATTGTTGCATTGCTCCAGGGTGTGACGGTATTGTTAATCAAAGCGCCAAATTTCACTTCAAAATTAAATTATTTAGTTATTTCGAATGAAGTCTGAATTTTCTTTTGTCTTTATTTATTTTTCTTTTATAAATTATATCCAAAGTAAGCAGATTAATTGATTAATATAGCCCTACTGATGCTTAATAGATTTCAGAATCAAAAACTTATTTATAGCACATTATTGAAAGTATGGATTAGTGAGATTATATTATACTATATAATATTATGTACCTAAATAATTCAATGTTCTTCCTTTATCCATGGTGAAAAATTTAAATCAAACAAATTAACCATGTTGACTTTAATTGATGTATTGCTTTCTTATATGTAACAGCTGACTGTATTTTTTTAAGCTATTGCATAGCTTCTATCGCGGGCCTTGAGCGCGGGGACCGAATCCAGAAATTCCGTAACGAAAAAACCTCACGCTCCCCACTCCGACGGGCACGGAGATGTGGCTTGAAAGCATGCTATTCAATAGCTTTACCGCGGCAATCCCCGAGTGCCACACATCTTTTTTTATTTGTATGCAATGATTATATAAATATGAAATTATTTTAATAGTATTTACACATAATTCAGATTAATATTAATACTGCAGATGATTATACCTATCAATTATCTTATACTATTCTCTTTCAGCTGACATCATACTATATTTAAAGATTTTAAAATGTATATTTAACATATTATACTAGTAGAGTATTAACCTTATTGAATGTGATGACAATTTTGAAAATATAATAATTAAACATCTATCTATCTTATGACTGAGTAGGAACCATAATAATTGACTGCAATTTAGGTGAATAGATGTTTGTGTCAACAGGTCCTTTCGTAAATGTGATTTCATGTAATATTTTTGTAAGAGTGAAACTTAGTACCTAGTTGCAAATATGCCAGGTTGTCTATATTATGCATTTATAATCATATTTTGTTAAATAAATATGGCAAATTTTACAAGTGTTTTTAATTGCTCCTAATTGAATGTGTTGTTTGGATACATTTTAATAAATAAAAAAATGAGATTTTTATTTTATACTGAGTCATTAATTACCTAGGGTGTTTAACTGGTGGAGAGGTTGAGCCAGTCTAAATCTCATCTTAGGGAGGTATCATACGTAACAATCATGTAAATGTAATACTTATGAAATCAAAATAAAACCACATCTGTTTTGACAACAACCCTTTAGAGAAGCATAATATTATGTATATTGTCTTCTAAATAAATCTATCCTTTTTTTAATCTCACAATGTTTTACCAGGGGGTTGGGATCAGAAATTCCAAATTCTAAAAAAAACATCTCAAGTAATTATGGACTTCATCATAACACAGATTGAAATTAAATTCAATCCGATTTAACTGAACAAAAACGCTAAAATGTAAAATGTAAGCGTTCTAACAGACGAACGGCAAGTTGTGAACGGTAGAGGCTACTTCAGCCGTTGCCACCTGTCGACGGCAGCCGTCGATAATCGACATATTGACTGCTGCCGTCGACGCATTGACGACTGCCGTCGACAGGTGGCGACGGCTGGAGTAGCCTTTGCGCTTCACAACTTGCCGTTCGTCTATAAGAACTCTAAGCATACATAAAACATCTCTTTCTGTGACATTGCAAGAATATTATTGTAATAAAAAAAATATCACGAAGTAATTCTAGTTTTATTTACATTAAATTAAATATATACATTATGATTACTTTAAATTCTAGTACTATAGCCATGCTAATTTGAAATTATTTTTAATATAACATAATATGTATATAAAAATTACAGATCAGTAAAATAAGTATAACACGCGTCAATAAAGAAACGAATCTAAAATGGCGGCACATTCCGTCTTTACTCACACACTATAATATCTGTGTTTAGTCACCTGTCACACTTATGAATTTGAAATGACGTTTTAGGTATGGACACAGAATACAAAATAGTTCTGTACATATAGTTCTGTAGCTAAACGCTACAGAACGGACACTCTCCGCCTCCCGCCAAAAGTAAACACTTACCTCACCCCGCACGATCAGTCTAAAAATGGTCCATATTTTTCTACAGGGACGATACGTAACGAAGATTGACAACATTAATCAAATTGACTTAAAGTAATTTTATTATTTTGGATTTGTGATTATCGTTTTTCGTAGATAATGTTTAGATATTGTGCTGTTTACGGATGTATTTCATCAGAAAAACGCGAATTTTTTTTTACGCTAGTCAAAAATGTGCCAACCATAAAGCGTTAACACACACATTCGCAGTCTCTACAATGTGACTGATAATTTTGTATGGAGTGTCCGGGGTGTGGTATGGACCGCCATTTTAGATTCGTTTCTTTATTGGAACGGCTTTTATGTAGTTTTTAATTTACTAGGCAGACACAAATGACTAAACATTTGTATCTCTGAACAATAAATTTGGAACATTGAGTTCATGAATTATGATTAAATATGAAAAATTGTAGAATTAATGTTAATTAGGTAAGTATGTTATTCCATGATTTTTATATTATTATAAGTGCTTCAGGTATATTAACGGAGGGCCATTCGTTGGTTTGGCATGTAGAGAGGCAATTCGCTTTGTCAGACTTGTTCAATCATGGGAAACTTTTCAGGGTCGTCCAAAACGGGTAAAACTTCCGCATCGAAGAAGCTAGCGTGGAGTGCAACCACCGTCACTGTTGCACCTGTTAGGCGACAAAGAAATATTTGTATACACAAAAACAACATAAAAAACGAATAAAAGATAAAGTAGTGGTGGTGGTGGTGGTTGGAAACCAGATAATAAATAATCTATACTAATATTATAAAGCTGAAGAGTTTGTTTGTTTGTTTGAACGCGCTAATCTTAGGAACTACTGTTCCAATTTAAAAATTCTTTCGGTGTTGGATAGCCCATTCATCGAGGGCTATTATAGGTATAGGCTAGGTATATATCACGCTAAGACCATGATGGAGCCATGCGGGTGAAACCGCGAAGCGCAGCTAGTGCTTGATATATTACATTAAGAAAATACCTAATTATTTTTGATTTTACCTCTTAACTTAACACTTATCTCGATCGATACACCTATATCGTCACAATATGGCGCTGAATTACTCCTATTCTTAGTTAATTTTATTTACTTTCCATATTAAATACTAAACTAGTGGAAACTGAGTGCCAAATAGGTGAGAATAATGGTTGATCAAAACTTTTTAAAGTTAAGCGTCTATCTGGTTATAGATTATCAAAAAAAGGAAAATAGTAATATATTTACCCAAAACCCAAAAAAGTACTGCTCCAGCGCCAGCCAACCACATGACAAGGGTGGAACATGCAGCGGCCACCACATACTGCTGAGTTTTCGTTAGTTCCCAACCACCAATCTATAAAAGTCAACATACACATTTTATTATTAAAAATGCTTTTCTTTGCATTTGAAATACAAACAAATATAAAAAAATGTATAAACAAGGACATAGCCGAAACTGTTATTTGTAATAATTACATATTTGAACTTACTTTAGGCTGAAATAAGAAGAATTATAGTTTAAGTAAATGTAACTTTTGTTAACTGTTACTTAGATATATAATTAAATACAATATAATAAATCTAGGAGAATAAGTGAGTACATACTTTCCAAGTATTAGGTCCAGATGTTAATTTTTTATATCCAAAAAAGCTTGCCACCATAGCTATCAGCAGCAATGGTGATGTTATCCTAAAACATAGTATAGATGAATTCTTAATATTTTTATCCAATCTGTGAAAAATTCTAGGAGAGATAACTATCCAGGTCCATCACTGGGCTTAAAATTTGATGACACATTGTGGCAGCCTTAGCGCTAAGTATCATTGGGAATGAGAAGTACATAAAAAAATGTCTTGACTATGAAACAATGGTTGGGTTTATCAAATAGAGCCTACTGCAACTGTCTGCTAAATTTACTATTGACAACAAAGCTTTGGATGACGCATTAAGGCTGCAGTCTAGCAAAATTGCGTTTTCAACAAGTTATTTGACAATTTTTTCCCGGCTAATGAAATGATAAACTGAATTTTTTTTTCTTGTTTATCAATTAGTGTTATATAAGAAATGCGCGTGAATTTTTTCACATTTATAAAGTTACTTTATGTTACCTTAATCAGGCCTTCAAGATAAGTCTCTTTCCCCCAAAGACATTTCGAGCTAAGTTTGTGCACTCACTATGTTGCAACCGATTACAATTTACACAATCTGATCAGCGCATTATTATCCTTATATAGTCGTTATTAAAAACTGCTGAATACAATTGCCGAAAAACTTATGATTTTCCTAATTAGAACGTTATAAATTCATTAAATTTCCCATTTTTTGCCTTACAAAATCTATTGATAAATACTGCTAAAAGTTATTTTTTCCATTAATTTATTCGAGTTGGTTGAAGACCAATGAGTATTAATCCTTTAAAAAAAAATTTTTTTTTGAATTTTGATAATTCTTTAAATATTAAAAAAATATTTAAAATAATTAGGAAAAATCCTAGCGAATTTCTTTAGTCGCGCTCCTTGGGCCGGAGCGTTCTGACGTGTGCTCTACGCTCGATTTTCCTTCATACCGAAGTGAAAGTTGCTCTACTTCATTAAATTTAATATTTTTGTTAATTGATTATTTTTATCTTAGTTTTGTCCAATATTCGTATTTTTAAACATTTGATTACGATATGGAAAATAAACGAAAAAAATACGCGTGTAACTAGTTACTAGAAAAAAAATTATCTTCGAACATAAAGTTAATGAAACCAAATAGATTGCAAAGGTGATTGGCAACAATTTCTTTATTTTACGGAGTGTCAGTAAAGGGATGTATATTTCTTTAAAACTAAAGTAAGCTCGTAAATTTTCTTATAATATAATTTTTAAAGTGAAACTTTTATTACATCGTCTCAAACTTTTTGGTCTGTGTAACGCATGTCGCGTGTATCGCGGCTGCCGAGTAGGTAGGTATACCTACTCGGCAGCCGACCGACACGCGACATGCGCTACACAAAGCAGTGTTCGGAACCGTTCGAACAGTTTCACTTTTACCGTGGTTTCATAAAACCACACAACATTTTTTCTTGAAGTTCCATAAATGTTTATTTTTCGTTTGAGAAATACGAAATATAATATAAACTTGTATTGAGAACTTGAACTTCCCAAGTTCATCCGGGGAAATCCCCAAGGAAAATGATTTGTTTACTCCAAAATTATATGCCGAGGTGTTTTAATTTTTTCTTCTAGTCATTTTCAACGTAGCGGCATGTTGTTTGATTATTAATTTTGTAACTTAAATACAGGATGTTGGTTTTATATTCTGATCTTACAGACGCGCTGACAAATTTAGTCCGCCATTTCTAGTTTAGTCCACCAACTTTAAGTACCAATATTAAAACGAATGGATTATCATCACATCATCAAAACTCAGATGTAATGGAAGATCACAATAACATAGAAAATTCAGTGGGTGTTGAGAACTAAACAAACACAAGTAACAGAGACGCGAAGAATAAAAAAAGAGGACGAAAACGATAATTCGTTGATGCTTTCCCTTTTCGACGTATTGTTAGGGTACATCACCAATCTGCAGAAAACAAAACTGATGATTCCCAATATACAAACAATAACAAATAATCGACAACAGTGGTGAAAATTTGCTGATCACAATGAAACATCCTTCAGTGGTAGCAGATTTACTCATTTAAAATGTATCGGTGAACAGCGTAAGGAGAGGAGGACAGGAAAACATTATGAATGTGGATGGTGGATTGTATACAGGGTGTAATCGATAAGTATGTGCAGGCGATTATGACGTTATTATTGCAGGTATCAAAAAACTTAAAACTGATATCGAAATTACTTTACCTAATGAGCAAAATGACAATAATAACTTTTTAAAAGTATAACGAGAAATATCTAAAAAATTTACTTTATACACTCCCGTATCAAAAAGGGAAAATGGGACTAGTAGAAGTTAAATGTCTAATTCCGGCAAAAGACATGAATGCGGTAGATGCAGTTAAAAATAAAAAATTTAATATTTGAAATACAATGCAAAAAATAACACTTTTTTCATAGATAAGAATCATGACTATTTTTTCCAAATTCAGGGACAACTAAACGTTGCAGAAGCAGAAGTCTGCTTATTTGCTGTTTGGACTGGAGTGAATCATTCGTTAAAAATAGAATAATATATATAAAAAAGTATGTAACGTTTAGGCAAAATAAAATGATGGACCATTATCAAGATTTTACATAAATTGCCTACTGTCAGAATTGATTGATTCGAGACTTCAGCATTCGATGCCCATCAAGGACCCATCCAATATCATTCAAGCGATTGAAAAAAAAAGAGATAAATCCAGTGCAACCGATAAAGCATCTGAATGCTAGCAAAAGATTTATTAGGTTTATCAATATAAATCTATATATTATACATAATATAATAAATCTGTAGAAGACGCGAAGACCGACATCCGCGCGGACGGAGTCGCGGGCGGAAGCTAGTCAGAAATAAATATCTTTTGTTTTCATTTGCGTATTTTTCTATTTTATAATTTTTTAACACAAACATTACATTTTTTTTATTATATACAAAATTTGTTTATCCGTTTTATTAGTTAAACTGAACAACTTTCACTAAGAAACTTAGGTCGAAAAAAATGTATAGAGCTTGCATTTTGTATGGAAAGCTTATTTTTTTTATATTTCGTCCAAATTTCTTTGTAAAAGTTGATCATTTATATAAACATGAAGTTGAAGATATCAATAGAAAGTATTCGCAAATTTTGTGTACTGATAAAAAAAAATCACCCGGTGTAATTTTCACGAAAATTGTTTCAAATTGTCATTTTTGGTACTTATTACGAATATTAAATTATGCATACGAATGATTTAATTTTTAAAAATTAAGTGGAGCAACTTTCCCTTAGTACATTTGTATTATTTACATATAGGATGACAGGATGCATTTGTTTGCACTACTAGACCAAGCCCTTAAACTTTTATAATCAATATATGATAACTATTTTTTTAATATTTTTCTATTTTTATAGATATTATAATAAAATTTAATTATTTTATTAGCATGATAGAAAAGAAAAACATACATTTTTTGAATTGTTAAAAAAAGATCATGACACATAAATTACTAAAATCTAGTCAAGTATGAGCACAATAAAACTTAAGCTGTGAAACTAAAAAAAAAAATTACTTACAAACAATAAGCAAATAAGCCCAGGAATATCATTAAATAGTTAGCTTGAAAATATTCTACATTTCGGTAAAAACGTCGCGATAATCTCGGTATTGACGCTGGGACCTGTAAAAAAAAATATTTTTTTTTGCAAATGTTGTAGGTAAGGTATTTATAGGGATTTTTGAATTATACGTAGTGGGTACTCATGTAGCCAAAAAAGGTTTCATAATCTTTTAATGTCATGAAAACTCAAAATGACTAGGTATAATATGAGTCTATTAATTTCAAAGGGGAAATGAGAAATTAATCCCAAATATATGTATATTGAACTGACACAGAAATCAAAATTAACATGGTAGCACGCATGACATAGCTTTAAGCTTACCTTAAAATTGTCAGTAGCCACAAACTGTGTCCATGGTTTACGTGTAGAAAGGACACCCATCACCAGAGCAGGTCCGGCACCACTCCGCACATGTTGTAATATTCTGCAAACAAAAAAATTGTTGTTCGTAAAAATAATGTACTCTGTGATTGTTGTCATATTTATAGTTACTAATAGTGTATTATTTAATTAATTAGTGCATTGAGCAAGAAAAATTAGGTGTATGGTATTATTATTAATATTACAACACTATAGTTAGTTTGAGCTAGCTGCTGGAAGTAATTGATTAAAATAATAGTTATGGTTAGCAGTATACTGTATAGTATGAATGAAAAATGTATAAAATTGTCCTTTGAGATTTTTTTACGTGTATGACAATTCTTTTTTTAAATTATTTGTACATATAAATGCTATTATTATAAATGCTGTGTTGAGAATTTTGTTTTTATTGTCTGACTGTCCCCCCTTGCCTTACTTTCTGTGATCCCCGATTGTATAATTTATATTATGTCACAAAAACTAAGACTCCTCCCCCAGAACATAAATGTATCTGTAAATGTTCTGAAACATCTAACACTTGTATTGCAGTATTTTTTGTAGTACTAAAAGTAAAATAACAATAAAAATAGTTGAGACAATTATACTATTCTGATTTCTGATGTTTTTTTTTTTAAACAACAGTTGTCACCATTTCAAGACCCCTTGCTACCATAATGGCCCCCTTTGAATAATGATTCATCAAATTATTATATCTTAATCAATGTATATACAAATGTCTTTACTTTAGACAAAGATAAGTTTGGAATGTCCCTTGAGACATACAATACCGAAAGTAAAATATTTTTTTTTTTTTTCATTTAAAGTTTAAACTAAATTATAAGTACAGAATTTGATTGGTTTAACTAAACACAACACACACATTATGTAACAAATAATATTCACCGCAAATACCTAAATGTTAGAGTGCATGTAAGTAGTGGTATTTGTGAATGTAGGCGAATTTTGTAAATATTTGAATACTGCTAGTATTTTATGAAAATTTATAAAAATCACCAGCTACATGTTTATTTTTCATTATTGTAATTACCACCCCAAATGCACCAAATAAAGACGTTTATAAAATATGATATTTTTAAAGTTATAAATATAGTTTAATGTATTATTTTATTATTTAAAATAATAAATACCTATATGGTATTCAAAATCAGGCAATAAGCAATAAATAGAAAAGTCTTAATAATTGAAAAGATATATTAAAAGTTAAAACTACTTTTACATACTTCCATACTAATATTATAAATGCGAAAGTAACTCTGTCTGTCTGTCTGTTACTCAATCACACCTAAACTACTGAACCAATTTGCATGAAATTTGGTATGGAGATATTTTGATACCCGAGAAAGGACATAGGCTACCTTTTATTGCGAAACTAGCTTCCGCCCGCGACTCCGTCCGCGCGGATGTCGGTCTTCGCGTGGATGGTTTATTTCTCCATTTTGAGTAACTCTGACAATAACATGTTATAAATATCTATTGGACTCAAATACGGCTATGCCTATAATAATACCCAACATGTGTTCGCTGTTCTACAGAACAACGTCTATGGATAAAACTGAAAAATTAAGATTATTTTTTTTCTTCGTATTTTTTCAGGATAAAAAGTATCCTATTTTACGCCCAGGATAATAAGGTATAATTATACCAAGTTTCATCGAAATCGAACCGTTAGTTTTCACGTGATGTCTTCACATACAGACAGACAGACAGACAGACAAAAATTTTTTTAATCACATATTTTGGTTTGGTATCGATCCAGTAACACCCCCTGCTATTTATTTTTTCAATATTTTCAATGTACAGAATTGACCCTTCTACAGTTTTATTATATGTACATATAGATATGTACCACGGGCGAAGCCGGGGCGGACCTCTAGTTATCTATAAAACTCAAAGAAAATAATGTTCCACGTCCTTATTTTTAATATTTGTTAGTAAAATATATAAACTTACAATTCCATATCATTAACATACTTTTGAAAACCTCTTTTTTCTGTAGTGGCGTTTATTTCACCAGATAGATCAATATTCACATTTTCAGACATGTTTGAAGTTTGTAAAAATAATCCCTGAAAAATCTATTTAAGTAATAGCGACGTGTGTTTACTGCAAAAAAAATATTTTGATTTTGATGCAAAATGCAAATTGCAAATCAGTCGTCACTCGTCAGTCGTCAGAAATGAAAATATGTCATTCTGTCAAAAGTTTTTTTTTAGAGATTTAATTTAATGATCTAGCTACGAGACGTTTAAGTCAATTGAAGTTTGACTTAAAAAAAGACAAAAACAAATACAATAGAAAGAAGAATACATTATCGTATTCAGGATAATATTTATACTGGTATTAAATTATTTTCCTATAAGACAGTATCCATAGTATACTCAATCACTATAAGTCAAAATCCCTTTCCGCCGTAAGTCTGTGTGTATACTGTATACCAAAATACTTACGTACAAACTACGGGACAGATTTGGATGAGGTTTTTTTAAATAAATAAAGTGAAGGTTCTATTATATATTTATTAATTTGTTTAGTTTTCTACAAAGTGGGAGAAGCTGCGCGAGGCAAAGTTATATTACATATGTGAAAATATGTTTGTTTGTCTTTCTTTCACGTTGCAATGCAGCGATTTTATGAATTGACATGACATTATTGTCCAGAGATAGTTAGGAGCTTAGTTAGGAGGCTAGCGAGTTATATAATATATGACCATTTTTTATCGCAGAAATACATATTCATGGGAATCTGCACCAATATTTTAAAGTAGAGGGAAGTTTATTATTGTTTGTTTGTATTGAATAGGCTCTTATTGGACCTATTTTTTTTTCACTTAATAGAAAGCTACATTATTAGGAAGTAACAATGGCTACATTTTATTTTGTTTTTATCGTAACCCCGGGCGGAGCTGGGTCGAAAGATAAGTATCCAATATGATACGTAAGTACATATTTGAAGTTGGGTGCTTTTCAATCAGATATGCTATAAGCTACGTTCCTGTGGGTGCGTTTGATATTCATAGATGCACATAAGTTAGCACTAGTGTAAACGAATTCTTAGGATACGAGAGATACATTTTCACCGCAACTAGCTCGTATCTTGTGCACCTGCATTTTAAAATTCCGTTAGATAGTACCAAGAAGCCTATAATGGTACTAAAAATGTGAAAGGAATGTGGACACGACAAATGACTGTTAATTTTGTTTGACCATGGCTAAATAAAATAATAACTTTTTATATTTAGACAAAATAAATTATTATCATTACGTACTGTGTTACGTACCTACCTAAATTTTAAATACCTATATCTTCTTTAGCGTCATTTCCACGTCATTTCCATAGATAATAAATGTCATATCATATCATGTCGCCCGCCATGGCACCATACTTGCTCTGTGGCATGGCAATAATGGCATTTATGGCTGGCACGAAGCGAAGCTTCATTCTGAATACTTTCTACAATACAATTGGTTTGAAATAAATTTGTTACTTACAATTGTGGAGATTGTTCAAAAAACTTTTAAGTCTCATATTGTTCGAATAGTTATTTTGAATCACATCAACACATGAATGCAGTCTAAAATTATTGTTTTAAATGGAGGTTTTTCTGCAATAACAAAATGAACGACGGTGATTGGATTTGCAGCGATCCGAATTGTGGAAATATAAACTTTTCTCGACGAGTATCTTGTTATCGTTGTAATAAAGAGCGCCCTAATGGAGCAAAGCCTTCTAAAAGGAAACTTGGAACAGAAATAGGAAAATCAGCTGCAGAGAAATCTCGCGGTTTATTTAATGCCGATGATTGGCAATGTAATAAATGTGCAAATGTCAACTGGGCCCGGCGCCCAACTTGTAATGTTTGTAATGCGCCGAAATTTGGTGAAGTACGTAAAATTTATTGTTAAAAATAAACCAAAGTTATTTAAGTATATTTATGTTTTTAGAATATTGATGTGAATTTTTAGGTTTATTTAATATAATTATTTTTTAGGTTGAAGCGCGAACAGGGTATGGTGGTGGTTACAATGAGCGTGGAGTTGTAGAATACCGTAAGAGAGAAGCATCCTCTGACGACGAATATGATGAATTCGGAAGAAAGAAACGCAAGCGTAGAAGCGACACTGCCGACTTTGCTGACACTGTATGTATATATTTTTCAATTTCATTATTAAAAGCATGCAATTTTCTAAACTTTCAAGATTAAATTAGTATAGTATTAAACTTAATAACGTAGTGGTAGACAGCTGTTCATCATTAACTTGTTAGACTTGCAACATTTTAATATTACTGCAGATAAAGGATATATGACGCTAAGAAGACTTGATGTTTTTACATAGCGTTATGAAATAAATTTTGAAGCACATCATTATTAAAGTGGAGATAATTTTTCCTGCCTTCAGGTTGGCATCACTGAAGGACCTGTATTCAAAAGTTTGCCACCGACAAAGCAGATCAAGGAGCCAATTTTGCCAGTACCCCCTGTCATTAAAACACAGAAGACTAAAAAAGTTAATGAACCTAAAAGTAGCAGTCTGAGTGATGGTTCCGTCTGTGAAGTGTCCGTGGTTCCCAGGTTGTCAATTCAAAAAAATGCACGAAGTTACAGTTATAATAGACAGAATATAACACATCCTTTACCCAAATGTAAGGGATTTCAAAGAAAACATTATTCAAGTATAAGCGATAGGGACCAGTCAGGTTCGTCAAGCCATGAGGGCAATGCCATTATGGAAAACAGAGTCTCATCAACAAACAATGATATTGTATATAAATTCTCAGGTCCCACACCCTCTGAAGCATTTGAAGTAACTTACACTATTGAGCAACGAGTGGTAGCTGCTGCTCTTGCTATTGTTCATAATAACTGTAAGATTACAAGTACTAAATTCGAGAGCAAGTTTGATAAGCCTGCCCCAGATTTTAAGACAATCTTTTGTTGGAGGCAAAGACTTATGAGAACAGGTTGTCTTGTTGACAACCATACTGATAAAAGCAAAGAATCAATACAAAGGCCATTGTATGATCATAAAAACCAAGAAAATAAAAAACAAAAAGCAGTTTCCTATAAGTTACCTAACCCTGATGAAATTTATATATCTTCAGAAAGTGAGCATGAAGAACCTCCTTACTGTGAAACAAGTAATAAGGCAGTGCCCTTTTTACATAACAGGAGTGTTAGTGCTGAAACACTACTAATTGACAATATGGATACGGTACGAAACAACACTGCTACTAGTTCTGTGAGTACTGTTGATGGAAGAGAAGTAACAAGGAGCCAATCATCTTCAACACATAATCGTACAAGGTCAAGTTCAAGAGATAGTCGGGATTCAAACTATCCTGAATCAGATGTTGAGCTTACCGAACAAAAAGATTCTAATATAAGGCATACTCCAGTCTCTTCAAAAATTAGCAAACACACAGGTAGCGAAAGTGATTCAGAGATATTTTCTTACAACAGTGAAGATGTAGACTTTAGGTCAAGAGTTTATGGTCAAACTAAAAAAAATAGGAGACGATTAAAAAGAAATGTAACCTATAAAAATAATACATATGTACCTGACACTCGTCAACCTTTTCAAGGTTATACTACACAGAAACCGATTGAAAAATCTCCTTTGGCTACTGGTAACATATATACACCTAATTTCCATAATATGAATGTAAGAACCCAAATAAATAGTTCAGGGGATACAAATGGTCTGTCATCAGAATATGTGCCCACAATGATGGCAGCAACAGCTAAAAAACATTACCAGGATTTTAAAAATAATGTAAAGAAAAAAGGGTTCTGGGCAAAAGGGAATGGATCTTTTGTAAAAAATTCTCCCGCTGTAATATCTACACTGAATTCAGTTGATAATTATGCAAACTATACAACATTGCAACAAAATAACTATGCAACCAACAATGACAAGAATGATGATTTCACAAAAGATGAATTTGATAATATAATTCATGATAAGAACTATGTCTTCTTTGGGGAGCCTTTAGGCTCAACGCCCAACTCTCAAAAAGAAATTTCTAATAATTCACGTGTTTTTGATGTAGTCCAATCAGATTGTTTCAACAAAAGCAAAAATATTATGGATATCTTTAGTACTCAAGATGACAATATAGGAAGAAGTCCTGAGCCATTCAGTGATTTAGATAAGTATGATAGTGTAAGAAAAATGTATGAAAATTCATGGAATGATGATGATGATGATCTCTATAAAGATTCTGATACAGCAGAATCAAATCATAAGGATATTAATCAACCTGATTCAAATTCAGAATTAAAACAAAACCAAAGCCCTACTTCAAATATGTTGTATAATGAGTCAGAAAATGAATTGACAAATGAGAAAGGATTGAACAAGGAAAACATTGAAAAACATTGTGATAAACTATTGGACTTGTTAAAAGATTTACAAGGCAATGATAATATTGCTCGTCCAAAAAGCAAAGAAATATCCAATAATACTACTAGTCAGATTTATCAAGAGAACCATAATTCTTTAGGTTATCATTCAGCACCTTCACTATTAGATATTCCATTGCCTGAGCCAATATCAACGGAAATGTCTACTGAAATACTTAAAATTTCACATGAATCTCCTGAAAGTACTTCAAAAAGCAAAATTATAAGTCCATCAAAGAGGGTACAAATATTAGAATCTATCACAATAAAGCCAAAAGATTCTGATTTTCCAGAAAATTCTCCAAGAAACACTGAAGAATTGAACACATTTCAGTCTTTTGAAATGAAAAATGATGCAAAAGAAATTAGGAAAACTCTTCAGAATGATGATAAGAACGACAAGACGGAAGACGTCACCAATACAGTTCCGCAACTAGATTTATCTAACATACTTTCTAATATTAATACAGATACACTCTTATTGGCTCTACAAAATTTACAACAGATGTCTCAGCCACAGAATAATCCACCAACAGATATAGTTGAAAAAAACATTTCGGAAGGTGAAAATAATGTAGAGCAATCAACGAATGTCGAAACTATAAATTTGACAAATGACGATTGGGAACTTGAATCAATTCGACATGATAGCATAGAAAGGGAACTGCGGCAATTAGATGGCAACTCTGGTGACACACCTTTTCTAAGTGATATCTTTGATCCAGGGCCCGTTACAATGCCTTTTAATATTGACATAAAATTTAACAACAACATCAAAAATCCTGATGATAAAAGTAAAACTCAAATACCACTTTTAAATGAAAATGCACCCGTAATAGGAAATTTTAAAAGTTTCGCGCTCCCCAAACCTGTCATCTTAAATAGGCTTAAATTGACAGTTAAACAACCAGATAAAAATAAAAAAAGTGCTGAGGGAAAAAGATCTAAACGCAAGAAAAAGGTTTGTAACTCTAATAAAATTGTATTTATACATTCTTTTATAAGCAGTTTTTTTAAACTTTACAGACTTTGTTTTGTACTAGGGATGTAACGATACCGATACCGATATATCGGCCGATATAATCGGCAAGCCGATATATCGGTATCGCCGATTATAAAACAACCGATACCGATATCAAACAATTCAAAAAACCGCGCCCAATGAACGATGCGGGAGGCCGTCCGCGCGTGCGCACTTTGTTTTTTGAAAAACCTCTACCAATAGTAAACTTTTATTAGGAACTGATTGTATGTGTAGAACTTAAAGTTTAACTGACTTTGCAAAATAATAATACTAAAATAAATGGTTTTCTTGTTTTTTGATTTGGCATTGTTATTTAAAAGAATACGATTTACAGTTGAGTCTCTGTTAAATGTTGGTAACTTTTATGCATAATTCACTATTTATTTTTCTACCAAGCCATCGATATCGGTATCGGTATCGCCGATATTTGATTACAAATATCGGTATCGGTATCGTATCGGCAAAATCATGTATCGTTACATCCCTATTTTGTACTTTAAAAAAATGTTTTTCGTATTTTATTTATTAGTCTTGACTATATTAAGAGATTATTTTGCGTTTATTTTTTGTTTTTTATACTTAGATAAGATCACATAATGGTTTTATATATCATAATGTGTTTATTTTTATACTTTTTTATTTATTACATCTGGTGGAGTTCCAAGTAAAAAAGGTGAAGGTAGTGGTTATAGAAAACCATCTCTTAATAATGAATATGACACAAGAATTCAATTGTGATTATTCAACCATTAAATTTAATTTATTTATGTTTGTAAAATAAATAAATCATAATTCAATAAATTTAAAGCAATTCTGCAAAATCCTTGAAGTAACCATGTTTATTAGTCATATTAGTGAAACTATATGAGCCTTTTTTGCTTGATAACTCATTGAATGCACATGCATTGGAAATTATAATTATAAATTTTTGTATTTGGTATTTTTTTTTCTATCAAGGCTTAATTGTTTTAGCCCACAACCTCAGCTTCTCAAGAAGGCAATGCGGTTGAAGAAGACGAGGAGGAAGAATCGGGAGATGAAGCTGATCTATCCAAATATGATTTGTGGGGCAGTGACGACGAAAAAAATAACCAATCCAAAGCTGGTAATTAGTATTAATCTTTGGTTATTTTATGTTATTGAAGGCATATGTTCGTTTTTACTTTGACGTTTTAATAATATGTATTGTGTTCTGAAGTGCCTCAAGTTATAAGTTCCTAAGTTCCTCCTTCATAAGTTTCCTATGCTCCCTTATGTGCTATGGCCGTTTTTGTTTAGTTAAATACAATTGGTTTTATCTTATATCTTTATGATTAATATTTATCTTTCGTTTATCCAGAAAACGACGAGGATGAAAAAAAGTCAGAAAATTCGAAAAACTCGGCGGAACCAGTTAATGATAGGAAATCGCCGGTAGAAAGAAGCAGGTAAGACAACAAAATGTGCAGATGTTTATATTCTATGTACAACACGAGTTCCTGAGTAAAATAATAGCGTATTTCTTAGTATTTCTAATGAAATTTTATTGTGTATTTCATAATAGTGATATTTTTTTAAGATCGAGAAGTTCCTCGTCGTCGTCGAGTTCGTCATCCAGCTCAAGTTCTAGTCACAGTTCTACAAATACGGAGACACCGAAGAATAAGTATGTATAAGTTGGTTTTGGTGCTATCGTTTAGTAGTTTACTTCTAAATTCTAATCATAGAAATGTAAATTAAAGGTTATCAAATCAATGTGTCTTTTCTTGAAATTGCATAATATACTTGTTGACTCGACGGATCAAGGATCGTTGACGATACAATGATTTCCTGCGGTGTTTAGTTGTTGTTTTTGAAGTGAAACTTCTTTAGTCGCGTTGAGAGTAAAATTTCAAGGTCGCATCATGGCAATACCGTCACGTCATAGAGTAAGGCGACGATTTTGGTATCTTTTGCCAAAGAAGTTTCACGTCTGACACGTGTGGCGGCACACGCTCTTTTTTAATTATATTTAAATTATGATATATATTGCAGACTGATTTATAAATATTTGCTGGACACAAGTTGCTGTCCAGCTATCAATTTTGGCTTACCAATTACATATTTCTGCTCACAAATATACCAATACTAGCGTCCGCCCACGACTTTGTACGTGCATCCCCGTTTTTCTCCGTTCCCGCAAGAACTTCGGGAAATCCTTTCTTAGCGGATGCCTACGTCCTAACATCTACCTGCATACCAAATTTCAGCCCGATACATTCTGTGGTTTGGGCTGTGCGTTGATAGATCACTATATCAGTCATCTTTGAGTTTTATATAATATATATAGACTTTGCTAACCGTTTAAATTAAAACCCTTTATTGAAGTGAAAACTTCTTTAGCGGCGTTGGGTATAAAATCTTAAACTCGCGTCAGGACACGTGACCTGATCGAAAAAAGCGTAAGACGGATGGATATCAAACATGCTCAACGTTAATAATCAAGTTTTCACTTCTGCCGGCACTCCCGGAGTGCAACCCGTCTTTTTTATTATACAATGAAACGTTCAGGTTCGACGACTTCAACCTGAACAGCGAGCGCGAGTCGCCGAACGGTTCGCCGAAGGGCCGCAAGTCGGGCACGCGCTCCCGCTCGCCGCGCTCGCGCTCCTCCAGCGCGCCCGCCAGGCGCCGCTCGCGGGATAGCCGCTCCGCTGGCGAGACAAGGTATGATATTTAAAATATACATATGTGTTTGAACGTGGTATAGTGTGTATATTAGAAGTGTGTTTGAAACATTGAGGTATTATTACTAGAGCGGGCACCACGAACAAAATCTGTGTGACAAGCGCGGCGGCGCGGGGCGGCTAGTGAGTCACAGTACACTTTGTAGATATTCTGCCTCTTATTACTTATCAATTAAAACCAAGAAATGTAACAAATAATTATTGTTTATCTTATAAAAAAATATGAATAAACGTATCAATGTAACAAAATAAAAAAGCGACGTGTGGCACTCGGGGACTGCCGCGCTAAAGCTATTACATGCTATGCCTTCAAGCCACACCTCCGTTCGTCGGAGTGGGGAGCGTGAGGGTTTTCGTTACGGAATTTCTCGATTCGCTCCCCGCGCTCAAGGCCCGCGATAGAAGCTATGCAATAGCTTAAAAAAATGAGTTAGAGACGATTGACTCTAACTCGTGTTACAAATAGTGTAGTAGCGATGTCCTCTCTAGTGCGTAGTACACTTAACTCTATGGTTTGAAAGTGGTTTAGTGTGTATGTAATAATTGTGTTTTTGGTGGGGTAACTCGTTTGTTTCCGCATGATGATATTCAGATGGGATCGGTAAAGTTTAAGTTAACGCTAAATTAAAAACGTCTATGTGATATTTTGACTTTTTCGCCTGTGTCTTGCATGTCGCGTGACGGTTGGCCGCGGAGTAGTAATAAACTGTAAGGCGCTATTCAGAGCAACCGAAGCCAATATGGTGGCGCCTACAGTGGTTTCATTAAACCACACAATACTTTTTTTAATATTGGGTATTAATTGAATTTTCCGTTTATATGGTACTTACCGTCACTGACGTAGGCTTCTTGCACTTATTAAATTTGTACAGTGCGTGCATGTGACACAACGTTGAATCGCACAATATATTTAAACATCTTACTAATATTATAGTACTAGATATAAACTAAGTCACCAAATCATAAATCGATTATTTTCTAGAACGTCTCGAGACAAGGAATGGTCACGTGACCGCGACAGACGGGACCGGTCTCGCGGCAGCCGGGAAAAGAAGGAGCGTCGGTACAGCCGCGAAGGTTCTGGTAATCATTATGGCGGCCGCGGCAGACATCGTTAATACTTACATACAAATTTTAACGGAAGGACTAAACAAACAATTAAAATCAGCTTTTAGCGCTAAAACTTCCAAAACCAGATGGAATTTTCGACACCCAGCCATTGAGATAATATTAATAGGAGACGACACCGCCTACATCACTTATGTTCCACTCAACATACGTCATGTGACGTATGTTGAGCGGTATTTTTTAATGGTTTTAAAGTGAAACGCATCAAACATGCCTTCGTGTGTGTTACGATATTGCACAAATAATACAAATAATACGGAAAAGTGCAAAGGAATAACTTTCATCGTTAAGTACCTAACTAAATAATAATTTTTAAAACTTAGTTAGAGCAAAAAAATGGCGCACAGATTGTGTTCGTGGTGTCTCCTCCATACGTAGTAATATTATCTCAATGCACCCAGCAAGATATTATCTTCTGACACTTATGATTCAATAGAGCGAGATAGATAACACTATGCAGTGTGTGATAAGGGCGTATATTGGAGCTAGAGGGGGATAGGTATATTGTTAATGTGAAGAGTATGCCTGGCTTCGATTTTTATACTGAAAGATAAATCACAAATACATGTTCTGTGTAATAACACGAAGTCATGGAAAGGTATTTGTAGTTAAAAAAATAGTAGATTGTCTTTTACTTATGGGCATTTAAATGGACTCGAAAGAAATGGATAACGCGATGCCACGTTTGTGTCAAAACATCAACGGTTATTTTATACTATAACGTTCTTATTCATCCGAATACGAAATAAAAAATTAATACTAAGAATAAAAATATCTTATACTTACATAACTTAGAGATTCTAAAAATATATTCTGAAATCTGCCGCTTTTTGCCACGTTCTTTTTATTGAAATATCGTTTTGATGAACATAAGGTCACATAATATGAAAGTAGCTAAAGTTAAATTTAATAACTCAAAATGATTTAACAAGTAAATTTTTCCTAGTGCAAATTTAAACAACATTAGTGTATAGCTAATATGCATACAATACGAAAAATATGTATGTAGTTATATCTTAAAAAAATCATCCTTTTCTAGTGAATGAATATAATTTTATTATGCCCAGTAATAATTAGTAAGAGCAGGGAATATAATGGTTGGAAGATCTTGTACAGTATTCAATCGGAAAGATATTGTCCCCTAGTTGTTGCTAGATCGTATAAGTTTAGTGGGCTAAGTTTGGGGACAAGTTATTAGGGAAATAACGGCGTAGTTAAATTAAATGAAAAAAAAAAAGTTTTTGTGCACAATTTTCAAATAAAGGAAATTTATCGTCGTAGCATTGAAATAAGTTCATAAATTTTCCATTATTTTAGCTTATTTTGTCCTCAGTCTTGGCCATTTTAGTAATATGCTGGAATAATATGTTTTATTGTTTATTGATATGTATATAACTCTGAATATTGTAGTACTAAGTTGGTAAAACTATAGGAATTGAGTTTATAATTTTTACATGCTGGCTTCTATTATTAGAACTTAGTAATATGCTTTCAGTCCCTCACACTATTATTTTTATAATGCTAACATGTAATTTATGCTTCTTACATAATGTAAATATATAATAGGTTTAGTTTTAAGTAATTTCAATGTATTTGTTTTACATACATGTATACTTGCAAAAAGACGATTGTGTTATTTTCTGTTTCGAACATTACCATCAAATAGATTTTAAGTTGAAAATGTATGGTAATTGATTTACCAATAAATCAAAATAAACCAGATGAAGTTTTTTTTATTTATTTTTACAATTATTAATATATGGAGAACATTTTAACGAGAATATAGAAAATGACATTAATAAGATATTTCAAAATATATTGAATTCATCTAGTAGCTAGAGTATATAACTAGAATATATAAAAATATGTAAAAACATGTTGAATCGGCAAATTCAACCCTTCGTTGACCGATCTGAAATAAAAAAAGGATTATTTCATACTTAAATTTTTTCTTATTATTGATATTGATTTCTGTATTTTTATTATCAAAATGAAAATATTTCCAAACCACATATTTTTTAAATCTGTCGTTTCTGTTCATCTCTCTATTTACTTGACTATCTATTATTATAAGAAATAAAACATAATATGCTACTTCTAATAACGATAAAAATCTAGACTAAGAAAAGAGTTTTTAAGAATTAGAAATTCTTGAAAATATTCAAATTCCAAAGTCCTGCTAGTTATAAAAAAAAAATATACATAAATTCTTACCTGCTTCGAGGCAGCGGCATTCCTGCAAGAATATAATATTTTACAAAGATGCTTAACAAAATACCTATAAAAGAAATTATGACATACTTATTTTATGTCGCGAATAAAATAGGATTTGAAGTCATCGCTTTTATTTTCCTTTTTGGAAGGTTTAGACCAATATTACTTTAATAAAATTATTTTTACAAATTAAATCGTATAAAATGGCGATGATAGGACATAATATTAGTAACATACTGGGTTAATGAGCACTGGTTTCGGAGGAGGCTTTGCTGGCAGGTCAGTTTTCTTAAGTCTTGGTGTGCAAGTGGCATCCACAGCGCCACCTTAGAAAAATAACATTATCAGAGCTAAGATGGTTATAAAATTGTAGATACGTTGTATTCAATAAATTGTAAGATATAATTACCTGGACCGACGTTGGCACCTTCGACTGGACTGACTTTGTACATCTGTAAATTAGACAATAGGATCATCTCAGCGCCATATTGCGACGTCATAGTTGTTAATTCAAACACTAATAAGTTAATCAATAACGTTTGTACTTAAATTAGATTTTAGAGTCGAAACAAAATGAATCAGTAATTATATTTTATATGTACCTATGCAAAAAATTATTTCTAACTAAATCGCATTTTAATGTATAAAGTGGTAAGTCTAAAGGGTCTCCATTATCTACGATTGCGATATATTATTTATTTATTATTTTAAAATGAACCTTTACCGACAATACATATTTAATATTCCACAACATTAATAAAAAACGCACCCTCCCATCGTCACCGGCCGCCAAACCAGAGGACAGGGGCACCACGTCCGGTCCCCATTGTTTCATGAAGTGGCCCAGGCGAGCCACTCGCTGCGCCGCCGTCGTAGTGGTGTGGGAACCGCCGCAGTAACGGTTGCACAGGTGCTTGTCTGTTTCCGATCTGAGCAGCGGTACATAATATTATAGCACATTTTACAAGACAAATAAAGCCAATATGATTGAGCGTGTTTTTATAGAGCCGATATTCCAGTGGACATGTCTTTAGAATGAATTGAAATTGTAATATTAAAATCAGTTTAACTAATTTGTTTCATCCCTGAGTAGAAAAAAGTAAATACTGACTGACTGAGTACGATACGTACGAACGGAACGTGCATATCTTTGTAAGTGTGGAAATATTTGTAACAATAACAAAAAGCTATATATTATATATAGTAAATACTAAAATATAGTCTTGGTTTGGCCGATTGCAAACAGCATTAATGCTCGCTCAGTTTTGGCAGCTGGCAGTCGGTCTGAACACACCCTTATTTACTGTTTGCAATCGGCCAAATCAAGACTATATGTGACTATATTTTAGTATTTACTACGTTGAAACATGTTAAGTATCTTCTATGTTGTTAGTCTATATATGTAGTTATATCTTTAGTGTTTGGGTTGCGGTTATGTAATGTATTTTAAAGTTATCTATTTTTCATTATCTATCTCTTCTATAAGAGAAACGGTCATATCGTATCAACAATGACTTCAATCTTACTTTGGTTTAGGTGGCGGTTGTTTCGTCTGTCCCATTTGTTTCTCTATGTTTTCCCAATCTCGCATATTCCTTTGTGGCACATTGGTTGCTTGTGTCTTCCTGATTGCATCTTTGTTTGGAAAAGAAAACGATAGGAAACCATTATCTTAGGTACTTCATCTTTGCTTTCTTTTCATCGAAAATTCTTATAGAATAGGACGTGGCTAAGGTGCCTAATAATTTTTCTACTTATAACAATACGTACGATAACTTATAAAAGAAGTGTATAATAAGGAATAATATATAATAATACATAATAATAAGGAACTCTACAGATTTTAATATTTAATATAACAGACATAATGTGAAGTAGGTATTGTTATTTTCTCTTATTGTTCAAATAAGATACATTACCCAGTTCATAGCTGAGGTATGGTTTCATAGATAAATTTGCTGGCATTGGTCTGCTGACCGGTACATTGGACGCCGCTTCCATGGGCATCACAGCACGTGCATCGCATGATATGCAGTTGACATCCCTATAACCAAAACACGCTATGACTATCGTCTACTATGACTAGTACCTTTTTTTTAAGTTGGGAAATCTTGCATTTACATACTCATAGTACCTACTACTTTAACTTCTACGATATGCTGTTTAATGGAATCTAAACAATGATTGAACACGGAAAAGCCCTTTAGCAAAGTAAGTTCAAACATAACCATTATTGCTTGCGAAACATTCTATATAATAGCAGGGGTTTTTTCCTTCACTTTATTAAAATATTACCTACTTGGAATAATAACTTGAAGTCTAAAATACAAATAATATTTGAATACCCATCTTATTTCTCACCTCAATAACTTTTTCTTGGTGCCGGCAGCTTCGACTTCTCGTCGTAGAGCGGCCATCTCTTTAAGATTCTCTTGCAGTTGTCTTAATTTATTGTTGAAGAATTCTTTGACTGGTGATAACTCCATCTTGTCAAGCTTCATCTCAATCTCTCGTTGTATGTCATCCAGAGCTTGTTGCCACAATGACTCCTTAAAAATACATGAACATAATGTTATTATGTACGAAATAATTGGTTAGACGTAGAAAATATGAATAATATTCAGAAATATTTTTGTTTTGAAATCCTAAAATATTTAATAACTAAAAAAGTTTACTTATCTTTTCATAATTTTTAACTAGACAGATAAATATTGCTTACTTGCAAAGTAAGTTTTCCAAGAGCATGTTCGAGTCCCCGAGATAAGTCATCGCAGGCCATTTCGAACTGGTCATGGGAGACTTTGCGTGCGAGCATACGCAAGTCCGCCTTTTCAGCCATCGCCTCCACCATATCTTCGCGATCCAGTTTAATCGTTTTCAGTAGCTCTATTTGTTCTAATAACGCCTGCAATTCAATTTATTCCTTTTCATACGATAATATTGGTAATTTGTCTAAAATTTTATTGGCATATGCTACGCAACATAGCATACATACCTACATTAACTAGACCAATAGGTAAGGGAATTATAAAAAATTCTAAGACATACATTCATGTTGTACAGTCGATCTTCCTTTTCTGCAGCGAGTTGCAATGCTGTTTCATGCACAAGTTTAAGTTGATTTTGCATGTCTTGTACCGTTTGGAAGAGTGTCATGAGTCCTATTTGGGAAAATAGATTTTGTATATTAGGTATACCTACTATTTCTAGCCTTAGTAATATTTATTTTCGTAATCAGTAAGAATATTCTTATTTTATTTATAAGGAACACGCATTACCCTGAATATCCTTGAACATGTCGGGGGATAGTGCGTTAGCGTTTTGACTTTGCGCTAAAGCTGCTATTTGCCTAGTTAAATATTCGATTTGATCTTGGAAAGAGTTTATCTGTAAATATGTATATCACAATAGTTTCAATAATCAATTAGATATTACCACAGTTTATCAGTTGTAGGTGAATTTATTTTTGAATTAGTATCTGAATAAACAAATAGTTTAAAAGCCGATAGATACGGTGTTTCAGTCTTAAAAATATACGTCACAAAAAATATTTATTAAAAAATAAAGGTTATTTACCTGATCTTGTATTATGCCATCCTTCTTTCCAAGGTTGTCACAACATTCCTTAAGCCGTTTTTCTAAATCATTCATTCTTTCCATAAGACCAGCTGTCAACATTGAGAAGGATCTACGAGGTTGTTCAGACATTTTTCGCACTGAAATGAAATTTAATTATGTTTTGCGATACAAAAGAAATGTAAACATACCTATTGAAGTTACGTAACTACATACGTTAACCCAAAAATTCATAGTAATTTAAACAGAAAAATCAGATATGTAATGATTAAGTACCTTTAATTCAAAATACTGACCCATATGCTTTTTACATATTACATATATGTACCTAATACAAAATTGAAAACGACGGCTTGCATTGTTTTAAAATATCAATACCATTACGTCTATACGTATCTAATCATATATAGACATAATCGTATTGGTATTGCAGATATTTTAATGTAAAGTACTACTTCTTATAGTTACTAATTACTTACCAGGAGGTTCTGCAGGAGGTATAGGAGGTGGGACAGGAGGAACTGCTTCTGAAAGTTGGAATAATATTTTCGTATTTTTGATACTTTCTTTACGTCGAACAGGTTACAGGTACCTATATCATTAATTAAAATGAGGAATATTTTTGTTTGAGTTATATATTTGAAAACTAATTATCTAAAAATAAATTCTAGATCATCCTGCTTTAGCATAGATTTCTGACTTCCTTTATAGCGAGTATAGAATTCGAAGCTCGGTTCGGCGAGTTGTTTTTGATTTGATGAAAAACATTAATATACTATTATTATGTACCTATATCATAAACATAACTAAATATTGTTAATTGCTATAGCTATTATTAGAAATTTGTTATAAAGTTTCCATGAAATTACCTAAACCAGCTTGTATTTCAGCCATAGCGGTGTAATAAGCATTAGTCAGATTATCAAGATCATTCCGTATACGCGTGAGATGTTGCTGTATAGAAGCCAAATCTTCTTTAGATGCAACGTTGTCCACAGGAGGGGCTACTATTGTAGTTATTACTGGTTCAGCTCTGAGGAGATAGCAATTATTAAGAATGCATTCTAAATTTAAATAAAATAAAATACAGAGCAGACACTTTTTATTTAAAAAACAAAAATAACAAGTATGTATTTTATTTGTATTACTAAACATACCTAAGATCATTATGAACGAAAATATTTAGCTAATTGGATGAAATTTGAGACACAAATATTACACAACTTACAAGTAATATAGATTTACACCTAGAATAACAACTTCTTAGGCTGGTTCAACACTGGCCAAACCTTGAGGCTCTTGTCGGGTATCAGGTGCAATATGACGTAATATATTTCTTATCCAAAGTTTCTATATTACTTACCTACAGCTTAATTTTAAATGAGTATTGGAATTATCAAATTAAAACTTACGGTTTAGACGCCCTACGAGCTGCAATAGCTTCTTGGAGTCCTGCTGTATCAGATATGATGTCCTGCACCAGTGAACTCAGCTTGGCGATGCCTGCCTCCGCCGCTTCCAGGCGCGAAGACACGTTTAGTGATGTCCACATATCGGTAATGGCTTTCAGGTTTGTTTGTGATCTCAAAATTTTAAATTAAATATAAGATTTAAGTGCAGACATGTAATTAAATCAACAATTTGGCTATTCATACACCCTTATCTTAATTATTACCTCACTTCTTCCAGAATTTCTTCATTTTTAGGCATACTCCCGTAAACTCGATTTTTCAGATCTTCCACGGTATTTTCAAGCAAGTTGAATTTACTAAGGGTAACGAGTGATAGTTTCTCCGTTGATGTAACTCTAACAGGAGCAGGAGACGGTGCGGTTGGTTGTGGTGATTGAGCCCGGGGAGGACTTCGGTTTACTTAAAAAAAATAGCTTATTATTTTTTTTTATTATTGCAGATACGCAGATTAACAATATAAATGCCACAAAAATAAATTGTCAAAACATAACTAACTGACTTTTATAACTTAAATATTATGTTCTCAATTTCTCATTTTTTAAATTCATTATGAAAGGAGAAGAGAAAATTGTAAACTGGGACTAATATGTTTTGGCAGACATTGTATACTGTTTTACCCGTTTCGGCCTCTTTAGGTAATGCTTTATGTGCAGGATAATATAATAATTTAATAATGCTTACCCGGTGAGTCGGCCCTTTTTACTCGTTCAACTGTAATCAGATTTACCTTGTTAATTAGATTTTGTATAAAATGGTACAAAGGTTTAATTTTATAAATGAGATATACACGTTGCTTCGTATTTGCGTATCGTGACTTTAATATTATCCTATTAATAACATTGTAAAGGTCCATGGAAATCTTTATAGGACACAGGTTGTGGCTAATAGGTACATATAAAATGAAATCGTTAATTGCGTGATCAGTTTTATTTGTCCCAGTTGTATCAGAAATGTGCATCAATAATATAAGTATGGGTATAAACTATAAATATTTATTAATTTATTATACCTAAAAATACCTATACCTAAAAATATTTATTATAACTAAACAGTAGCTACATTTTACCAAAAAATATAATACAAGGATAAAAACAAAACTACAAGGAAATTCAGCATATTATAACAAACGATTGTCTCTGCAAGTTTTGTAGAAGTACTAGTATAGTATTACATTATCTGTGGTAGAAGGAAATTGCCGTAGATCGTATTTAACATTAATTCCTATGGATGTCCAACCTATTGGATACGATTTGCATAATAGCGTGAATATAATTGGTCGAAAGTAAAATACCTATGCGTGTGCATCGATGATCAAGAGTTGTGCCAATTAACTTAAGTATTATGTTGATGAATTCTTACCTACTAATATAGTTTCTTGCTCGTTACTGGAGGGTTGAGATGAAACTGTAAACAACCAAATATTAAGTGTATTAAATGTTTGAAACCTTTTCAAACATAGATAGTATTTGGTTTTACTGTCACTTACCCATTTCTGTCTTTTTAATCGTCCTGTTCTGATCCTGACACATAGAACAAGATTTTATTACAATTAAAGATTAAAAAAACGGTATTAAAAAACGGAACAAGGATTATCGGATTAAATGACTACTAGAAAGATTTATAAATATACCTGATCAGTATCAACGACAAATTCGCTGACAGCTATGGTCTGAGAGTTTTCTCTGCCGAGGGGCAGGGCGGCTACACTGCCTCGTAATTCTACATTCTTGCCAAGTACACGCAATTGTTGGGCAAGGCAATGTAATACTGTTTGAAGCATGCAGAAATCGACCACACCAACCTAAAAGAGATGAGATAAAATACAATATTGTTAGTGTATTGTTTATGCATTGGTACTTGTTTTAGATAATTAGATTGATACGTAAAAGGATCGACAAATTGAATTAGGTATTAATTGATTGTTTTATCTTATGAGATTTACGAATCTTATGCTACTAGTAACACTCATACTCTTTCCTTCGACAGATTGAAACGTTAATGTAGTAGGTAGATATCATTCAAGTCGAAAATAAGCAGATAATATGAAGCCGATTTCCAGAAGAATATGGTAAGCTGATCAGTACCGTACAGCCTCGTACAGCGTAAGCAGTTTTTTTCCAGTGACATGAATGCTATGTGTAACAAAAGCAGAATGTAATTGCTTTTACCTCAGGCGTACCGATGGCCAAATCAATCATTTCACTGATATTCAAAAGGACGGCTGTTTCGTCTGCAAAATATTCATTAGGTATTTGCACGATTAACGATTTATTTATTCAGATATTAGAAGCCTAAGTCAGAAGCATTATTATTTTTTTAATACTTTGTACTAATACTTATACTTTATAGCTTACAAAAAAAGTAGATAGTTTACCTTCTTGTTCGATATAACTTTTCATAATAATGAACTACCTTCCTAATTTCTAATAGGTAATAAAAATATATATATACATCTTACCTGCCATATTGATATTATCGATGTATATTTTTCAAAACACGATCCCGTATAAGTTTAAAAACGAAAATAAATCAAAAATAATGAACAAATCTTTTACAAAATATTGTTAAACATTTTGACAATTTAATTAAGTCTACCAGTGACATTTGAATTTCATTTTCATTTCTACATACATAACGAGTTATTATTGTAGATATTTAAATTTGTGTTTAAATTATTGATAACTATTTTGGTTAAACTGTATATTGTTTGATCACAAAAAAATTTAAATATTTTTTAAATTGCGTTATAAAGCTTATTTTATGTAAGAACGTTGGTACCTACTGAATACCAATATCAAAATTTATATCAAGATTTAAAAGAGAAACGATTCATTCCATCTGCTCCATATTTTAAATGGTTTGGGTAGGGGAGAATGTATTTATAAAAATGCAAAACAGCACAGCCCTTATGTTGCATCCACGCCGAATACAAATGGAAAATACTTACTTACTAAAAATGTGAACGATAAAATATTATATCTGCAATTTATACATGTAATAGATGATGTGTACCTGAGGATTGAACTAGTTTTTTTACATTACGGGGTGTTTTTAAGTTTAGCTTTCTAAGCTTTGTAACGTAGCTTTTGTATGTAACTCCAATGTAGACTTAACTTTGATCATTTTGCAGACTTACAACATCGTCCAAAATATACTATAAACAACTATAGTTAATTTAAAATTGAAAATTTCTACCATTAGAATAAAGGTAAGTTTAGCCCACCCATAAACCTGAGCAAAACCGAAGTAATTCAAGTCCTAGTTAAATCGAAAGGTTTGCTATTACTTAGTAAAGAAGCAATAACAACGCGCAGTTTTCCACCTTCCCTCTTTAGCTTAAGATCCAAAATAAACTATGTTGCTGACGGTACGTTTATTAAGACCGTGGAGCGTGTTTCTATGTACCGAATACAAAACGAAAAAGTCCGTACGGTAGACAGATGAACCGTGCGGTCGCGTTGGCTGTTTTTATTTTGTACTCTGTACACAAAAGCAGGAAGTGAATTGCATGAATAAATGAAATATATTTTTGTTTGCGGTTTCATTTACGAAATTAAGCCAGGATTCGTAAATGGATCGCTTATATTATTATAGGCAACGAGCGTATTAATAACCATCAGCATCAGTACGAATATGTTTCAGCACTGACCCTTCCAACTTCGTGATTAGTATTACAGAGGTCAGAGACATTCGCTTGCAGACAGACTTTTGAATTATAACCGCATAAATAGGTATCAAAAATCCAATATACCTAGATAAAAAAAATATTGCAGATAGAGCTTAAGTATATTTTAATAAAAAATATATTAGGTATAATTACTTAGGTATTATAATTAATGATAATAACTGAGTATTAATAGCCCAGTAAATTCCTTTTTTTCAAAGGGTTTATACAGTTCAAGTCTGAGGTTTGTTTAAAGTGCTGGTATAGTGGTTACCCACAAGGTCATCAGCACATCACGTCTTAACTACTGTTATGTTGACAGATATCATTATATCATATATCATAATCACGTTTAAGTACTGCTCATTAAGTTTCCTAGAAACTATATAATACAATAATGTTCATGTCTTTGTTTCACAGTTCACGTTTTTCGAAACAAAAGCTCAAAATATACACCTCAGTTGCCAGAAAGGTGGTGGTGGAGGAAATTTTTATGGCATAGGTATATGTATTAGGGCCGATTTTTCAATCCATGGTTAAAACTTATCCGCCCAATAAATTATTACAAGATAATATTAAAATGTCACTCGTAAGCTGTCATAGACGGGCAAAGAATACATTTTTGAAATGGTAGTTTAATACGTTATTAGACGAATAAGTATTAACCAAGGATTGAAAAATCAGCCCTTAGAATTATAAATTATTAATTGAAATATATTTTATATTAATGGACTATTGGTTATATAGGTAAACCAGAATCTGATGGCAATTAGGGAAATCAAAATTTTGAGTGTGCAACCCTAGGGAAAATGGACTGAACGATTTTGATACTTCGTATTTTTTATTTTGTCCTCAATATCATTAGTCGCATTAAACAAGTGGATAATACTGTATTTAATAATGAGATATCCACATAATATTATGTATTTACACATACCTATATTTGAATATACATATTATGTATCATTAAAGCATGTGAAAATATGGATGTAATGATAATGCAGATTAAAACTTATTTACTATATTAATTAACGATTGTTTTTAATTTTTTATAAAATAAAACAATAATAAAATAAAATCATGTTTATTTTCGTAAGTAACACATTATAAAATCGACTTGTACACCTTGGACTTGACAAATAGCGGAATTGGAAACTCCTGTAATAGTTTTCATAAAATTATATTTTAATCAACAAACTAATTTAAAGTATCAAAACGGGTAAGTCCAACTTATCAATAAAATCTTTCACGCGCTTTAAAATTGAAAATTGTGATGTGTTTGACCCTTCTTCATCGAATATTTTTCTATACACATTGTAAACAACACCTCTTGCTTGTGATCGCAGCGGTTTTATCGACATTTCGAAGATTTTGAAGACAAAATCCTAAAAATTAATCATCAACACAAATAATTTGACAACCAATTTGATAGTTGTCAAATAAAGTTGCCACATGAAAATCTTTTATATTTCAAATATAAATATGCCATCAGATTCTGGTAGACCTATACCTAGATAATTTTTTGAGTTAAAGACTAGAGTTTAGAGAAACATTGTGTAGGTAAGTAGGTACTTGTGTAGTCCTCAATTTGTAAGATCTTAAATTGTGTACTTATAATGAAAAGTATACTTAACTATATAAAAAATCCTTTAATTTATTTTCGGAACCAGATTTCATAATCAGTTAAAGTTAAAAGGAGTTTTTGGTTATTGTAAAGTAATAATTATTTAAATAATTATTACTTTACTTATCGTAATATGTGTGATCGTAATTACTATTTGCACTATAAAATGTAATTTATTGTACTTATAATAAAATTATTGCCCGATAGATAATAATTCTGTCCATTTTTTTAATGGCATCCGGTGGTAGGATACTTTATTTTTCATCACAAAATTGATGGTGGCGAATTAAGAATACAAAATAGATAATAACGAATAAAAAAGACTGAAAAACATTTTCTTTCGTCTACTTTTTTTTCAATTTCTATGTAGAGTCAAGTGTCGGTATAATATTATTGTTTTATTATCAATCTAAATTCTTCGTCATAAACATATATATAGATAGTGTGAAAGATAGTGATTACTCATGTTATACTTTAAACATATTACATCATTTTTAGAGGAAAATGTTGAGGTTGTGTTGCATTACGCAGCTTAGAATTTAATAGGATTTAAAGTTGTCGCTCGTAACAATGCGGTTTGAAACTCCGAATTTATTTTAGGCTTTTGAAAGTGCTTTGTCATGTCCTATGTAGTTTTATCCTGGGTATATAAGGATAAAAACCTTATTTATTGTGTAGAGATTTGAGTATTCCACCGTGGATTTTCGGGATGAAGGAACTTTAACATCTGGCAAGGCGAGGCATACCAAGCTCGAATACTAGGCAAGACGGCTTCTTATTTATTCTGCTTGTGATTTTAGATAATATAGAACTAGACAAAAAACAAAGTCTTATATGTACCATCTACAAAGTTTGGGTTCAAATATAAAGGGTAAATGTTGACTTTTAAACCTAATTTAAGTTATTGTTATATTAAAATTGTGTAGCTATTGGTGTTTTTTATAAACTCAATATACAAGATTTCACATTCATAAATCAAGGGCAAGAAATATAAATGTGGAATAGGAAAAATACATGAAATTTATGTAAAAAGTCGTTAAGTTTATAAACTTAAAATGCTTAGCATTGTTGCATTAAGGACGCTGTCACAAATCTGCGTTACTCAAATTTAGGTATCTAACGACGTAACTTTGTTCGCGGCAATATCACGCTCACGTAAACATAGCGCATTCCATTTTATAGACCATCTTCATACTTGATATTATATTTAATTTTTGATATTATGTATTTTTATTGAAATTGATTCCAGAAGATTACTAGGAACTTTAAAAATTCATTTTGTTACATTTATTAGTAGGTACGATCCTAATAAGTATGTTAGTATATTCAAACAACTTAAAAAGTGTGACTATTTTACATCATTATTTCATTGAATAATAATCTATGAATTGTATACAATATCAAAGCTTTTTAAGAAATGTAGAATTATTATCATACATATGATGTTACCGGCACTGTATTAAATCCGGCATTGTATACAATTCTTAGTAAATGTATGTTATTCCGAAAAATAGTCGGAATGAAATAAATTATAGGTATTCGTCACATAACACATTACCTAGGATACTCTTAAATCTGAACTTTTCCTACGTAGCAAACACATTTGCAAGTGTGGGTGGTTTTTGGGGTATCTATTAACCAATATGAGGTCAAAACTAAAATCCAAGATGGGGCCGACGAAAATTTTACATCTTTTCGTCATGGGTGTCATTTTCAAGGTTTTGGAGTAGCTCTTAACAAATATGAGGTCAAAACTAAAATCCAAGATGGCGCCGACGAATATTTGACTTTTCGTGATGGGTTTCATTTTCATGGTTTTTGTGGTAGCTATTAACGAATATGAGGTTAAAACCAAAATCCAAGATGGCGCCGACGAAAATTTGACTTTTTTCGTGATGGGTGTCATTTTCATGGTTTTTGGGGTAGCTATTAACGAATATGAGGTTAAAACCAAAATCCAAGATGGCGCCGACGAAAATTTGACATCTTTTCGTCATAGGTGTAATTTTCTTAATAATAAAGAAGTAAACTAAAATAAATTAATAACAAAGATGTAAACGTTTTTGATATTCTATTTAAGCAAGCTGTTTCTTTTTGCGTACAAAAAAACTAAGAGATATTTCAAAAAAATTGATCATCCATCCAATTTATGACCGCGCCAACCGATGCTTAACCTCGATATTTTTATTTGTTGCTATTGGTAGCGGTAAAGGAAATAACCTCATCTCTCAAAATTTTAACTGTTTACCTATCACGTTTCATGAGATACCTGGTGACAGATAAAAACACGAAATCTTAGTAATGAGGTCCTGTCATTTTACATTTACAAATTTATATTTATTCTATGCTAATACTAATATTATGAAGCTGAAGTATCTATTTTAAAAAAATAATTTTCAGTTTGTATTAGTAAGTAGGTACAATAAAACAAACAAAACATTTTCTGATGATGTAATTTCCGATATTATTAATAATTACAATAAATCTTGGCTCCACAGTGAGCTATGAGAATATGGGGTGGGTTCAGTATTTTAGATGAAAGTAAGTAAAATAAAAATTAAATCATAAAAATCTCTATATATATCATTTTTATATAAGAAATGATGCAAAAATACACCAACAGTTGTACTGCTATTGAACTTTTGCTTAATTTTTGTCAGTCAACGGTCTATTGCATTTATGTGAGTTATGGTCCCTTAAATCCATTGATCTCGAGTATCGAGGGTCCACAAGTTCTGGTAGTAAACCGGTATTGTAGAATTTAACTAAATGTCTTTCCATATTTTCGAAGAGAATAAAATAATAAAGAGATTGTGTGCCGAGATAACGTGTCAGAAGGGAAACTTCTTTGGCGAGATTCATAGATACCAAAATCGCCGCCTTACTCCATAACGTGACGGTATTATAATGACGTGACCTTGAAATTTTACTCTCAACGCGTCTAAAGAAGTTTCACTTCAAAAGGCTATTAGCTGTATACAGTTCCAAATTCTGCTCGAAAAATATGTAAACGGTTGTAAAAAAAATATATCAAATTATCGATGGTAACATTGGGTATTTGTTAGTAGCTGTCTCAAAAAATTTATAAATGACACCCATGACGAAAAGATATCAAATTTTCACCGGCGCCATCTTGGACTTTTAGTTTTGACCTCATATTGGTTAATATCCACCCCAAAAACCATGAAAATGACACCCATCACGGAAAGATGTAAAATTTTCGTCGGCGCCATCTTGGATTTTATTTTTGACCTTATATTGGTTAATAGCTACCCCAAAAACCATGAAAATGACATCCATGACGAAAAGATGTAAAATTTTCGTCGGCGCCATCTTGGATTTTAGTTTTGACCTCATATTAGTTAATAGCTACCCCAAAAACCATGAAAATGACACCCATGACGAAAAGATGTAAAATTTTCGTCGGCACCATCTTGGATTTTTAGTTTTGACCTCATATTGGTTAATATCCACCCCAAAAACCATGAAAATGACACCCATCACGGAAATATGTAAAATTTTCGTCGGCGCCATCTTGGATTTTATTTTTGACCTCATATTGGTTAATAGCTACCCCAAAAACCATGAAAATGACACCCATGACGAAAAGATGTAAAATTTTCGTCGGCGCCATCTTGGATTTTAGTTTTGACCTCATATTAGTTAATAGCTACCCCAAAAACCATGAAAATGACACCCATGACGAAAAGATGTAAAATTTTCGTCGGCGCCATCTTGGATTTTAGTTTTGACCTCATATTAGTTAATAGCTACCCCAAAAACCATGAAAATGACACCCATGACGAAAAGATGTAAAATTTTCGTCGGCGCCATCTTGGATTTTATTTTTGACCTCATATTGGTAAATAGCTACCCCAAAAACCATGAAAATGACACCCATGACGAAAAGATGGCAAATTTTCGTCGGCGCCATCTTGGATTTTAGTTTTGACCTCATATTAGTTAATAGCTACCCCAAAAACCATGAAAATGACACCCATGACGAAAAGATGTAAAATTTTCGTCGGCGCCATCTTGGATTTTATTTTTGACCTCATATTGGTTAATAGCTACCCCAAAAACCATGAAAATGACACCCATGACGAAAAAATGGCAAATTTTCGTCGGCGCCATTTTGGATTTAAGTTTTGTCAAATTGCTTTACCCCACCAATCCGTTCAACAATCCATAAAAAAAGAGGATCTCAGTCAACAATCTTTTTAAAACATAATTTTAAATTACAAATAATTGGAATATGAAACTTATACAGTTTACTCTTATAAAGTATCAAATATTTCAAATCACGAAAACGACAGTATACGCACAATAATCTTTTTCTAATTCGTTTTTATTTTTGGGACGAGGAGCGATACACCCGTCCTTCCAAGAGCGCTTCTGAGCGCGGTCTGACGACCCGCGAGAGCAAAATGTATGAAGAAATCGACAAGTATTTTTAATTTAGCTTATAATTGAAATAAAATTTTGATTTAGATACAAAAAAATTATCACAATCTATAAAGGACTATATATCCCTCAATAATTTATATGTAAGAAGATAGATTAGGCTTTTAATTTTCTTAAAAGTGTACCGGTTTAGACCCCATTTTTTTGCATTTTATGCGATCATTGTGCTGGGAAAATCGTATTTCAGTGATAATTTTGTATGACGTCGTACAATTTTTATAAGATGATCGTAGAACTGAATATATTATCTTTAAATTAAGATATTACTTTGTTCTCACGTGTAAGTGCTTTGAGTTAAAATTGTACCGTAAAATAGCGGTTTTTGTTGAAAATCTGTTATAGCACCCTTAAATTATGTGAAGAGCCTAGTAGCGCAACAGTAATAAGTTACATAAGATGTACAATAGGGTGTGCAAACAAAACACGGTGGGGTTTCTTTGCTTTGGATCCATCAATATTGATCTAGGATGTACGTTTACTCCGAGATAAACCGAAGAAACAACGGCTATGCTGTATCCAATCCCTGTTTTAACTATGTGTTAGTTTGTATCAGTGATTACATGTTCGACGCTAAAACACACTGCTTGTTTATATGATTTGTTATCAATGAAACGTTAAAGTTCCCTCGAGACTCGATTCGATAGGCCGTTGCGCTCCCACCGAAGCAATTTACGAGATCTTGAATGATAGATAATGTATCCAAATTATAGTCCGTGGCGTGCGAACGGCCTTTCTGTTAACGACGTATGAGGGAATGTGTAAACTGAGCTATCTTTCTAACACACTCTCATGGGGTGTCTATATTGTTTCGTAAACGATTTCGATGGTCCCTTGTACCTGTTCATGAATAAAGTGCTGTTTGGTTTGACTCGTATTTCGCCGAAATATGAGGCTTCTTATTTTTTAGCCGGCAGGTGACTGGTTGCGAGAGCGGGATGCACGTTCCGAAGAGTACGAAAGCTGTGAGCCGGGAGAACAGTTCGCTGTTCAGCGGAACAGTCTTGTGTCGGCACGGTTAGCGGTCGACCGCATTACGTATCTCCAATACACATACAAGTTCAAACGTCAAAAACTTTACGTGTTACATATCGGTTCTAAGCTTTCGAATAAATTTCTTATTTCGTAGCTATTATATTTAGTTTTTAATTAGTTTCCATAATTTCCGATATTTTCCATTGTTTTTATAATTATTTTAATGATCAGTTTCGTGTCTTCAATTTTGTGAAAAGCATTGGTATCGAGTGTATGCAAGATCCTGTTGCATCTTTATTGCGGTGAGTATTTTTAACGATATCTAGTGGGTCTATAAATTAGTCAGTCAGAGGGAATATACCTACGGGCGTGCTAATATTTTGTTTTAACAGACAAGCCGACGCTTTGTTATCTAATTATGATATGAGATGATTTTTACGTTTTATGATTACATACTTGTAATTATTATAGGTATGAAATGTATATTGTCAATGCGCGAAATGCGATATGTTAATAGGTAGGTATGTATATTGCATACCTATTAAATATTAATGTTATTTGATATTCATAGCTAATATTTTTTTTATTTTTATCGTTCGTAAATATTATTGTAGTTCAATAAATAGAGGTCAACTGCAGTTGTCAGGTTTTGTAGGTTTTGGTAGGTTCACCTAGGTACCTAGTTAGGTAATATGATTTCAAGTCTACTCATATTATTTTCGTTAGGTACCTATTTTTGGAGACCAACATTACATGCCTAGGCAGGTAGGTATATGAACTCATTTTTTTTATAAGTACCTATAGCTTCTAATTGTAACATCAGAAACCCAGGAGTAAAAGTCCCATTAAAATATGTCTCGCTAGTTCTAAGATTAGCAGCAAGAATTAAAAAAAAAATATTTAATCATTATTGTTTAGTAACATATTATGAATGCTCAACTTGAGTAATACATACCTACACTTTATCTGTATATACCTATTTACATTTGTGATTTGAATATGTGGGTAGGTAAATAAATCAATTAGGTATATTAACTTTTTAAATAATATAGGTATATTGATAAACAAATATATCGAATTTAAAACCGTTATATCAATAATAAGCATTAAGGTTGGCATAGGTAAAATGTTTAAATAAAAAAACAACAGTGAGATAAAAAAGTCCATTTTATTTTATATAGGTACGGTATTGTCTGTAGGTATAGCCCAGTACCACGGGCTGATTTAAATGTTCCACGTTGTTGGCTAAAAAGAAAGAAACTCAATATGAATAGTATGCAAAAGCTAGTGCATACCTATTTTGGCAAACGTAGAAAAAAAAGTCGTTTTAATTTATAAGATAAAGCAAAAAATTTGAATACACCTTGATGAGATTGAAAACTTTATGTAAACAGGTTTGAGGTTACAGATTAATTTAGTAATATCTTATACCTACCTAGAGTACCTACATCATCTATAAAAATTTGTTAGAGAATAACCTAGACTATCTGTTTTTTTTTTATTAAATTTCCTACACTTTTTTAGCTGATGTAGGTACTACTAGGTTCGTTGGTACAAGATACTAAATCAAAATTATATATGTATTTACCTAATTCTCGATATAAGAATTAAAATACTTATTTTTTTGTAATCTTTTATTATTATAATTTAAATTAAATCAATGAATATATTCTTTTTCTTATAAAGTTGTTTTACCGTTCCTACAAGATTGATATTAGAAATGACTTTAAATTTTTTTCTATATCGAAAGAAATACACTCACCGGCACGGAATCTTGGCCACTTACAAATTTGCCGATAAAAAAAGTTTGAAGTGTTTTTCACGATTTTTTTGTGTGCAGATATGTTAACATATTATTTGTTTAATTTTATGGTAAGAAATCATTAAGTTTGAGAATAATCTTTTACCACTTTTTAAGAGTTACTCGAAATTTGTGATTTGTGCGGTTAAGCCGAAGTTACGAATTGTTCGTTTTAAACTTTTTTCGATATCGTTTATGACGTTTTAAGATATTGTTATTGTTGTACTGTAGTCAATGATCATTACAAACAATAAAAAATGCCGTTAACATCTGAACAACCTGCTCAGGCCATCACAATGTTAGACCAATGACTGCCGCAACGTAAAGTACCTAATGTACAGTACGTACCACGTGCAGCGGTGCACTATGCATGGAGAAGATACCAGGAGACTGGTAGCTACACGTGCAGACCAGAAAATGAAGGCGTGAGGTGCACATCAGCTCGAGAAGACCCGTTTATTGTTCAAGAGATACTCAGAAATGGCTTTCTGACAGTTTTTGAGATACGCCACCGGCTCTAAAACACCAGGATAAAAAATGTGAGTGAGCAATCGGTCAGAAGACTAATGAAGGAAGTTAATTTGAAGGTTTGCAGACCACCACGCCGTCCAGAACTCCTCAGACTTCACAGAGAAGCACGTCTTCGTTTTGCACGAGAACATGAAAACTGGACCCACAGCCAGTGCGCTCGTGAGGTGTTCACAGATGACTGCTAAGGCACTTTACGAGCTTCTGATAGCCAAGAGTCAGTATAGAGGAGAGGAGAAGAGAGGTTTTCACCCATCACCACACTCAAACTGCGATTTTTCATGGAGGGTCAATAATGGTATGGGGAGGTATAAGTTCCGATGCTCGCACGGAGTTAGTTATCGTAGATAATGCCTTAAATTTGATCTGGTACATTGAGGAAATTCTCCAGGAACATGTTCAGCCCTATAACAGGTTTATCAGTGAAGAAAATTTGCTACTAATACACTATAACGCATGTCCGCGTGTCGAACGATGCGTATAAGAGTACCTTCAAGAGGTTATTATTGAAAAATTGGAGTGGCCAGCTCGTAGACCGGATCTTAATCCAATAGAACACATCTGGGACATGCTTAAAAGAAACATAAAGTTCGATTCCAACCCAGCACCAATGTTAGATGAGCTTAGAAATACAGTGGGGCCGTTTGGTACACTATAGCTCAAGTGGACATCAAAAATGTCTTCTAGAGTATGCCAGACTGGATGCAAACAGTGTTTAAGGAAAGATAAAGAAACACCCTATATTAAAAGGTTCAATTTTTTTTATGGAAACGTTCTTTCTAATTTTTGTGCATTTTTTAAGAAATCATTTAAATTTCACAGGAAAAGCGTAAATTATTTTTTAATTCATATCTACGCGGTAGTACTTCTTATAAACTTCCAATTATTACTAAAAGTTAGTAAAAACATTAAAGTAACTAGTTTTGATTAAATTTTTATTGAATTTTGTAGTAGAAAAGAAATAGTGTAATTTTACCCAAAAATTTGCAGTGGCCAAGATTCCGTGCCGGTGAGTGTATTATTCGAATAATAACATTATTTATTATTTTATTTACTTACATAAAGGTAAACAGTAGAATTTGTTATCAAAGATATTCTGTAGGTTATCATATTTTCTAAAACAAAGGTTTTTTTTTTAATAAAATTGTTGTTCTAGTAAGTAACTTCGAGTTTAACAAGTTTCAAGTATAATGTTTGCATTGTTCTTAAATCGATTCTAAATTAAAATCAACGTAAAATGGTACATAAATGGAGCTCCGAGAACAGGCTCGATTTATATTAGAATGCGGAATACATGCCCAGTTTGTCCCAGCAATAAAATTGGAGCCGTATGCATATTACAAATGTGCACTCGAAGTGAACTAAATGAATCGAGTTGTAAACACAGCTTAAAGTTCTATTGTAGAGTCGATGACCTGAACTTTCATGAATAAACCAGGATTCGTTTCACTAATCTTGTTTGCACATGAAGCAGTTTACAACATTGTTCAATGTAGATTACGAGGCGCCTGCTGCGATGTCCAAAATATGATATTAGCAATGGTAGTGTAGTTGTATTTATGTCGAATTTAAAGTTTTCGATGCAATTTATGACATGAAAAGCACTATTTTTACCGTGCTTCAGTTTTATACTGTTTGGCTTTATGACCGTTAAGAGATTGCGATCAATGACATTTGTAAATGAGAGAAGAATAGTTTTATTAATAATACCTATATTCAATCATTTTTTTGACATGATATTAAACGAGTGTGATTTGTGAATATAATAAGAAAGGGGACATGAACGTTACGAAATACCTAATTGATAAAATCGCTATACGTGTGCTAACCGACACAAAACGTGACAAAAACCAACATTACTACCAATGTAGTCTATATTCCATAACTCCACTATCCACATCTCGTAAGGGATGATTAATGGTTTTACGAAGGGATTACAGCAAACACAGAGAAACAATAACAAACATCACTTTGTAGTTTTTTGGAGCTGTGCTAACGAGCTAATCTAAGAAGATTATCCTTTAATGACATTTTTGAAGATAGAAGGAGTTTATCTGAATTCAGATTAAAGTTAGATAGGACAACAATGAAACGATAATAAATGTAAAGCCTTGTTAATTACAAGTCTAAAGAGGCTTAGCGTAGCTTTCAAGTTTTAACGGTTTCTTTAAAAATAGATTAGAAAGATTTTTATGGATATTTGTGGTCGATGAACTTATACAAGATATTTGGGTTTTGGATATAGGTATTATTTGGAATATTTCGATTAGGTATTACAATACACACACAATCACAATATTCACACACATTATTACTTAGTTAGAATTTTGAATTCAAATAAAAATTTAAGTATTAATTATTGCCATTACCTATACTAGGTATGTAATTATTTGGAATCGTCATGATATAATCAGTAAGGATACCGACTTGCATTAATATAAGGATACTTACGCAGACACGAATAACAACGACGCGCCATACGTTCACATGATTTTCACCCGGATTTTTATAACCATTTAACTAATGCATTCAGACCTGTCTCCGTGTAGGGTATGGTCGGCTCAGGCCAACCGACAAAGACCACAATGGGACGATTGAATGACAAAGCCGCTTCGGTCCACTGCTGCGTTCACTACACCATGGTACAAAAACCGGTCAAGAGCGAGCCGGCCCCGTCTTTGTGTCAAACATTCTGTGAGATTCATTTTCGACTAGATTGCTTTTATTGTGTGTTAACTTTGATATGCAGCATAAATAGAATATTTGAAATGCTTCGCGGTTGAAGATCAAAATTCATTAAAGGTCAAATAACAAGGTGTTAGGAAATTTTTATAAAAAGAAGTACGTAAAAGCAGTTAATTTTTTATAGAAACTTGAAAACAGATATAATAGTACACTTTAAAATTTAAATGATAATATTTAATTTCCCCGAGAAATTAATGCAATTTTGCCGTTTTAATGTCATTGTATCTATTAATTATGTTGATTTAATAATAATAAAAAAATCGGAACGAATGTTAATTAAGCGAATCACACACTGTTTGTCTTATTGGAAATTAATACATTGACATTGAATTAAACATATATTAATTTCCGATAACACAAACAGTGTGTGATTTCTTTCGAATAAACTTATTTAGTCAGCATTTACTGAGGAATGTCTTGGTTATCTACCTAATACGATACTAAAGAGCTCAAGTTTAACCACGTATTACTGACGTAAAAGAATTTGAAACACGATGCTAAAAAGCTTATCCTGGAGATAAACAAACATTGAGAGTCTCAAATGTGATTTCTATTGTGATTGAATTCAAGCTTTGTTCAATAAAGACTACATCCAATTTTCCATCTTAGACTTAGACTTTAATCTCGGGCTACCTATGCAATGTATGAAACCGACCGATATTGAAAGGGGAGAAAAACAGGACTATCATAAATCATCATAGAAATCTAATATGAATTAATTCTTTCCATCTCATCAGAAAGAAAGGCATCTGTTTTCGTGATTGCTCACGAACACGAAAAGGAAAATAATCGTAAGTCATTAGCGTGTCGGTCTGTATTGACATGAGCGCTTCCATATGTATTCATAAAATTGTTGCATAAATGAATTACTTAGAAGTGTGCCAGAGGCGTGTTACAGTTCTACTATTAAAAGCAAACGGCCGCCCGGTTGATCGAATTTCCATCGGAACTGCAACATTTTTGTTGTTTGCATTATTTCGGGGCGAGATAATGTTTAATACTCGACTTAGATCTGGTACATTTGAATAGTGTCATTTTTAAGGATTGATTATTGATTTAAATCAAGCAATTTTAGTTTTAAATTGTGTTTCAAAGTTCATACGTTAAATTGTTATTATGCGATCTAATTCTTATTCTTCTCGTAAACTTAAGTCTGCAGTATCCTTAAAAATTTTATTTAAATTAATTTAGTCATTATTTATAAGATTGTCGAATGTCTATACCCGGATTCTTTAGGAAGAGCTCTGACAACTTTGAAATATTTCATTGGTCGCAAACAAGTTTTGGTGTAATCAATAATTAGTAACGGATTTATTCTAGCTTCTTATATTAAAAATTAAAATAAACACAATCTATGCGTCATATGTGTGATATTAATTAATTAAAATCATATCCATACTAATATTATAAAAATAACTGCGTTAAAAACAACCGACTTCATAAACAGAAAAGTAAAAAATAAAAAAGATTTGATATTATTAATTACTACATATTATTTAGATGTGCTATTTACTAAAAAGGTTTGATGTCGGTGCACGGGCTTAATACTAGTGTTTGGCACCGACTTCAAACCTATTTATTAAACGTTATTTTTATTTAATACTTTTTAGTGTATTTATCAACACGAATCAAACGAGCCCAATCTCGATATAATTGAGTCAATATATTACTGAGTTCCTAAGGCCACCTTCCGGTTCCATCATCAAATCAGCTCTATGTCATGATAATGTTTCATCGCTATCCAATTTACATAAGTATACAAAATTTCAGCTCAATCGGTTACCGGGAAGTGAATCAAAGTTACTTGCAACATTTCAATGAAGTCATCGAGTACAGACAAAAATGCTCATAAAATAAAAACTACTGGGTTTATCCGAATAAAATTTTTATGGGACCAATTCGACACCATCCCGCATCGAACAAAAAAAGAATCACGTAAATCGGTTAAGAAACCTAGGAGTAATCGGTGTACATACATCCAAAAAAAAAAAAAAAAAATTATACCGGCTGAATTGATAACCTCCTCGTTTTTTTGGAAGTCGGTTAATAAATGCGAAAGTAACTCTGTCTGTCTGTCTGTCTGTTACTCAATCACGCCTAAACTACTGAACCAATTTGCATGAAATTTGGTATGGAGATATTTTGATACCCGAGAAAGGACATAGGCTACCTTTTATTGCGAAATATGTACCACGGCCGAAGCCGGGGCGGGCCACTATATAAAAATAATTTTGATTTTCGTACATGTCAATCATTAGTTGTCAATCCTGTCAAATACGTTTGAATACGGTCAAAATATGACATTCATGCGTTCAAAAATGTATTTTGTGTAAAATAATTAAAAAGTAAAAAGGGTGAATAAATTATTGTCTGTATTTTTTTTAAATCAATTATTGAAAAGTGCAATTAAAGCAGATACATAAAAATTCCTCAAATATTTGTGTTTACGCGTGCTTTCAGAAATTGATAAGGTATTTTCGGTGAGGAAACTAACCAAGAAGGATAGTTCGATTAATTATTTAAAAAAAAATCTTTAAAAATGTAAAAATTCTGACAACTATTTGTCACGATTTCGTCGACTGCTTCAACAATATTGCGTTGAAATAATATTATAACGTTAAAATTGAAACGGAGGCCCTGGCTCATTCGATTGAACCAAGCTAAATTGCGTTTTGAAGATTACATCCATTTACGCGATGCAATTAGCACAGAGAAGAAGATGCAGAAAATATTTATTGGGCTATTTAGGTGCTTAGGTGCTATTTTACCGGTGACATACACAGGTAGCCCAAGTCATACGCATGAATATGCGCAAGATGCAATGACATATGTTCGTCATTATGGTCGGCCTGGTATTCATTACATTTAAATGAAATCCAAAATGGATGGAAATTATTCTACTGCTGCGTCCCGGACAATTATCAAGTGATCGGCTCGACATTACCACACGTGTTTTCAAGCAATGAGTTACATTAAAGCAACACATCTTTCGGATTATTCAATGATGGATGTATTCAATCGATCCAGACCGACATTATGTTGTAATCACGAATATGATTGATGGACCGTGTGGCACCATCAACCGCCAATCAACATGCATGGTTGACAGCGAGTGTTCCAAAAGGAATCCACGAAAATTTACTGTAGAAACTATCACAGGCAACAACAAGATGATAGTGGTAGAACTATCATAACTAAAGTGAAAGGAAACGATTTCGTGGTCGACACCAGTTAAAGAATGAAAAGAGTTAATCCGAATGCATCCCAGGCTGCAAAACGTAGTTTAATTCGATAATTTTTCTCTGGCACGTGTATGAAGTAATCAAGTATCTAATTATTGTTTTTTTTATTCTTTTTCCTATACCTATGTGTTATTCATCGAAATAAAATGCTGTTATATATCTTTATTTATTTTGTATCATTGTATTCCATTCATCAAAGCCTAAATTAGTTCCAAGCCCAAAGGTAACACGACATTCATTGACTGGGCGGTACGAAGTTCGCCGGGACAGCTAGTATACTTATATGTGACAAATATGTGAAATAAACTGTTTGTTTCTTGGCTATTTAAGTAAAATGTACCTACAATTATTTAAAACGGCATCACACTTCCTATTACTATTCAATGGGGTTATTGTGTATATTCTTAGTATAACCACAGTATAACTAATTAATAACTAAGTATGTATATCAAGTTAACTGCGGCAGACGCAATAAAGTGTTACAAAATAACTTTGCAATGTTGGATAATACCGAGCGAGCTTTTGTTATTTCATATAATTAACAAGAACCCGTAAAGTCTATGTAAATAATTAATATGCACATATTTTATTTAAACACTGATATAATAATGTTTGTCAAACTGTCCGACGTTTGGTTTGAGCTAAACAAATATTTGCACAACCTCTTTTTGCTGTTAAAGCTATATGTATATATATACACGTTATTATACAATACATAGTCGAGTCGAATGAATAATGCAGAATGTTGATATTGGGACTAAAAGCAAAGTTGAAGTAATTTATTAAATCACATTGATATTCGATATTTACCCCGGCCGCGGCGGGAAATTTATGTCTCCGTCACAGATAATGTCCATGTCAGCTATTAGTCGGTGGTAATATCAGAAGGGGCCAATCGGGTCGTGCTTATCATCCAGAGGCACTCGGGCGACACTCACCTGTCATTATGACAAGCGGAAATCACCGGTAATGACGTAGTTTTACTAGTCATTTGCGTAACTTACAAGAATTGAATTTTGTAAATCGTTTTATAAAGAGGGCTTATAAGTTAAGGAACATTATATTTTATGGATGTATTCATCATTCAAAAAATATTTAATATTTTTGAATGAAATAACACATAGAAAGCAATATAAAGCAAAGCGTCCGAAAAGCAACGTAAAATACGCGGTAATTATCCACTCAATGGTACAAATTGCCAATAGATAGTTAGTGTTATTTCTAATTGCCTCATTATCCTATTAAGCGCGCTTGAAGTATTTAACTATTTAACACTTACACGTGCTTATTGTATTAATTTCTACTAAAATTTAATTTAATCGTGTTATTAATAATAATGTATTTTTGGGTCTTGTATGTTTACTACTTATTGAAAACATAATTGAAAAATTAGTTTAGTTTCCACATGGAAAGCGGATTAAAAAATGCTTTACATAACAATAACAACAATAGGTACCACATCCATCGATAATTGAATTATCTTAAACCGGCTCAAATATTTCGTCATAAACATTATCGTAACAAACCCATTGTCTAGCAAGCTATTTATTTTTAATGAGACATGAAGACGTTAACGAGACCATAATTCCAGGTGTCGGCGTTTATGAAAGATATAAAAAAACGTAATTACAAACCCATTCAATGATACTTACCGACTTCTGGGAACAAGGACGTATAAACACTTTCAAAGTAGTGTTCTGTGGCAGTTGGGAGAAATGTTTTGTCGAACATTGTAACTTAATCTTTCTTTTGTTTTCGTTTTTGTAAGATTTTATTTTTGCCGCTTTGTGATATATTTATAAGTTGCATTCAGCATTTTGAAAAATTGATATATTTTTTCAGGATATTATAACGGTTTCTCATTATATGGTTGATCTCTGAGTATAGAGCATTTAATTAGGTACCTTTTAAATTTATTTGTTCGTAAACTTTCAAACATTATACAATATTAATAGTATATTTATTTAGATAGTGGGGCTTCAAGCTCGTGAATTAGTTAGTCAAAAAATATTTTCCTCTTTATGATAAAAAAGAAAATTTACCAACCGCCTGGGTTGCTCATCTTTTTTTGACGTTTGCTAGCGCCCGCGGTAAAACTTCACAAAAGGATCTTGGTGAAGTTATGAATGACTGGCATTCTTTGTTCCATTCATTGTGGTACCAGCGTTAAATAAAATGTATGCGACAATATCATGTCAGAGACGAAAAACAATGGTGCGCTATTGTAACATTTTTATTCTGTCAGGCGTTACAACTTACAAGGTGTTACATTCTTGTCTTATTCCTAGATAGACTAGAGTAGATAATTTTTGAAACAAAAAAAAAATCGCAGTCGGATGAAACCCATAAGAAAAGGAGGGGAATATGATGAAAATAAAAGGAAAAATAAATTACGGTCAATCCGAGCGAAAATGAGCTTACTACTACTAGGTACTTTTATAATTACTAAATCAGGCACACTTCTCAAACTACCTGAAATGTTTTTATTTTGCTTTTGAATATGCTGTAAAATATTATACTTAGAACCTTAGATTAAGGATTGGTCTCCGCGCGCGCGCTACGACTAGATGCCGCCGGCGTACTTGAAAAATGCGGCAACTAAAAGTACGCCGAATTCGGCGTACCCAAGCCAGTCGTGTCACAAGCATTGTGTGGAGAGGGCGAACCGATAGTTTATAAAGATTTTGAACAAAATCTGAAGTAAAATGCCTATTTGTGCCATAAAACTATTTAAAAATAATACAACAAAAAATAAGAAAGACACTGGGATCACGTACCATCACTAAGTATCGTATTATTCGAAATTTCTCCTTTACTTCGAAATTTTTTTCTACGAAAATACGACGCCATTCAGTGTTGCCGTATTGCATATCCAAAAAAATACACGTGGTTGAGGAAATCTTTTAGCAATAATTTGAACTTTTTTTTTCAATACTATTACTAATACATATATAAAAGAGTATAATAACAATAATTTATTTCTGTTTAACCATGTTTAACTGACTCATTTAGTATGTTATTTTTTTTATTTCCGCTTTTTTACTTTTAATCAACCTTTGTGACTATAGTATAGTAGCGTCGCAAGTGGATTTGAGTCATGCGACTCAAATCGTTCATGGATTCGATTCCCGGCCAGGTCAGGATGAAAAAATATATTTTTCAAACTTCTTTCCAAGATGGCAGATTTCCCATTTATCAGGTAAAATTTATGTAGCTGGCAGCCCAATTCTTCACACACACTAGCGTCTTTACAAATTGCCTAACACACACTACAGAAATGAGTTGCCGCCATAGAAATCTAAATAACAAGACACTAGAAGTCGTAAGCGTGCGTGACCTTGTCGCCACTCAGGTGATTTGCACATCACCAGTGCATTCGTCACTGTTCAGTTGCTCTGGAGACGTATGAGTGTATACATGGTGTGTTTCAGCAATTCCCATTGCGGAAATTCTTCCACAAGTTGTAATTATACTTATAAAGGAATAATATTTCATCGGAAAATATATTTTTTTAGAAATAATGCCGTTTTTCCTTAAAATTATAGAATATTTACAAGTATTACGAGTGTCACCATAGTAATCGAAATAACAATGAATGACACAGTCGACCATTCTTATTATCACGTTTGTTCGTATTGGAGCAAAAAGTCTCATATACTTAGGGATGTTATTCTAAAATAAACCGTAAATTCGTGCGTTAGGATACATATTCAAATGCTTAATTTAATAGATAGTTAGTTTTCACTAAAATCAAGCTGTCCAATAAAAGGCATAGTTTACTTGTGTGCACTGTTTAGCTTTCGGTTTGAATGTGTTGATTTTGGCGACAGCGGTTTTCATACGAATTATGACATTATAGCCCTTCTATGTGTCTTGTTATTTAGATTTCTATGGTTGCCGCACTCACAGAGCTATTGTTTTTAGGTGGGGCGGTATCTAGTCGTAGCGCGCGCGCGGAGACCAATCCTTAATCTAAGCTTAGAACAGATAATTTTGTTTCTTTTGAAATATGTATTACCGAAAAGCCGATACAAGAGAAGATATAGAGTTCGAGAAGTGTGCCTGATTTAGTAAAAGCTCATTATCACACTGTTTGTATGCATTTCCTGAGAACATTTACTATGGTGGTGTTTTTTTTTTACACCATATGAAAGTAGAGATTTCAATGAATAATTAAAGGCTCCCCAAGTTTTTGAAAAAAAGCTGATATTTTGACGGGAAGTCACCCGATCGATTGAATCGATTGAAAATATCGATTGAAAATTAGGTTGTTTTTTTAGTATTAATTCAAAATAAGGCGAAAAAATAAATATTTTCAATCAAATAATTTACAGTGTATTTAGGACATAATAAAGTAAGTTTCCACTAAATTTAGTAGAAAAAAAAAATTGAAGTAGATAAAAATAAAAGACCAAAAACTGGGTTTTTTGAAATTTTCACCTAAATTTTGAGATTATGTGAAAAAATTGTGGATACAAAAGTTGTAGAACTTTTTATTACCTACAACTTTGCCATTGAACTTTTTTCCGTAGGACTTGTAGTTTTGTCGGAAATCGAGAGAAACCATTTTTTTCTCTTAAAAGCTCCCACTTCCCGAACTCGGATTGACCGTAATTTATTTTTCCTTTTATTGCACGCCTCATAAGCGAAGCGTTGAGGTGGGTACTACTGTCACTTCGCGCAAAACATCTGATTTTTCAAACTTAAAATGTCTTTATGTATTGCACTTGTAAGATAATACATACACATACATATTAAGAAAAAACACCATTTTTAACATTCATGATATTTTTGATGTCATTTTTGTTATTTAAACTAGTTAAAAAACAGTTTAAAAAAGTTCTGTCTTGGACGTCCGTGTGTCTGTATGTGCGGAGGATTTTCTTGTTAACACGATAGCGACCGAAATACTTTACTAATCGAGTCTTTTTGCACGCCTCATAAGCGAAGCGTTGAGGTGGGTACTACTGTCACTTCGCGCAAAACATCTGATTTTTCAAACTTAAAATGTCTTTATGTATCATACATTGCACTTGTAAGATAATACATACACACACATATTAAGAAAAAACACTATTTTTAACGTTCATGATATTTTTGATGTCATTTTTGTTATTTAAACTAGTTAAAAAACAGTTTAAAAAAGTTCTGTCTTGGACGTCCGTGTGTCTGTATGTGCGGATCCTTTTTCTTGTTAACACGATAGCGACCGAAATACTTTACTAATCGAGTCTTTTTTTTTCTCTTACGCTTGAGTATGCTCAGGAATAGAACCCTTTCATTTTTCAGGGTCTGATTCGATGTGGTTTAATTGTTATTAAATAAACAAAAATAATAATTAATAAATATTTATTAAAAAAAATTATGAGGCGTGCACTTTTGGATTTTCCAAATTATTTTTTCTCTTACGCTTGAGTATGCTCAGGAATAGAACCCTTTCATTTTTCAGGGTCTGATTCGATGTGGTTTAATTGTTATTAAATAAACAAAAATAATAATTAATAAATAATTATTAAAAAAAAATTATGAGGCGTGCACTTTTGGATTTTCCAAACTATTTTCATCATATTCCCCTCCTTTTCTAATGGGTTTCATCCGACTGCGATTTTTTTATCTTTTTATTATTTTTATAGGCTTCTACGGTCTACCCCAGTCTAAAAGCTGATAATATAGTTACTACAAAATGCAGTGGTTTGGATTTTGATCATTTTTACCTATAGGTAAGAAGTGATAAATGTAACTCTCTTTTCTTCTGTCCCCGCACCACCTCTGAGTAGTCGTAATAATCTTTAAAATTGAAGGCCATTAAGCTTGAGGTGGGTAATAACTAATAACTAATAAATATAAACAGTTAATAATATATTTTTTATTGATGTCAATTAATCAGCGTAACGACTGGTAGGTATAACATATTATGTATTTATCTATGTTTTATACGTTATTCAATGTCAAGCACCTTTCTCCTTATTGATCTTTTGTTTTTAACATACTTGATTATCTAAATGTGGTTTGTTATTCCGTACTACTGGTTTCCAGGAATGTCCATAGTCCATAGTAACTATGGCCACGATTTTTTAGGATGCATCAAGCATGACAGTCGACTGAGGACGGATAAGGTAGGATGCGAGGTGCTGAACCCTAATACGGTAGGATGCCATAATAATGAATGCATTCCATTATTAGACTCGGCATAGGTAAAGGGATAATTATTTGCAGCTTTCTTGTGTAGGTGTGCGGTTATATTAAATTAATGCAAAAAACAGCTGATTAATCTAGATTCTAGAGAATCGACTTTTAAGAATTGATATTTGTATAAATTTATATCATAGGAATTTATTTATGTGGGGTTTGATAATATAAATTCTGTATAGTTTAAACTAACTAATACTAACTCTTTCTTTCTTATTATCAAATAAAATAATTGGAATAAAGCTACGTCGGTACTTGTCGATTTCCCCTATTATATTTGAGTGGTCATTGCTATGTAGGTAGTTATGTACCTATACATGTACATCTGTACGTGACAATGCATAATATATTGTTTTTTTCGTATTACAATGCAGATTTGTCAAACGTACCTATTTGGTTCATCGCGATACTAGATTTGACAAGGTCGGGTTTTTGACCGCCGCGGCAGAGGCCGGTCAATACTAGTCATGAGCATTATCATAAATTATGTATGCCTAATATTCTTATCTTACTAATTTTTTAAAACATATTGGACTACATCTCTGCTACTAATATGTATAATAAATGCGAAAGTTTGTGTGGATGTTTGTAACTCTTTCAGGCAAATACTACTGAACCAATTACAATGAAATTGGGCACATACCTACATTTAGCGTAACTTGGATTGACACCGAAAACAGGTGTCTGATTTAAGTATATTTCTTGCTAGTAGAGATTGTCTAATCTAAAAATGAACGCCCCTCCACTAAACTTAATTGTTTCAATGTGTGAGGACAAATAATTATTGAACCACTTTATATGTGTGCGCGCGTCGATTCTACTGCAAACTTTGACACTCGCGCACTGATTTGTCAACTAATCGGGCGATCAGTTCAGGTGCCTAGCATTGTATGGCGGGGAGAGCGCGCTATGTACGGAATGACACGTCCGTTCTGTCGTGCATCGCGTCATTTATGCACTAGTTGGCCAACTGGTCCTGTCGTTCGGGCATGGACGGGACTGGAGGACTGAACGACCAATGAGGCAGACCAATTTGTGTGTATTGCGTCTATACACGTACTTTGAATGTGAGCGTAAACACAGTGGAGGGGCGTTCATTTTTAGATTAGACAATCTATACCTAGTTATTCTGACATTTCAAATGTAAATTTACAATTTCTTTTGTCAAAGATTTATTTTTAAGTAAACCTATGAATTTAACTACATACTTAGTATTTTAAAAATAATACATAATACGATTTATATGAAAACATTTGATAACATAAATATAAATAATCAAATTGTATTAATCATTATTCTATTAGGTACTTACTGAATTCCAGTTTATCAAGTATTTTATAGGATTAAAAAAAAGTTAACCATCATGATCATATATAAACCTTATCATAAACTGTTGATAATTATGACATTTTTTATCTATAATAAAAACTACATTGAATTTTTATTATATTATATTAAGCGGTTTTAAATTTTAATCACTTTTATAATACCTACTAATATTGTATATAATCAGATTTTTATTTATTGAGCCTTTTTCAGCCTATAGCAATTAGCACTCAGGCAGACAGGGATCACGTATAATAATCGAATAGTAAATTAGTTTTTAAAATTAGGTATATCTTTAAGACTATCAACATAGATTTAAAATTCGTACTTATTAACGCCAAGCTATAGAGGTATTATATAGAAACAGCCATCTTTGTAATGGAACAGTCTAGACTAGCAGTTGATGGTGACTCTGGAACGCAATGTATACCCCATACTGGTATTTAATCTATATGACCTTACTAAGAGCTTATTACATTGTTAGGGGATTGTGATAAATATTTCGGTATTTGTGACGGTTTTCCTACTTATTTTCAATTGTATTTACCCCATGACGCGACCTTGAATTTTTACTCTTAACGCGCCTTAAGAAGTTTCACTTCATAAAACATCCCTTCTGATGTTCTATAAAAACTTTGAGCATAGGTACTAGACCGTCATTATTACATAATTATTTATAATATTATAACAAAACATACATCATACGTGCCTATTAATTTGATGAATTAATCCACCGTTTTATTCTTATAATTATCCACTTAATCCATTGCATACCTATATTTCTTTTATACCTATATCAATTCATTATACTGGGTATATGTATTATGTACACGTCTTGTAGAATTACATTGTAGCTTTCAAAGAGCCGCTATGATTCGCATTTTTTAATAATCGTTTTGTATTGATTGCAAATGATAATTAACACTACTTTTTATTGAATTGATTACATAAAAACTTTCTTAGCGGTCTTGAGAATGGATTGTGTTTTAATTGTGGAAAGATAACAGACCCATTGTTGTGCACTTTCATGTATTGAACTAGTTTCTGAATAAGATAAGATAAGATAAGATAGCCTTTTATTTCAGATCAAACTTAAGTCTAATACATACATATAATGAAAATGAAACAATTGCAAAAACTAACAAACTATTCACTATTTTAATTATTTTAATATTTGGTGTTTCTTTATTTTCTGAAGATCTGTTTGCCAATCGGCAAAGGCCTCCTCCAACCGTTTCCATTCCGATCTGTCCTGAGCTACTCTATTCCACATAACCCCTGCCACTTGTCTGATATCATCATCCCATCTTTTCAGCGGTCTGCCCCTCTTCCTTTTTCCATCTCTAGGATACCATCTTGTCACTCTTTTACTCCACTTGTCCTGGTCTCTTATCATATGTCCCGCCCACCTCCATTTGAGTCTTTTGATTTTAGTAACTACGTCTATGCTCTTTCGAATTCCGTTTCCGGCACTAAAACTGTCAACAACATATTCACGAGCTCCAGAATAAATTAAAGATATAAAATAGTTACAGCACTCCATGGTTAACAACTTCGTTTCCAAAGTTCAACATAAACAGTGTGAAGTGTTATCAATAATAAATATCGCGTGATTACTCGATCTTACTGAAAATACGAAGCGCAACATAATCTTACAGGTTAGAATAACAATTATTTATATCAAACGACATTTACCACTGACAATTGACATTTGACATCAAACGTCATTTGAAGTGACAAGTATCAGTGTTGCCAACCAGGAAATATTTGCTACGTTCCTTTTACGCAAAAATGGAAGGCCAATTTCAAATGTTGTTTGACAAAATGAAAACTGAGATGCAGAACCAAAATGCTGAACTCAAAGAATCTATTACAAAAAGTATTATGGACAGAATGGATGAAAAATTAATTCCTATTGTGGCTGAAAACAAAAATCTGAAAATCAAAGTGGAAAAACTGGAAAAAGAGATTGAACATTTAAAAAGAGGAGAGAGATATAATAATATTGTAGTTTTTGGATTAGAAGAAAAGGAAACATCATCGGTACAACTATTAAAAAATTTACAAGAAATTTTTAAAAGTGAACTGCAAATTAACATAGAAGAAAATGAAATTAAAAAAATTCACCGAATAGGAAGTAAAAAGGTAGACAGCGATAAACCAAGGCCAACACTTTGTTCGTTCACTAGCAATTGGAAAAAGGTAGAAATTATGAAAAATAAAAGAAACTTAAAGAAAATCTATGTCACTGAGGATTATTCAAAAGAAGTGTTAGAAAAGAGAAAGGCATTGCAAGCAGATTTAATTGAAGAAAGGAAGAAGGGAAATATAGCATATTTGAAACACGATAAACTAATAGTAAAAGAGAACACCAACATCCAGGAGAAAAGGAAAAGAGAAACTTCTGCTTCACCGTCTTATAAGAATCAACCAAAAAAGCAACAGACTCTGTCCTCAATCAAGTCAAACAGATCCAATGCATTTGATACTATGCGATCCAGGTCAAACTCTCTTTCTAACTTATCTACAACGAAAAAGCAATAGCAATTAAGAACTGGCAAACGGAAAAACAAACTAACTGAAGCAACTACTTACGAAAAAACGACAACCAACTTTTCTCCCCCAAGCCGACTGGTCCTCGTGGGGGAAAGAGACCAACACCCTCCAACAATAAATCTCACAAACTTAGAACCACATTTCGATACAAAAATATATATTGCAGCCCTCAATGTACTCACTTTGAAAAATGATGAAAATCTCACCGAATTAATGTACGCGCTAGAACGAATCAAATGGGACATTGTTGGCCTGAGCGAAGTAAGAAGATTGGGTGAAAACATTGTTGATCATCGGGACTACATGTTCTACCATATAGGGGAAACCCCAGGTCAGTATGGGGTTGGATTTATTCTAAAAAAACACATAACCAAGTACGTAGAAGGGTTTATAGGTATTACGGAACGCATTGCAGTGATGAATCTAAAACTTCCAGGCTACAGAGATCCCTGGTCTATTTTTCAAATATATTCGCCTACCGAACAATCTAATCTAGACACTATAAATACATTTTACCAAGATCTAAATAAAGCTATTCAAGAACACGCCCATAAAAACTTAATAGTTATGGGAGATTACAATGGCCAAATCGGTGAAAGACGAATAGGAGAAAATATGGTGCTAGGACCATTTACTTACAGCAGTAAACCCAGAAGCAGGAATGGAGAGAAAATAATAAATTTTGCATTCGAAAACAACCTCACTATATTAAATACTATATATAAAAAACATAAGAAAAAGATGTGGACGTGGATTTCGCCTGACGGTAACACAAAAAACGAAATAGATTTTATATTAACCAACAAGAAAAACAACT